>NC_084940.1:8465000-9090000 GCF_958298935.1 Phragmites australis
GAATTCTTTACAGAACACAATAAATGTTTTGCTTCTGAACTTGCTACCATTGTCTGTAATTATCCGATGTGGAATACTGTATTGAATAATTATACTCCTCATGTACTTCTTGACTACTTCTACGGTTATCTTTCCTATGGGTTCGGCCTCGATCCACTAAGTGAACGTGTAGATAGTCACAAATAGGAATTTTAAACCACCTTGGTCCCTTGGAAATGGTCTCAACCAAGAAAGAGGAATTATTTGCTGAGCTTGGGCTAGTCGAGTGGTCTGCCTTCCAAAAAATTGGCAGCTTTCACACTTTTTTACTAGCTCAAAAGTATCCTGGAGGGCAGTCGGGCAATAAAATCCCTGGTGGAAAACCTTTCCAACAAAGGTGTGGTAAGACGCATGATTATCACACATGCCTCCATAGATATCAATCAATATCTTATTGCCCTCTTCCTGAGTGATGCACTTCATCAAGATTCAGTTACTCCTCTTTTAGAAGAGCTTGACTTCTACTAAAGCGTATAGCTTGGACTTACGAGCAATTTTCTCTGCAGATGCATCATTGTTAGGGATCTCTCGACCTTCAAGATAGGCTCGAAATGGAGTCATCCAAGTCGGTTCACATTTGAGTAGTGCAACTTTCATGTTTGCAAATTCTGCCTCGCTGACCCGACCAAGCTACTGGCCTAGTTGGGCAGCAACTACACTCGAGGCTATCAAGACATATGGTTTGAGGAGTTTCTCGAAGAAGACTCCTACAGGTGTGGGTGAACGAGACAAAGCGAGCATGACGAGTTCATTGGTAGTGGAATTGTTGCCTCTTCGGATGTGTGTAGCTTACAACCCTTTGAACTTCTGCTCGAGCTTTCGCACTTCACTCAAATAAGCTATCATGTTGTTGTTTAAGCACTGGTATTCATTTTGCAGTTGGTTTACAACTAGCTGTGAGTTCCCATTCACGAGTAGTCGCCTGATTATGAGTGATATAGCTACATGGAGCCCATTTATCAGTCTTTCATATTCTGTGATATTGTTGGAAGGTTTAAATTCTAATTAAACAACGTACCTGAGTTCATCGCCTATTGTAGATTTTAGCAAGATACCAGCCCATGAGCCTTAAAGCGTGAGCGATCCATCAAATAAAAGTGTCCAGCTATCCTCGATCATATGTGGCTTTGTTTCCTCAACATTTGTCCATCAGCGATGAATTCTGTTAGTACTCATGACTTAATGTTTGTTCGTAGTGCATAAACTACGCCGAACTCGTTGATCTCGATCGCCCATTACGCGATTTGTCCAGTAGCATCCTTATTGCGTATAACATCATTCAATGGATACATCATTATGATGGTGATCTTGTGCACTTGGAAATAATATTGTAGCTTATGGGAAATCATCAGGACTGCATAAAATAACTTCTGAACTTGCGGGTATTGTAGCTTAGCATCATGTAGGACTTCACTTACGTAGTAAATCGGTTTCTGGATGTTGGCCTTCTTCTCGGGGCATTCCCACTCAACAACTAGGACCGTGCTCACAAGTTGTGGGGTGGCTGCAATGTACAGAAAGAGCTTATCTTTTTCGTTAGGTGGGGTCAAAATTAACGGTGACAATAAATATCTTTTTGAGTCTTGAAAAGCCTTCTCTGCTTCTTCCGTTCACTCGAACTGGTCGTGTTTTAATAGCTTGAAGAAAGGCATCCCTCGTTTTCCCATCTTGGAGACGAATCGACTAAGGGCTTCTATGCATCCTGTCAATTTCTGAACTTCCTTTAGTATTCAAGGTGACCTCATTTGGTCGAGAGCTTCTATTTTGTCCAGATTGGCCTCAATGCCTTGACTTGACATCAGAAAACTGAGAAGCTTACTGGACAGGATACCGAACATGCACTTCTCGAGGTTAAGCATCATATGATACTTTCTGAGGTTGCCCAATGTCTCCTTGACATCATCAATCAATGCACTTTCGGTTCTAGATTGGACTACAACATCATCGACATAAGCTTCTGCATTACGCCTGATTTGGGGTTGTATGCAATTTTGAATACACCGTTGATAGGTAGCACCAACATTCTTTAAACCAAGGTATTTTTACATAATAAAATACACCAAAGAGGGTAACAAAAGCGGTTGTTTTCCTCATCCTCGACTCTCATGCTAATTTGGTGATACCTTGAGTAGGCATCTAGAAAACATAGCACTAAACAACCCGCAGTAGAGTCGACAATTTGATCGATACAAGGGAGAGGAAAAGATCCTTGGGACAAGCTTTATTTAGGTCGGTGAATCAACACATATTCTCCATTTGCCATTGGCTTTCTTCACAAGGACGAGATTAGCAAGCCATGTATGATGACGAACCTCTCGGATGAAGCCTGCTTTCAGGAGTTTGTCGATCTCCTCCTATATGGCTTGTTTTATGTCACAAATCTTCGCTGCTTCTGTACCACAGGGTTGGCGTTGGGTTTCACAGCTAGTCGATGCTCGGTCACTTCCCTGGGAACCCCAAGCATGTCGGACGGTTGCCACACAAACACATCCTGGTTTGCTCGAAAGAAAGCGATGAGCTCGAGTTCCTATTTGGGATCAAGGTCGACCCCTATCTTGATTATCTTGGCTAGTTCAGATGAGTAAAGGGGCACTGCCTTGACTCCACCACCTACTTACCTGTCCTTAGCATCGTTGTTGTTCTCACCTTTGGTGATGTCATTGGATCTAGAGACATTAGCGAGGTTGACAAGCTTGTAATCCTTGACCTCAGGGGCAGCATGGTGCTTCTGGTGCTTAGACTCTGCTCCTCTTGAGGTAGTTGCTGCCCAACCGAAGTGTTCGACCATATCCAAGCTCTGCTTGTTGCACTTGATCGTGCATGTTGATCTCCCTTGATGGTTATGACCCCATTAGGGCCTGGGATCTTGAGCACCTGGTGCACGTAGTTGACTACGACCATGAACCTGCCTAACATTGGGCGGCCCATGATCACGTTGTAGGCCATCTCGAAATCCGTAACATCGAAGGTAAGCTTCTCTGTATACAAGTTGTCAGGGTCGCCAAATGTGACTGGAAACTCAATCTGGCCATGGAGCATGGTCAATGAGTTTGGAGTTATACCATGAAAAGACCCAACTTCTGTCTTGAGCTCCAACCTTTGATTCCCATCTTATCTAATGTTTTTGTGAAGATGAGATTGAGCGAGCTACCCCTGTTGAACAAGGTCCTATGGACTTCTATGATGAGGATAATAGGCTGGACCACAACTGGATACCGACCCGGATGTGGAATCACGACTGGATGGTCAGCCTGATCGAAAGTGATCGGGACGTCCGACCACTTGAGGTATCAGGGAGGCCCGGTTAGACCCAGGTTAACCTCCCTTTCTGCCGTCTTGTACTACCTCTTGGACTTGTATGAGGCGGATTCTCCGAAGATGTGCACCGAACTCTCGTCGGCTCCACAAAATTTGGGCTCATCGTCTTTGGCATCTAGCTTGGCCTGTTTGCTATGGTACTTAGCAATTGCAGACTTAAGCTTGTCATCCAGCTTCTTTCTTATAATGTGATAGTCGTCAAAGTCATGCTAGTTGGTTCGATGGACACGACACCATTTTTTGCCTCCACGACTCTGGACCCTTCTGCTTGTCACCACGTTTGTTCTTCTTCCCCTCATTCTTCGAGTACTCAGGCTTGTCCTTATCAGACTGGGGATTTTTTGGCATGTGCTTAGATTTTAGCATGCTTTGCGTACTTATCAGCCAACTCAAAGAGTTCTTTCATCGCATTGATCTTCTGAGTAACAAGCTTCCCGACCAAATCTTTGTCCTTGATGCCTCACTTAAAGGCTATGACAATCGATCTGTCGGAGATGTTCGGGATCATGTTGTGCCTATCGCTGAATTTGCGAACGAAGTCCTGAAGAGATTCGTTAGTACCTTGGTACAGCTAATGGAGATCATCTTCCGTTCCTGGGCACTCGAACGTTCCCTGAAAGTTGGCAATGAACTAAGCCTTCAGCTCGACCCATGATCGAATCGAGTTGGGCAGCAGGTTTAGTAGCTAGGACCTTGTAGGTCCATCAAGGGCAGTTAGTAGGTAATTGGCCATTAACCTATTGTCTCTACTGGCCGCTTGAATAACAGTGGTGTAGATCTGTGACCACTCATTGGGGTTGAGCTTCTCGTCGTACTTCTGAATCGGACCCGCCTTGAACTTCTCGAGTCATCGTATCGACTGGAGATTGGATGCGAAGGCTTCACATCCTTCATCGAATTCTTTAGAAGGAGATGGAGGAGGACTGTTACGCCTATTCCTTCCAATAGGGGAGTTACGTCGATCATCTCATCCCGGAGGTCTGCAATCGTTATAACAACGGTCATCATCACGGGAGTTGTCTATCACTATCAGTAAGTAGGTCATGCCTATCGTGAGGGATGTGATTCCTTAGGCCCTTCTAATTCCTATGCCTATGGATGGGGCAGTTACAGTCTAGCTTGTAGGACTATACTCGAGCTCAACCACCCGAACTTCCTATTTGGGATCCCTCGATTCGGGGATGTCCACGTCCATGACTCTAACCAGTCCATTGCTGGCTGGGGTGCCTAGAGCCACTGTGGTTATTCACTCTAGCCGCCTAGATCTAAGTTGCATCAAGCAGAGTCTTGAGCTGATTGACCATCGGGGTTAGGGGATTTGTTGGATCTAACTCAGGGAAGGACGTCAGAATCATATGAGCACCTTGTACGTTAACTTTTGGGGTACTAAAAACATCGCTACCTAGACTTGGCTATGGTCGAGATGATGTTGCTTCGCGTTCATTATATTGAGGGAGTTCGTTCCTCGATGTTGGAATCGTTGTGGGTGGGGGAACCACATGAAGAGCAGGCATTCCTAGGCCAAGTCGACGTCGAATATCAAGGTCCCCTGATATTCCTCTGTCTGTCGGTGATGGGCGGTATCGGGGGCCTGCATAGCCCCAACTGCTGTCGTTGGGTCCTCAGGGATTTTTTTCACCATCATTCAACATGGCATTAGGATCCTCCAAGTTTTGCTCGATGGGTGTGCCGTCAGCCCTCACCATAGACACGTACCGATCTGTTCAACTGCTCTGGCCGTCGAGGGAGTCGTCATTGCCACTTCCTGACTTTTGCTGTCATTGTCGGTGTCCATGAATTGAAGAATGTTAGCCTCATTGAGATCCCACTCAAGGTGTCCCACCTTGCGGCATGTGTCTAATGGGCTGGACTCGATAATACCAGTGTGGATCAGTTCACCTTGATCATCCCAGCGGTACACCATTGTTCTGAAAGTGATATTTGAACTAGCAGGATGTGATGCGAAGATGATCGCCGTTGACTCAAAGTGGTCGTAGAAGCCGGTGTCTGAGAATCCAACACGAACACGCACTTGTGACATGATCGATCCTAGAAAACAGATGAAGGCCTCCTACGTGGTGCACCAATTGTCGAAGATTAGTTCATGATAATGTGTCTATAATTGAACTGGGGTACATTCGAGATCAGAGATCGAGTAGGAAACAAGACACGCGATGTATACAGGTTCGGACCCTCGAAGAGCAGTAATACCCTATGCCTGTGCGAATGATGTTGTATATGGATTGTCTCGAGTACAAGCAAGATGGCTAAATCTATTACAATGAAGTAGATCAGATCTAAACTAATCTGTGGTTGAAGTTATCGAGTATCTCCAGATCTAGGGTATTAGTGCTTGCAACGAGTTGTGTAGGTGTTGATCTGTTGTGAGTTCTCCCTCTATGGTTTAAGGTTCTCGTCTTATAAATGGGTCCTATCACCACCTTAGTCACAATTGTAATCGATAGGGAGTCCTTCATCTTGTCGATCAAGGCAAGACAATCGAATCTAGCTTAGATACTTGTCATGTTCAAGTAGGTTAACCCAATCGAGACTTTCCTAGTACAGGTATTTATGATCTTCGAGTATATCAGGTCATGTAGATTTGGATCCGTATTATCCAGATGTGTCTATCAGGTATATAGTATACCCTATACATGTATAGTATACTCTTTGTGCGTATATACACTATTGTTAGATATTCGACAAGTTTTTTCCCAGGAAAACCCAAGTGCACGTTTTGGAGTTTTTGTATTTGGCTTGAACACTCAAACATATTTTTGTATGTCAGAGTTTGACGGTTTGAGAGGAGATGCATGTGTTGAACTATCTTGTATGACCAAGCCTTATGATTTGCTGACGCACCTATGACTGTTTGTCTTTTTTTTTTTTCCGAAAGGGATAGAATTATATTAAAAAGAAGTAACAGTACGTCCCAAGTTTCAGAATAATGAGTCATTAACAATATACTAGTGTTAATCGATCCCAGTCTTAATTTGAACTCGTTGATTATTTTAAATACCAAATGATCATACTCTGATCTCACATAATCACATGTCTGGTTAGTGTAGAAGTCCAAGAGGGTTGCCACTTGTCAGCCTTGTCTTAGCTGAGAATTAAGTAAAGTTTTTTTTTTATGTCACCTTAAAATTAGACGGACCGAGGCCGGATTTGCTGATAAAAAACAATGAAAAGAGGAATCACATCTAAGACCCCACCGTGTTTGGCGACGAAACTAGAGCTTTGACCTCTCTGTGGCTGCTAAAAATGGAACACGACCATTAAGTCCTTTCATGCAACCTATCTACGACCTCACAAGAAGTCATTGTCTTGCAAGGATTAGCTGTGAAACCCCACAAATCTTCTGCAACATGCAGTGTCCCAAGCACACTACAATTTGGGGAATTGAGAATGAAAGGAAGGTAATTTTGAGAATCTCCATTCCGGGCACAAGGTTGCTTAGATTCTTGTTATAGAACCATTAATTCTAGGCACAAAGTTGCTAATATTCTAGGACACTTTTTGTTCATGTTCTTTTTGAAAATTCTGTATGACTTCGGTTGGGACGGGAAGCTCCAGAAGATGTGGAGGCAAATGATGAAGGAAGATGAACTATTCTTTTTCTTTTTCTTCTGGAGATGACTAGCAGCCTTAGACTAGGAACAAGGAATTCACAGTCTCAGTTTTGTCTCATCATTTCACTATGAATATAATATCCTGAATGAAAATATCATTTGTCGAATTTTTTTAACGTAATAGAAGTGCATGGAAGAATTTAACACTTGACCTTGTGTTTTCCAGAGAAACTGTCCATTCTGACGTTCATGGGCAGCTATCAAACTACAGTCTTTCTTTAGATTATGCCAATGGTCTTGTTTGAAGAACATGGCCAAGTGTTTGACATGAAACAGATTAACAGAGGCTTGAACATGCTCCGCCATCAAACTATAATATTATTTTTGAGAAAAAAATATTTGCATAAGTGTACCTATAACCTGACAATCAGGATTTATTTATTCCATTTTTCCGATTATCATTTGCAATTATCAGTTCAGCATAGAGCTGAACTGACAATAAATTTGATGCCAGAACAGGGCATATCTTATCTACCTGTAGTTCAGTACAAGGCTACAAGCAAGGAAGCAATTGCAAGCTACCTCAAACTATCACAAACACAACACAAGTGTTTTGGTATTTTTCATATGCTACGCTTCATTAGTTCATCACACGAGCAATGCTTCAGAGTTTGCTATGCTTCGTCATCAGCCTTGAGGAAGCTCTTGCAGAGCTTCACCCAGAACTCCCTGTCCGGCGCAGTGGCCTCCAGCTGCCTCTTCACGGCCTCGGCGAACGACACCTGCGACGCACGAGTGGCAAACCGGAGTCAAAGTCTTTGACAACACGGGGCCAAGAGCAACGCTTCCAAATTCAGGCGACTCAGAGAGTCAGAGAGCACTCACGGTGATGGATCCGGCGGTGAGGAGGCGGTCGACGAGGCTGAGGAGGATGTCGCCGGTGTACTCCGGGTGGCCCTGGATGCCCAGCACGTGCTCGCCGATGCGGAACATCTCAACGCCCGTCTTGTCGGAGGAGGCCAGCACCTCTGCGCCCTCCGGCACCTCCCACACCTGCCTCGCCATGCCATGCAAGACGTGTCATTCTGGTGTGTACATGCAGCTAACGGTGTACGTCGAGATGCCTGTGTACGAGCGACCACTTGTGTACGATCTGTTGTCCTCAAATCGGCTTTGAGATTCGTGTTAGCGTGTTACTCACCTCGTCCTGATGGACCTCGGTGATCTTGGCGCGGGGTGGCAGCTGGTCCTTCAGCGCGTTGAGGAACCTGCACGGCGGCGCCGCCTCCGCGATGGCCACCTCCCTGATGCCGACGTCCCAGCCGCCGCTCGCCTTGCCCACGCGCCCGCCCAGCGCGCGGCAGATAACCTGCGGCGAGTAACAGAATCAAAATCAAGCCCCAAGCCGGTGCAGAATAATGCAGAGAAGCTACAGGAGCTCTAGTAGTTCTCTTGTCGCCGTTTTTGTTCCTGTGCTTGCCTGGTGGCCGAAGCAGATGCCGAGGACCCGCTTCTGCATGTCGTGGAGATCCCGGACCAGGAGGCACAGCCGCAGGATCCACAGGTCGTCGGCGTAGGCGTCGTGCGGGCTGCCGCTGATCACGAAGCCGTCGTACCTCTCGAGGTCCTCCGGGGCCGGGAGCTCCCCGGTGACGGCACGGTACAGGTCCCACTCCTCGCTTTCGCCGGCGTCTCCGAACGCGGCCACGAAGACGTTGAGGTAGCCGCCGTACTTCTTGTGCACGTACTCCGAGTCGTGCGCCGCCATCAGCAGCGCGTACCTCCTGCTCGTCCTCGCTGCTGTCTCCACAACCATGGCGCGCGGATCGTTCACTCCTTGCATGAGAGAGAGAGAGAGAGAGAGAGAGAGAGAGAGAGAGAGAGAGAGAGAGAGAGAGAGCTTCGCAGTGATGGAATGATCGCAGCTGAGGTGAGCTGCTGAACTAACGATTTGCAAATGTGTGTTGGTGGTGTGTGGGAGTTGCGAGAAAATGCTGCGATTTATAGAGGCCGGGATAGAGGGAAACGGCAAGAACAGGAGCAGATGTGAATCATGCCAAGTTGGAAGCGACGTGACAATTCTCAGACGTCGCGGCCGGAGAGAATTCCTCTCGCTGACAAATGCATCGGCAGCCTCGGATGATTATTCCTCTGATCGCGCCATTCGCGCGCGCCAAACAGCGGATGCTTTTTGTGTTTTTTGACTCATCATGATTCGTGGCCAAGGCCGTTTGATTTGAGCTCGTCGTGTTAACAAGCAGTGCATGACACTGCGAGCTCGACGAGAAACTAGGAAAAGGAAACGTCCAAAATCTCTCTACACTTTTCAGTTTTTTTCCTTGCGCCTGTTCTGACGACGACAATGCTGCTGGTCTAGTACTGCTGCAGCTCGGAACACAACAGGCATGAACTTTTTTGCTTTGTTTTGTTTATTTAGTCAGAGATCAATAAGCAAATGACAAGCTCATGCTTCAAAATGATGTTTTTTCTCTCACTGGCTGCTTTTCATCTGTTCAATGATTTCTGGCACAGCCGCCGCATTCAACCTTTTCCATTTCTACCATGATTAGGAGAGAGGTTTAGCGTCCTCCTTGCGCATAGGATTTTTTTAATAATATTATTTTATTTAAAAATTACAAAAATATTATCCAAAATTCAAAATTTGCACAAATAGGATCATGTCGGTACTTAACATGCTGGCAGTGGCCCATGGGGTCTATCGACATGAAAAAGAGGCCAAAAGGGCCCATCGGCATGCGGTACCGGCAAACAGGTATGTCAACAGAGGGGTTAAAGCCGTCTGGCTTGTCGGTACTCGGGTTGCCAGCATGCCTATTGGCACACAGAGTGCAAACATGTTTTTTTTTTAATTATGATATTTTTTGTATTGAACTATGTTTTTGGGAAGAAAAAATATTTAATAGAAAATTACAGTGAAATATGATCATAATATTAAAATGTTAAATTATTGTACAAGGACATTGATTAAGACAGTTCTAATCAATGAAAGCACGGACTATAACAACGATAGTGACATTATGAACATGCCTTAGAGAAATTAAAGAAATTACATATAGATTGTAACTACGACATTGATATGTACAGTACAATTTTGAAACTAACCTAAACATGTACTGATTCTAAACCTAACATACCTTAAAAAATTAAAACTAGCCAATTACTACCGACACTCTACTGAGTGCAGCAGGGGTATTTTCCCTTCCTCGCCACCATAGGTCTAGCTTGATGGACTCAACATGCCTTCTCGCGCTTCCTTTCCCTATCAGCCTCATGCGCCTCCTCCTTCAGGTAGTTCTCCTTCCATCTCAGCTTTTGTTATTCCCAAGCATTTGCAGGTAGTCTCTCTCCTCTCGTCCGCTTCTATTTCATGGAATCTTCTCCATGCTGCCTGGTGTGGCGTGTGTAGGAGGAACACATCTGTTTGACTTTGCTTAGTATCCAGCCACTATATGAAATCATATAGTGGTGACAGAGACTAGCAAAAAAGAAAAAAATTGTTAGTGGTAAATGATAGATAGTTGTGATATAGTTTTGCAATATATGAGTATCTGGTTGCGGTAGCCACCACAGGTGATGCCCTTCGGTGGGTCATACTCGTAGTTGGAGAACATGAAGAACTTTCTACTATAGGTGTCCTAACCCTACAATGGTCTCCACACTAGTACATTGGAACTTTGACCCTAGCAGGGGTAGCAACTAGCATTGATTTCTTTAGGCGACGATCAGAGATCATTTTGGTATGAGTAGGAGGCTTTGGTTTGTTTGGACAAAGTACCTCATGGGCTGTTATTTATACTAAAAATTGGTGATATTTCATGGACTAAGTCCATAACAATAGTTGGGAGAAGGAATTGATTACTCAGAAAGAGGCTACGTCTGAAAAGCCTAGGTCTGAAAAAACTATATCTGAAAAGGATACGTCAAAACATGCTACGTCTGAAAAGTCTATAATTGAAAAGACTATGTCTGGAAAGCCTATGTATTAAATCGTTGGAATTAGGGTTTAACGTTATGTTTAGCGTTGTACCTAGGGTTAACAAATGCGACTGAGAAACGAAAACTGGACCCCAACTCATTCTTCGAAAAATAAAAGAATTCGGTCAAAATTTGTCAAAATTTCAAATTTGAATTTGATCAAAAATCGCTCGGTTTCTAACTACAAACCAAACTGAATAGGTCGAAAATCGCACATTTCGAGTGGTTTTCGTCACATTTGTTAATCCTGGTTGTACCTAGGGTTTAAGGTTATTGTTAGCTTACCTCATTTGCGGGCATGCATCTATAATAGGATTTGAATACTTAGAACCAAAGCCACAATAAAGAATGGCTACTAGAGGTGGCAGAGGGAGAGGGCATGGCTCAAGTGGCATGGGGAGGGCACCAATAATCTGGTCGGGCGAGAACTTCCCTTTGGAAGGGAAGAGTGAGTTTTGGCCACCATGTCATCTTAGGACTTACGACCACTCGAAAGAACAGTGACCAAATTGCTCTCATGGATACGACTGTGTTATGCAGATGTATGATTGTGAGAAATGGAGGGCGTTGATTCTTTCAATGTTCTCTTGGGAGGGTGAGAGCGCTAACAATTTTAGTATCGTATTTGAAGATATGTTACTCATATATTTGTTTGTATTCGTAGGGCTCAGACGATGATAATAGATGCCGCTACACGAGATGGGTCAATCCTCCTATTGAATAGAACATCTAATATTACATTCATAACCTCCAAAACCGTATCTTTGACTTGCAGTGTGAGGTTGATGTTATTCCAACTCCTCCTGAGGAGGATGAGCCGGTCATCCACATTGATGATCCTACCATATGACACGATTCCTGGTGCCCTTGTCCATGTCACCAAAAGTATGCTCCTCCCCTGCCTCCTCCTCCTCCTCCACCACCACCATCGGCGCACTATGGTGATGGTGGATGCCGGGAGTTAGGAGAGTCATCACAGTTCATTCTAAGTAAGTATAATTAGAATCATTGTATCATGATGTGTTGCTTCATCCTTATATTCTATTTCCTTGTAACGCATTATTCCTATTTGAATAAACGTTCACCCCATCATGTAATGGTGTATTCTTGGTGCACGCGTATTAATATTAGGGTTCAAACTGCGAAGGGTTTTTATTTGCAAAGTTGCAAGTGAATGGTTTACAATAGATCCTCCTGCATGGAGTGATGATTATTTGCCCTTCTTTCACGTGCTGCTTCGTTCTCCGCTTCTTCTTGGCGACGTAAGAGAGCTTCATGTCTCTATAGTAGTTCCTCATGCCTCTGAAGTTCTTCCTCCCACCTCCTCAGAATGTCCTCTCAGAGATGATGATGCTCTTCCTACCTTTTAAGATCCCTAGCTTGTCACTTGCGCTCCTGTTCTTGTAGTTGATGTACCTGTTGGCACTCTTGACGTGCCTCCTGACATTGTCGTGCTTCATGCATCCTTATCTTGTACTCACTCTTGGTTTCAGCCTCTCTAATGAACCCCACATTGTAATGCGGCCGTACCATGTCGATACATTCCTTGAAGCGGCAAGGCGGTGGATAAAAACTAGGAGACGTTATGAGAGTTGTTTGTATTAAAGGCTTGCATGGTGAGAACGAAGTGAAGAAGATAAACACACCATAAAATTGTCATCAAGGTCAGGACACATGAAGAATCATCTTCCAAAAGTCTTGACATCAAAAGAGATAGACATCCGAGTTTGGTTGCCACACCTGCATATCGAACGTTCATGCTATTGAAGCACTCCCATGGGATGTTTCCTCCAGGAATCCATGATGCTCTCCTCCTCCTCTTATAGGCTCCTTTATGCTCTCGAGCTCACGGCTATGCTACACGCACTAGAAAGAGAAATGACGTAATGGGGCGAGTCCCCCATGCAGTATGTGGTCGTATTAATAGGGGGTTCCTGTCAGCACTTGAAGTGCCGATATGTGCTCCTGGGAGTGCAGAAGGACTGCACTCATCAATGTTTTTATGGCTAGAACACTTTGAAGCCAGCAAGAATGGCACGCTGCTACGATTTGAAGACAGATAGGACCACACACAGCTACACTTTTGTAAGGACCGAAATGGCATGAAATAGAAATATGGGTGATAATATGGGCATCACATAACCATCATACATAGCATGACATGCACATTACATAAATAACATAAAAAGTATGCAGCTACTGACTACTACAATAGTCAAGGGGCATCGTCATGGCCACGGATGTGCTTGTTGGGCATGCCTAACACCCTCTGGTGACCAACTACTTGATGACGGACGTGGTCGGTGGAGTACATCAGTAGGTCACGAGGAGGGTGGCGAGGCCGTGCAGTGTCCGCAGGGGTGACAGGGTCATCCTAAGAGGGTTGTGTTGGTAGATGTGCCCCTGCTGTCTGGGACAAGCACTGCACGTCATGCAGAACAACCAGCTAGTCATCTGGTAAGCTCGCCGACTAGCTGGATTGTGCGACGAAGAAGCCTGGCGAGGCTGCTACATGTGACCCATGCCATGTCAAATGTTGTGCAACAAATAATCATACGGCTCAACAATGAACACTATCCATACAGTCTAACACCTTGGCAAAAAACCATGCACTCACCACATGCAACCAGCTACTATACAACAAAACTACTCTATATGTTCAACAATGCACATTGACGTCGCATTCTAAATATAATGCTGCCAAAAAAAATCTCACATAAAAAGTATGCAAACAATTTTTTCATATCCTACATCTACGGAATTTTTCTACTACATATATATCTCTAATCATATCAAAAATTGCCTATTCTACTTATACCGACAAATTCAAAACAATTCAACTTGAAACTATTCTAAATTTCTAAATTCTAACTATTTCTGAACTACCTAAATTATGTAACTATTTAACTACCTAAATTTCTACTTATAGCGACATATATGTAGTTCAGAAATAGTTACAAATTAAATTCTAACTCTAAATAATCTAACCATTCAAAATTTTCTATACTACATTTCCGAACTACTTCAAACTATTCTAATCTAAATTTTCTAACTATATTAGATTTTCTACTTAAGTATACTAAATTTTCTAACTATTGTGAATTTCCAAACTAGTGCTCTACCTATAACTAGTGTTCCCAACTAGTGTTTTACCTAAATTTTCCCTATAATATTTCTTATTCTTATTAAATTGTGCCACGGTATTCTAAATTTTATAATATAAATTCCGAACTAGTTTCTAGTCTCAAATTTCTACTCTACGTCTAGTCTCTATGTCTCTATGTCACCACTCTAAATTTTCTAAAATTTCTACTCTACATCTAGTCTCTATGTCTTTATCTACATTTTGTACAACTATTTTCTACAATGAAATAGTAAAAAAAGGAAGAAAAAAACTTACCTTCCACCGGACTTGCCACCGTTGCCTCGCTGCTACCTACCTCGCCTCCCGTGCTCGCCATCGCCAAGGTCGCCGCCACGTCGCTCGTCGCCCTCTGGGTCACGCTAGAATCGGCTCATGTGAGAAGAAGACGAAATGGGCATATAATCGGCGGCCACTTAGATATTATAGGCATGTTGTCACTTTGTGTGCTGACATATCTTACATGTCACTTGTCGGCACTTAAAGTGCTGACAGGTGCTATGCGTCCACTTGTGGCACACGGGGTGTTGACAAGCCATAGCGGTGCACCAAATATCTACAAGGCACATCCCTACCACCGGGCCCACCACCTGTTGACAAGCCTCAGGGCCTATTGCCGTGTAGGTTGTTGGCCCGTGGAGCACCGATATGTCACTAGTCGGCACTCCGTGTACCGATATACATCTATTTGTGTAAATTTTGAATTTTGGATAATATTTTTGTAATTTTTCAATAAAATACTATTGTTTTAAAAAAACCACTAAGACGATTATTTTGGTCACTAGACTCGAGAATTTATCATTTATATATCTGGTGTGTTTAATGATGAATAGTGTATATGTATATCATAAAGTTAATAGGAGAACGCTAATTAGTAGTGAACTTTCAAATATCGTTGAGCGCTCGCTTAAATATTGTTGAAAATTGGCACTTCTCCAAACCCAGGAGACGGGCGTGATTTTACGAGATTTTCAAAAATCGTTGAACTAACTTTCGGAAAGTCCATTTTACTAGGAAGTTGAACTAGGTAAAAAAAGAATGTTGTCAATTTTTTCAAATATTCTTGAACTTGGTTTTAGAAATGGTTACATATATAAATTGTTGGACTAGGTTCATAAATTGTTGACGATTTCCATAAAGTGTTTAGCTAGGTTTCAAAAATATTGCCGGGTTTCTTAAATGTTGAGACTGTGGTCACTTACACCTGAGCATTTTGTGAGCCGGGCCTGCAAAAAGCCCTTTTTTGGGGCATAAAATTGGTGACTAAGCCCGCCTGGTAAACCCATCGGGCCAGCAAAATTCTGGCTGAGTCGGACGAGGCCGAGCACTGGTCAATTTTACCCATAAACCACTTTTTCGGGTTAGGCTCGGGCCATGCCCGAGGTGCTTCGGGCTGCACAGGCCCGTCTAGTAAGTAGTGTAGGGCCTCCATGGACGGGCTTTCTCGGACCGGGCAAAAAAATGCTCAGGTCTAGTTCACTATATAATTACCTAGTGAACGTTCACCGCATATAGCGTACCAAGTGGATTTTACCATTTAGGATGGGGTGATGCTATGCTACTCTATTACTACCTCCGTTTATCTCTGTTTTTATATATATATCATTCTAAAATATGTATAGTTAAATTTTAAAAACTTTAACTATTAATATATATGAAATTATTATGATTTAACATATACAAATGATAGTATTGATTTTATTATAAAAATATATTAATATTATCAATTTCTACTAAAATGTAGTTGTCAAAGTAATTTTAAACGTGTTTATTAGAAATCATGTTGATGTTCTAAAGGATAAGTAAAAGAGAACCAAGATAGTCCTAGTTGAGACTTGAAAATTATGGGTAAAATTCTCTTTATGATAGAATACGCGACGATTCATGACGAAAATATGGATTTAGTGGCTGTTTCCGTCTGACCAGAGAATGTCATTTTGAGAATATGACTTTGTCGAGAGCAATTGCCAAGATGGCCATGCAACAAAGTGCTCGCTTATACTATTCGTTAGGAAAACACGTGGATACTAATATCAGCGCGGACCCTGCATCGGGGCATCGAGATCCACGGCACAGAACGTTGAGTGTTTCCTGATAGTCCGGTGGTGGCAATAGATGCATATTGAACTTATATTTTCAGAAGGGCTAAAATATATGTATCAGGAGCAGTTGTGTTTACTAGATGATCTAATATGTGCAATGTTGAACATCAGAAGTTTTTTAGCATATGGGGCAAATTGAAGACGCCGGATGGTCTGATGTTGACAGTGTGAGCACCGGAAGTGGTCACCGGACTAATTTTTATAGAGAGGGATGCAAACCGGGCTTCAGTAGAATTGTACTCACGGATGGTCCGATGTTGCATTGATGTGAACGTTGGACCATCTAGTGTTCACATTTTTTTATGTCTGATACTGTCGGTGTATCAGGAACCGGGGGTCCCCAAATCCTGAGGTCAAGCCAGCAATCCGCCACATGGCGCCATCCCGCGGAGTCTCCACCATAAGGTGAAAAAGATCAAGTCCCGGGAGAGGGCGCTCGGGGCCACAGTCGGTGGTCCCTGAGTACCCCAGTTCCCCGATGATCCACGAAGTCTAAGTGCCGGGAAGAAAGTGCTCGGGAAGGTGTGCGGTGACCTCTGAGCACCCGAGTCCCCCGACGATCAGGAAGGCTAAATACCGAGAGAAGTGTGCCCGGGGTCGCGAGCGGTGATTCCCTGGGCGCCCAAGTACCCCGAGGTCCCACGAAGGAAGTTCCGGGAGAGAGTGCTCGGGGCTGTGTGCAGCAGCCCCCGAGCACTCGCCCCCCCAAGGATCCGTACAAGTGTGCCCGGGAGAGAGTGCTCAGGGAGGTGAACAATACCCTCGAGCACTCGGTTCCCCGAGGATCAAGAAAGGGCATTCTCGGGACAGAGTGCTCGGGGAGGTGTACAGTGACCCCCCGAGCACTTGGTTCCCCGACGACCCAGAAAGCCCCCTGACAGCGGCCCCCGAGGGGCCCACCAATGAGGTGTCAGTCAGTCAAAGACCCAAGGCCGTATTTAAAGAGCACGTGGCCTGTCACCTCCAACTGCTCCCGCTGCGCTCGGTGTCAGTTCCTGCCACGTTCTGGCAGAAGGGCGTGGGGTCATTGAATGCACGGGTTCTATCCCGTGCCATCCGGCTCGTCTCGGGATAACGTCGTAAGGGCCGAGGCGTTCCGTCTTCCGCGCTGCTGTGGCAGGGGAACAAGACAGGACGGGCACGTCGGGCCGCTCTGCGGCTGCCCGGTGGGCCCTCTCCACGGCGCCCGTTGCCAGTGCATTTATGGTGATGGACGACCGGGCGTGGGACGCATTTTCCACCCCCGGTCACTTCGCCCAGAGGAAATGATGACGCCCTTTCCATTTATGGTATCTCGGAACTCATGCCCCCCCTCCCGTTCGGGGCACGCTGCTGCCGGCGGGTATTTAAAGCAGCCGGCGGCACAGAAGAAAGAAAAGGGTAGAAAAAAGACAAGCTTCGGAAGAGGAAACAATTGCTCATAAACAGAGAAGAGAAGACCACAGGCCGAAGAACAAAGAGCCCCAGGCTCTAAGATAGATAAACATTCTTGTAACCAGCAACATCCTTGAGGGACTTCCTCAGGGCATTTATAATATCCATACAGGAGTAGGGTGTTACGCCCCCGTACGGCCCGAACCTATCTAACCGCTGGTGCATTTACTCTGTTCCGCATTAGATCATTCCACCCCACCGGCCATCACATTCATACCCATTTATTTCTCCGGTGAACATATTCAGGATCATCCCCCCGGCCGAATCTCTAAAAAGGGGTCCCCTAGGATCCCTGCGACAGGAGTTCACCCTCCGACGGATACTTTTCAATTTGATTTTGATTTGGACTAACATATGATGATATTATATGATTCTGGAGATGTATATTTGCTTGTCTAATGATGTACATGCGTCGAATTAAACTTAGCGGTCGACGACGGGTGATTGAGGCCACACAGGGTGCTTGTTACTGGACGATCAAGGAGGCCGGGCGGAGTCAAAAGTGATCTTAGCTGTACACGTGGAGGTCAAGCAAAGCATGAGGCGAAGAATGAAGACGACGTGTTAGCAAAGTCAAGTGATATAGATATCGGTGTAAGTAACAAGGCGGCCTGAGGGACCGGAAGCGAGAGAGACTTGCCGGCGGTCAAGATCGCAAGACGTAGGACACGCATCAACATCGAAAGACTTTCTTGAGGTCGAAGCAAGAAGCTGTGAGTCACACCTTGAGAAGTGCATGAGTCGGTTTCGCGGTTTCGCCACAAAACCGTGGGCGGATAGAGTGCACATGGCATCATCGTGAAGTTTACGTCGAGGCGAAGCTAAGTCGGAAAGGCGCCACGGTCGTCCGATGGATGGAGGAGATAATAAACTAAAATGCCCTGATGGTAAGTAGGAATATACTACAAGAGGGTTTTTTGGAACAGTCAAGAAAACTGAGAAGTCAAGTTTCCTAGGCTATAAATAATGGTGTATGGCTGGTTGTGGAGGGGTCCCTTGAGCCATCTACATGAGAGCTGTAAGACCCCCCCTACCGGGATCTTCTGTGTCTCCTGTATCAGTCCCTGGATTACGTAGCTGATACGCACAGTATAACAGTCATAGTATCATAGTCAAATTTCATATATAAATTGTAAGGTTTTGGGTACAAAAGGCTTACAATCCATATCAAATATTAGAATCCTGACATAGCGGCTAGCAAAACACACAATGGAAGCAAAAGCCCAAGCCACAAGCAGCGAGGGTGCGGACGCGACTTCAGAGACTATTCTTCATCCCTAGCTTCACTTCCGGCGAAGTTGGCATTGGGTTCTTCATCTAAATAATAGCAAGAGTGAGTACAGAAGGTACTCAGCAAGCCCTATACTATTTCAAGGTGTTGATAGATGCATAAAGGGTTTATTTGAGGATAAAGCTTTACGGTTTAGATTTAAGCGTAAAGCAGTTTATGCAGATATCCAATTGTATCAACTATGATTGACTTCAAAACATTTTAAGTAGCTCAAAAACCAGTAACGAGCTATATCTAGGGTTTCTCAGTCCTGGGAGGGGCTATATCTCACTCTGAAGTCCCTTTTATCACATCTGGTGTACCTCTAGTCCACACACTCACTCATCAAGACGCACATACCCAAAGTCTAGTAAAAAAAGGTTCTGCCTTTGCATGTCCATGACCGTGGACACGGCTATTCGAATAGATTTACACTCTGTAGAGGTTGTACAGCTTTACTCACGCGATATGCTCAGCCTCCAACCGTAGATAACGGAGGAGCAAATCATACCGAGACTCTCAGACACCTTTCCTGCCATGCTTTTCCACGAGACACGCCAAGTCCCAGAGCTGCATGTTCCAAAGGCCAGTATCCCTTTTTAAGCCTAAGCCGATCCCTGAAACCTCCAAACAGCGGGATAGATGGACCCTTGGCTGCTCGTTACTCTCAGCCTCTTGGTATGATGCCCAACTCAGTCCGATGAAGGAAAGTCAAGTCCTGCCCATACAGGAAGTATGGTTGCACGGGGTCGCTAAGGCGTGGCTGCGTAATGACTCGGTCCTTAAACAGCCAGGCTAGACATTTTCATGGGCAATGAATACCATCATGTAACTCAAGCCCACAAGAGCATCCTCCCCGGAGGACCACTCTACCTACCTGCGCCAAAACAGTTTTCACCCATTTTTACACATCACCATCCATATCCCATATGACATCAAGGATTTCACAACCATCACGGAATTCACAACCATCAAGGATGCATGGTATATGAGTTGTCATTGATAACAGTAAATCTTGTCTCTGAGGAGAGGTGTTTTAAAAGCGACATCTCCGAGGAGACGTATTCAATCCTAAGCATGCTAGATATCATGACGTCGTCCGACGTTAATATAGATAACGACAGATAATCCTAGGGTGATATGTATCCTAGATGATAATATTCAAGACATGGCATGTGTTTGATAGGATTAACTATTACCAGTAGTTTGTAAAAGCGTAATACATAGCACATGCGATAATAAGTCCGATTTTAGTTAATCATATATATTATTTGAAAACATAGGCTCAATAAGATCAAGGAGATAGGACTTGTCTCCTCCAGAATTTTCTTCAAAGTCTTGATGGTAATCGGGATTCTCCTCGCTCCTGATGCTTCCTACGCAGCACTCGCAGAACTCTGGTTGCCCTGAAATCGCGACCATGATCAATAACGGTGATACTAAAGAAGAATCAATTAACACCAAATGGAAAGCAAAATGAGTCTTAATGGATATCATAACATGACAGATGAGTAGATCTCAATTTTAGATGAATTGCGACGAAAGAATCGCCGAAATCGGAAACAGAACGGAGAAGTTATGGCTCCCATAAGATTTAATTAGAAATTAAATCAAAAAATTAAGAAATAATACTGTTCATAGGTGAGGCCCACGGGTGGGATCCACTGAATAGTAATCGGGCCCCACATGAACAGTGATTGGTGGGACCCACATAAACAGTACGTTTGGGCCAAATGGGCTTGGATGGGCTAGATCCGGGCCTAGATGGGCCTGGATTGGGCTTGGTATACATAGTACTGGGCCGTACAGTGTTGGGCTACATAGTGTTGGTCTGGGTGGTTTAACGGGCTACGATTTCTGGGCCAACCCACGGGCTTAAGGCCTTTGGCAGCCGGGCTGTCCTGGCAGGCTAGCCGGCCACTAGGCCGAGCCACGACTAGCTTGGCTAGGCTTCCTGGCGCATATATGGTGGCCCAGGTACACGCGTGCGTGCGCGTGTGAACGCATGGGGCGACGAAGGGGGACAATGTCCCGGCGGGGAGGAATAGTGGCGGAGCCACGCTGGAGTGCTTGCCGGCGGCGCGCTACGGCCAAAGACTCACGATGACGAGCTGACACCGAGATACTACAGGGCACGGCGGACTCAGGGGGGGCTCGTCAACGACGGTCGACGGTGAGAGAACTCCTAGGCGGGGCTGGAGGAGAGTGTAGCGATGCAAGAGAATGAGGCAGCACCCCCCTGCACGGGGAGGGGCCAACCTGCACAGAAGAGAGGGCTAGCGCCTCCTAGCATCACAGCACGATGGCCGGATCATAGCACAGGGCAGAAATACACTGATGGCGAGCACAACTATGGTGGAGGAAACCAAAACACGGCAGTGCACGGTAATAAGCTAAGAGGGAGTCCGGGGAATGCCTACATGCCATCTAGGTGGGTGCAAGAGGGAACTGGGAGGCTCACCGAGCGCATGAACGACGACGGGTGGGGTAGCGGCCGACGATTTGTCGAAGGGGCGATGGCTGCACTGCTCGGCTACTAGCTCGAGCGGGCTCCCGTCGGGCTTCCAGCGATTGGATGGCAGCCCAAGGACGGTGACAAGGTCCTGAAGCTCCTCGGTAGCACATAGTCGACGAATGGGCGACGACGAAGTCACAACGGCGGAAATGGTGACGGCGGCAGTGCAGTGGCGAGGAGAAATGGGGAAGAAGGGCGAGAGAAGGACTTGCTGCGCTATTTATAGACGAGTGAGGGAGCACGGGGAGGCGGTGCGCGTGCTGGCGTCACAGGGACGTCGGTGGCAAGGTGGCGGCCGGCGCCGACCTTATTTCCTAGGGTATGGGCTGCCTGCGCCAGCCAAGCATGGGTGTGGGTGCAGAAGTCGTGCGTGCAGGGCATAGGAGGAGAGAGAGAGAGAGAGAGAGAGAGAGAGAGAGAGCAAAGAAGCGAAGGCTGGTCGGGTGCGCGTGGGATCTTTCCCAGAGAGGGGAGATGGCGGCCGGCGATGAGCGCGCACTGGAGGGAAGAGAAAGGAGAAAGGCGTGATGCTTGGATTGACGTCGCGTGGTTCACGGACGGCTGAGCGCCACGCGGGGCGTGAGCGAGCGAGCTGGGCCGCTCAGCGTGGCTACGGGTCGGGCGTGGCGCGTGGGAGGAAAGGGGATGGCTGGGCGGGCCGCCTAACTAGACTGCACGCGGGAGGAGGAAAGGGAAGAGAAAGGCTAGCTGCTAGGTCGGGAAAGCGAGAAGAAGGGGAAATCGACTTGAGATGAGGAAAAAGAAATTATTGGGATAAGAATTAAGTTTAAATTCAAATTGAGGTATTTGAATTTGGTTTTGACTTTGGATTAAGATCAACTTTATTTAGAATATCTGATCTTGGATCTCAAGACTTTCTAAGATGATTTGCAACAAAGGATTCAAACTCAATTGGATTGGAGTTAAATGGAATCTAAGAGTAGATTTAAAATTGAGAGTCATTCAATTTCAAACCTCCACACAAAGAACCATAAAAATTTCAAACTAAAACATATGAACCTACTTAATGCATAGACTACTTTGAATTTGATTGTAGTGCACCTTGAAATGCTTATGCAACTTAGCACCACTCATAAATAAGAATATACATATATACTGTTATATATATACATCCACATACTTATTTTCTTAACCCTTCGCTATCTTAATTAATTCAAAAAAAAGTTTTAACTTGGAGCTAATTTTGTAATGAATTGGCCTGCTTAAACTCAGGATGTTACAGGAGCCTTGTGCTAGGATTTTAGAGAAGAGGAAAAACATAGCAAGATTCATAGATAGATGGTTTGGAAACCGTCCTTCATCCTCTCACTCTTGATGAGATTAAGTTTAGAGCTATGAACTCTAACTTCTCTCTTCGAAACACTAACCAAGCCTAAGAAATTTCCAAATGAAAATAGGTCTTGGAGAGGTTAGTTTGCACCAGCCCTCTCCCATATATATAGGCAAATGGACAATTTCCAAAATTCCCCTAAAGACTAATACATAGATATTATCCCCGAAGGGCAAAATGGACCAACTCTTTTGTTGTCCATCGGATGGACCCGACGCCTTCATGTCTCTGCTTTGTCTCCATGCAAGCTTCGTGATGATGTCACGCATCATTTGACTCCGCTTCTAGTTTTGAGGAGATACCGCAAAAACCATCTTGCATGCTTCTTCAAGCATGACTCCTCGATGTCGACACGTGTCCGACCTCTGCCTTGACATTTGACGCCTTCAAGTCTTTGCACTCCCACCACCGGGCCGTCTCTTGACTTTGACTTGCCATGACCTTTCTGCCTTGGCTTCTCAATGCCATCTTCATCACCTTTTCTTCCCATCATATTTTCTTGCACCCTCTATGTCAACGATGTGGATCGCCCATGGCTCCACCCAGCCTAGCACGGTCCATCGACATCAAGCCTCCACTTGTCGTTCACCGCCTTACCATTGACTGCCATGTTGTATCCATACACCTACAAATCATGAGCTAAGAAACATGTCTCTCCGTCATACTCTATTTTCACTCCCGGTTAGTCATAAACATAATCAAAACTAATTAAAACATGATGTACACAACCGAAAGTTTCAAATCAACAATTCCATTAATCACTCATCATCAACAACACAATTCTTCCTTGTATTCTCAATTTTCACCTCCGATTTCATCACTATATTAAAGCTCTATTTGAACTCAACTATTTTAGATTTTATAATTTGTGCTATGCGATTGTGAGAGTACAGTTCAAGCAGGTTCAATCAGCCATCATTTTACCCAAGCGGAGAGGATGAGTTGGACAGGAGCCGCAAAATGAGCTAATGAGTTCGCAGTGACGCTAGCTCATTTGGACCATGCCACTCTGACAGCATCTACCATGTGGTCCACTTTTCTAACTGAGTTTCCCTTCTTCCTACAATTACATGGACCACTATAGCTTCACCTCGATAAAGCATAACATAGAAACAAAGAACTACACAAAGAATACTGAAGAATTCTACCTTTAAATTGTTCCCATGACATAGTATGTGCATCAACTATATAAAGAGGCAAAGACAATTTGCATCTCAAAAAAGAAAAGGCAAAGAAGATTTGTAGCTTAGTAAAACACGTGCCTAGCCTAAGCTGCTAAGACACCACTAGTCAACTGTCAGTCTGTCACACCCAGTTTCAAAAAAACAAACCAGATGCATCTCATATGTATGCCAGGATCAAGTTTTATACCTGTTGTGACTTCATAAGTGATTACATAACAGTGTTGTTACATAACGATAAGATTCATTACAAAAGGACCTATAGGTCTTAAAGAAAATACTAAGATAACTTCCAGCGGTAGCGGGTCCTCCATCCATCCATAGGCGTTGTCCGGAGGAGTGCCAGTCTAGAACATGGTCTTCAAGTTGAAATCTTCCTTTGCCTAAAACTCGGCTCCATCGGTCGAGATGTCCTCGAAGTCCACACCTTCTGAGTAGTATCAAGAGGTTGGGAGAAGACAAGTGTGAGTACATAGAGTACTCAGAAAGTGTGGGAAGAATATGACATGAAGGCTTAAGACAAGAAAGGCTTAACTTAGGTTTACTACATCTATTCCATCCTAATCTAGGACTCAAAAAAGACTTAGTAATTCTGTCTACTATGTGTGACGACTCAAACATTAAAGGAACAGCTCATCAGATTCCATCCAACTATCAGACGCACCAGATATCCCATATCCGGCTACCAACTCATCGAGATACCATCATCCAACTACCCAAAACCAACCATCTAAGATCCCCACTAATCATGAAGAAATCCAAGCCCGCTCTTAACTGTGAGCACGGTTAAACGATCAGTTTTTATACTCTGCAGAGGTTGCACACTTTATCTATGAGTCGTGATTTCCGTTTTGCTTCACATTTCCAAGGTGTAAAGTCGGGGTCTCACTACAAGGCCTTTACAAAACCTCTCTAAATCTATATGCACTAACTAAGGTTTCAACACTAACAGGGATTCCATCCACTGCAAAGGCCCCCTCTTGTGCCACTCAACCTTCCACTGGTGCGTACAGAATAAGAAGGACATCTAATTAATTGGTCAGGCCGTACTCATATAAGCCTCGTAGTCACGCTGTTCAATCGGGTTACATGCACCACAAACTGGTCCTTATGATCTAAAGAAGACGCTTGCACATCATCCAATGCGCACATAGCAGCCATACCAACAAAACTAACCTGCTTAGATCCCTATGGTCCATGTTGCTACAAAAGATTACCCAAACTGGTTCATGTTAAATAGACTGTTAATCAAATTAACATTTATCCCGCCTGACTTGATAGCACAACTAAGTATTTCTACCCTTGACACCCAACTACAACACAAGCGACAAGGATAATTATAGAAAGTACTAATAAACCTTAAACATGGGATTCATATTGACAAAACATGAAATTAGAAAGTAAAAGACACACTTTCCTACAATAGTATTAATATGATGAAAGACACTTGCCTTCAGCAGCGGGCTACTCAAACTCTTCAAAAGTTCGGTCTTGCAGATTCACGAACTGCTTGTCTCCTATTGCAATTGTGCACACCAGAAACAAATAAATACAAGCATCTAAGAACAATACACTAAACATAAGCAAAGTGCTATGAAAAACCTACTAACGGATAGTACTCACTGCTATGATCGTGTGAGCGCAAGAATCACCTAAAACGAAGCTCATATGAAAAAGTTATGAGGGTTTTAAGTTACATGGGCTTTTCTGAAAAAAAACAAGGGCTAATTTGTAAAAACTGAAAGTTTCAAGGCTTATTTATAAAATTGAGGGACCTATTTGTAAATAAGTAAAAAATCCAGAGGGTTGAAAGTAAAATAACAGTACTGATAGGGGCATAATTGTGAAAACAGTAAATTCTAAGGGCCTAAATGCAAGATTACCTAATTTCATATATTAAATGATTTATTTTTTAATTGAAAAACCTAATTAATGCATCAGTAGGCTGACTAGGCTTGGGTGGGTGATGTGGCCGACACGTGGACGACGCGTGACGCTGACATAGATCACATAATTTGACTAGGCTTATGTGCCACGTGACGGCTTCATAGTGGCTCATGAAGGGGTCTGGTTGGACCTAATCGTGGTCGTTCATCAACGATCAGACAGACGAGGGCAATTGGGGAGGGTTGGCGGCCATAGGCGATAGATAAGCGACGACGCCACCTTGGTTCTCACTAGAGCATCGCCGGTGACATAGGGGATCACGCTATGGGCTACCAAACTCGACGGGAAGCGGCGCAAACAAAAGAGACGATGATGGGGATTCTCACTGAGGGCTTCACGGCGGTCAGAGATGCCTCGACGGTGATCGGTGATGGTGAGAAGGCGACAACAGGGTCGGAGCTCAATGGGGGCTCGGCTACGGTGACAAAAAAGCAATGCCGCGGGTCAGGAGAGCTTGCTAGAGGTCCTGCGAAGCCGAAGAGAGGGTTAGTGGGCCTCAGAGCGCAATGGAGGGGGATGTTGATGGTTAGATGGTGATGATGCTTACCGAAGATCGACGGGGAGGTCGTGCAGCGGCGGATCGATGTTGATGGGCGGCGGAGAATACTCCTCATGCCCCTGGGAAGCCGATGGCGGGTTCGGAGTCGTTGGGGAGGGCTCAGACGCGTCAGACGGTGCGTGATAGAGCTTCGAGGCGGCAATGGCGGCGGTGCGATTTGAGGTGTGTCACACCCGGTTTTCAAGAGAACAAACTAGATGCATTCCACATGTATGACAAGATCAAGTTTCTATACATGCGGTGGCTTCATAAGTGATAACATAACAGTGTCATTATATAATGATAAGGTTCATTACAAAATTACCCATAGGTCTTAAAGAAAACACTACGATAACTTCCAGCGATAGCATATCTTCCATCCATCCACATGCTTTGTCTGGGGGAGCGCCAGCCCACGACATGGTCTTCAGGTCGACATCTTCTTTCGCCTAGAACTCATCTCCATTGGTCAGGATGTCCTCGAAATCCTCACCTTCTGAGCAACATCAAGAGGTTGGGAGAAAGCAAGCGTGAGTACACAGGGTACTTAGCAAGTGTGGGAAAACATGACATGAAGGATTAAGGCAACAAAGGCTTAACTCAGGTTTACTGCATCTATATCATTCTAATCTAGGAGTCAAAAAGATATAGTAATCCTATTTACTATATGTGATGACACCAACATTAAAGGAACAGCTCATCGGATTCCATCTGACTACTAGACTCACCAGATATTCCATATCTGGCTACTAACTCATCGGGACACCACCCAATTACCCAAAACCAACTATCCAAGGTCCCTAACTAATCATGAAGAAGTCCAAGCCCGCTCTTGACTATGAGTACGGCTGATCGATCAGTTTTATACTCTACAGAGTTTGCATACTTTACCCACGAGTTGTGATTCCCGTTTTGCTTCACACTTCCGATGTGTAGAGCCGAGGTCTCACTACAAGGCCTTTATAAAGCGCCTCCAAATCCATATGCACCCACTAAGGTTTCACCGCTAACAGGGATTCCATTCATTGCAGATACCCCATCTTGTGTCACTCAACAGCCAAATGATGCGTATAGAATAAGGAGGACATCTAATTAATTGGTTAGGCCGTACCCATATAAGCCTCATGGTTGCGCTGTTATACCGGGTTATAGGCTTCACAAACCGGTCCTTGGGATCTACAGCAGATACTTGCACATCACCTAATGCGCATACAACAACCATACCAACCAAACCAATCTGCTTCCTATGATCAAAGTTTCTACAAATATTACCCAAATCGGTTCATGTTGTTTAGACCAATAATCAGATTAACATTTACCCCACTCGACTTGATAGCACAACTAAGCATTTCTACCCTTGACACTCAAACTATAACAGAAGCGACAAGGACAATAGGGAAAGTACTAGTAAACCATAAACATAGGATTTATATTGACAAGCATGCATCTAGAAAAATAAAAGATACAATTTTCTACACTGGGATTGATGTGATCAAGGACACTTGCCTTCAACTGCGGGTTGTTCAAACTCCTCGAAAGTCTGATCCTACAGGTTCACGAACTGCTCGTCTCCTATTGCAATCGCGCACACCGGAAATAAACAAACAGAAACATCTAAGAACAGTACACCAAACAGTAGCAAGGCACTATAAAAAGATTACTAACGGATATAACTCGCAGCTACGATTGCGGGAGCGCAAGAATTGCCTAAAACAGAGCTTGTATGAAAAAAATTATGAGGGTTTTAAGCTACATGGGCTTTTCTAAAAAATAATAGGGGCTAATTTGGAAAAAATAGAAAGCTCTAGGGACTTATGTGTAAGATTTCAGGGACCTATATGCAAATAAATAAAACTACAGGGGCTAAAAAGTAAAATTACAAGGGCTGAAAAGGGTCTTTTTGTGAAAACTGAAAATTTTGGGGGCCTATATGTAAAATTACCTTATTTTGGAGGTTTAATGATTTATTTTTGAATTGAAAAACCTAAGTATTGCGTCATCACGCTGATTGGGCTCGAATGGCTGAGGTGGCGGCTTGCGAGGATGTTGAGTGGGTGAAATTAACTGACGTGACGCTTACGAGGCCACTGACTGGGTTTGTGGACCGGTGCTGTGGACTGGGTCCACTGGTCCATGGTGGACCGGTTACACACCCGAAGGGGTATGCGATCTCGACCGCAAATATGAGATCTGACGGCCCATGGTGTTTGGGGGAAATCGGCGGTCGGCAGTGACAAGGAGATGGCGGAGCCGCCTCGGACATGGTCGGAACATCACCGGCAGCACGCGAACAAGGGCTACGGGCTACCAAACTCGACGATAAACGGCACAATCAAAAGAGATGATGAGGGGGAGTCTCACTAAGGGCTTTACGGCGGGCGGCGGCGTCTCGGCGTTGGCGAGCAGTGGTGAACGGTGGCAGGAGTCGACGACAATCTTCGGGGACAAGGTTTTGGTGTGGGAGACGGAAAATTGAGGGTCGAGGAAGCCTCGGGGTCCTGTGGTGCTGAAGAACCGGTCAGCCGACCTCAAAAAGCTTCGGAGGAAGCCAGCGATAACGATGCGGCGGTGAGGCTTACCGGAGCTTGGCGAGGTGGTGTTTCTGGTGGCGGAGAGGGAGAGCCAAGGGGTGAGATGCGTTCCTCGGGCTCTTGTGGTGCTGGTAGCGACCTCAAACACGCTGGGGAAGCTTGGCTGCGGCGGCCGGCGCTTCGCGGAGTGCGGCGACAGCAATGGCGCTCGGCGATGGTGTGGAGCGGCAGGGCTGTGGGCGAACAGGAGAGCGGCGGGCTGGGCGACATATATAGGCGCGCGTGCGGCGGTCGCGGAATTCACGGGCGCGAGTGGAGACGAGGGCGCCAGCGATCTCGGACGGGCGGTTGCGGCGCCGCACCGAGCACGGGAGCGAGCACGGCGCGGATGACGGGGAGGGAGCTAACGGGTGGGCCGAGTTGTCAGAGAAAGAGGGAGAAGGAATGGGCTGGGCTGGCGAAAAGGGATGTGGGTTGGGCCGGTGAAAACGGGTGTCACAGGGCGGTGGGGTGGAGGGAGAACGGGAGGGCGGCGGGGTGCTGCGGAAGCCATTTATAGCGCGGAGAAGGAGCGTCCCAATGCGGAGACGTGGGGCGCGGACGCGGAGATGTGGGCGGCGAAATCGGGCGGTGCGGTTGCGGCGTGAGGGTAGGCATAGGCACGGGAGGAGCGGAGGAAGAGGGATGACGGATGGGTCCAGTTTGTCTGAGAGAGATGGGCTGGACTGCGCACGAAGAGACGCAACAAAAGAGGACGTCACATCAACTCCCACTATTTGGACTACTCAGGCCTCAGGCGCCCGTGCAATCTTACAAGCAAACATTATTAGCTTAACTGCAATCTATAGTTGCAGAAGCTAGTACTCCAAATAAACATCTTTTAGGATCAGATATAATCTTGAGTGGAAATAAATAGGGTCTTAGTCTGACTGTTACAGACATGATCACTTTCAGAATGTCTGCTTCAGTATACATAGCGAGGTGTTACAACTGACCGATCGCCAAGATGAACAGCATGGGTGTCATCAGGTGGTCACCTCGTCTTAAACCCCTTCTTCCATGCACAAATTTGTGGGGTGCTCACGGCAAGAAGCATCCATAGCATATCTTTGCATCCTCCGCCACCGCGACATTAGCAAAGACAAATAATTTTGTTTCCAATAAATTAGGGAAGTTTCTCAACACCTCAACCTCTAAAAAGGCCAAAAGCAAGGAGTATATTGATCGAAGCGAAGACAATAAACACCGATGAATCTTTAAGCGGCTAAATCCATCCGTACGTATCAACTGACAAAGCGACGATGATTTGAAGAACACCTCCATACGCACCTTTCGTCGTCGCCACGCCATGACACACCATCAAAACGCGTCAGTTTCAACGAAGAACCATCCAAAGCACACGCCTCGCCGTGGATAATGCTCGATCGGCTGCTGCCGGCAGGACACCGGCAGCCAGCCGACCCGTCGTCGTCCAGAACGAGTGGCTGGCACACGGGCAGCGGCGACCTGCGACTGCGACGGCCCCACGGTGTCATGTGAAGTGCTCCGGGCCGAGTCAGTGATCGACCATTCCATTTCCAGCCACATGCTTTTCACTGCCAGTGCGCGTCCCATCTTACAGCGAGCACACTGAAGCTGTGGTCGCTCTGTAGTCTGCACCGGCAGAATTATGCCGGCACAAGTGCAGAGCAAGGACGTCTTCAGCTTGCAGCCGCGTACTTGAGCTGAGAATACGCAGTAAGCCCGTAACTCCGATGAGTGGCTGCAAATCTTCAGAACTCGAGTGCTGAGAGCCCGAGACAATGTTTCAGAAAACCAGCCTACTAACTGACAGGATTGCTCAGGACCAAGGGCCATCCATGTGAATCGATGCAATTAAAGATAAGGACGTACTGCATTTTAGAAGGAAAAATAATTCTCGGGTGTTTATGAATATATATGGTTGCTCTTTTCTTTTTGTCAGGGATGAAATGAAACAAATGGAATAATCTCTTGCTCACTCACTCACTCACTCTACCTCAGGTAGCAAGGAGAGAAAAAAAATACAATCTTAATTCTTCAGTTTTCACTACCACTGTAAAAATAAATAAATAAACCTCTGAACAGACTAAGCACTCTGTTTCTGTGCTACTGCCTCTTCTTGTTTCTTTCTCCATTTCTTTCTTTTCATCTGGTGATCCGGCTCTCCTATTTGCAAAAAACCAGCTGAATTAATAGATATTAACGCTGATTAAAAGCGTGTCAACTACAAGTCCAGCTCGAAGTGGAATGCCGGCGACGCGTACGCGGCCAGGTCGCCGAAGAACAGGTCGTCCACGTCGGCGTACTCGACGCCGGCGACGTCCTCGCACCCGAAGAAGGTCTGTATGTCCTCGGGGAAGCTGCACTGCGGCGAGGAGGCGCCGCCGTACTTGGCCGCCTGCTGCTGCTGCGTCGGCGGCGGCGACGACTGCCGGTGCGGGGACGGCGTCGGCGGCGGCGAGGACGACGTGGTGGTACTGCTCTCGGCAGCCGATGTCCGCTCGATCATCTCCTTGAACTTGGGCGACTGCAGCAGCAGGCTGAGCGCCGACGTCGTCGGGGTGTGGCCCAGCAACGTTCTTGGCGGCGGCGGGAAATGCGCCTCCGCGCCCTGGAGGTGGTCCACCGGCGGCAGCTCCTGCACCAGGCTGGCCAGCATCGGGTGCGGGTTCTGGGCAGCGGCGACGGCGGCGGCGGCCATCCCGTCGGCGCCGGGGCGGAGCCACTTGATGTACCGGCTGAGGTCGAAGTTGGTGACCGCGTTCAGTCCCCGGTATTCGATGGCCGCCATGTCGTACGCCATCGCCGCCTCCTCCTGCGTCGCTGCCGCGCAATAGGTTCACGCAACAACCGGTCAGCCTAAAAGACTCGATTTTTTGGAGAATTTTTTAATATTTTTGCAGGAATTAGTGCGACCCTTCTTGATTTTTCTCATTTGCTCCAGAAAAGGCTTAATGCGCGAACAGTAGAACTCCAACTAAATTAATTAGTATGAAAATCATTAATTTCATATGAATCTTGCAAATTCACCTATGGTAACACCGGGAATTTTCATGATCTGATCGGAATAAAACTAGTATTTTATATGAAATTTCATCAAAAATAACATGAAGTTCCTGCGTTGCAAACGGGTTGCACTGAAGACGACGTGTGGAGGGTTTTAGTAGAGGCTTAGGTGCACCCACATTTGTGTGTTGTGCTAGCGACAGGACAGGCACAGCACACATCACTGCATCTCCTCTCTGGGAGTGTATTAATTGTGCTAATCCTCGTGTTAATGGATGTAGGCTCCATCAGGGGGAGCGTTGGGAGTTGGTGCTTCAATGCTGTGGTCTACCACACTGATGTCACTGCTGTTAGTAATACAGTTCTTATTCTGAATGTATATGTTATCAGAGTCTTTCTTCTGTGCTCTCTCATATGCTCTGTATATTATCTTATTTGAGTTATCATTGAATATGAGTTGTTATTGCTAACAACTGCATCTAATCCCCCAACGAACTGGAATTCAAGTTGCTGCGAATGGCTCAGATGGCCTAGCCTCCTGCCATTGCTTGCCCCAACTGTTTCGATCTGGAGCATTCCCAAACTTCATGGCCATGGACTAGTTCGTTATGTATTTAAATTGTGGGGACGATTTCCTAGCTTTTTGGGAAAGAGTATTGTTAATTTGCTATGCATATGGATAAAGTTTTAAAAAAGACACTTGCTAAGAGTTTACCATTTGTCACCAAGAGTGTTCCTGAATTTTCGCTTGCTACGCGTGTAGGATTTTTCGGTTGCTATTGTTCTTTTCCTCCCCGTGTCATTTGGAACAAGAGAATTTGAATTGTCCACTCGTCGATTATGAGTCTATATGAAATTCATGATAGAATCTGACGTTTCAAACAGGACTTTTGTCGGACCAAATCTTTGGGTCTTACAGTGCAAACCGTATTAGTCCTTAGATCAATAAATAATTGATACGCACAATTCAACAAAATAGATATCTTAAACATGCTTTGTAAAGTTTTATTTCTGATATAGTGTTTGAAATATGCCTATAATATCCTTTTTTGTTGGATTGTGCGTATCGCTGCTAATCCAGAACTGCACACGTGGCTTGCACGTGCCATCGGTTGGAGTCTAATCCAGCCATTACGATCACAGGGCGCAGGAATTAGTTGGGAATTTATATGGTCAAGAAATTTGCTCCAAATGTTGTGGGCAGACTCGTCACTACGACACACATACCGCTAGTAGTGTAGGCTGCAGTACAGTTGCCCGAACAACTTGTTCTTAATGCTACTAGATTTGGATTTCAGGATCAGGCATACTCCATGTACGAAAGAATAATTTATAGGAGTAGCTCAAAAAGTTAATGCAGTTTATAAGGCTGCCATAACCTATGGTTCATTGATTTCTTATACTGTTGTATTTTTAGCGAAAAATGATATTATGTCCAGAATTGAATTTACCGTAAGTGCCGAGGTAGAGATACTTATTTCCAAAAACACGGCCGATCCGCGCCTCCCATCTCCCGTTGTGGTGATGTCTGTAAAAATTGACATTTGATACGAATTCATGATTTTTTTCCCGTTCAGCCCCACTACATGGATACTTGAGGTCTCGTTTCAAACAAAAGAATTTCAAAGCCGTGAAGATTACCTCGCGACACCTCGGTATTTCGAAACACCTCTTGAGAATCCACTGCTTTTCCTGTGGATAAATTTCATTGACCTGATTATTTGGTTAAACATGGATGTGATTCGGTACTGTTAATTCATTTTCATGGGATTAGTACTTTCAAAAATCAATCTGATCACTGAGTTGGCTGTCAAAAGAGCCGTGCTATCTAGTACAGTACTAAGATTATTACCTCCTTAAGGATCCAATATACTCTTCCCTGGACTGCCCCTCCATTTCTTTCAGCTCCTCTTCGTATGCAGACGCCTGGAAAAGCCATTTACAGATACAGTAAGTCCAAAAAGGAGAAACAAAAAATCAACTCCCTCCTGCAGATGCAATGCTGTTATCTGCTTCAAGTGAAAGAAAGGGGGAATGCTCTTGTACTGGTGTTTCTAAAAATAAGAAAGAAAGAAAGAAATGGGGGATTGAAACTATTTTTAAAACTGCAAAATGAGTCTGTAATTCTGTAGTTCTGAACTTTTAAAAACTGCCCGTGGCCGAATTCAGCTCGAAAAGTCACGACACGCCGAAGAATTAAGCTGTGGAGAACTATGTGGAATAAATACGGTACGCTACTGTTGCGGCGTGCGACCAATAAATTTTGGCGGTACCGGGAAGTTGAGGACGGTGTCGGGGCCCCAATATTTCAATGCCGCCAAGTCATACGCCCGCGCCGCTGCCTCCTCGTCGTCGTACGCCCCTGCACGAATCCATTGGAGATAACCACAGTGATTAGCACATGCTTAAGCTGAGATCAGTTATAATCCTCTTCTCTCTCTTTTTTTCCTGAGAGAGAGAGAGAGCTTCTCTCATGCCAAGGCCGTGACTCGAGAGCCTCACCGAGGTAAACTGCATGCACCAACAAGAACAAGATGGTCAGAATCCTCTCCTCGAACAAAGATCAATCAATAATTAACTAAGCTTCTAGCTGACAAGGGTCAATCAAGATCCTACTGATGTCATCTTTAAAAATGAAAGCCGTGATTCTAAATATTACAAGGTTTAATTGGACCACTATTTTATATGGATTCTTGTTACGATCCTGTGACTGAACTGTAGCGGTAGCAGTAAATAAGCGGGATTAAACTGACCTTGCTTGCCCTTCTTGTTCTGGGACTCGTTCCAGCTGTTCTTGTCCCACAGGTGCGCCTCGAACCGGCCGGTCCACCGGTGCCTGCGATTAGCTAGCGAGGTGATTAGCCGAAGAACAGGGCGTGATCGCCGAGCGAATAGCCGGCAGCTGAAAGGCCTCTCGGCGTCGTGATAGGCAAGCTAGCCAGCCAGCGGCCTGTACCGTGTGACGCCGCGGTAGACGGAGCTGCGCTGCGAGGGGGACTCCCTGGGCACGCTCTTCCGCGTGCGCTTCGGCTTCGCGCGCACCGCGACGTCGCCGCCGGGGGCCGCGGCGGCTTGGGCTGTGTTGTTGCTATGGGCGGCGGTGCTATTCTTGCGCGGCTTCGCCATTGCGCGTGGAGAGAGAGCGAGAGAGAGAGAGAGGGGGTAGGTGGCCAACTACGATGGCCTAGCGAGGTGCCGTTTTAAAGATGTGTGGAGAGAGAGAGAAAGAGCGAGAGAGAGAGATGGGGCGGCAAAATTAGTTGGTGTTTGGAGAGCAGGGCAAATGCCAAATGAGCAGAGGAGGCAGAAAGACAGGAGAGAGGGAGGGAGAGAGAGGCCGGCCCTTTTCTCTCTCTCTCTACAATTTTTCGCTCCATCTGATTGGCCGCCGTCTAAGAGCGGTGTCCTCCTCTTCGTCCGTAGCGAAACCTTGAGCGCCTGAGCGGGTTGGCTTGGCACTGTTAAGCAAGCCCCAGGGCTACGGCCTCGGCAGCGGCTGTCGCAGATCCAAATGGCTGCAGCTCGACTCGCGTGCAGTATGCTAGCCCTAGTGGGCTAAATCGGCTCTCCCGTACGCCAAGGTCAATTGCCAAATTTTGTAGCTTAGTAGTGTCTGGTTGTTCTTTGCTGTTCTCAGCTTTGCGAAGCGAGCTTAGGTTATCTCCAACAACTACTTTAAATTTTTATTCTCAAAAATATTATAATAGTATCTTCTATCACTATTATAGCATCCTTTATTTTTTCATCTCCAGTAACTATCCTATTTACTACCTTCTACTCCTCTTTTTCTCTCTCCGGACCTGCTGTCAGTCTCTGTGCTACAGCACCCGACGCGTTTTTCTGCCCCCGCCGTTGGCAGTCCCCGTGAGCAGTGTGCTACAGCTCTGCTACAGTGACACGTGCTGCTACAGTAGTCCGCAAAAATATAAAGGCCTCACTCTCTCTCCGCAGCACTGTAGCGTACAGTACTTTGCGGAGTACTGTAGCAGTTTTTGACGGAGAGTAAATTTGGCTCGCTCGAGTTATAAAAAAAAAAGTTAAAAAGCACAAAGACTGTCACACTTGGTTTGAAAAGATAAAATAAGATGTTTTTCACATATATATCAGGATTAAATTTCATACAAACGGTTCAAAAGTGATAACATAATAGTGTTATTACATAACGATAAGATTCGTTATAAAATAATACGTAGGTTTTAAAGAAAATACTAAGATAACTTTCAGCGATAGCAGGTCTTTCATCTATTCACAGTGGTTGTCCGGAGGAGCACTAGCCTAGAACATGCTCTTCAGGTCGAAAACTTCATTCTCCTAGAACTCAGCTCCAATGGTCGGGATGTCCTCAAAGTCCTCATCTTCTGAGCAGCATCAAGAGGTTAGGAGAAGGCAAGTGTGAGTATATAGAGTACTCAGCAAGTGTGGAAAAACATGGTATGAAGGCTTAAACCAAGAAAGACTTGATTCATGTTTACTGCATCTATGTCATCCTAATTTAGGACTCAAAAATGACTTAGGATTCCTATTTATTATGTGTGATGACACCAACATTAAACGAACAGCTCATCGAATTCCATCCGACAACCAGACTCACCAGATATCCCATATTCGACTTCCAACTTATCGGGGTACCACCATCCGACTACCCCAAAACCAACCATTCAAGATCCCCACTAATCATGAAGAAGTCCAAACCCGCTCTTGATCGTGTGCACGGCTGATCGATCAGTTTTATACTCTGCAGAGTTTGCATACTTTACCCATGAGTCATGATCAACTCTTTTGCCAGTACCCGTCGGTACCTTACACACTTCTGAGGTGTGTGACGAGAGATCACTATAAGGCCTTTACAAGGTGTCTTCAAATCCGTAAATACCCACTAAGCTTTCATCGCTAACAGAGATTTTATCCACTACAGAGACCCCCTTTTGTGCCACTCAATCGTCCACTGGTGCGTACAGAATAAGGAGGACATCCAATTAATCGGCTAGGCCGTACCATATAAGTCTTATGGTTGCGCTGTTATACCAGGTTATATGTCTATGAACCGATTCTTAGGATATAAAGCAGGTACTTGCATATAACCCAATACGTACACAACAGTCATACCAACCAAACCAACCTGCCTAGATCCCTATGTTTCATGTTGCTATAAAAGATTACTCAAACTGTTGCAGAGATCATTAGTCAAATTAACATTTAAACCACCTGTCTTGACAGCATAACTAAGCATTTCTACCCTTAACACTTAAACTACAATACAAACGACAAGGATAATCATGAAAAATACTAATAAACCTTAAACATGGGGTTCATATTGACAAAAGCATGGGATTAGAAAGTAAAAGACACACTTTCCTACAATAGGATTAATGTGATCAAGGACACTTTCGTTTAGCAGCGGGTTGCTCAAACTCTTGAAAGATCTGGTCTGCAAGCTCACGTAATGCTAGTCTCCTTTTACAATTGTGCACACAAAAAATAAGCAAGCACAAATATTTAATAACAGTACACTAAATAGAACGCTATGAAAAGCCTACTAACAGATAGTACTAGTTGCTACGATCGTGTGAGTGCAAGAATCGTCTAAAACGGAGCTATAACGGAAAAAGTTATGAGGGTTTTAAGCTATCGGGGCTTTTCTGAAAAAGAACAAGGGCTAATATATAAAAATAGATAGTTTCAGGACTTATTTATAAAAGTTCAAGGTGCAATTAAATAAAACTACAGTGGGCTAAAAGTAAAATTACAAGGGCTGAAAAAGGGTCTTTTTTTAAAACAAAAAAGTTTGGTGTCTAAATGTAAAATTACCTAATTTCAGAGAATAAATGATTTATTTTTTAATTGAAAATCCTAATTATTGCGTCAACAAGCTGACTGGGCTCAGGTGGACGATGTGGCTGACACGTGGAAGGCACGTGGTGCTGATGTGGACCATGAGTGCTGATTAGGATTTTGTGACACGTAGCGCGATCTTACTAGTTTGCAAAGGGGTATGGATTGGTGTAATCGTGCCCACTCATCTACGATCGGACGACCGAGGGTGAAAGGGGGGTTTGGTGGTCTGCGGTGACAGGAAAACAGCGGCGACACCACAGGCATGGCTGGAGGACCGCCAGAGACACTCGAGAACACGCTACGAGGTACCAAACTCGACGGGAAATGGTGCAATCGAACAAAATGACGATGGGGATTCTCACTGAGGGATTCACGGTGGTCATAGATGACTCGGTGGTGGTTGACGACAGAGAGAAGTGGTGGTAGTGATCGGAGCTTGACGGGAACTCAGCTACGGCGACGGGGAAGCGAAATTGGCAGTCGGCGAAGCTTCCTCTGGGTACTGTGATGCCGGAGGGATGGTCAGTGGGGCACGGGATGTGATGGAGGAAGCCAACAATTGTGAGATGGCGATGAGGCTTACCGGAGCTCGGCGAGATGGTGTTTTTGACGGCGGAGAGGGATAGCCGAGGGGTGGGAAGCGTCCCCCATGGCTTTGCGGTGCCGAAGATGGCCTTGGAATACGATTAAAATATGATATTAGGTTGCAATACAGAGTTTATTATAATAAAGACCCGTAGGCATAAAGGATGGGCATGCGAGGATGGAAGAGAGAGAGGGATTTTCTAGAATTTTTTCTAGGAAAAGCACGAGTGTGACAGATATTCTGTTGGTGGGAGGAAATAAACGTGGGATTCAACCTCGTGTTTCCTTGTTCCGCGCCTTTAATTCTCATGCTTTTCCTGTTTAGCATTATCTCTGTGTTCCTAAATCTGAATTCTTGTGGGAAATTCAAGGCACATGGCATTTTATTTTTAAATTCACGTGTTCCAAACGGGCTTTAAAAGCATGTTGCTTCCATATTTGACCGAACATTGGGTCAAGGGTCAAGTACCATGTGTAAATTGTAGTCTCTAAGTTTTAGCCTCATGTGTTCATTGTGATAGCTAGGTCAATGCCCAATGCAAGCCTCATTCAGTGAGGTGTGAGAATTCCAAGATCCATTGGTCGTTAAAGCGACCTCCACTGAAGCACGAGTGCAAGAATTTTGGTACAAGCAGAGGAAAACGTGACCCGGAATTAAGTGAATCAATGTCACATTTGATTGACCTGATTTATTTTCTACTCAACCCTTTCTCTCCATCTTCAGTTACCTCTTTTTTATGTTATTAAGTGAATCATTTCTACACATACTAGAAATAATAATACGCAATTTGCCATGCTGAAGAATTCCTTCCCCTTCCCATGGTGCAACTGGGGTTGAGGCCCTTACTGGACCCAAGTCCCATCGTTTTCCTTTTGAAGATTTGAAAAATATGGATGGAGTTTATGACGGAATTGATCAACCCCTAACAAATTCCGACCGTCCCAGGTCATGATCAGCCCCTCCCTTAAAACCGATACATTCTCATTCATGATGCCACAACGGCAACCTGTGATCCCTGAGTGATATCAATTAAGGGTGCAAATTAGTGAACCTGAGGGTATCCATCAACCCTCTTTAGTATAATTAATTACACTAAAATTACTCAATTAAAAAATAATGTTATTATTTGAATTAAAAAGGATCGGTAGGTATCTTTATGTTTACCAATTTGTATCTCTAATACCGATGGAGACGGGCTTGACTTCGGTCATTACGGGTACTTCATCGAGGCTGCAGCATGGGCCTCCATCATTCAGAACTTCGAGATGCCACTTTGAATGGCAAAAGCTGACAACGCGGTAATAGGATGAACGCAGGAATCGAATACCTCGTACTATGAAACCCTACGTGATTTTAAAACACATGAATGTTAGAGATGATGTATTTGGATGGTCTGAGGGAAATAACACATGAATTTTGAAGGAATGAAGTGAGAGAGGAGAGAGAGAAAGGGAAAATGATTGGGACTTCTAAAAATATTAAGGTTTCAGCTCGTGTATGGTTTCCTAAGGAATTTGGGTTGTAGGAATGCATTTCATAAGAACTTACCAAGCCCATTCCTTCATTCCAAAGGATCCTTATAAAAAATTCGAATGATTGAAATACTCCAAAAATCCTCTGAAATTTCTGCGATCCAAATAGGCTCTTAGACATTGTAAACTTGGACCAAGTTCTCTAAGATTCGCTTACGATACAGCAAAATTAACAAGGTATTCTCTTGTTATTTTTGCTATATCAAAGCAAAGTAAATATAACAATGAGAGACTCAAAGCAAAGTAAATATAGAGGAGCTTCTCTTGTTCAGTTGACTTCGATGCTTGCTGAAATCCAACGATCGATCTTGAAGCAAACCTTTGAGCTTCCCAGCCGCAGCCGGATTCGTAGTCAACAGCTGCTGCCACACTAACCTAGCTGATTTCACGCCCTTGACTCGACCTCGGCCACTGTCAGTACTCCATCACCATGGCTGGTGGCACCCCGCCCATCGCCACCGTTGGGGCAGCCTGCTGCCCGACGGTTTCCCTCTAAGTCCGATGACTACACAACCCTGAACACCTCGGAACCTAACCCCCGGTCGCTGGAGCTCATCAATTGAGATTTCGGCCGATTTCAGTCCACTGAGCTCCAGACATGCCGTTATAGCGACACCCATCCAGTCCAACTGCTAGCTCATGACCTTGGCATTTGCTCGCTGGACTTTGAAATGAAACAGAAATTATCGATTTTCCGCGAGAAATTGAATCTCATTTCAGGCGTGCGCCTTGGACTCTAAAGAGATCCTTAAATGCAACAACCCCTACCACTGATTTTGCAGATGGACAATTTTTAATGGCTACACCTGATGTTCAGGACCGCAATTGTTGGGGGCAAAAAACTTGAAGCCAGCCAATTGGGTTTCAAACAAACTTGATTGCGACAATGATACGCCCCAGCAGCTTCCGGGGCCAACCTGGTTCAGTATGCCTCACTCATCATGCATCAAATGGTTCCCCTAATATACTCAGTCCGTTCAAAAATAGTAGACATATTTTTTTAAGAAAAATTAAACTTTATGTACTTTGCTAATATTTAATCAAATTATAAGAATATCTAGTGTATAAAAATTGTATAGTTAGATTCATAATTCAAAATTATTCCACACTATATAGGTTTTGTAGCTATAAATAATATATTTTGTAAGAAAATCTTAATCAAAATCTAATTTCAAACACCGAGCCTACAAGAAATAGGCCTACTATTTTTGAACGAATGAAATACTTACTATATAGAGCAAGCGAGCACCACACGTAAACACAACGCTGCATCATTGTCTTGCAGATGCTCACACAAATTCTGACAGCACCTCAAGATTCCTAATCGACAAGCAATTGGATCCCATACACATATTTGTGTGATTGAGTTAATGGACCATGCAAAGGGTTATCTGGTGCATGACAAATTTCCCAAAGTGGGCATCATTTTCATTCAATTATCAATAGCACTAGTAAAAAAAGTAACAATAGATCCAAGTATTTCCTTTCAGATGGGACAGTAAGGGGTGGCTTGGAGCATGTACCTGAAGATATAGAGGGAGGGGTTGAAAATCATATTTACTCATTGGAAGATTAAAAATGACCATGCGGCATCTTCCTTCTCTTGATCTCCATGATTTCTTTTACAAGTCCTGAGCAATCATCGCATAACAAAGAGGCAGGTTTTGATCATCTGATGCCAGGTTAATATTTCTGAGCAGCAGCTCCAGAAAACAAAACTCGTCAATAAGTATATCAAAAAAATTGTTGTTCTTGAGTCGTGAAGAAACCTGATTTCAAGATCAATTCTCAAAGGTCAAGCTACAGACAACAGAAAATACAGAACCCTATATACTGAAACGTTATTTTGTACATACACTGTATATATTGGAAATATTTAATGCAGAATTTTACATTTCAGGGTAATAGAAATGCCTAATATCAAATATGCCATGAAAGTCACAATTAATTCATACAAGTTCAATCAATTGTCATTTGTTTTGCACTGTAAGTTCTATCAATTGCAATGACTAACAAACAACAGCTTTGGCTACTTCCATTTGGAGGATCTGCGTTGTATGGCTCAAACAGTGCAATCCTTGGTGCATTTGTTGTCTTAACTGCTGACACCATCACTCCCGCATAGCCAAATGAGCCCAACAGAAAAGATAAAAGAGGGAAATATCATCCCCTTTTCCACAGAATCACTCAGCTTTAGTTTTTCCTATCATAAGGTTTCCAAAGAATAATTTGCCAAAATTAATAACCAATACAGAGAGCCTCATACACCACAAAACATTCCAAAATTGTGGTTACAAGTTGATCATAAGCATAAAGCTTCATTAAAAAGAAACAAATTTGGAACAACAAACATGCAAACAGTGTTGATTCATTAATGTTGCGAAATATTGCAATATACCAAGGGCAATATGCATTATTCAACCATCAGCATAGATATTGAAATGACCATCTTGGAATTGCTGAGGACAATTAACCAAATGGACAAAGGAAGTAAACAAAACCATCCCTAGGATAAAAGCCATAATTGCTGAGTACAAATAACTGGCTTGTCCATAGCAATACAACAATATTGCAAGCTTGATGATTTATACTTCACATTGTTATCCCTTCAGATCTTTGGATAAGTTCATTTACTTCGATAGAAAAAAAAACAGTAAGCATAAGGTAGATAGAAACATTGTCCTTTGCGTACTTGGCCCTGATACATAGGCTAAGAGACAGTGCCAAAGCCAACTAATAATTCTGAGCAAACAGCTATTGAACGGCTTGATTTATTAATCAAGGCTGTAAATCCATGAATGACCATATAAAATTCATTTAGCTTCCTTAGGAAATGCTGTGGATCTCGATGTAGTGCCTAAAGAAATTTTGGCATCTTCAATAGTGTGCTATCAGAAAACACGAAAGTATACCAAGTTTGAAGATTTTCTAAAATTTACAAGCCAGCTCGTCCAAGGTTTCTAATGGACAAACTTCAGTGTCGTATTTGGCTAACATTTGTTCCTGACAAAGAACAATCAAAGTCTATCCCTTCCATATGAGAAAGAAATTATCATACACAGCGATGTGAAAATAAGGGGATTTGCCCAGTTGCCACTAATTTAGACTCGTTTCGACAAAATGTGACCCCTCTCTCACTGACACATAGGGCCACATGCGTCAATGACATGTGGGCCATAATTGCGAATCTTCGAAATGCAGCTAAATTAGTGGCATACAAGAAATTTTCCTATGAAAATATGGTGCGGACAATTACCAAAAATATGCACGAACATACTGGCAAAGAAAGACATTTAATCAAGTCATTTGTCCATAAGTTGTGTCAACAAGTACTCTGGTAGCGTGAGTTTGTTTGCTTGATCAAACAAAACTTGCCCATCCCTACAAATAAAATTTGCTACCATATAATATATATATAAATATAATACACAATGACCAAACATAAAAAATCTTGCACACACAATAGAAGCTAGAAAGCATTATGGACAATTAATCTGATATTGGTCTAAACTGGTAACATTTTCTGCAAAAGAATTCAAAATTCAAACTCAATAAAGATGGTAATTGTAGCAATGAATGTTTACTGTATTTTGATTATTGCAATGGCAATGAACTAATAATTCTGTATAAGCAGTTCCATTGTTCATCTGGATGCCATTATTCCATATGATACCGCATATCTCTGTTTCCAATGATGATTTGGTCTAAAGAATTCACAAGATTTAATGGTCGCAATATATACTGTGGTGTGCCATTAGAAAAGAAACATTTGAAAGGAATTCACAGCAGATCTCAAACTATACCTAGCCACAGTGTGCCAATCTGTAATTACTATTTGTAACTTTACAACGATATGAAATTTTAATTGTGGAAACCATAACAAAGTAAAACTAAATCCCCCCACCCCAATTTGTTTTTTTTAAATCACTAATTCACGCTTGGAACTAATACAGCATTCGCTCACTTTTTGTTTCCTCACTCAAACATTCACACACTTAGGTTTGCACTTGAGTGGACTAGTCAAATGCAAAGTACTGGTTTTATTTTGCATCACAAGGAAATTATTTTGCCATCCTCACTACTAAATTCAAGCAACAATTTATTGTTTTTTTCTCAGCTTACTCTTGGGGCTTGTACACATGTGAGAAGCTTAATTGGCTCTTTTGCATTAGACCACTAAATAAATGTCAAGTTTTTGACTGGCGCTAACATTAGACCACTTTCTGATTTGCTGATGCAACTTATGCTCTAGTTGCAGTTTATTATCACTATTTTAGACTTAATTTGACCATTATTTTTTTCCCATGTCATGGCCTGAGGGAATCTGTTCGAAACATTAATGAATTTCTACCATAAGAAAATAGTGAATAAACGGTAAGTTCAGAGATAAATATTCTCAGATGTGATAAAGACATAATACTTTAAAAAAGGGATATAACTGCTATGATGGTACATTGTAGCGCGGCATATCAAATTATGAATAACTTAAAACCGAAATGGTAAATATATCATCTCGCCATAACAGAAAGATAAGAATATTCCTCTGCACGCTACCATAGGCACCTTCATCTATTTACATACAGAAATAAGCAAGAGGAAGGAAACTTATATCCTATTTTTCTACATGTAGTGCATTGCACAAGAAAGGCTGAAGAATGCTGAAAATCTGCAGGAGAGAGAGAGAGAGAGAGTACCACTTCATACTCACATCCTAATAGAGAACTTATATCCAACAGTTACAACATGTCATAATAAGCATGGAGCTGATGCAGTTACAGAAAAAAAAAATCTAGTACCATAGTTATATTCAGAGAATACAGAAAAACATACAATCAGCGGATTTACTGTGGAATAGTAAATTTTACAGTATGGTTGAGTTCCTTTGATCCTTTGTCAACAGGAGGCTCTTCAAGCCACACGAAACCTATCACGCCCGTTTCTCCCTCCCTCTGGTCTCTCTTTCTGTTCTCTCTCTGCCTTATGGGTCCTGTTGGTCATCTCCTTCCACTTTCCACCGAATCCTTTCCTTCCTTTTCTCCCGCGCCAGCTGCCGATTCAATCCCGATGAATTCGCGCGTGAGTAAAGGATGGAGGCCACGATTCCTCTAGTATCAGTCGCTGCAATGAAGAAGGCCATCACACTAGGATCAAATCGCGATGAAATAGCACAAGAGAAAAGGAAACGGAGTCGAATTCCTCGCTGCTGTCATTATTCCCCGTCGGACAGCTCAATCCCGCCTCCTTCCTCTATAAATCCAAATCCCATCCTTGGTCGAGCCTCCTTGCATCGCATCGCATCGCACCCAAACCCCCAAGTTCCCTCGATTTTCCCCTCACCCGTGAGGTCTCGTGCCGCCGCCGAAGCTTCGCCCAGCCACCTCACCGTCGCCGAGCCGCTCCAAGCTTCCCCGACGCCTCCTGAGTGCGCGCTTGTGTTTGTAGACCGCATCTCATCATCCTCGACACCTCGCCGTCGACTTTTGGCCACCGCACCGAGCTTCCATCATCGTTGAACGTACGCCGTTGAAGCCCGTCGTCGCCAAGCAGCTCCAGCCTTCCCCGACGTGCTGCGATCCATCAAACGAGCTCTCCGTCACCTTCCGGTCGTGCTCTGCCGTTCTCCGTCGACTCCCGAGCATCGCAGCGTCGTCGCCGCCCTTCTTCGGCCGTCCTCCGCCATCTTACCGAGCCAGAGCCGAGGTAGCTTGCCCCTCTACCTTTAGATCTCGTGTGATCGGTGTAGATTAGAAGTAACTTACCCCTTCGCGTTAGTTGGATCTCTGTCGTTCGTTCTCAGATCAACGCACATGATTTAAATAGCCTTCGGCCTAGTCAGTGTGCCACGTGTGCGGCCATGTAGGCGTCTTTGTCCTATGTGGCAGTCCAGACAGCAAATCAGAGCCAAGTCAGCATGCCTAGTCAGCCGTTGACGTCAGCGTTACGCGATAATCCGGATTTTTCTTTAGAAAACTAATTCGTGATAATCTGAATATTTGGAAAATAGGTTTTCTTTATTAGAAAAATTCCAGAAAATAGAAAATAGTTTATATAAAAAAAATTTAATATGTTTTTAATAGATTTTTAATTCTGTTTTATTTCTGAAAAATAGTTTAAGGTTAGAATAAATGTTTTTATTTTGGAAAATAGTTTAGAAAATATATATTAATTCTAATAATGTTTAAAAATGTATTCTTTGATAAAATAAATGTTTTTAATTTGTTCTGATGCATATAAAAATTAGTTTATTTCCAGAAAAATGCAAATAAATTACATAAAATTGTTTTAATCAGTTTTATGCTATAAAATAATTCTAGAAAATTTTGAATAAATGTTTTAATCCTTTTAAAAATTAGGTTTAATTCCATAAAATAGTTTTTTGTCGTTTTTAATCATTTAAAAATTCATTTAGCCGTAGTTTTCGCACCGTTGCTCTGATTTGGGCGGTTCTTGCGCTCAAATCTTCCTAAATCGTGCTCTAACTTGTTCTAGTGTTTGATTTATGTGTTTGCTCGCTTATAGAGGAGTATGTCTGGAGGCGTTTGAGAACATCCAGGATCAAGGCTTCGGGGATTTCGAGCAACTCAACGGAGAAGGCAAATATCATTGAACATTTTACATCTATTTTTATAAAGTTTTATTTTACAGATTGCATGCTCGTCATATTGTTAGGGTTTACTAGTTTTCCGTAACCTTCCTTGTAGCCGTAGTCTAGTTGTCATGTTCTGGGCAGAAAATGCTTAGTTGTGCTTACTCATGGGTAGTATAGGAAAAATGGGTTTTGGTTAATAATGTTAAACTTGGGTAAAATGTTTAGACTTGGAAAGTAGAGACTGAGCAAGTTGGCATGTAGGTTGGCCTGTGGATGTGTTCCAGGCAAGAATGTTGGCTTTATCGAATATAGGTTATCTCCCCATGTTGGATGCTGACGGTCTTGCCCAGACTATATTAAGGACCGTTTCGTGGAGCGACCACCTATGAAAACTGTACAACCATAAGCCTGGTATGGATGGGTCTGACCGAGTAATTTGCTATCCTCTTAGCATTGTGAAGGTCATTTGGGGGTATGGGAATAGAATGGTGTACTTCCTAGAACCGTAAGGCGCAAGAGGTGGCTTCTGAGGTGGAGGGTGTACTCCACTTACGTACGGTGGTGAAACCTAAGCGGATCGGCACATGCTGAGAAAGACGTTGGAAGACTTTACAATGGATTCCTAGCGCACACCTCTAAAGTGTGTAAGAGTCGTCCGTCGGCCAACAAGTACTCAGCAAAATAGGAAGACACGTCTTATGGGTAAAGTATACAATCTTTGCATAGTAAAAACTGATATATCAGTTGTGCTCACGATCATGAGCGGCATCGACTCCTCACATGATTAGTTGAGTGGTTTCCAGGTTGGTTTTGGGTTGGATCTGGTAAATCACAGTGGTGGGAACTGTGATTCAAATTAGCTTCGTTTAGAGGTGATTGGAACCTCGCTTGGAGAGCAAGGTGGTTAGAACCTTGGCTCAGGTCTTAAAGAATCATTCACATAGAAAATAGATTGCTTTTATATCTATTTTACTCCTAAAACAGTATTTATGCAAATAAACCCCTGAGTTAAGCCTATCTTGACTTTTGACCCTCATGCATACTTTCTCACACTTGCTAAGTATTACATACACTCATGCTTACTCTCTCTCCATAATCTTGTTGCTACTCAGAAGACGAATACTGCGAGGACTTCCCAAAAGATGGAGCTGAGTTCTAGGCAGACGACTTTTCGCTTGATTGCCTGTGGAGTTAAGCGCCATGCTAAGTTTATTTCCACTGCTTTATAATCTTCTTTAGATCCTTGGATCATTGATGTAATAAAGTAATGTTGTAATAATGGATATTGTGTTTGCTACTTACTTATGACGTCACTACGTGTATGTAACTTGATTCTGGCATACATGTAGTCTACATTCGGTTTGATCTTAAAACCAGGTGTGACAAAACCCAGTCCCTTTGCAATCAGCACAAGTCGCAAAGCCCTGAAATCAAAAGCATATCTAATGTTAAAATGTAACACATTCATGTAGTCGTGTCAAAATAACTAGGTTCATGGAGCACGAAGTGCTGCAAGGTATGAATGTATTACTGATTTTACATAGACTTTTATGGATTTAAAAGCATCAGCAGGATTTGGAAATATATGGCAAGGAATAACTTATACAACCTTTCCAGAGCATATCACACATTTTGTATTTTTTTAGGGTACTTCACACAACATGTTGCCAAGGATAAAGAAGCCAGTGCCCGCACACCACTTGCACTCCACATGGCCAGCAGATTGACGAGATGAACAAGAAATTGGTCTTGGTTGCTGCATATCACCACATTGTGAATGTAAGACTGCAGCCAAACAGAATTTAATTCTGTTCTCTCACTAACGTCAATATGAAATAACAAGATACTGAGACCTTTCTTAGGCAGCCCTTTTGGCAAAGCATACATTTTAACTTCTGAAACATGTTATTTTAAGCAATGTGCATCGTATATTTTACATTATATCTCTTTTATTAGTTAGAGCTTTCAAGATTTAAAAGCAAACAAATAGAAGAAGTAGCAGTCCTATTTTCAATCCATCTTCTCCAAACTAGATTATTATCATATACATAAATAGAATCCAAAACCGTGTTTTTGCCAAACTTTGGGACAGTACTCCTTATTTTATACACAATACACACAGGTAGTTGGACTAATCAAGTGATACAAACGCGCTCCTGACCCAATAAGAAAACAAGCTTATAAATACACAACGCATTGCAAAATTATATTATTAACACACTCCGCAAGACTATATTAGCAATCATAATTAGTTATGATATGAGTAAACTAGATGCACAGCTTCCTTCAACTACTCCTAAAGAACTAAGATGTTGAATACTCACAAAAAGAACATTCAAGCTCAGTACAGGGGTGGAACAGCTAAGGCCTTGTTTGGATGAGGTTCTATGTAGCTTAAATGAACCAGAAGCTTAGGCTCCCTCAAACGAGTTTTGATTCTCGAGCTTCATGAGGAAGCTTAAGCCCCCAAAATTTAAAGATATCATAGTCCTTCTCCACCAACTTATAAAAGAACTAGCTAAGCTCCGCAAAACAGCCACATTAAGGATCCATTCGGAACGAAGGAATTCAGAAGTTTTTATAGAAGACATGCATTATTATATCTGATTCATTGCTCATCAGCCACACGATTTCCATTATGTCTGAACACATCCGCTAAAAATATGTTGTGGGAACTTTTGAACCAGAAGTGCTTTTTCATGTTGACAAAACTATCATAATATAAGGTATTTCAATACGTGGGAATTGACTACGCACTTCTTACACATTTATTGCAAAGACATCAACAAGTCAACGAATGAAGTATTCGGATCAAGAGTTCAACTCCCACGCATGCTATTCGTGGCATCATCTACAAACAAGAGTACAGGAGTAACTTGGTTGTCTGAATCATCATAGCGACAACGTATTGCTTTCCTCCTATGGATACCTAACTAATTTCTCCACGAGAAGAGTCTCGAATTCGGTATATCAGATTATCGGCGAGAGAATTCGCCACAATCTTTCATTTTCGGTTACACGGCGATATGCACAAACCCTGACCATGTGTTGCAACCTACACCTAGCACAAAGGGGCCGAATCTAGCCACACCCACGACGGAGTTTTCTCAATACGACTACAGCTTCGCACATCGCATGACGAACCAATCGGATAAAAAAAACATCACGGAACAATGAGTGATTAGGAGTGTGGGGAACCTGGGAGATGAGCCAGGCGCGCTCGATGCGCTTGGCGAAGTCGGAGGAGCTCCCGGCGAGTCGACCGTGGAGGCCGTGGGAGCGACGAGCCGGAGCCCTGGCGCCCGCCGGGACGGGCCCGGAAGGGGCTTCCGGAAGCCTCCAGGAGGGGCGGCTCGGCGGAGGGTGAGGAGAAGGCGGCCGCACGGGCGGCGCGGCGGTCGCCGGCATGTGCATGCACCGCACGCCTTCGGGTCGGAGAGGGGTGGAAGGGAGGCCGGAGGAGGAGGGCTCTGGTGCCGTGGGCCTCCTGTGGACAACGCGCGCGGTGCGCGGGCTGAAATCTAGCGGCTGTCGGTCACTGACGGTTGGGCCAAGTATGGCGGCGGGCCAGTAGCGGGTCGTCGTTGACCGGCTGCCTGCCGACTGCCGCACGGAAGGAGATCGACGTGGTGGTCAACTCTCGCGTTGTGTGTCAGTGACGACGTAGTCTGCAACGTTACATCAGAGAAACCGCTTACCTAGTGTGCGATGATCGGTTTTTTTCTGCAGAGAAGAAAGGAATTCAAAATTGGAACCGAACAGAAGATCTTTTTTCCACAAAGTCAACCTAACTGAAACATAAACGAACAAATTGAAGTAGAATTATTCATGTAGTAAAAGGCAATTTTGGTTTCCTTTCGTAATTTCAACGTATTTTGGCTAATTGTTGTTTGGTCCGAGGAATTGTCTCATCTAGTATAAATCGGTCCTTCCTAGAAATTATATTTATCGAGAATTAATCTCTGACAATATTTTCGGATATATTAGACAATGGGTGTGTGATCAACGTGTTCGATATATATGTATAAATTCAAGAACATAAGGGTTATCTAAGTTTAGATTTCCCGTGAGTTAATAGCCCTACTCATGTGTATTCTTTAATGGATAGTATGAAATTATTTACAGATGTGTTCATCTCTTCTTACAAGCTCAATCATCCCTTATTTATATAGTAGGAGTAGTGTACATATAAACAAATTGTGTCAATAACGTGACTGGTTTAACCCTGACTAAACCAACTATCCCTAGCTAGGGTAGGTATGCAGACCATACCCTGGTCGACCGGCCTGCTATGTCCCGTCGCCCCACACCGCATGCCCGATACGATCTGTAACACCATCCCATAGCATTTAATGCTATGGGACAGGACAGTGCCCATCCGCTGGCCAATACTTCGTTTGCTGGGGGTATCTGAGGAAGGAAAACACTTGAGCAGATAGCATTTAATACGACTTGATAGGCTAAGATGAAATATCTACCCTGCGATAAGTGGGTTGGTCACGAGAGCCTTGTTTGGTTGCGCGATAGGACCACGATCTTTAAAATAATATCTACCACCAGCTAGTACTCTCTTGTGCGGACTCCCCCTGACAGGGGACCTCCTTATTCTATACACCGACAGTAGCCCCTAAAGCTCCCCCACGGATGTGGTCGGTTGTGCAGTTTGTCATGTGGTCATGGTTGGACCTAGCCGAACCACTTGAGCCCTAGGTGAACAAGAGTTTACACTGGGAGTAGTCATCGACACAGTCTTCTCTCGTGGTGGTTCCAGGAAACAGCATCCTGAGTGGAGATTAAAAGTAGAGAGAGATCGTGGGAGAGAGAGAAAAGGGGAACATGAGAGAATGACAATGATAGCCGCCGGATTCAAGGGAATTTCTGCTTCTCATGTGCGGCTTTTCAAATTTCGAACTGGCCGGGCCTCGTGGTGGTTAAGATACCGTAGTCGTCCTATAAATGGGGACGTAGATGGCTCTCCACATATCCTTTTTGTCATTCTCCAAGCCCTCAGGTAATGTCGCAACCATTTTCGTGATACTTGTTGCTAATCGTGCGGTATCTTAGGTATCTCTTTTACTTAGATCTCCCTGATGAGGCTGTCGATTCATGAGTCAAATTTTAAATGGTGGCTGCCCCAAGGAAGAATGGCCCTTTGTGAGATGCTCCACCAGTGTGTGACCTCCCTTCGTCGGAGAGGGCTCGGGTCAGATTGGTATATTTGGCCTTTTCCCAAAATTTCCACCTCTAAGCCTTCTCCTGGGTTAGAGTTTCATAGTTTGTGTCACCGCAGGGTCTTCCTAAGGTCAATGTCTTACACTTGATTATAGATGATGTCACAGAGATCACGCGAGAAGTTGATTTTGCTGCCCACATGTCCTCTCCTGCTCAGCATCACTCCGGTCAGCCGTCAACCCAGTCGTGAAGTCGACCCAGCTGGACACGGAGGCAACCAAACTGCTTGGAGCCAGGTAACGACCACGAGCAGTAGTTCTAGAAGTAGCACCGGTTAGCAAAGGGTCGATCAGCATTGCCCTGACTGGCCTAGCTCTAACCAACCTTGACCTGACCAACCTCGACCCGACCAGCCTCGCCCCGACCATTCTCGCTCTGACTAGACTGAGGGCAATCAGGTTATCGTCGGCCAAGTGTCCGCGCATGGGGGAAGAGACCGGCGTAAGACTCAAGTCTCATGGGGACATCTAAACACGTCCGTGGGACACTGATCCGTGGCGGCTCGTCGGTGGCCTTGGCTTTCCCACCCAGCAGCTTTACGAGGATGAGACTTATACTCACTCCACTGCTGATGCGGTAAGTTCTTTGGTTAGCGGTGGATCCTTCGAGCTCTTCCTTAACTTTGTGACCCATGGTCGTTGTAGGTCCTTAACCCTGCCTCTGGACTTGGTCATCCCTAATCCACCGGTGCCTCAGAAAGGAGTTCCTAGCCCCCAGCCAGGCGTAGCTTTGACATCGAGAGCATTGAAAGTGTATCTAGCCCTTATATGCAGTTTGGTAATTAATTACAATACCTATAGACTAACAATGATGGTGAGAATTGTTAGTAGGTTGTTCCATAGGTGATGCATGAAGAAGGGATATGCATCAAGATGAATGAGCTCTAAGCGATGCTCGGAAGGAGAAGCTAAAAGAAGATTGAAAATAAGCAATAAGGCTATGTCACTTGTGGAGACTAAGTGACTAAAGATATAAAGTTATCAATTGAGTATAGGTATGATACACTATTAAGAGGGATGCAACGTAGAGCTAATTATCGTGTCTCAGTGCTCAAGAGTTTCTAACCAACCCAAAGTGAGAGTTCGCTTTAGAAAGTCTAATGCAGAAAGTGTAGAAGTGTTCGAATCAGGTTTTGGAGTGTTCCTAGTTTGATCCAATGTTTTTAAGATGATGAATTCAGTTGGGATGTGTAGCCCTCTGAATAAGCTTTCCGTAGAGTCCAAAATCATTGAAATCAGACTTCAGAATCAAAAGTTATCGCCATTTTTTGGAGAGTCTGCTATGTTAACTTGGATGCTCAGATTGACCTGGATACTCCGGGTTGCTGGAGTCTCCGGACTTTGCTCTGAGCAGGGATGCTCGGTTAAGATCTAAATGTTTTACCCGGAGGTTTTAGGTTGAGTCGGATGTTCTGGAAACTGGTGTTTCATCCGAACCCTTTGAGTTGAGTTCCGACTAAAGGTTATCGGTTACGCGTTCCATTGCCAACCCGGAGGTTCCAGGTTGAACCCGGAGTCTCACCCTCACCCTTGTCTGTTGCTACTTGGGCACAAAAGAAAAACATTCTAGAGTCAAAAGAACTCCTTCCCACTCCATTCCAGTGTGAGATTTTAGAAGAAAGTGAGTTAGGTTGAGAGATTGGAAGTTTGAGTGCAAGTGAGTTAAATCTCATCTTAAGCACTCGAGTTCATTGGCAGGAAGTTCACGAAGCGTTTGTTACTCTTGGGATTTGATCCCCTAGGTAGCTAGGCGTCGTCGACGAGCACTAAAGGTTGTGGTGTGCCACAGGAAATTTGTGAAGACTTCAATTTTGCCTCCCGAAGGGAAGAAATCAAGAGTAAAAACCCAAGCTCAAGTGTGACCGAGTTTGGCAAGGAAAAGAGTTAAAAGAGACCTAGCCCAAGTGTGACTGAGCCCCTCAACAGAGACATAGGAAACTCTAAAGGATGTGTCTAAACTTTGGCAAAGAAATCTTGTTCTTGCTCAACATTTATGCATTTTTCTCGATCTACTTGCTCATGTGAAATTGATTGTAGGTTCTCCGTGGATCCACTTGGAATCACCATTTGGAAAATACGATATCATTTGGTTTGAGCTAGAACTCTTTATGTGTCCTTTAATTTCAGTTTCGAGTTCATTCTTTGCTGAACTCGGAAGTTTTGGATTTAACTCGAAAGCTCAAAATTCTGTATAATCAAATCTGAACTCAGAATTCCAGATTGAACCCAGAACATCTAGTGAATAGTGTTTTTAGAATTTTCAACTAGAGTTTTCTTGCATATCTTTCGCTAGTTTTGAATAATCTTTGTCACCCTAGGATTGTAACCTTCACACTTATTTAGGGTAATTGTCCACTAGTTAAGCCTAGTATATTTAGGATTTTCACTTGTGAAGAATCCGTTAGTTTATTTTTCGCTGCAAGTTTAGGTCAACAGTAAAAGGGGACAAATTTTTGTAAAAATGCCTATTCACCCCCTCTAGGCAACATCTTTATCCTTTCAAGCATTGGTTGTGACTTTCGAGCATGTAGAGCCGGTCGTGGAGCCTGTTCTGGCCTCCGACCTGCTCTCCCTGGTCGATTGTTTCTTTATCTCCATTCGCAAGCTGATTGCAGAGAAAGAGGCGACAGACGGCTGGTGCGCTGAGCTAAAGAAGCGGGTGGTCAAGGAGAATAAAGCACAACTCTTGCTTCAACAGTAAAACACCAAACTCAAAATGGAGAAAAGACGTGCTCACATGTTGAGCTTAAGGAGAAGGAACGAGGGACTCGTAGTATTCTTAAGGAAGCCTTTAAGGATATTCAAAGTCCCCTGAGGAGCGTTGGGTTGGATGGCCCTGACCCAAAGGAAGAAAGGATTGCTGAGGATTGGGCCTTCACCATCTGTGTCCTGATGGAGAGGTTTGCTTAGATCCTGGATATTCTGGTGGAGAGGACGTCATAGGACGTGGTGAATGCTGTGAAGACCGTGGTGGCGTATGTCATCAAATGCTACCACAGTCGTGATCCCAACTTCAACCTCGAGACCGTCCAGGAGGGGATCACGACAGCAGGTCCCATAGGAGCGAAGAGGCTGGACGAGGAGTGCCAAGGGCCGACGGATTACGTGGGGTATACCTTTTGAGTGGAGACCATTAAGGAAGCCGATGAAGAGGAGTAAACCTTGAATTGATTTTGGGCATGTATCTTATGTGAATGAGGCTTTCAACTTCTCTTATGAGCTTGTGCCACTGTTGTAGTCGTAGGGTCACTAAATTGACCGAACCACCTGCCCGCTCCAAGCCCTCGACCATGCTTGTAGATAGTGAGGTTAGAGACGTCCAGGCAAATCTTCCTCGATCTGCGTGGTTGTTAGGCGCACTACCCTCGATCTTTGTGGTTGCCACGCGCGCCGCCTGCCTCGTTATCACGTGCCTCGGGAGTCGGCTGGACGCGCGTTCGTTCGGCTCCCCGTTGGGTCGTACTAGAAGCCTGGGCCTGAGAGACAAGCGCCTGAAGACAGGCCACGTGGCGTCGGTGCTGGGATCAGCATCGATGAAGACGAGGGCCCCATCCGTAGTCTCTGGGCCATCGCCTGCCAATGGGCTCAGGGGCTGCTGTCGGTGACACAGGAACCAGGGGTCTCCGAGTCTCGAGGCCAGATCAGCTGTTTGCCATGTGGCACCCTCCCGCAGGGATCATCTCCGCGAGGTACGAGAAGACTAAGTCCCGGGAGAGGGTGCTCGGGGCCATGAACAGTGGTCCCCGAGTACCCGAGTTCCCCGATGACCCAAGAAGACCAAGTTCCGGGAAGAGAGTGCTAGGGGCCATGAACAGTGGCCCCCGAGCACTCAAGTCCCTCAACAACCAGAAAAGCCGAGTACCGGGAAGGGGGTGCTCGGGGCTGCGAGCAGTGGCCCCCGAGCACCCGAGTACCCCGAGGACCCAAGGAAGTTAGTTCCGGGAGAGAGTGCTCGGGGCCGTGAACAGTGGCCTCCGAGCACTCGCTTCCCCGAGTACCCGAACAACAAATTCCGGGAGAGAGTGCTCGGGGCCGTGAATAGTGGCCCCCGAGCACTCGGTTCCCCGAGGACCAAGAAAGGGTATATCCAGGAGAGAGTGCTCGGAGCTGTGAACAGTGACCCCCCCGAGCACTTGGTTCCCCGACGGCCTCAGAAGTCCTTCACTAGTGGCCCCCACAGAGGTTCAGCGGTGAGGTGTCAACTAGTGAAAGGCCCGATACCGCATTTAAGAGGGCGCGTGGCCTGTCACATCCAACTGCTCCTGCCACGCTCGGTGTCAGTCCCTGCCACGGCCTGGCAGGAAGGCGTGGGGATATTTAATGCACGGGTCCCATCCCGCGTCATTCGGCGCGCCTCGGGATAATATCGCGAAGCCCAAGGCGCCCCGCTTGCCGCCCTGCTGTGTCAGACCCGCTCTGACAGAACGGGCAAGCCGGCCCGTTCGATGGCTGCCCGGTGGGCCCTCTCTGCGGCGCCCGTTGTAGAACGACATCATGATGAAACAGACCGGATGGGAGCATGTTTTCAACCCTCCCTGTCACTTCGCATAGCAGCCCATGATAGTTGCTTTCCATTTATGGCGCCTTGGAACTCGTGTCCTCCCTTTTTGGGCACACCTCCGTCGGCGAGTATTTAAGGCGGGGCGGGCTCCCCGGAGAAGAGAGGGAAGAGAAGGAGGATTTTCGGATTGGGAAAACAAGGAGGAAGCCGAGGAAGAAGACAAAGGTCCAGTACAAGCACAGAAGCTGAGATCACCGAAGAATAAGGAGCCCGAAGCTCCAGGATAGACAAATATTTTTGTAACCAGCAACATCTCTGAGAGACATTCTCAGTGTATTTATAGCATACACACATGAGTAGGGTATTACGCTAAGTGCTGCCCGAACCTGTCTAAAAATCCCTCCAGTGCATTTAATGTATTCTGCATTCGATCATTCCATTCCACCTGCCATCGCATTTACGCCCATTTATTTCACCCACAAAACAGATTCAGAATCATCCTCCCGGCCGAATCTCAAAGGGGGTCCCTCCAGATCCCTGCTTAAGGAGTTCACCCTCCGACACCCTTCGACTCACTGCTATGGTTCATAGACATTCTGGTTCGCCCAACTTCTGGAGACATTGTGACTGGTCATGTCGACTAGTTTTTAGCAGCCTCCGAGGAGGCTGGCGATCTTGAGCAAAGGCTTCGTGAAACTATCGATGACCACTTTTTGAGGTAGAGTCACCGGCGCCTATCTTGCCCTTGCATGCGTCCATGACCATATCCCTGACCTAGACCCTGCTTCGATAGTTACTGTCGGCTTTGGCGGGATTCAGAGGACCACAGAGGAGCTCGACACTCTCGCATACTCATTTCTTTACGCAGCTCGCACCCACCTTTGGACTGTCCAGTTTGACTCGCTGAGGGGCATCTTTGGATCCTAGGGATACTAAATGAAAATGTTTGAAATAGCCCCCGAGCAATCATAAGCGGTTATTTTGTAATGCAAGGACCTACTTTTATGTAAACTTTCCATGTGTTCAAGTTGCGAGTAGGTTCTGAGTGTCCAGTACAATTAGGGGGACCAAGGCTTCCGTACCACTTGCTAGTTAGGTTCGTAGCATCTAGGACAACCCTTGGCACAATAAGCCCTTTGGTGGCGACCAGCGCTCGACCCGAGTCTGGACTTGTGGCTTCGAGGATGTTACCCTTGGCCGCCCATATCCATGAAATAGCGTGAGTGGCAACTTGAATCCCCTCTCAACGGTTTGGTACTCACCATAAAAATGAACAGACAAAGTAACTAGCAGTACGAGAATGTAGGGAAAAAGGACTATATCTAAACTACTCTAGCCCTTGACCGCCTGGTCGTAAGGAAAGCTATCGATCAGGCGATCGAGCTCTTGAATCGGAAACACTCACAATGTGTCAGGAGACCGCTCTCATCCAGGAAATCCTGCAAACAAAGAGTTTGGTTATTAAATTGGAATAGCATACAAGCCTTTGTTCCATGCTCGTCCCGGAAGATCCTGTAAAATAAAAAACGTGTATCCGTGCTCGAGCAGCTTTATACATAGAACTTGCGCAACTAGTTGATAATAATTATGCATTTTACGGTTATCCTCCATGGCTAGCTTGACTATATCAGGTCAGGTAACCTTGACCACTATGTAGGGCCCCTCCCACTTGGGGAGAGCGTATTCCGACCCGCCTTATTTTAAACTTTTCTTATGACTAGGTTCCTTACAACTAGGGCCTGCTCTCATACCCGGCGGTCATGGTAGCGCATGAGGCTCTGTTAGTATCAGGCTACTCAAATTAGAGCACGATCGTGAAACTCTTTGATCAGCTTTATATCATCCTCTCGTCGAGCCACCTGGTCACCATACGTGTAGTTGGCCACTCGAGGAGATTGGAGGGCGATCTCAGAGAGGAGCATTGCTTCAGCGCCACAGACCAGAAAGAATATAGTCTCGGTAGTGGCTCTGATAGGGGCCGTTTGTAGCGACTAGAGTACTGTGGGGAGTTCGTCTACCCAACGTCTTGAGTAGCTCTGAAGCCGATCAAAGACTCGGGTTTTGACCCCATGCAGTATCATCCCAATTGCCCTTTTGACCTATCCATTTCTCTAAGGGTGTGCCACCGACGTGAAGCATACTTTGATTCCGATTTCTTCACAGTAGTCATCGAAAGCGCTACTGGCGAATTGAGTCTCGTTGCCTGTAACTATGAGGTTCGGACTACCCAACCGCACTACCAATCCACGTATGAACTTAATTGCTATTATGGCGGTAATCTTCTTGATGGGCTCGACTTCGATCCACTTAGTGAATTTGTCCACTTAGATCGTATGGACTGGTGATGATGTAGACCTTCACCAGAGAACCACTAGGTCTGGCGTTCTCGGGCTATGACCCAGGAGTTAGCTCGACCATGTCGAGACTCCTCTTGTCGCAGTGCAGGGCCATCTTTACGTTGCTGATGACAATGATGGCTCCCGTCGGACCATGAATCTTGATGACCTGATAAGCGTAGTGGGCAACAGTCGTAAACTGGGCCATCGTTGGTCACCCTAGGATTGCATTATAAGTGGACCCGAAGTATGCCACATCGAACAAGACCTTTTCGGTCCTGAAGTTACTCGACGAACCGAAGGTGACAGACAGCTTGATTTGCCCTAATGGTTTTGCTAAGGAGACGAGGGTGATTCTAAAAAAGGGAGGAGAGGGTTTCAATGCGCTCCTGGAATCTGTAGAGCGTCTAGCGCGTCGACGAAGAGGAGGTTGATGGAGCTCCCTCCATCAACCAGTATGCGACCCAAACGGATGTTTTGCACCATTGGTTCGACAACGATGGGGGTAGCGACTAGGGCGTTTGACTTGCGCAGGGTGGTCGACCTGACTGAAAGTGAGATGTACCTCCGACCACTTCAGGCATGGGCTTGGATATGGAGTGGTCGCCCACACCTCATGGACCACCTACTTATACATCCTGCTCGAGGAATATGTTATGACGCCCCCAAATATATGGTGGACCATGTGATCAACCTACTATAAACCCAACACTGACTGGTCGGGGTTGGCCCCATCCTCACTATCATCGCCACGCCTGGGCCTGCGCTCCCCAAGCTCCTTGTTGATGATGCCCCGTATGACCTTGCATTTAGTTAGGTCATAGATATCGGTACGGTGTATCGGGCAGTAGCCTCGGCCCTTCCTTCCGTCCTTTTTCTCGAAGTGTCAACATGGTTGGCCGAGCTGCTTGACCGCCATGACATCTGGCAGTCTTGCCTTGCTTTTGTTCTTCCTTTTCTCTTTCCAGCTGACCCCCTTGGAAGAGGCGGGCTGGGTTAGATGACTATAGTGGCTTTGTGTCAATCTAACGCTCTCGGATCTCGACGGACTGCGTGAACTTGTTGGCGAGCTCGAAGAGCTCAATAGTGCTTCAGACTTCCTTGGTAGCTAGCTTCTTGACCATCTTCTGGTCTCTGGCACCCCTCTAAAAGGCTATGACAACGAACTCACCTGTGATCCTTGGAATGGTATTCTGGCGTTGGGTAAAATACCAGACGAAGTCTCACAGTGGCTTGCCCTATCGCTGCCTGACCTGATACATGTCATCCTCGACTCCTGGCTGCGCGTAGATCCCCTAAAAGTTGGTGACAAACTGGTCACACAAGTTCTCCCAGGAGTGAACCACTCGCGGGGGAGGTTCATAAGCTAGGACCGTGCTGAGCCGATCAAGGTAGTCAGAAAATAATTGGGCATGACTTTCTCGTGCCCTCCCGCAGCCTATACCATGGTGGTATAGATTTGTAGGAACTCCTTGGGAATGGTCGAGTGATCATATTTTTCGGCTAGGACAGGCCAGAACTTGTCCGACCAGTGCACTTCTCAGAGTCAGGAGGATATGGCATTGAATCCTATCTCGTAATGGGGGGGTCGCTTGCTGATGGGTGGTGGCACGTGCTCAGGGAGAGAGACGACGGTCTCACAGCCCGAGCGACTGGTTGGAGGGATCTGACACCTCCCTGTGAGGGGAAGGTGAGTGATAGGGTTGCTTGCCCTTTTTCAGCTCACACTGAGCGTGATCTTCCTACTCTCGGTCAGCCCTCTGACCCTGGATCATGCCGCAAATGTCTCATTGGTGAAGAGAGCCGCGTAGGTCGGTGGGTTGGCTATCCCAAAGTGAAGGGGTCTCCGAGCATTTCCTGCCATGGAGGATGCACAGATCTTTCCTGTTGTGGGGCCTACTGCATCTCGGTGATCCTAACCTTCACCAGCCCTTGTGACAGATGTGGCACTTGCCACCATGGTTTGGCATCGATCTGCTTCAACCAGGAGGGTGAGGTCGCGCAGTCACGAGGCTATTGGCGAATCTTTCGGTACTACCACCGGTGGGTGGTTAAGAAGCATTCGCACAGTCTGCAGATTCTGTGTGGGTTTCATGGCCTTGTAGTCAAGCTGCTGGGCACGGAACGACAACATGTCATGAGGAGGGAAGCCCCCAACACCCACATGGTGTGATGGCCTAGGTCACGACGATGCCACAGACTGCGCCCTATGCTCGGGTTCCTTTGGACGGTGATGTAGTTGCTGCGGCTATATCGGAGTGCCTCCCTATTCGGTGCTAGACTAGTTTCCCTAGCCTAGGGCTCATTGATAGTACATGGAGCACGAGGGCTTCCACTGCCCCCTACTGCATGGTTAGCCATGCAAACTTCACGTTGGGTCTTGGAGCCTTCGGACTCCGATTTGATGTCCCATGCTTGGAGCACACTAGGCTCATCTGGGACTTACCTCATGATGAACATCTCGCGGTGACCAACATCCTCGAAGCGGGACTCGGCGGTTGCCATGGATCTACCTAGCGCTCAACTATCGAGAATTAATCTCTGATAATAATTCCAGGGTATACTGGACGATAGGTGCGTGATCGACGTGTTCGGTGTGTGTGTATGAACTCAAGAACACCAGAGTTATCTAGGTTCAGGCCTCCGTGAGATAACAATACTATGTCATGTGTATTCTTTTATGGATAGTATGAACTATTTGCAAATGTGTTCCTCACTTCTTACAAGCTCGGTCCTCTCCTATTTATATAATAGGATTTGTGTACATACAAACAGACCATGTCAACAATGTGACCAATCTAACTCTGACGAAACCAACTACCCCTAGCTAGGGTAGGTATGCAGACCCTACACTGATTGACCGGCCTACCCTGTCTCGTCGCCCCACGCTACATGCCCGCCTGTGACGTCATCCCATCTGTTGTGCGACACCATGCCTGTCTGTAACGCCATCTCATAGCATTTAATACTACGAGACGGGACACTGTCCATCTGCACCAGTCAAGACTTCGTTCGTTGGAGGGGGTGCCTGAGGAAGAAAAACACTTGAGTACATAGTATTTAATGCGACTTGATAGTTTAAGATGAAATATATTTCCTACCTCCAGTGAGGCTGATCGCAGGGCTTACCTCCGCGACTAGGGGCTAGTCGCGAGAGGCTTACCTGGTTGCGTGATGGGGCCATGGTCTTTGAAAAATAACTATCGTCATCTGATACTCCCTTATGCGAACTCCCCCGGTAGAGGACCTCCTTATTCTATACACCAACAACACTATTTTAGATAGAATGATACTTGGTTTGAGGAACGGAATATGACTACTTTGATATGAGAAATGGAATAGTGCCATATAGTTTGGCATGAGGAATGATAAATGGAGTAGTATCTTAACCATTTTTCTACAAAATACACTTACTCTCACACAGAGTACTAAAACATCGATATAAACTACTCCACAATTTTTACATAGTTGCAACAAGTTGTATCCATCAATGTCAATATAACAGCAAATGCAGTAGCCAAAGAACTCAATTTGTGCTAAAATACCAAAATAAAAACAAAACTTTTTTCGCATTTGTAGGGCGAGAAAGTTCAATCAAGAGTAGATGGCTTCAGGATTGGAATATAGGAGTTGGCAATCTACACATCATAGAATCTATGGAACGAAAGAAACTGGTGGGTTTTTTTATCACACAAAAATGACTTTAGAATTGGTGTTCGGTCTCATCCAATAAGACATCAGAATGTTGCAGATAACTAACTCTTTCTAGCTTAAATAAGAAGGCAGAGCACCTACCATTTTCTCCCTAAAAAAATGACTGTAGCACAAGGGGAGAAAGCAAGATCAGAAGTATTTAAGAACACCCTTTTCTTCTAGATACATATACATCATCGTGGATTAAAAGGAGAATGGATAAAAGAAACCACAACATGAAGAAGTCACCATTCTTTCGCAAGAAGAATGCATATGCTTATCATGTAATATGTGTTGGAGTGGCCAGGAGAGGAAACAAATGAGTGATGGGGTTCCGCTAGAGCTGAGGCAATCTATGGGAGCATGACCACAATCCTCTAAAGGCAAAGTCCTTGTCGCCACTCACTCTGAGGACGTCATGGTCTTATGGTCCCAGAAAAATGAGTTGTTCGTGAGTATTTACATGTGGGTTAGGTTAGTGAAAACATATTGCTAAAGACAATTGGCCTAATAAAATCAAACTAAACAACTTACGCTAGTTTTCTAAATCGGATGATTCTGTGACGCAAACCAAACATGCCTTAGATAGCTTGTGCACAACATTTGAGTTGTGGCCTATCACCGTGCATGACAATCTAAATGAGTCGAACATGTTACCCACTATACGCATAGATTTACATGATGCAGTTTTTACCTCATTATTTTCACATAATAAGAAATAGCACTGCGCAAGTAGAGTTTCATGGAATTTTAATGCACAATATGATAGTGAATCAAAAGGCAATTGGGTTTGAGAGTGAAGGCGGGTTTCACCTTGGAAAGAAAATGATGCTAAATCCTAAAGAACAAGAAAACAACAACTTGGTGCTTGATTTGATTTATACGACAGTGATGTGTCAAAATGCATTATCTCTGAGATTGAGAATATCATTTACAATAGCAAATATTCTAAGATTCTCTTAGCCAACCGTCCAAGTGAGCCAATGTACGAAAATGGTCCTATTAGATTATGATTGTGATTTTGGTGATTAATGACAATATAGTCATTGGAACTAACATGTTTGTAAAGAATATATGTTAATAGTTCTCATGAATGAAATATATTAAGAAGCTATCGTAATCGGAATAAAGTTTGATTGAATTGAAGAAGTCCCAGGAGAATTAACCACACCAGGAGGTCTAGTGCAGAGAAGTTTGCACTCACCAGAGCATTGTGCACAAAGGCTGATAGTCTCACTGACAATCCGGTACTGAAAATTAACCCACCAGAAGGTCTGATGCTTGGTTTGTGCACACCGAAGAATGAAGATCAACTCACAGGATAGTCTGGTGATTATAGAGATAGTTGTATTGGAGCATTTTCAGGGGAAAAAAGAGAAAGTTCAACTCACCGAATGGTCCAGTGTAAATAGAATTAACATTGAATGAATGCACTGGAGCATTTTACACAAAGAGACTGCAAAGGCTTGAATGGCTAAAGATAACTCACCGGAAGGTCAGGTGATGGATTTGAAGGCACACCGGAGTGTCCGGTGTTCATAAAGACTTTGAGTGGAAGTCCAACGGTTAGTTTCTGAGTTTGTACTCACCAGATGATCCGGTTTAATACTACTGTTCTCACCGGATCATCCGGTGTTAACAAATTTTCTGAGCCATTGGGAAAACGGTTAGTTGGCAGGTTTGATGCTATAAATACCTCTCCACTTAGTTATTTGACGTGTGGCATGCTGTTGGAGTCTAGAGGAATCTCATATATACTTGAGAAGATATCTAAGCCTCCAAAGTGCTTAAAGTGATCATCCAAGTCAATTAAGCACAAGATTAGAGAGTGTTCAGTGCTTATAGCCCTAGAGTGAGTTGTAGCTAGGTGATGCAGTTTGAAGAAGGGATCAAGAAGTAATCCTAGCTTATACCGAGTGATATGTCAGCGCCTTAGAGTCTTGGTGACTCGCCGACATCTTAGGTCTTGGTGGCTCAAGCTTGTTGACCCTCTGACTTAGTGTGGAGTGGCTGCAAGACAAATGTACGGGATACAAAGACCCTTACCTTGGTGGCTTAAGCTCCAAAGTGATCACGACAGCAAGTGACCGGAAGAGAGGCTAGTGGTAAGACCTTGTCTTGGTAGCTTGGTGGCTTATCATGATTTAGATCTTGTCTTAGTGACTTGGTAGCTCAAGAGCCGTGATCAGAAGAGACTTAGTGATCGAGAGCATATCATTTGTGGAGCTCCAACGTGGATTAGAAATGATATTCATGTCATCGATACTACGGGATAAAAATCCCTTATGCCGAGTTTGTCTATCTACCCTATTTACATTTTCGCACTTACATACTTGCAATTTACCTTACTAGAATAGATTGTAATCCTGTTGAGCGGTAGAGCAGACACACTAAATAGATCTAGAGCATATTTAGATATAAATTGAGATGGTTTATCTTGTGAAGTTTTTTAAGCCAATTTAGTTTAAGTTTCTAAGTGTCCTAATTCACTCCCCTTCTTAGGACATCATTGTTCCTCACAATTGGTATCAGACCCTCGTGCTCTTGATAGGCTTAACATCCTGGAGTTGTGACATCTAGGGTTGGAATGGATACCCATAATGCTTCACTTTTGATGACATAATTTTTCTTTGTTGGAAAATTATAATATCTTATTTTTTGTAAGCCAAGGGTTTAGATATTTGGAGAGTCACCGAGGAAGGGATGAGACCTTGCATCACTAACAAGGAGAGACAATTAGATGCATTGACGAAAAATATCCTTTTATCATCTTTAAATATTAATTCATTTAATCGTGTCTATTCTCTCACCAATGCACATGATATTTGGACTAGTCTTGTTGAAATTCATGAAGGCACAAAGAATGTGCGTAATGAAAAATATCATGTGCTTATTACTAAGCTCAATGGCATCAAACAACTATCCCGTGAAAATATTAATGACATGTACTCATGTTTGAATATTCTTGTTAATGAAATCAATATGATGGGTTTGACGCAAATTGACAATGATCAAGTGGTGAGAAAAATATTTGAAGCTCTTCTTCCAAAATACAAGTTGATAGTCTCCATCATCTACAATAATAACGACATCAAGAAGATGACTCTAAGTCAAGTGCTCAGCAAAATCACCGCCCATAAGATAACCATGAACATGGGGGTGGAAGCCTCTTTCTCATTGGACGCTAAGGACCTTGCTCTCACAAGCAAGCATCATACCCACACATGAAGGTGAAGATGAGGAGGCAAGAGCAAGAATCAAGCTCAAGCGAAGATAATGAAGATGAAGATAAAGAAAGCAACGAAGATGATGAGCAAAGCACAGCAAGTGATGAAGAAATGGATCCTGAAGTCGCTAAGCTTATCTCTCAAATAGAGAAGAACATCAAGAAGATCAATGCTAAGATTGATCATCGAATCTCCATGAAAAACTTAGTCAAAATAATTGATCACATCAAGAAGGAGAAGAAGACCAAGATCTAAAGTCAAAATAATTGATCACATCAAGAAGGAGAAGAAGACCAAGATCTAAAGGGAGACGAGGGGAAGAGCCAAAGTATTTGCAATCATGGAAAGATGGGTGAGTGAAGATCAAGATGCAAGCTCAAGTGATGAGAGCTTTGCCACCCACTCCTCTAAGAGAAGTTCTTCCTCAAGGTCATCATTACGTAAGTCATCACGCAAGCCATTATCACACAAGTGCCTTGTGACCAAAGGTATGAAAAGTGATATAAGTGATGATGAATCCGACGAGGATTCTCCTTCCTATAATGAACTTCTTCATTTGATCAATGAGCAACAAAAGCTCCTTAAGAAAGAATCAAAAGAGCTTAAGAAATTCAATGCCCTTAATAAAATTTATTCTACCTTTGTTTCTAATTATTAACAATTATTGATCAAATTTTATTTGCTAAACAAGGAGCATGATGAGCATAAGGTAAAATTTGAGTGCATTGAATCTCAATCTAAGGCCACTTTAGACCAATCTACCTCTCTATTTAATTTTAATCCTAAGATAGATGCTTGCACTTCTTGTGATAATTTAATTGATATATCATGCTCATCCATTCGCAATGAGATATGTGTTGAGAATGTTTTTGTAGAACCATCTAATGAACTCTTGCGCAAGAAAATGATGAGTTGAAGCAAGAAGTCAAAAAGCTAAAGAAGGACTTGACAAGATTAAAGGGCAAGAACCATGTCCAACCTCCTCAAGATAACCGTGCAACTATAGTGAAGAAACTTAAGGAGGGGTCCACCGTGATATGCTTCAAATGTCATCAAGAAGACCACAAGTCCTTCCAATGCATGCAAGTCAAGAAGGAGACTAAGAAGAAGAAGAAAACAATGAACCTCTCCAACAAGACCTCTAAGTTCTATACCAAGATCAATTATAAGATCAAGATCAAGAGAAATCACTATAAGCTCAAGAAGAAGAATAATGGCAAGATAATTACACATATGATTGAGAGAAAGGACTGGAGGTGGAACCAACCTATTTGTGTGACCAAGGAAGTCATCACCAATATGAAGGGACCCAATCGGTTTGGGTTTCAAAAAAGACTTGAAGCTCAAGATGGTTTTAGGAATTTGGAGATTTGGCTCATAAAATGAAGTGAAAGTTCAAGCAAAGAAGTCAAGTGTATAAGATTAAACGCTTTGATAAAGATCATTATCATCATACACCCAAATCCCCATCCAAAGGTAAATGAGGTAAATGGTAGATAGACTTTTGTTCATGCATTTCTTTTTGCATATAGCACATTTGCCATGTCTAGGATTGCATGTGTATATTTTAAATTATTGCAATGCCTAGTATTATGCATCTTGCTTTGGTCATCAAACTTCTCTCCCTTTGTCAACAATATCAAAAAGGGTTCAACATATGTCTCTCAAGTATTTAAAACTTGTATGCACACATTTAAGAGGAGTATATCCTATGAGTTATGATTTTGAGACTAACATGTGTTGCTAGATGTATCTTTTGTAGTCTTATGGAGAAATCAACAAGTCTCCAAAGGTATGCAATGCTTAAAAGCTTCAATTTGTATCATTGTTAATTCATTTCTATATTTAAGCTACCTCCATGCATGATATGACTTAAACTTTTTACCTCTACTTATTATCTAGATATGCATATATTGCTATATTTTTATAAGTGGTATTCACAAGTGAGTCTCATTATATGTATGCACACATAAAGGAGGAGTTTATATTATATCATATGAATTTTATGAATTATGATCCATGTTTGTCTTTTTCAATTGATATCAATGCCTCATATCCTTTCAATTGATATATCTTTTTAATTGATATTATTTCATTGAATCATGATTTATGAAGCTCTCTCCCATATGCTCTAACGCTCTTCCTCGAGTTCAACATATGTTTGCAACCCTTTTTGATATTGTTGACAAAGGGAGAGAAGTTTGATGACCAAAGCAAGATGCATAATACAAGATATTTAGGAATGCCAAAGTTAACAAAAATATATAAGAAGATACTAGAAGCAACATGAGGTACCTATGTTGATAAAGAGGGAGAAACTCTTGCAGGGGTCTATCAAGGGAGATAGTGACAGTGAAGAAAGGGGAGCTACAACAAAAGGGATTAAATGGTAAGAATATGCATCCATACTATGTGGTAAGGCTTTGTACTCTTTATAATTAATATCATTTATTATTTACCACTTGCTTTGGTTGGGTTGTCATCAATCACCAAAAAGTGAGAGGTTGTAGCGAAAATGGTCATATTAGGTCATGATTGTGATTTTATGATTAATGACAATATAGTCATTGGGACTAATATGCATGTCAAGAATATATATTAGTATGTCTCATAGATACAATACATAAAAAACCACCGCAGCCGGGAGAAAGTTTGATTGAATTGATAAAGTTCTAAGAGAATTGACCTCACCGGAAGGTTTGGAGCAGATGAGTTTATACTCACCGGAGTATTATGCACAGAGGCTGGTAGTCTCACCGGATAGTCTGGTGCTCTGTGTGTTGAACTCATCGGAGTATCTCTGTAAAGAGGGAGAAGGCTGATGATCTCACCAGAAAGTCCGGTGATCTGCATTGGGTAACACCGAAGTATTTCTTGGAAAGAAGAATGTGAGTGCAGAAAACTGAAGATTAACCAACCAGAAGGTCCGGTGCTTGGTTTGTGCACACAAAAGTATGACACCAGAATATTTCTTGCAGAGGCGACTGCAAGTGCTGAAGAATAAAGATCAACTTACCGGATAATCCGACGATTACAGAGATAGTTGCACCGAGGCATTTCTAGGGAAAAGAAGAGAAGATTCAACTCACCGGATGGTCCGGTGTAAATAGAATGAGCACTGGATGAATGTACCGTAGCATTTTACACAGAGAGACTGCAAATGCTCGGATGGCTAAAGATAACTCACCGGAAGGTTCGGTGATGGATTTAAAGGTACATTGGAGTGTCCAGTGTTCATAAGGGTTTTGAGTGGAAATTCAACGGCTAGTTTCTGAGTTTATATATCCAGTGTTAGTACTACTGTTCTAGCCGGATCATTCGGTGTTAACAGCTTTTCTGAGCCGTTAGGAAAATGCTTAGTTGGCGGGTTTGAGGCTATAAATACTCTTCCATTCAATCATTTGACGTGTGGCATATTGCTGGAGTCTAGAGGAAGCTCATATATACTTGAGAAGACATTCAAGCCACCAAAACGTTTAAAGTGATTATCTCAGGCAATTAAATACAAGATTAGAGAATATTTAGTGCTTATAGGCCTAGAGTGAGTTGTACCTAGGTGATGCAGCTTGAAGAATGAATTAAAGAGTGATCCTAAACCGTATGGTACGTCGTCATCTTGGGTCTTGGTGACTCAAGCTCATTGACACTCCAATTTGGTGTAGAGCGGCTGCAAAACACATGTATGGGGATGCAGAGACCTTTGTCTTGGTAGCTCAAGCTCTGAAGTGATCATGATAACAAGTGACCGGAAGAGAGGCTAATTGTGAGATATTGTCTTGGTGGCTTTGTGGCTCATCATGCTTTAGATCTTGTCTTGGTGACTTGTAGCTCAAGAGTCGTTATCAGAAGAGACTTGATGACTGAGAGTATATTTTTTATAGAGCTTCAATGTGAACTAGGAGTGACATTTATGTTATCGATATCACGAGATAAAAATCTCTTATGCCGATTTTGTGTCTTTATTCTATTTATATTTTCACATTTACATACTTACAATTTAACTTGTTAGAGTAGATTGTAATCTTCTTGAACGGTAAAATAGACACACTACATAGATCTAAAATATATTTAGATATAAATTAAGATAGGTTTATCTTATAAAGTTTTTAAAATCAATTTAATTTATCCTAATTTATAAGTTTTTAAGTATCCTCATTTATAAGTGTCCTAATTTATTTACTTTTAAGACGTCGCTGTTACTGGCAGCCAAGAAAAATGGCGTGCACAAGTGCGCTCATACGCGTTCCGCACAAGCGTTATTGTGGCAGCCAATTCGTCACATGTAGCATGACTCTTGCTATTTTGTCATTTTCACATCGATTGAGTTGTTAGGCATATCTTTTACCCTTTAGGGCCCATCTATTCAAATCCTCGTTGGGTCGTAATTACATTTTTTTTAAAGACCTCGTAGGGTCAAGGCCATGAGTCGGAACACCGAGCACACCCGTAGCAAATTCACACGCCTTTCCCAACTCCAACGGCCACCGACCGGGAACGAACCCAACCCAACCTCGCGAACAAAACCGAAGGAAGCGCCCCTCCCGTCGGGTCTGTGACTCTGTGGTGGCTCACCTTCCCCTCTCCCCCCCACCATCGCGCCCCGCCGGCTCGCCGCCGCGATGCCCGCGCCGACCGCTGAGCCGCCGCTCCCGGCCGCCTTCCTCTGCGTCCCTTCCCCGCCCCTACCCACCACCGCCTCCCCCGCCCTCCACTCCTCCCATCATGCCTCCCTCCTCACGCGGCCGCGTGGCGGGCCCCGCGCGCTCTCCGTCGCCATGTTCGTCCCGGGACCCGCATCCACCACGGCCGGGCGGCTCCACCGGATGTGGGGCGAGTTCGCGAGGTTCGTGCGGCTGCACGGGAATCAAATCGCGCCGCTCGGGTTCGCGTCCCTCGGGCTGGGTTTGGGCGGCGGAGGGGGTAACACCGGCGGGGGAGGGGGAGGGGGTGGTGGGGATGTGGATGCGGTGGGCGAGGTGGAGGAGGCCGCGGTGCGAGCCGAGGCGCCGAAGAAGGTGCTGATCCTGATGAGCGACACGGGCGGCGGCCACCGCGCGTCCGCCGAGGCCATCAAGGCCGCCTTCATCCAGGATTTCGGTGACGATTACCAGGTGCGGTTTTGCTCGAATGTTTACGCTCGGGATTTGATGATACACTTGTACGTGCTGCTTGCTAGGCTCTGCGTAGCATTATAGTCGTATTGTAGCACACTCGAATTTCTGCCATTATAAGTTGTGGGAATTTGGCAGGTGCAATTGATTAGTAATTTGATTTTACTGTTGTATGCTAGTCACTGAACCTTAGATATGTCGATATGTGTATAGTGGAATGGGGAGATTCACCTCCCCACTTGTGGCAAGTGTCATCTGTATTGGCTTAGTTAGATATAGAATGAACGAGTGGTTGATTTGTGCTTTTCTTTTTTGATGATTGATTGTTAATATTAATATTTATAGATTTTTGTCTTTTGCAACTAAGGAAATTTGTTGCAGGTATTTGTCACAGATTTATGGACCGACCACACGCCATGGCCATTCAACCAACTGCCCAGGAGCTATAGCTTCTTGGTGAAACATGGACCCTTGTGGAAGATGGCATACTATGGTTCTGCACCGCGTGTAGTTCATCAGCCAAATTTTGCTGCAACATCCACATTCATAGCAAGGTTACTTGTTATATCACCAAAAATTTTAGTTTACATTATGGAACGATCTCCTTAGTTTCCTCTCAACATTTATGAATTACTAGGTTTGTACATTCACACTGCAAAATAAGGTACACTGTTTGCCATATAGGTTTGCTGAATACCTTAGTGCTTACACATCTAGATGCTTTCCTTGTATATTTGTTTGTTATTTGAGTGACTTCTCCACTGTGAATTTCCTGCCACATTTTTTGAGTCAAAAGCAAACTTCTGTTCTTGCGTCAGCACAGTTTGATCTGTAATTGCCTGATGTCAACTAAAGCTAGTTTTTAATAAAAAATAATTGAAGTATAATGAAAACAACGCAGAACAGCAATAACCACCATCAATGTTCAAGATTATATTTTTATCCTAGGGCTTAGTTCCTTGACTGCCTGTGATGACTAGTATCAGGTGTCTGTAGTATTCTCAAATCCTGCTTGAGAATGCAGACTATGGCTGCCTTGTGTAAGATGTGCTGTACTGTTGTTAGCTGTTGCTTTTTTTTTTTTTATAAGGTAGCTAACATAGAAATTTCCGCTTTCTGCAGAGAGGTTGCAAAAGGTCTAATGAAGTACCAACCAGATGTAATTATCAGTGTACATCCTTTAATGCAACATGTGCCCCTTCGAATTCTAAGGTCCAAAGGCTTGTTGGATAAGATCCCATTCACTACTGTTATCACAGATCTCAGCACTTGTCACCCAACATGGTATGCTGGCTTCAATGTTCACATAACTTCACATCATTTTTTTAGTTTCTTACCAAAATGTAAGGCATGCACTCTTACAATGAAATAGTTACTCTACTGTTGTCTCATAGGTTCCACAAGCTTGTCACTAGATGTTACTGCCCATCAGCTGAGGTGGAAAAGAGAGCACTAAAAGCTGGACTCAAGCCCTCACAGATTAAAGTCTATGGCCTCCCTGTCCGACCATCTTTTGTCAAACCTGTTCAACCAAAGGTACACAATCTCTTCAGCTAGTGGCTGTGTAGCATCCTTCTGCTTTGTGGATCTTTTTCCATCTGTCACCAGTTACCGACTGTTGTATCAATCTTCTGTAATAGGATGAACTGCGAAGAGAGTTAGGCATGGATGAAGATCTGCCTGCTGTTTTATTAATGGGTGGGGGTGAAGGGATGGGACCTATTGAGGCCACTGCTAAAGCACTTGGTGATACTCTGTATGATGAAAACCTAGGGGAACCCATTGGTCAGATACTTGTAATATGTGGACGTAATAAGAAGCTGGCTAATCGGTTGCAGTCGATAAATTGGAAAGTCCCACTTCAGGTACTTCCCTGAAAGCTGATTTGTAACATCCAAGAATTTTAACATAGTAGCGGTGCTGCCTTACCTGTTTCTTGATGTTGCTCTTTCCTTGGAAAATTCATTTATCTTCAACCTTTCGAAGGGCATAGATAACTTAAATGAACTTAAGACAAGCTACATGATTTCTTGGCAGTAGCATTTTTGCATATTCTGGACTTAGAATACATGAGCCAGGTCTGTAAAATATGGCAACAACATTCTCTGGATACATTGAACTGAAAAAGTGTCTTCAACTAAAAATATATCTTGTATTTTGCACCTCCAGCAAGTTCTACACTATCCAGATTTCTTCTTTAATCCCTAATTTTTTATTTATAAATCTTAGGTGAAGGGTTTTGTTACACAGATGGAAAAATGTATGGGTGCTTGTGATTGTATCATTACGAAGGTATGCTTTACATTACCATCTCATGCTCAAATCAAGTGCTTCGTATGTGAATATGTGATACAATTTACATGATTGATGGATGATGTGATAATACATGGTTTATGGTGATTTTCAGGCAGGGCCTGGTACAATCGCAGAAGCGATGATCCGTGGCTTGCCAATTATTTTAAATGATTATATAGCTGGGCAGGTAAGCAACTCAGTGTAGGGACTCCTTTATTCCATTTTTTTATGAGTTTTCATGTTACTGATCCATCTTGTTGCTTCAGTGTACCATTTCGCTCTCCTCAAATATAGGCTGTCATTAAGAACATTGAATTTGTCCCCTTTGGTCATTGACTCATTTCTATGTTAAATATCTTGGAGAAGTGGTCAGTAAAAATCACATAAATAGCAGACTGCTGTATTGTCATAGATTCGTAAGCACCGAGGTCAAGCTTAGGTCCAAATCATGGCCTATGTTAGTTTTGATGGAAACTTATCCAAATTTTTCTTGCCCATCTAAGATTATCATCTGGCTGTGTTGTCTGTTTGTTTCATCCTTGTGGTTCATGCAATATGACCTATACAAGTTACATGTATAAACAAGTCATTCATTACATGGTCATAAGCTCATACCTTGTAGCTATTTAGGATGTCACTAATGGCAGGGTTTAAGAAACCACCGAAAACCGGTCACAGTTTCGTTGAGAACCAGTCAAATTGACCACATTGGTTTTCTTCAAAAGGGCCAATTCAGGGTCGAAATAACACCATTCAACCTTATTTTTAGGCAGAATAGATGTACTATTACTTTAGACATGACCCAAGCTGGCAAGCATAAGATCCTAAAAAACTAAAATCCAAAGCCTGTCAAACTGAAAACCTGGATTTTCGCAAACTACCCGGGTAGGTTTCTTCCTTCTTTTCGCCTGAAAAACAACTTTCTAGCCCTTCAACATGTCACTGAATTTCGATATGCATCAATGGCATATTTCTTAATTTATTTTTTCCCATTTGTTGAGGTGCTCTATCATGCCAAGAGAAACAAGTATACTAGCCATCTAGTATATAATCTTCATTAAGCTAAAGTCTTCTTCTGTATGAGCATTAATCCTATGTTAAGCATGGTATGTACATCAATCTAAATGATTTATTCACTTAACAGGAAGCTGGCAATGTTCCCTACATTGTTGAAAATGGATGTGGGAAATTCTCGAAATCTCCAAAACAGATTGCGAAGATAGTCGCTGATTGGTTCGGCCCAAGGTCATATGAGCTCAAAATTATGTCCCAGAATGCCCTCAAACTAGCACGGCCAGATGCCGTGTTCAAAATTGTTCACGATCTGCACGAGTTGGTCAGGCAAAAATGTTCTGTACCCCAATATGCATGCGCAACATAAGGTCATGTTTTCCAATATTCAGTTTTCTTAATTCCTTTTTCATGCGGCACTAGTTATAGTAATTGTGAGATTTGAAAATATTAATTGATTTCAAATGTCTCCATGAGAGAAATGAAAATGTTAGAGCGCTGTAATTTGGTTTTCCCGAACTTTTTTTACTTTCTTGGGACCATTTCATGCTATCTCGGATGAGGAAAGGATGTCATTTTCCAAGTCTAATAGAGTAATTATCGTTACTCACTCTATGATGCTGCTAAACTGTACGACGATTCTAATTGAGCTTTAACTTAGTTGTTCATATATCTTCAGATCAGTACTGTTGTGAAGGCAAGGTCTGGCCTGGTTTGTAACTTGGCCACTTGGGAGTTCGGCGGGAAAGCTCAGCGGGTCTAGGATCTCAGTCCCTCCCAATGAAATTTCCAAGGGCTTGTTTGGAAGGCGTGGGTTTTCTTCAGGTCACTACGGAAATTAGGTCATTTGCTCTCATATATAATTTGTGAAGCCACTGAATCTGATCCTCGAGATTTGTGATAAGATAAGCTGGTCAAGTCAAACATGGGAGCTCTGTTCACATGCTTATTTGACTGACACTTCCCTGCTTCCTGAGGCCTGAACCCCATCAGCCCATGATACTGTTCCTGCATGTGGCAAATCTCCTGCCCTCTGATCTGCAGTGTCAGTTGCGCATCCTGACTTGCGATTAAAATTTTAGAGAAATTTTGTGAATTTTGGAGGGAAATGAGATATCTAATTTTGAAATTTTCTTTCACTGACATGTGGGATTCACAAAACAAAGACGAAAAATGATAGAAATTCCGTGAATTTCAGTCTTTTCACCGAGGAAAAAAAATTGTAAAACGAAATTGAAATCATGGATCCTAAACCCTTTGGAAATTACTGCTAGCAACTAGTAACATTTTTCAAGTCCCAACATCTTAGTAAAATCTCCAATGACTAACCAATCAAGGGGCTGTCTTAGCTCAAACAGTCTCATGTTCTGCTGAAGAATCCTGAGCTGGAGGATATGCATTGTTTTGGCACGTTTCAGCGCATGCGGGTGCAGAGGCTCTGGCTCACAGCCTGTTCCTTGGTCGCTTGCGCTGTCCGCACCCACCGAAAGGTCATCACGCCGGACACTGTCAGGTCTGGTGAGCTCGTTCTGCTTAGCGACTGTGGTGCACTGGTATGCTGGATTGTGCGTCCGTGATTGTACTATAACCTCCATGTGTAATTTTTTTGGGGTAGCTTCTTGTTCAATGGTAGAGCAAAAGGTTCAGACATACGCAGCACTCCAGCATATTTTAGAAAAATAACTATTTCTCTAGTATCTACAGCCATGTAATATTCTTATGCGAGAATTCAGACTACCAACTGAAATTCGTATCCCCATTAGTAGGTGTGGTCTGAGTTCCACCATGGTGACGCTAGGTTTTCCTCTTCTTTTGTGTTATCGACAAACCCATCTATCACGCGACATGATATGATCTGTATTATGTAGCAACACATTCCTGCATGTACAGTGTGTATATGTATTCCTTGTGTGCTGTTTCTTGCAGGTGTCTTCAAATGGGGGCTGTTGTAAATAAATATGCTCAATTATCATATAATTAGGTTTATAACTGTATTAGGCATTTAATCCTTAGAAAGGCACCTGCTGGGGGTGACCGACTTTCTAATAGGTGCAATTCCTGTCGGTTCACTCCTTGTATACTATAAACACTTGTGATCAATGTATACATAAGTTCATTTCTATCTACTCTCTACTATGTTATACTTTCTACTCACAATACGTTATCAGACACTATTATTCTAGCCCTACTGCTAATTGGCCACACCCATATCAAGAACACAGGCACGACAGCCTCTACAGCGAAGAACAGTGGCATGACAGCCTTGGCACAACGAAGATCGGAGGCACGATGTCCTCAACACAACCATCCCTTGTTCCACCGGTGGCATCTCCAAGATCTTCCAATTGGCGGCGACGCAGTCCACGACCCAGTATGTTCGTCATCTTTCCTCCTTATCACCGATAGTGAACATTAGCGGCGCCTGCCCCATGGCGTCGATCGCTTGCACCGCATACATCGACGGCAGCCATCTCCGGTGGATCTACCCTCCGGCGATAATCATCTCCCACGTGTGTCGGCCTATCCGGCGACTGCCCTCAGCGACCACCGGCCGACACCCAACCTTCTCCCTCGATAGCCACCAGGCAGTGGCAGCCTACCCGATGGCAGCCAGCCTGAGCCGGCCTGGTGATGATGGCGGCCAGTCCATGGGTGGCTTGCCTGAGCCAGCCACACCGGCGTCACTTTGGCGCCCGGCCCCGATAGATATGCCCAGATCTCTTCAGGCCATGGCACTCCGGTGGCACACCTCCACCAACGGCGCCTGATGCACCTCTTCACCCTCCGATGGCCTCCTCATCATCCGCACTCCAGCGCAACCGCCCTTAGGCGACCTCCTGGTGCGCCTCCTTTGGCGACGATTTCACCCTTTGGTGGAAGAGCTCCTTACCGACCACAAGGCCCATCCACGGCGGCGGCGTCCACGCAACGCAGCGATGCAACCGCAAACGACACCGTACACCTCGGGGGCACGTCCTCCGTCCCACCAGACGCGACTGCTTCACGGCGACACGACTCCGGCATGACTTCAAGGGAGTGTGGTGACGCGCCTGCATTGGTGCCCAACAGCGCCCGAAACTCAAAGATGGTGCGACCTCCATCTGGCATCCGACAGTCGGCTCAGCTCTGGCCCATCCAAAGGTAGCGGTAGCGACAACGGTGCACAATGGGGGCAGCGAGCGGTTCGGGTGGAACCCTAACCGTCGTCCCTTCCTCTTTTATATGGGGCGGGGTAGAAGGGGGGAGCCCAAATGGGCCATGGACCAAAAGGTTGCCTGGGCTATGGCCCAGGTTTGCTTAGCCCGTGCGTGAAGAGAAAAAAGTCCCCCTGCTATTGTACATTTGAGCTGAATAGTAAATGGACTTCGATCCAGACTCTTTTTCGCTTGAAATTTAACACATTGGGCTGACTATTTCCATTTTGACCCCTAGGTCCCAATAAATAGTCCATTCAAATAGTAATATCTGTATTATTTCTATTATAGCCTTTGTAATTATTCATAATTATACCAGTTTATTTACTTTTATAAATAAGCATCTCTAGACCCAGTGAGTACTAGATCTGTAACATGTTCAATGTGTTTGCGTCCCCACATTCCCAAAAACATGTATTTACCTTTTCATACTTTTAAATTCTTGCAATTTACTTTTTATTGCAATTGAATACTCTCCGCATACCTATTTGGATTTAAGCCCGAAATTGCTTCATATAAGCACAAAGTGCTTAATTAAAAGTGGACTTTCATTCAAAATTTGAAGTGACTACCTCAACTAATATCGGTATAACACAAGGTCATGGATGTTATGAAATCTACTGCAATATTTGCAGATTATGCTCATAACAGCGAATTACTCGCGTCAATACTGTGCGGCCTACACCATTTTTTCGGTAACTACCGTCAAAGTGTTAAACTATTACTATACGGTCTACACCATTTTTGAAGACTGTCGTCAAAAGGTTAAATCACTACATTTGATGTCTACACCATTTTGATGATTACCTTCAATGTGATTACCTCCATTTAATATTTGCGAAATACAAGGTAATAGAACAATGACATCTACTGCATATTTGTAGATTGTCCACCATTATTGTGAGGTCTATATTTTATCATCTTGGCTTAATGATTACCTTCAACATGTTCTCCCAGATATTATACTTAGATTAACATATGGTGGTAATAGGACCACAAGCATCTACTGAAAAATATCAGATTATGTCTCATACTGTGAGATCTATACCATATTTGGTGATTATCTTCAACATGTTAGCTATATAATTTGATGTCTACACTATATAATTCAAGCCTCAACTTAACTTTACAAAATTTTGCATTATTATTACAATATTACCAAGATAATTTTTAATTTACCTAATATAAATTAATCAAATCTATGGTCAAATTCATGTACGATACAATGATTGACAATGAGTTTGATGAACTCGCATTTGATGGTCACAATTATTCAATATGGGCTATGGACGTCAAGGTCAGCCTTGCGTCCCTTGGAATTATAGCGGCACTTCAACCTCCCTAAGAGGGAGATCCATCGCTACCAGATCAAATGAAATATGGTGTATTATACATGATAAGGCATCATATCCATCCGAAGCTCAAATTTGAGTATCTGATGAAAAAGAATTCAAGCACTCTATGGCTAGCTCATAAACCAGATATGAATAGCAGCAGACAGTCATACAACCCGATGCAAGTCATGAATGACACATCTCCGACTCCAGGACTTTAAGTCTATCAGGCAATACAATCATGTTGTTCATAAAATATGCTTAAAATTGTGTTTTGCAAAAAAGAACCTACATATACGAAAAAGATAGAGAAAACTTTATCTACTATACTTCCCGCTAATAGGATCTTATAGCAACAATATCGTGCAAGAGAATACCAAGTTTATTCTGACTTAATACATATATTACTTCGGGTCGAAAAGCATGATGAACGCCTTCTAAGGAATCATCATCAGTATTCAATAGGCGCTGCTCCTTTACCTAAAGTATATTCTAATGTTCAAAATAACAAAAAGTACATGATTCTTTTACATGCCATCCAAAAAACTTCAATGATAAACGCAAACACAATAAGAAGCAGAAGTCCTATAAAGCGTATTAGGGTCAAGGCATTTCCAAGCTCAACTAGGTTTTGATCTACTTGATTCTGATTGACACAGTCTTCTTCAACCAGGCATAATTCTTGATCCACATATCCGATTTACTCAATTCTTGTGGGGTTAGTTTCGTATTTGAATCTAGTTTCTTCTGACCAAAATTAAGAGCAATCCGACTAGCATATCTTTCTCCACATTGTTTTTACTAGGGTTTGTGTAATCTGTTTCGAGTGGAATACCGAGTATAAATCAAGTTTCGATTTGGGTGAGTTAATCTTTGAATTTGGTTTCCGCAATGATTCACCCCCTCTGATTGGGTATTTTGCGCATATTCGATCCTACACCTGTGTCCACGAGCACCTTCTAGATACAGACCTCATCCCGGCAGTCTCTGAAGGCTTTACCGACACCACGAAGACCACTGAGGAGCTCCATGAACTCACAGACTCATATATACCCATTGTTCGCTCCCTTCTTTAGTCTGTCCGGTTCGATCCACTGCCATATGTTTTTGAGTCTTGTGTGTACTGAGTAGACTGTTTAGATTCAGCCTCCGGGAGCTGCTTGGGTGGTCGCTTTGTAATAAAAGGACCAGTCTTCATGTAAATTTTTCATGTGTTTGAGTAGCGAGTAGGTTCGGAGTGCTCGCTAGAAAGGTTCCTAATGCTTAGGATGACCCTTAGCTCGATGAGCCCTTTGAAGGCAATCAACGCTCGACTCGATTTAGGACTCGTGGCCTCGTGATCATCATCCCCCCGAACACCCATACCTTCGATACTGCGCGAGTAGCAATTTTGACTCTCACCCTAACAATATGATTAATCAGGTAGAACCAAACCTGTACGCTGCACAAAAACAAACTATAGATCCTAAAAGCTCTAGCCCCTAACCGTTTGGTTAGCTGAAAAACTGCTGACCAGACGGTCAAACCTATGAATCGGAATAACTTACAAGCTATGTTCCACGCTCGTCCAGAAGATCCTGCAAAATAGAAAAACAGGCTCATATTCGAGCAGCCTTACACATAGAAACCGTGTTCTGCGAGTTTGTGTAATTTGTGGTCGGCCTCTGGCCACGTCGACCGTGCCAGGTTAGGAAAATCATACCACTTTGTAGGACCCCTCCTGTCGGTGATATGGGATCTGGGGGTTTCCGAGTCCCGAGGCCAGAACAGTGCAGTGCCACATGGCGCCTTCCCTCGGGGACCACCTCCCCGAGGGCCCGAGGGAAGCCAGGTCCGGGAGGGGTTGCTCGGGGCCAAGAACAGTTGGTCCCTGAGTACCCAGAGTTCCCGAGGATCCGAGAAGAGCCAGGTCTGGGAGGGGGTGCTCGGGGCCAAGAACAGTTGGTCCCCGAGTACCCAGAGTTCCTCGAGGACCCGAGAAGAGCCAGGTCCGGGAGGGGGTACTCAGGGCCAAGAACAGTTGGTCCCCGAGTACCCAGAGTTCCCTGAGGACCTGAGAAGAGCCAGGTTCAGGAGGGGGTGCTCGGGGCCAAGAACAGTTGTTCCCCGAGGACCCGAGAAGAGCCAGGTCCGAGAGTGGGCGCTCAGGGTCAAGTGCAGTTGGTCCCCGAGTACCCAGAGTGCCCCGAGGACCCGAGAAGAGCCACGTTCGGGAGTGGGCGCTTGGGGCCAAGAGTAGTTGGTCCCCGAGCACCCAGAGTTCCCCGAGGACCCGAGAAGCCCCATACCGGTGGACCCCGCAGGGACTCCATGATGAGATGTCGATCGATGGGAGGCCCAATGCTGCATTTAAGGGGGAGCATGGACAGTCACATCCAACCACTCTCCCCCCACGCTTGTCGTACTGAATATGTCAGCCCTTGCCACCGCCTGGCAGGAAGGCATGGGAATAATTAATGCGGCGGGTCCCATCGCATATCCCCTCGCGGGGCCCATAAAGGAAGACGATTTGAAGATATCTTCGATGGGCTTAAGGCTTATCGCCCATCGCCCTATTGTATCAGACCACGTCAGACCTACTCTGACCAGACGGGCATGAGAGGATACTCAGAGGCTGGCCGGTGGGCCCCCCTGTACCGGCTAAAGTTGGGACGTAAAGACCAACGGGACCGTTCGAGGGATGCATTTTCAACCCTTTGTAACATCAACTGTAGACCCATGATGGTTATTTTCCATTTATTATTTACGGAAACTTGTGCCCTCGTTCTGAGCACTCCCTGGAGGGCCTCCCCCCCTCCCCCCATAGATAAAAGGGGGGAGCACTTCGTAGAAGGTAGACCTAACCGAACACCAGACGGACGAGGAAGAAAGGAAGCTCAAGACTTCACACAGCCGATAGAACAGCAACACCTTGTAACACAGAGAAAAACGAGAGTGCTAGAGATCCAGAGAAAGGCATTCGAAGAGCTTTGATAATATATTAGACACACAGGAGTAGGGTATTACGCCTCCGTGTGGCCTGAACCTGTCTAAACCCTTGGTGCATTCATTACTACTAGCCAACGACGATCCATCCTGCCTAAGTCCCACACGCATTAACCCCACGTACGAGGTAGATCCAGGACCAGCCCCCCCGGCCGAATCTCAAAGGGGGTCCCTCAGGATCCCCGCTTGCGATGTTCATCCACCGACACCTCCCCCTTGGAGAAGATATTGTCACGACCTGCCCGATTCCTAGACTCATCTAAGGTCAAGGTCATACGACCAGTGTCTGCTTCCGCACCCTGTGGTCGTGGTAGATCCTGAGGCTCTATTGGTATTGGGCTGCCCGAATTTTGAGCATGTTTGCGGGACTCTTCACTCAGGTTTGTATCATCCTCTCGTCGTGCCACCTGGTCATCGTCCGAGTAGTTGGCTACTCAGGACAATTGAAAGGTGATCTCGGAGAGAAGCATTGCCTCTGTGCCAAAAACAAGGAAGAAAGGGGTTTCGGCCATAGCCTTATTGAGGGTCGTTCACAATGACCAGACTACTATGGGTTATTCATCCATCCAGCATCTTGAATAGCTTTTAAGCCGATCAAAGACCTAGGTTTTGATCCATTGCAGTATCATCCCATTAGCCCTTTTTGACATGTCCGTTGCTCTATGGGTGTGCCATCGACGCATAGCAAATTTTGATCCTGATTTCTTCGCAATAGTCCTAGAAAGCACTATTGGCGAACTGAGTCATGTTGTCCGTGATTATGCAATTTGGACTGCCAAACCGCACTACCATCCCTCTTATAAACTTAATTGCTACTGCGGCAATGATCTTCCTGATAGGCTCGCCCTCTATCTACTTGGTGAATTTGTCAATTGTCACGAACAGGAATTCAAAACTTCCTAGAGCTTTTAGGAAACAGTCCCATAATAACGAGCCCCCAGACAGTGAAATAACAAGAGAGTGGTGCGGTTTTCTATGCTTAGGCCGGTAGTTTGGCATATCAACCATGGTTCTAACATGACCACCACCATTTCATCAGCTCGCAAGCATCCTAAAGAGCCGTGGGCCAATAGAATCCTTAACGGAATGCTTTCCCGACTAGAGTACGGTATGAAGCGCAGCCACTACATATGCCTCCGAGGATGTCGGGGAATAATGTGCTCCCTCCTTCCTGAGTGATGTATTTCAGTAAAAGACTATTGCTCCTTTGACAGTAGATGCGTCCCCCTACCCAAGAGTATTTGTGGTCCTACCACATGACCCTTTCTGCTAACCCATCATCATCAGAGGCTGCTTGATTCTGAAGTTGGTCCAAGATCTGATCTATCTAGATCATACTCAAATCGGGCAGAGCGACCACATGATAGACACTCGAGGTCGACGGCACTGAAGGAGGCGTTGCATCCAAAGGTGTTGCCTTTGATGCTCCATTTCCAAGTGGAGCATCCCTTCCACGTTAGTCCGAGATCACGGTGAGTGGTCGTGTGAATCTTTTTTCAAAGACTCCGACTGAGACAGGTGCACAAGAAGAGGCTAGATAGACCAACTCATCGTCTAGGAAGTTGTCCTTACGAGAGACGTGCTAGACTTCAAAACCGAAGTAGCGTCGCTCTAGCTTTTTCACTTCGGAGAGGTATATCGCCATCATTTAGCCCGAGCATAGGAAACCTTCTGCACTCGGTTTACGGCCAGTAGCGATTCCCTCATCGCTATTGAGCGTCTTACCCCACGTGCAGATGCTGCACGTATTCCAGATAAGAGGCTCTCATACTCTGTAACAATGTTTGGTGACAAAAAAATTAATTGAAATGTGTACTTGAAGGTGTCACAGGCATGTGGGGTCAAGATCGCTCCAGCCCCCAGTCCAATCAACGTGCATAGCCTATTGACATGTGTTGTCCTGTACATGTTCATCTCTGGTCGTAGAAAACCCCCACTGCTCGATGACCAGTACCACTCCCGCGACCTGTTGGGATTCTGAAAATAGGGTATCGACTCCTCGTCTGGTCGAGGAGTGGTTAGTATAGAAGGAGAAAAAAGGGGTCACCTATTGGGATCCTGGAAGGCTACTCTCATTCTTGGTATCTGTCAGAAGTGGTCGTTCTTTCTATTAGAAACTTGAAGAGCGGATGACCCTTTTTCTGTCCTCAAGATGACCCTTCCCAAAAGGCCACACACCCAATTTATTTCAGGGTACCCTCTTACCTTTTTGGGCATTTTGCCTAGCTAATGGATCTGGATCACACTGTAGAGGTCGTATTGGCGCAAGGAGTCACGCAGGTTAGAGGGTTGATTGTCCTGACATGATGAGGGACCTGCCGTGGTTCTTGGCGATCGTGATCATTACTAGTCCTACCGATAGACATTGTGCTTGCCACCGCAGTTTGGCGTCATGTCACGAGGGGGAGGGAGCCCCAGGCACTCGTGCGGTGTAACGGCCCTAGCAATGACGCTGCCAAAGACCGCGTCCTCTACGGTAGTTCCTCCAGGCGACACTGTGGTGGTTGGGGCTATGTTAGAGCATCCCCGTGTTCGGCGTCGATCTGGTTCCCCTTTGGGCGCATGACCTAGGGATCATCACCGACACCCGGAACATGGGAGCCTCCGCTGTCCTCCGTTGCATGAACTATCATGCAAACTTCCCGTTGAGCCTCAGAGCCTTCGGTCTCCGATTCGGTATCTCATACCTAGGGTATGCCAGGCTCATCTGGGTCGGACCCCATGATGAACACCTCACGATGACTAGGGTCCTCAGAATGGGACTCAGCGTTTGCTGTGGATCCGGCCTTAGGTAGCCCAATTTAATCTCCAACACTTACCAAAACATAGAAACACACCCCCTACCTGGCGCACCAACTATTGATGGTTGATTGCTGACAATGATTCTAGGGTGTACTTGTCGATAGGCGTGTGAAAGACGCTTACGATGTGCATGTGTTTGGGATGAACTAAAGAACACGGGGGTTATCCAGGTTCAGGACTTCCAAGGATAGCAGCCCTACATCATGTATATTTTGTTACCAGTATTTATGAACTGGTTATCCATCCTCTCTTTACAAATCGGATCCTCCTCTCTTTATATACTAGAGAGAAGGGAACCTTACAAGTGGGCCCTTTTCTGCTGACCCATACCTTAGCTAAACCTCTCACCCCTAGGTTATGTAAAATAGGCGACATACGTGCCCTTTTTTGTTTTGATAAAGCAGCTGAGTCCATCCCATCCGTTGGACACCTCCACGCCTACGTCACCCCGGTCAGCCGATGCGCCATGTCCCATCACCGATCTCACACGCGCAGCTGTGAAGCAGTCTGACACGCCTGCGAGCTTGTTCCATAACGTTTAATGCTACGGGACTGGGTATGGTACCACTGCGTCGGCCACAACTTGTCCGCTGGGGAGGAGTGCTTAGAGAAGGAAAATACTTGAGTGGTATGCATTTAATGAGTAGACTGGTTTGAGGTGTGTCGGGAATCCCTTATGTGGTAAAGATTCTTATCGCGAAGATGCAGACTGATCGTGTGATGGGAGCCGATCCCAAAAAAATCTTTTACCAACTGGTATTGATTAGTGTGAACCCTCGTAACAAAATACCCCTTATTCTATACACCGACGAAGTGCAATTTTCATGTGTTCACTTCCTATATATTGTAAACATTTCTCATCAATATATACATATGAGTTTATTCCTATCTACTCTTAATTGTGTTCTGCTTTCTACTCACAATAGGGACAATGACGGCCTTCATGTCTGATCACTAAGGACCGGCAAGACCTCATCTCCTTTTCAGTCGCACAAAGTTTTATAATACTGCATCCCTCATGTGGTTGTCGAAATGTCTTGTACACTTGTCACCTAGGGCATTGCGTGGTTCCTTCCATAAATCAGCTGGAAATTGGAATTCTCGCAAAATTTTAACTTATTTCCCTACCGTGATTTCATAATTCTTACTTAGCTGACAATTCACAATCATGTTACCTGTAGACCAAGTTAACACAAAATTCCACTGGCTTCTTGCAATGAAACTGATCTTGGATGAAGCAAAAAGACAGATAAAAGCAATTGCGAATGCTTGTACATTTGCACATAACTAAATACTGTAATACCACTTGACAATCACCAGATGTAATCTCAAAAGAAATTTGCAGGTATAGGATATTCACATAGCTCATGGCTCCCTCCCCATATACCCCAGTCATGCATGCACGTCAGATATAGTCACAAGTCTCTTGTGCAAACCCAATTTGAGACCCTGAGGTGTCAAATATGACCCTCAGGTTCTTCTGCTGGTAATTGCCAATGATTGAGGTTTCATACTCAGATTTCAGGGAGGCCATGGCCAAGCACACCTGGGAAGAGCCACTGCTGACAAAGTAGAGCACACCACCGGAGTCCACCTCCACCTCCACACCGCCATCAAACACAAGCTTCAGGCTTGGGACCTGAACTTCTCTGAACCCTGTCATGTTGAAGCAAGTGTCGAGGATGGAGAACCCTGGCGCCTGTGGATACTCGGCGAATTGGTTCAAGAACTCGGCCTTGACCGCATTGTAGATCGATGGCACGAGGCTCGTGATGATGGTCCCGGAGTCGATGATGACCTTAGCGGCCGAGAAGCCTGATGATTCCACTTCCTGACCGCCGATCGTCATCCCGGTGAGGTTGAGGAAGTAGAAGGGCCCTTGGAGTGGGTCGGAAACCATTGAAGTGTACACAATTGGAGTAGAATTGTGGTACACCGACGAGTCGTCGCCGAGGACTAGGGACCCCGATGAATCGGACTCCTTGAGGGGCAAGCAGTATGAGAACACACCACCGAATTGGTCCATGGTTTGTGACACCATTGAGAGCTGGCTCCTGCCTAGCCCCATGAGACCAGACGTGCCACCGAATGGCGCCCCCTGGTTGCTGGTGCCGCAGCCAAACACGAAGCCGTCGATGACCTCCCCGGCCAAGCTCAGCTTGTCATGCGCCAGGACGCCGTGGGAGTAGGAGCCGTCGCGGTAGCTGAGCGTGTAACTACAGTCCGGCTGGGCGGCGCCGCACGTCGTCCCCGACATGCCAGCAGACACCTGCAGCGCGTCGCAGGACGACGAGTTGCACGGCACCGTGCTGTAGGACGGCGAGGATGAAGGATCAAAGAGGGGCTCTTGCTGGTCGTGGCATGATTCGCACGGCTTGCATTGCACCCAGGTGAGCTCGCTGGCCGTATCCACGATCACCGTGGCCTCGCCGCCGCCCAGGCTAATGGTGGCGATGTAGTTCAGGGTCCGGAGCTTCGCGCCGGAGGTGACGGGCACCTGCGCCTTGGACGCCGCCATCGCCACCGCCGCCTCCTCCTCCTCCGACGACCTGATCAGCCTGTAATTCTCGATGCGCCATTGCAACGACGAGACGCGCGCGGCGTCGGAGGATAGGAGGCCGTCGATCTCCTCCTCCCTGCTCTTGCTTGGCGCTGCGCTGAAGCTGTGGTGCCGCAGCTCGAGCACTGTGGCGCCACTCTCTGCTCCTGAAGATTGGTTGCAACAAAAAGAAAGGGAGAACTATGAGCTGAGCTCAGAATCCGAGGATGCCTCTACACTCTAGCAGTCGATAATTGAAATGCTGGGCTACCTACCACATGAAAAATTTAGTAATTTACTATTCTCATCGTTGTTTATGTAATCCATCCATATTAAAAAGTACTTGAGACGTGCTACTTCTGGCAAAGGCCAGTGTCCTGCGCCAGAAAAAAAAAACACCATGGAATTACACTCCCTGTGATGTCACATCGTGGTAATTTCCATGCCTCCATTTCTTGGCAAGAAATGTTTCAGAGAACAGTTTCTTGGCAAGATGAGTTCATGTTCATCCAATTAAGTGCTTTACTAGCAGCAGCATTTGCACAATGCAACACTCACGAGGAGGCAGAGTGAGAGCTTTTCCAATTTGTAATCCAGTCCATTTCCAGAATGCAAGTGTACAGGATCCACACCACTTCACCACGCCCACTGCCATTGGTGGCAAAAACATGTGCGTGACCACTGAACCCCTGGTGTTCCCCAGGCCATTGATTCGTCCTCCCATCCGAGAACAGCGGAGAACCAAGAAACGGAGCAGAGAGAAAGGACGAGGGATCAGAGACAGAGAACTTACTTGACCTCAGGTGGTGCCGCGTCCGCAAGGCTCTCCCTCTCCTGCTCCCTTCCTCCATGCAATGCACGCCACCGCCATTACCCCCACCTCCTGGAGCTGTTGCTAGAAGAAGCATGAGCAGAGCAGCAGCAATGCGAGCTCCCCATGCCATCACTCTCTCAGCTCCACCTCACCTCGCCTCTCCTCACTAGAGAGAGAGAGGGAGGGAAAGAAGAGGACAGAGAGAGGGAAAGGGAGGAGGAGAGGGAAAGATTCTTGGTGGCGTGAGCGAGTGAGGTGGGCTTCTTGCGGCGCATGGGAACAAGGGCGCAGCAGCTGGCGGCTGGGCGCCGCGTGGGGTGGGGGTGCGGTGGTGTACTCGTCCCGCTGTGGGTGAGGAATTATTGGGGGCTTCACATGCATGTCCTCTCGCTCGGCTGCAGCACCAGACAGTGTTCACAGCGCACACTCTCTCTCTCTCTTCCCTCTTGCAAGTTGCAAGTTTGCAACAATGCCTCTCTCTCTGTACTTGCGGGGCCCAGCTCGTCGCTGACACGTTTCTTTATTGCCAGTTGTAGCATTGGAGGAGTATCTTCTGCGCTGAGGAAAAAGAGGAGGGAGTTTAGTCATCAGAGTGCGTGGGTGGCCGCATTGAAAATAGGGCGTAAGTGACATTAATGTCAGCAGAGGCGAGGGTGGCGTCAGCGGCTTCCGTACTATAGCAGTCTCGCTCGCAGAGATGCCACGAGCAGCTATTAAAATTTCGCTAAAATTTCGATTAAATTTTACGAATTTTAAGAATTTTGAAGAATAACAAAATATTTAATTTTGAGATTTTTTATTAAATTGTGATATTTTCATTGATGAACGAAAAAAATTATAAAACAAAATTAAAATCTCTGACTATGAGCACATGAGATGACCGGAGGTGAAGGTGCAGAAGGAACACCCCGGGGCCGGCATTACGGCCATGTGATATGGCCTGTAAACTAGGTTCATTTTAATGATTAGTTCTTCTCATACCAATGTACGAAATTTGTTATATGAAGTTAGACAGTATCTACTGGGGATTAGAGGGAGACCGTCGAGGGCTAAATGGTGTGAGGTGGTAACTGCGATGCAACGAGGCAGTGGTGGAAGCGGCTGGAAACAACGGTGCAAGCGGCTGCTGCGAGATGAAGGTCCTCAGGTGAGGCCTGCAATGAGGGCGTGTGGAACTCGGCTAGCCATGATGTCGTCAGAGTCGCGCGGAGGAGGAAGAAAAATGAGAGGTGGGGAGGAGAAACAATCTATGGTTGGAGGGTATTCGCCGGATCCTTATAAAGTGAATAGTTTAGGCCTCTTTAGAACCTAGGAATTAGAAAACATATGAATAGGAAAAATGTATTATTAGAATGCCCTATGATGTGTGATCCTACAGGATTTTAAAATATATGAATATAAGAAAGGTGGTGTTTGGATGGTTCATAGGAAACAAATGTAGGAATTTCGGAGGAAACATGAGAGAGCTCATGCTATAGGAAGGCATTTCATAGGAATTTGCCGAGCTTAATCTTTTGTTCCAAACATGCTTTATAGGAAATTTCCTTACGAGTGAAATCCTCCAAAATTCCTTTGAAAGTCCTTCAATCCAAAGAGGGCCTTACTCAGTAGAGCCCATAACAAGGGAATTAGACTGGTGGTCAGTGATGAAGACCTCTTCCACAATTCATAGCCGGGGATGACAATGGGTTAGATCAGCTACAGGTTCAGCCAAAACCCGTCCGCTAGGAAACTTCAAATTGAAAACATGACCCGCACCCTAAGTACTAATCGGGTTGAAATGTGCCCCCACACCCGAACTCGGCGGGGACCCGACAAGTCTTGCATCAGAGCAGGGATGGGCAGCGCTGACGCCTGACATGTGAGGCCGGAGGGACGAGCGGCACGGAGCTCACGACCAAGGCTAGAAGGGGACGATGCGTAGCTATTGACTGCCAAGGCAAGAGGGGCGGGCGGCGCCAACAGTTGAGGACAGAAGGGGGCGGCGTGGTGATTGGTGAGATAGTGCACAAAGCTGCAAATCCCAAGCGACGTGGTGCCGTAGTGAAGCAGTGACACGCAGATCCTAGATGAGGTGGTGATAGCACATGGCAACAACAGGTCAACAGCACTACAACAGCGCGTGGGTGATGGGTGTGTGGCAACCATGCCGACGCGCGGAAGCAAGCAACATAGCATGTGGACGACTAGACATGGAGCCATGAAGGCCTGGCCAAACAGGAGTGGGTCATCAGGGCAAGAAGCTGGATCGAAGGCTGATTGGTTGTTTCGAGTGACCCAATGAGCACCCACGAGTGAAAATGGAAACCCAAGCTCAACCCACTTTAGTTCAGATACCCGACTAGATAAACCCATAAGCAGAAAATAGAATCCAAACCTAGACCCATCAGGTGCAAAATTAGCGAGTAGTCGAACCCATCTTATATTTACTAATTGGAAGCTCCTTTTGGTGCCTCCACGTAAATCCTAAGAAAATCCTAAAAATTCTCATAAAAAAGCAAAACATACAACTGTCAAATTAATTGATTGACTAACTGTAAGCATGGATCAACAACCAGACAAAACAACATAGAAGATTAAAAAAATAAATCATAGAGTCCAGCTCCAAGATTACTTCTTGCCTTGACTTTCCTTTTCTTTTTTGTTGTAAATACCATTTGTCCAACAAAATTACGTTAGCAAACTTCAATTTAGTTACGTTAGCAATCAACACACTTTTACAAATCAATTATAATCAAACATTACAAAATTAAAACAACAGAACGCAAACATATTACGGATTATCACACAAAAATAATATCAAAAAATTTATAATGTATTTTAAAAAATAATATGAGATACGGTGACGAGATTAAAAATAATAATAATTTCGAAAAATATATTTATATTTTACATTTAATATTTAAATATAAATAGTTGATGTATCTTAATATACAACCATTATTAATACAAATATCTACAATTCAACCGTAAGCTAAATTTCTAGTCTGTACAGTTGCACGAGTTGATGCGCTAGTAAATCCAATTGCCATCCCTACTCATAACTCTCCTTGAGAATTGCTGAAACTTTTAGAGAAATAGTTATGTGACCGGGATTGGACCAGCAACGGGCGGGGAACTTTTGAAAACGGCTTTTGAAACCTGTATGCACCTGAGTCCATTGCTCAATTCATCCATTTCCTTTTGTACACAGCAACGTGGATCATGCATCGTCAGTGTGTGAAGTAAGCATCGCGAGCTGCAACTTCTCCTCGTCGTCCACCGCCGCCACCGAACTCAGGAGCTCGCGCGGCACCAGCACGTCAGTCTGGTCCGCCGTGGGCACGAGGCAGATGGCGCCGAGCGTGGCAAGCCTCAGCAGGTTCCTGACCAGCACGGCGAGCCAGAGCCTCCCGAAGTCGGTCCTGGTTACGTGCAGCACGCGCAGCACGACGGCGCCGGCGGCCTTGGCGACCAGCATGCCGAGGCTGTCGATGCACATGAGCAGCGCGAAGAAGGTGCCCTCCACGCCGGGCGGGCACAGCTTGGTGCTCAGCACCATCATCGGCATCAGCCGGACGCGGCCGACGACGCGGGAGACGCATTCCTCCAGGGTGACGAAGGCCGCGTCGGGGACGCCGAGCGTGAGGTTCCAACGGAGCACGAAGGTGAGGTCCAGGAGGCCCGACACGCTGTACAGAAGCTGCGCGTAGAAGAGGAGGCTCCGGAAGGGGTAGTCCTTGACGCACTTGTGGTAGATGAGCACGCCCACCATGGACGCCACCGCGCCGATGGCGTGGACCAGCCCAACGAACTCCTGCATGGATGCAGTCGCAACAATGACTTTCATGCATCTCTTTTTCGATAATGAAGGTTTTTATTGAACTCAGACAATTAGATCAAGGTGATACAATGGAGCTGAGAACACTCCCAGTTTCTGTATAACTAAGATGCACACAACCATAAAAGACGAGAAAACATCATGAAAATTTATCATAAATGTAGACAGGAGTTGCTAAAGCGCGCCAATTCTCCAACTAGACCGCCACCCAAACTCTTGGGTAAAAAACTCCCTAACCACCTGCTCCAAATATTGACACGCCTGTGCAACCATATCCCGAGAAGCTAGCCTCTATAAGATGGCCCATGTACTTTCATGCATCTCTATTATTCTCATTATAGAGATGCTCTTATGCTTAGTCAGCACTAGCGCCGTTTTTCAGAAGCACTTGATTTTTTTTCTATTTTTGGATTCAACAATCCGTTGAAAGTATTTTTTGTTTATAGAGTCCGACAGAATAATCTTTACTGAATTAGTAAAGATTCTCGTAGCTACTGCCTACTCGGTTCCACTTTACAGCGCATCACAATTCTACAGAGCAACTACAAGCTGGCCATTTTGTTCCCAGCAGTCTTTTTTTATATATAATTTGTAAGGGACAATTTATGTGTTTCCACGATTCAAATTCAACATGTAGTGTTCATTAGCTAAATTATTTCCTTTGTGTTTCAGTATAAACTTCAGATACTGAACTTTTTGAATGAATGCTATATCAAGGATTACATGAATTGCTTGCACATGGACATTATGTCTATGTGTTACATTTCAAAGTGAAGCTAGACATCTTGGCCCAGGGGGGCATGAAGACTAAGCGTTAGGGTGTGCAAGCAATTCATAATGTCAAGTTCCCAAAAACTATTTTCCGTCAGGGCAAGCCCAACCGGAGCCACAACCAAGGTCTTGGGTCAACTCAATCTAAAAGATTAACCTAATAGGTGAGGGACCCTTCACCTTTTATACCAAATTCCCCATCATCAATTTACGATGTGGGACTAAATCCAACACCAAGTGGAATGGTTATTCCCATTCCAGACTAAGATTCTAAAATGAGAGAGACAAATACTTGGGATAATGTAGCTTACCAGTTTATCATATAGTAAGGCATCTGTTAGGGACATTGAGGACAACATGATTGAGCAAGCAATATTGGTGGGGACCAGGACCTGCATCCCACATTCCCAGTCTGAAGGAAGGAAGCTTTTATCTAGGCTTCTTTCTGATAGATCTTGCTTTTGTTATTTTCAGTTTACTGAGAGCGATTGGTGTTGTTGTACCTCAGTCTTCCATATTTTCTTTTTATCTCTTTGTACTTTAGCCTCTCAATCTCTCGTGCACCCCTTAGGCCCTAATATTATAATGATAGAAAATAGCATATCCTTCGAAGAGAAAAAGGTAACTCTATATATAGTGAAAGGAAATCATCATGAGATGAAGATGCCAAGCAAGCAAAGAATTTGTTGCTCTTAAAGAACATTTCATGCATATTTCCATGATTTCCTCATATGCAGTGCTTTACTTTTTGTAAATGTCTTGAGAGCAGAAGTATTATAGAAAAACTAATTTCATGCTGTTATCAAAGCAATATCAGTTCAACCACATACACCAAGTCAAATTTCACTGGCATTCTTCTACTTCTAGATTTCTATTCAATACAGTCCCCTTCACGTGGATGACTAAGTAATTCTTTTATAGAAAAAAAAATTCGACCATGAGGAGAAGATGTCCCTGGCTTTGTCTTAAGAGATAGTAATTCCTTTATCAACCTAAACTTTTGTAAGCACCATCCAAGTCCACGATTGAGTAATTGACTAGTACTCGTAGTAAAGTTTAGTGATCCATTTACTCTAAATGCAGTTAAAATAACATTAGACTGCATGCGGTACACGTATGGCTTAAATTTACGGAAACAGTTGATCAGTGTGAATAGCAAACTATGTTCTCTGAAGCATTCTATCTACAGTGCAGTCTGCATGTTTGGGTCATGCATGTTATGGCAATTCAGAAATTCAGATGGTACAGGACCAAGCCATTATGATGCAGATCAAGATTACCACTGCTCTGATTAACAGATACACTAATTAGCAATAACATTAAGCAGGTAAGAAACCAAGACTTTACCTGCGAAAATCCAGGATTGGGTGGTGTCTTGTTAGTGTACCAGTAGAACTGCCCTTCATGGGTGCTGATACTCAGAGCAAGCGAAAGGAACATGTATAGAGATGGTTTCCACACTACTGGATACTTCATAGTCCCAACCATACCTTTCACTGCCCCACTAACCTTGTTCAAGACCTGCATTTCATCAGCATATCAGTGGGAAATTAATATTCCGTACTTCTCATGTTGCTTTCATCACTATATTGTGCTATACTGTGTATAAAGATTTTTATTTTTTGCCCACATGTGCATCGACGCTCTCTTCAGTTTATTCTCTAGTCTCTAGGTTCACTTCATGTTCGATTGAGAATGATAATAATTTCTTCAGAAATTTACTTGAGGAATTTCGGTTACTGAAGCATCAGATTCATTTCATCCTGAACTTTTGTACGATAGTGTGTATTCCAGAAGAATAATGTAGAAAGTTACAGATTTCAGCTTGGACAAGCCAAGGGCATGAGATGATGTCAGATAGACCATGCTGTTTGCTCATACGAAGCACTAAAAAAGGATTCAAATTTAAAACCTAATCAGTTCCGGTGTAGATAAATAAAAACAATTACAACTAAATGGTACAACTTTGTTTATCAACGTACCTTCTCTTTCACATTATGTTGATATGTTCTCAGCTCATATATGAAAAATCCAAGGAAAACCACCATAGCAGGAGGTAAAGCCATCATACCTAATGCACCCTACATTGAGCCAAAATCATTCAATATTTAATTCCTCGGTCAATCAAAATACAAATGAAGCTTAGTAAAATGAAAAAGCGTAAAGTATTTGGACTGTAATTGACCTGTGCCCCAAGATGGTGGACAAACATGCCACTTGTAGCATACCCAATAAGTGCACCTAGAGATGATGAGAATGCACAAAGGCTCTGCATGTCTGGAGCTAATGCTGGCTTATCGATACTGTTCTTTGCAATGCATGCATCTATTGTTACATCAGCAATGGCAACTGCCGTTGAGATTCCCACGAAGCAAAGTACAGCGGAACTCACTGGTAATCCTGTAAACGTGGCAACAATAGCAGCTGAAATGGTTCCGAGTATTCCTACCATCACGAAAAGGAAACCAGGATATATCAGTGAAGTCTACAGTCACTGCTTCTCGGTAGGAAACCCTGTTGTTTCCCATAAAAAGGTTTATAATTGCTGCAACTATCGATCTAATATAACGAAAACATAAGTTGTATGGTCCATGTCATCTTGATGGACCCAATCTCGGTATACATCTGATAAAAATACCAAATCTATAATTTAAAACCTGTAATCTATTAAATATATTCCTTCTGTGATAATGATAAAATTACCACTCTTCTTTATCATATTTTCACCTTAAATCATCCTAGTAGAAGAAATTATTAAATAGCTGGCACCGTTTAGTTTATTACTGCAATTTAATGTTACAGGCACATCATTCTGAGAATTGGTATCTAAAAAAAGAAGAATTTAAGGCGTAGTAAAAATTCAAAACAAATTAATCAAAATTCAATAGCTTAGCTAAGGTGTGCTTAATGCGTGCATCACCAAAACAAAAACAGCTCTTTACAGGAATCAATTCCCTGCATGAGAATTAAGAACTAAGCTGAGAATGCTGAATAGCCAGAGAAAGTCAGAGTATGGACGACAAATGGTAGGATACACTTCTATGCTATTTCAAATAAAAACAAATCTGGACTTAAAAAGGCAGCAGCTGAAAGGCTTCTTTACTAAGATAGTGTAGAGGAGAGCCTGAGAAGTGAGAATACATCAGTTCTACTAGGTTACGATCATGACAAAGTTTTATTTGGTCTATGCAACATCATACCACACTACGCACACTTGTTCATTAATTGCAGGATGATTCAAAAGGGAATATCAAGTTTTTACCACTCAAATTAAAATAAATGGATAACATTGCACGGATAGTGGTTTTCCAAAATTGTAGACATGGCTGGAAGTGCCTACAACACAAAACTAGAAGAGACCAAGATTGATAAATACTAAAGAGTAACATGCACCGGCAGCTCATAAACTTGTCCCGTGGTGTCATCTAGGTCCCTAACTCTTAAAATGCATATTTAGGTCCCTAAGCTTGTTAAGTGTGTCATCGAGGTCCTAATAACCCTAATTAGCATAAACTTGCATACATGGCATGCCATCAGTTGGATCTGGACCGAGTGTTTATGTTGATTAGAGTGATTTGGACCTCGAGTGGCACACTTAACAAGTTTAAAGATTTGGATCTGCATTTTAAGAGTTTAGGGACCTAGATGACACCACGAGATAAGTTCAAGGACCACCAGTATATTTTACTCAATATTAAAATTGTGCTAGAAATAATTAAAAGGCTGAAAGTGACATGTACCAAATGGTCTATTCTGTCCCCATTACGAGGGCAAAACATCACCTCATTCATAAATTTTTAACTACTAATTAAGATCAAATATCCGATAAACAATGCAGACACTGTCAAGGATTCAAACCTACTCCACAGTCGAAACACTATCTCATCCACATTCTCTTATAATATACCTAACGTTTCCAACCTCACATAGAGGAGAAACAGAATGGCCAAGCCGAACGAGAACAATGTTTTCAGTTAAAATCACAGCAATGGTCAAATGATTCATTACCAAGAACATAAATACATCATCCAAGAAAAGAACATAAACATATGGCAACCAAATAGCATGTCACAACTACCAAATTTACTATGAACACGGAGAAGCAGGCCCAATTGGCACCCAGGGGAATGAAGAATCAAGAATGAAGGGGCCTCTAATCAGCAAGCATTTTTTCAGCGACGCGCACACACACCACACTCACACTAATGCGAGTGCGTTCCTATCACACACGTATAGATAATAGGTGCTGAAAGCACTCTCGTGTCACTACCACACCAAGAGATGGTTCCCAAACACCAAGCATTGTTAAATATGCACGAAAGAAATTCAGTTTTTTGGAGATGAAATGGATCCCTGGCTGGCTGACCTGAGAAGAGGAAGTAGGGGCGGCGGCGGTATCCGCGGACGGGGAAGACGTCGGTCATGACCCCCCAGAGCGGCTTGAGCACCCATGGCACGTAGAAGAAGACGGAGAGGAACTGCACGGTGGCCGGCTGCACCCGCTGCACGTCCTTCCAGTAGTAGTCCGATGCCACCCGGAAGAAGGAGCCGGCGAACCCCTGGCTCAGCCCGTACACCAGCACCACGCCAGCCACGAACGTCGCGCCCAGCTCCCGGCATAGCATCCGCACCCACCGCACCGGCTCCAGGACCACCCCCCACAACCCCCCGCCGCCGCAGCACGGCGGCTCCGGCTCGCCGACGAGGACATCCGCCTCCACCGCTCCGTCCTCATCGAGCATCGTTCTTGCATTTCTTGGTGCCATCTGGCTTCCTCCCTTCCTTCTCGATGGTTTCTTGCTTGCCTAGTTCTTGAGCTCGACTGCGCAGGCTCAGAGCCCCAGATGCGAATGGGGTCAGAAATTGTTTTGAGTAATGGAAACGAGAACAGCTTTTGGAATAGTTTAGGGAGCTCGTGGGGGTTGGAGATGGAGTGGACTGGGGAAGACTGGAGCTTGGGAAGGCGAAGCTGAGCTGGATCAGGGAAAGTAGTTGACTAATTGGTGGAAGCCAACAACAACAAACCAAATTTTGACTTGCGTGTCCCAATTGCAGATCACCGAGCAATCGCACAACGGAACGTGGAAAATGGTGTGAACATCGGGTTGGTTGTGAAAAAAAGAATTGGGCCAAGAAGTGTGCCTGAAAAGCAGCAGCGAAGTCCACATTGTACTCACTCAGTCACGGATGGAAGAACAACTAACATCCAAACTGAATTTCTTAACAAATTTGATCTCTCGTCAGATGTTTAAGCAGCTGCCACGATAGGTTTACAGCTATGTGACTGACGAGTACGAGAAAAACTGCCTATGTTGATTTATACAGGCTGAATCTTGTCTTGTATGAGAACTAGAGGGAGGAATCTGTACATGCTATATACATCAAGGCACTCAGTTTCTAAAGCTCTATTTACATCGGCTGAATTTACAGTTTCGTGGGGGTTTTAACCAGGTGGTGAGTTGGTGGAGCAATGAACTCGCTAGTCGTGGGAGTATGGGAGTACACTTTATTCACTGTTGAGATCGTTATCAAGGACCTGTGATGTCCTTGGTAAGATTATTAGGCTTAGAACCCCTCCAAAGACCTTAGGCTTCGAAGCCGTTGTGGAGATCTAAGTCTTCAAGCCGTGGACTCTCGGAGCCTTAGGGGCGAGGGCCCTTGAAAAAGATCAATGGAAAGAGGGCCCACCGGCCACGTGGTCTATGCCACGATGTGTCAGGGGTCGGCCTAACACACTGGACTAGACTGGTGCCATAGTCGGTGATTAACCAAGCACTATGACCACTTATCGTCATAATTACCGCCACGATTATGTGATGCCATTAAAGAGACTGATATTTTGGCATCGGGCGTAACCAATGTTTTACCAAGTTGGCCATATGTCCCAGTTGTATAGTGGTAGCTTGTATCTCTACTCCCCGTAGGGGCTTTCTTGTAAATTTTGTGATCACTATAGGCAATCTCTTCATCTTCACTATTTCTCTAAACTGGAGCCACTCAAGTAAGTTAAGTTCTCGTCGCACCTTGTTCGTGGAAGACATTTTTTCACCAATAGCTGGTGTCGTTCGTGGTGACCTAGAACGACGTATCACTCGGAGAGGCAAGATGCTACCCAAGAAGAAGATTGGCAAAGTGGCAGCCTGTGCAGCAGGCTCCACGACAACGCCTGTGCAAAAGTTAGCACAGTAGCTGCGACCAAACGCGCGCTATGTCGACACTAGCGCCATAACCAGGGGCGACAACGAGTCCACGCTCAGGTAGAATGAGGGCCCTATGGCCACCACCGACATGGCTGTGATCCTGACTACGGTTGACATGGGAGCCCCTGCCGATTCGAATGCCTTTCAGCAGTAATACGACAAGAACATCGTGGCACCTAAGGGGCTGCTGAGGCCGCAACTGTACATGCCGCCACGGCCAGCCAGCAGGCACAAGTGGCAGCCCTTCATGCCACGCAGTAGGCTGCGGTCACAACTGAGGCCGCCCCTAGGATGGTTGACGACGTGGCTACCTGGGCTCCAGGGGCCGGTGAGGGTGTCATCTGTGCCCCTCATTGTCCCCAAGCGCCACCCCTGGTCAGCCCGTAAGCTGCTGAGTCTCGAGCCCATCGGCGTGAGGCTTCGCTCCTAGAATCTGACTCCCCTCTGTAGGCGAGCGTGTAGGCTGTGCCCTTCCCAGATGGGTTTCAGACCCCCAGACTTCTTAAGTCCAAAGGTGATTTAGCCCAGAGGATTTCATTCGCTCATACGCCCTCTGCATCGAGGCTAACAGAGGTGGTCAAGCCACCATGGCCAAGTGCTTCTCCTCGCTTTGGAGGGGGTAGCCCTCCGATGGTTTTGGGCGCTGGAACCAGTGGCCATTTACGTCTAGGTCCAGCTCCGAGACGCTTTCTACAACAACTTCTAGGGCATCTTCATTGAGCCAGTGACCTCTAGGTGCCTGTTCGCCGTCAAGCAACAGCTAGGCGAAACCCTTCGGGAGTACTTTCGGAGGTTTGCCCAAACTAAGGCCTAGATGAAAGGCATCTCAGAGTCATCGGTCATCGACGCGGCAACTCTAGGCCTGGCCTCCGACCCCCTCTTCGATCAACTGCACCGATGCTCGGTGCGCATGGTGGACGCCCTCATGTGAAAGTTCGAGGAATACACTCATGCAGAAGAGGAGCAGCTCTGTCGGGATACCATGGATGTTATCACAGCCCCATCCATTAAGCCCACAGGGCCAACCTCGCAAGCAGGGTCCTCGCGAGCCCTGGCATCTACCCTAGCAAAAGGGGCTCCGACGAGACTGAGGGCTCTAGAGGCGTAGGTCCTGACAGCGCCAGCAACATGACATCCACAACATCGACCATGTGCGAGGGGCTCCAAACCCACCCCGAGCTAGGGGTGCGACTGAGGACGGTCTGGTGCTTTCCCCGAGTGCCAACACGCCCCAGCCAGCAACCTGAAGAAAGGTACTGGTGCACTCTGCATGGGGCTGGACGTTCTTACAATACTAAGGATTGTTGGACCCTCGTAACCTTATGAGAGGAGTACCTCGAGCGGCAGGTTGCACTCGTGGCAGGAGATAGGACAGGAGACGAGTGGCCCAGAGGCCGTAGGCCCGCAGCGGGTCGCTAGGTGGATCACCTATCCTTATCGAACCCTCCTCATCTAGCAGTGTCCCCTCTGCCTCCACCACCCACGATGCAGCGGATCGCTAGGGGGAGACCGTGCCAGGCAAGTGGTCTTGGCCATAATAGGAGGGGGAGCCTCCAGTGGCTCCTCAAAGCGGCCAGTGACTAAACTACACGCGTGGGGTCAACCATGTTGGGGCAACCAGCGTTCACCACTGAGTCCAGGGATGGGACGAATCCCTAGTGACCTTCGCCTTCGACGATGCTTTGGGGATTAACTTCCCTCATACCAACGCCCTAGTTGTCACAATCGACATCGCCGACATCAAGTCCAGAGGGTGCTGATCGATGAAGGAAGCTCCACTAATCTTCTTTTCGTGCATGCCTTCGACCAACTCTGCATCCCATGTGGCTGACTCTCTCTATCCTAAAGGCTTCTTTAGGGGTTCAACGAGATCCCCCTCGATGCCCTAGGCCAGATAGAGCTTCCCGTCACCTTCGACATTGTTGACATACCCTACGCTTACACCGTCATCCTAGGCTGGGGCACCATGAACAAATTTGGAGTGGTCCCCATACAAACTACCTCTGCATGAAGATACCAAGTCCCCAGGGGCTGATCTCCGTCCATGGAGATCATAGTTTGGCTAGGCGCATCGAATATGGGCACTTAGCCCCACTCGACAACCGCAAAGTCGATAATGTGGTCGAAGGGCCTCTCGAAGACTCCCCTTCGGCGTGCCTCGGGAATTAGGGCACTCTAAGGCCACGACCGGAGGGGGACTTCATGTAGGTCCCAACGGGTATGGTCCACCCCTACTGGACCTTTCAGATCGGGGCAGACCTCACTCTAGAACAAGAAACTCATATCCTAGCAGTCCTGCATGTTAACATCAACATTTTTGAATGGTCTCCGTAGGACTTCCCTGTTGACCGCCACATCATAGAGAACACCCTCCGGCTTGATCGGCAGGCCAAGCCTTTACGTCAGGGGCTCCACATGTTGTCCTTCGAGTGGGCAGAAGCCGCTAAGGAGGAAGTCCAGAAGCTACTGAAAGGTGGTGTCATCCGCAAAGTCATCCACTCTAAGTGGCTGTCGAACCCCGTCCTGGTCAAGAAGCTTAATGGGAAGTGGCGCATGTGCATCGACTTCACAACGCTTAACAAAGCCTGCCCCTGAGATCCGTACCAGCTCCCTCGCGTCGATCAAATTGTGGATTCCACCGCTAGCTGCGAGTTATTGAGTTTCTTAGATGCCTACTTCGGATACCACCAAGTGTGGATGACTACGGAAGATGAATGCAAAACTAGCTTTATTACCCCTTTCTGGGTGTACTGCTATATTCGAATGCCTTTTGGCCTCCAAAATGCTAGAGCAACCTTCTCCCGCCTGGTGCGTAAGATCCTGGAACAAAAGTTAGGCCGTAACATGGAAGCCTATGTCGATGACATCTTCACAAAAAGCAAGCTCGAAGCCGACCATATTGCTGATCTTCAAGAAACCTTCAATAGCCTTCGGGCCACAGGCTTGCAGCTCAATCCAAAGAAGTGTGTCTTTGGCGCCAAAGCTAGTAGGCTGTTGGGGTACCTCATCTCCAGGAGAGGCATCGAGTCCAACCCCAGTAAGATCGGTGCCATCATGGAAATGGCACCCCCCCCACTGATGCAAAGGGGGTTCATCAGATGGCCGATGTCGGTGACACAGGAACCAGGGGTCCCCGAGTCCCGAGGCCAGATCAGCAGTTTGCCACGTGGCGCCCTCCCGTAGGGATCATCTCCACGAGGTACGAGAAGACTAAGTCCTGGGAGAGGGTGCTCGGGGCCATGAACAGTGGTCCCCGAGTACCCGAGTTCCCCGATGACCCGAGAAGACCAAACGCCGGGAAGAGAGTGCTCGGGGCCGTGAACAGTGGCCCCCGAGCACTCAAGTCCCCCGATGACCAGAAAAGCCGAGTACCGGGAAGGGTGTGCTAGGGGCTGCGAACAGTGGCCCCCGAGCACCTGAGTACCCCGAGGACCCAAGGAAGTTAGTTCCGGCAGAGAGTGCTCGGGGCCGGGAACAGTGGCCCCCGAGCACTCGGTTCCCCGAGGACTAAGAAAGGGCATATCAGGGAGAGAGAGCTCGGGGCTATGAACAGTGACCCCCGAGCACTCGGTTCCCCGACGGCCTGAGAAGTCCTTCGCCGGTGGCCCCCATAGAGGCCCGGCGGTGAGGTGTCAACCAGTGAAAGGCCCGATGCCCCATTTAAGAGGGCGCATGGTCTTTCATTTCCAACTGCTCCTGCCACGCTCGGTGTCAGTCCCTGCCACGGCCTGGCAGGGAGGCGTGGGGACATTTAATGCACGGGTCCCATCCCGCGTCATCCGGTGCGCCTCAGGATAACATCGTAAAGTCCAAGGTGCCCCGCCTGCCGCCCTGCTGCGTCAGGCGTACAAGACCGAGCGGGCACGCCGGGCCGTTCAGTGGCTGCCCGGCGGGCCCTCCCCTCGGCGTCCGTTGCAGAACGACATCATGACGAACAAGACCGGACGGGGGCATGTTTTCAACCCTCCCCGTCACTTCGCGCAGCAGCCCATAATGGTTGCTTTCCATTTATGACGCCTTGGAACTCGTGCCCTCCCTTTCTGGGCACGCCTCTGCCGGCGAGTATTTAAGGCGGGGCGGGCTCCCCGGAGAAGACAAGTAACAGAAGTTGGAGAAGGAAGCTGAGGAAAAAGACAGAGGTCCAGTACAAGTACAGAAGCTGAGATCACCGAAGAACAAGGAGCCCGAGGCTCTAGGATAGACAAATATTCTTGTAACCAACAAGATCCCTGAGAAACATTCTCAGTGCATTTATAGCACACACACAGGAGTAGGGTATTACGCTCAGTGCGGCCCGAACCTGTCTAAAAACCTCCAGTGCATTTACGGTATTCTGCATCCGATCATTCCATCCCACCTGCCGTCGCATTTACGCCCATTTATTTCACCCGCAAAACAGATTCAGAATCATCCCCCGGTCGAATCTCAAATGGGGTCCCTCCGGATCCCTGCTTGAGGAGTTCACCCTCCGACAGCCGACCGCCATGCAGCCCTCAGCCGTTTCCTCGCCAAGTCCGCCAAACACAACCTTCCATTCTTCAAAGCACTGTGGGGCTTCAAGCCATTCAAATGGACAGTGGCTAGTAGCGTCGGTACAATCGAGTGTACAAACATTCGCTACCTCGAAGGCCAGCGGCCTTTGTACAGTTGAGTGTACAAACCTCCGCTACCTCCAAGGCCAGCGGCCTCAATACCGTCGATTGTACAAACGTCCGCTACCTCAAAGGCCAGCAACCTCGGTAACGTCGAGTACAATCCTCCGCTACCTCGAAGGCCAGCGGCCTCGGTACCGTCCAGTGTACAAACCTCCGCTACCTCGAAGGCTAGCGGCCTCGGTAGCATCGAGTACAATCATCCGCTACCTCGAAGGCCAGCAGCCTTGGTATTGTCAAATGTACAAACCTCTACTACCTCGAAGGCTAGTGGCCTCGGTATCGTGGACTGTAGAAACCTCTGCTACCTCAGAGGTCAGCAGCCTCGATACCTGAAAGGATAATGATGTCGTCTAGAGGAGGGTGAATAGATGTATTTACAAAAAATCGTCATATTTTACCGTTGGCCTAAACTTGCAGCAGACAATAAACTAACATATTTTTTACAAGTGAAAAATCCTAAATATGTTAGGCTCAATGAGTGCACAATCAAACTAAATAAGTGTAAAAGTTACAATCCTAGGATGACAAAGATTATTCAATACTAGCAAAAGATATGCAAGAAAACTCTAGTTAAAAATCCTAAAATTACTGTTCACCAGATACTATAGGTTGACCCAGATACTCCGGGTTTAGATCTGATCGTACAGTATCCAGAGTTTTCAGGTTAAATCTGGAACCTCCGAGTTCAGTAGAGAATGAACTTGAATCTGAAATTAAAGGACGCTGTCGGTGTATCAGGAACCAGGGGTCTCTGAGTCCCGAGACCGGGCCGACCATCCGCCACGCGTCACCATCCCGTGAGGTCCGCCCTGCGAGATAAGAAGAAGCTAAGTCCTGGGAGAAGGTGCTCGGGGCCGCCGCCTCTGGTTCCCGAGCACCCCAGTTCCCCGATGATCCGCGGAGTCCAAGTACCGGGAAGGAAGTGCTCGGGAGAGAGTGCTCGGGGCTGCACGTGGCAGCCCCCGAGGACTCGGTTCCCCGAAGGTTTCCCCCAGTGCTCGGGAGAGAGTGCTCGGGGCTGCACGTGGCAGCCCCCGAGGACTCGGTTCCCTGAAGGTTTCCCCCAATGCTCGGGAGAGAGTGCTCGGGGCTGCACGTGGCAGCCCCCGAGGACTCGGTTCCCGAAGGTTTCCCCCAGTGCTCGGGAGAGAGTGCTCGGGGCTGCACGTGGCAGCCCCCGAGGACTCGGTTCCCCGAAGGTTTCCCCCAGTGCTCGGGAGAGAGTGCTCGGGGCTGCACGTGGCAGCCCCCGAGGACTCGGTTCCCCGAAGGTCTCACCGGAGTGCTCGGGAGAGAGTGCTCGGGGCTGCACGTGGCAGCCCCCGAGGACTCGGTTCCCCAAAGGTTCACGCAAGATCGTTCGACGACCCAAAGGGTCCCCTCGCCGGGGTGTCAGCCAGTCAAAGACACGAATGCCGCATTTAATAGGCACGCGCGGCCTGACATCCTGATATCCTGACATTCTCAGCTGCCCACGCCCTAGTGTCAGACCCTGCCATGCTCTGGCAGGGGGGCGTGGGTCCATTAAATGCACGGGTCCCGTCCCGTTTCACCCGGGTGCCTCGGGATAACGTTGCCAGAATCGAAGTGCTCCGCCTGCCACCCTGCCCCGGCAGAAGAACAAGACAGGGTGGGCGCATCGGGCACCTCTACGGCTGCCCGGTGGGCCCTCTTAATGGCGCCAGAGGACGTCCACAGTGGCGGGTGGTCGGATGCACGCCGCAATTTTCCACCGCCCCTGTCACTTCGCCAAGACGGAATGATGACGCCTTTCTCCGTGGCACCTTGGCACGTGCGCCCCCTCTTTCCCATTCAGGATAAGTCGAGGTCGGCACGCCTATAAAAAAAGGATGGAGAATACATAAAACCACGCTCACAGCTCACGACACACAACACACGACTCATGACTCATCCTTGAAGAATTCCGCCTCAGATCCGGAAGCCCTCAAGAAGCACCTGAAGCCCAGATCAAAAGACAAAGAACATCACAAACAAGCTCAAGCCAAGCTAGAACACGAGAGCCTCAAGCTCTCTGTAGACAGCTCACCCCTGTAACCAGATACATCCTTGAAGAATTCCCCTCAAGGATAGATATAGCACTCACACAGGAGTAGGGTGTTACGCCTCCGTGCGGCCCGAACCTGTCTAAACCCCGGTGCACCTATCTTTATCGCACTAGGACGATCATCTCCCACCAGCCACTGCATTTATTTTCGTTCCCATTTATTTCCCAGACAAGCTCGTTCAGGATCATCCCCCCGGCCGAATCTCTAAAAAGGGGTCTCTCGGGATCCCTGCGACAGGAGTTCATCCTCCGACAGCTGGCGCGCCAGGTAGGGGGGAACATCCCTGGATTTGTTTGTTTCGCTTTTTTCCACAGGAAAAGATGGCTGGTGGGCACCGTCTCCAGCGTTCCGGCTCCACTTCCAGTGACGGAGTGCTGCCCGACGCTCGAGAGAGCCCAGTCGCTGCTGCGTACCAGCAGCAGCCGCCATCCACGTGCGCGGCTTTTCCCGCTCAAGGGGATCAAGGCGCTGGGCCCATCAGGGCCGCCGCCGCCGCTGCCGACGCACTTTCCGACCCCCAGCAGGTGGTCGGGACCCCGACCGCTAGGTCCGTCTGTGGACCACGTCGGGTGCCACCTCGGCGCAGGCTCGCATTCAGCGAGGCCGGCCCACGGAGCGCGCTGCTTGCAGCGCATGCTCTCCTCAGGCACCCGCCCGTTCAGGCCACGCCGAACACTCCGGAAGGCCGGTGGATCCAAGATGACGTCGCTTTGGTCGGCACTGCTCATCGCCAGGTGCAGGCCGGGAGTCCTCGCACCACCTCTCAGTGTGGTGCCGCCAGAGCCGGCTCCTCAACGGGCAACGCCCGCACGGGCCGAGGGGCCTCCAGGCGGAGTGTCGTCCCCCGGCCGTGTCCGAAGCCCGGGACCTTCGCTTGCGCCTTGACGAGCGGAGGGGCCACGAGGATGCCCGAGTTACTCTCGAGCGCCAGCGGGAGACCCGGCATGGGGTCGGGGCAGAGGACCAGGCTTCCTCTCTCCCGGCCCAAGGCCACCGGGCATCCCCGGCTCGCCGCCACTCACCACCAAGGACCCCTACTCGTGCTGCGGGGTACGGCACCGGCTGCCGTGCCTTCACCACCGAGCTCCGTCGGGTCAGGTGGCCTTCCAAGTTCCGCCCCGAGCTGCCGGAGAAGTACGACGGATCCATCGACCCCGTCGAGTTCTTCCAGATCTACACAACGGCCGTCCAAGCGGCTGGAGGCAGCGAAAAGGTGATGGCAAACTATTTTCATGTTGCCTTGAGGGGCTCCGCTCGCTCTTGGCTTATGAACTTACCCCCAGGGTCTATTAGCTCCTGGGATGACATGTGCCACCAGTTTGTGGCCAACTTTCAGGGCACGTTTACGCACCCCGGTTTGGAGTGCGACCTCCACGCCGTCCAACAGCAGGAAGGGGAGACGCTACGGCGCTTTATACAGCGCTTCAACCAGGTTTGCAACACTATTCCGCGAGTGGCCCCCCATGCTGTTATTGTTGCTTTCCGATAGGGCGTCCGCGATGAGCGGATGCTCGAAAAGCTAGGTACGCACGAGATCGAGACCACTGCGGAACTCTTCGCACTGGCCGATAAGTGCGCCAAGGCTGTGGAGGCCAGGGCGTGGCATGCTCCTCGCCCCGCCTCCGACCAGCCAAGTTCTTCCCGCTCCGACAAGCGGGAAAAGAAGAAGAGAAGGAAGCGCGAGGCCGCTCCCGTTGAGCCGACCCAGGTCCCCTCTCACAGGGTGCCGCAAGAGCCCGACCGCCGGCAAGAGCGCCGGCCGGGCGCCGACCGATGTCCCGTCAGAGCCCCTGCTCGGGCTCCTCCTCGGGCCTCCGTGCCCACGAGGGCCACGACACCAGCCAGGGCACCGGCTCCAGCAAGAGCCCCGGCCCCCAGCCAAGCTCCTGCTCCAGCAAGGGCCCCCGCTCCCGCGGGGCTCGAGCCAGGTAAATGGTGTCCCATACACCAGACCAGATGGCACGACCTCACGGAATGTCGTATGGTCAAAGGACTCGTGGAGCAGCGCCAGAGGGAGTGCGATGAGTCCCGCGGAGGAGGCGATGCTGAGGTCGCCCCCGACAACACCGAGCTCGGCTTCCAGGAGCCCGAGCACGCCGTCGCCTTCATCGATGGAGGCGCCTACACACCTTGCTCACGCCGTGGCATCAAGGTCATGCGACGCGAGGTGTGCTCGGCAACCCCGAGCGAGGAGGCCGCAAGGCCCCTGAGGTGGTCGGATGCTCCGATCACGTTCAGCATGGCTGACCACCCCGCCAGTACTGCAGCCGTGGGACGGCTACCTCTGGTAGTGTCTCCCACTATTTGCAATGTTAAGGTCGGCAGAGTGCTGATCGACGGTGGTGCCGGCCTCAACCTCCTCTCTAAGGAGGCTTTCGAGAAGCTGCAGGTGTCCTCTCGACGCCTAAAGCCATCGCTCCCCTTCTGCGGAGTGACCCCCGGGCACTCCCTGCCCCTCGGGCAGGTCGAGTTGCCCGTGACGTTCGGGAGCCGGGACAACTTCCGCACGGAGTGCGTCCTCTTCGACGTCGCGGAGCTCCCTCTCCCCTACAACGCCATCCTCGGGCGTCCGGCGCTCGCCAAGTTTATGATGGCCGTGCATTATGCATACCTTACGGTTAAGATGCCCGGCCCCGCAGGCTCCATCTCCGTTATCGCCGACTCCGGCGGCGCCGTCTCCTGCGCTGAGCAGTCATACATGGCTCTGGTCTCAGCGCAGGCCGAGGTCGATGGCTCTACAGGGGGCCCGAGACCCTCTTCATCCAAACCCCGACTCGCCGCCGACACCTCTGTTCCAACGAAGGAGGTCGTGGTGGGCGAAGACGCTACCCAGGTCGTCCGTATCGGCGGTGACCTGGGCAGCAAATAGGAAAGCGCGCTCGTCGCCTTCCTCCGGGCTAACGCAGACGTGTTTGCCTGGCAACCGTCCGACATGCCCGGGATCCCTAGGGAGGTGATCGAGCATCACTTGGCGGTGCGTCCGGACGCCCGCCCGGTGAAGCAGAAGGTCCGGCGGCAGGCGCCTGAGCACCAGGAGTTTATCCGTGAGCAGGTTAGCAAGCTCCTCGATGCCGGGTTTATCCGAGAAGTCCTTCACCCCGACTGGCTCGCAAACCCAGTCATCGTCCCAAAGGCCAACGGCAAGCTCCGCATGTGCGTGGACTACACCGACCTAAATAAGGCTTGCCCTAAAGATCTCTTCCCCTTACCTCGCATTGATCAAATTGTAGATGCAAATGCGGGATGTGATCTTTTGTGCTTTTTAGATGCAAACTCTGGGTATCACCAGATTCGCATGGCCATAGGGGACGAGGAAAAAACTGCTTTTACCACTCCGGTGGGGACTTATTGCTACATATCAATGCCTTTTGGCCTGCGCAATGCTGGGTCTTCCTTCTAGCGCGCTATTCGTATTACCCTTAACTCGTAGGTTGGCCGCAACGTCAAAGCTTACATCGACGATCTCGTGGTCAAAACCCGAGACCGTGCCACCCTGCTCGAGGACCTTGCCGAGACTTTCAACAGTCTTCACTCTACCCGCCTCAAGCTCAACCAGGAGAAGTGTGTCTTCGGGGTACCGGAGGGCAAGCTCCTTGGTTTCTTAGTCTCTGGCCGAGGAATCGAGGTCAACCCAGAGAAGATCCGGGCCATTGAGCAGATGCGACCCCCGGTTCGACTCAAGGAGGTCCAGCGTCTCGCCGGCTATATGGCAGCTGTCGGTGTATTCAGAACTAGGGGTCCCTAAGTCCCGAGACCCGGCCGGCGATCCGCCACATGTCATCACCCTGCAAGGTAGGAAGAAGCTAAGTCTCGGGAGAAGGTGTTCGGGGTCGCCGCCTTTGGTTCCCGAGCACCCTAGTTCCCCGATGATCCGCAGATACTCGGGAGAGAGTGCTCGGGGCTGCACGTGGCAGCCCCCGAGGACTCGGTTCCCCGGAGGTCCCACCGAAGTGCTCGGGAGAGAGTGCTCGGGGCTGCACGTGGCAGCCCCCGAGGACTCGGTTCCCCGAAGGTCCCACCAAAGTGCTCGGGAGAGAGTGCTCGGGGCTGCACGTGGCAGCCCCCGAGGACTCGGTTCCCCGAAGGTCCCACCGAAGTGCTCGGGAGAGAGTGCTCGGGGCTGCACGTGGCAGCCCCCGAGGACTCGGTTCCCCGAAGGTCCCACCGAAGTGCTCGGGAGAGTGTGCTCGGGGCTGCACGTGGCGGCCCCCGAGGACTCGGTGCCCCGAAGGTTCGCGCAAGATCATTCGACGACCCGAAGGGTCCCGTCGTCAGGGTGTCATCCAGTCAAAGGCCCAATGCCGCATTTAATAGGCACGCGCGGCCTGACATCCTGACATCCTGACATTCTCAGCTGCCCACGCCCCAGTGTCAGACCCTGCCATGCACTGGCAGGGGGGGGGGGCGTGTGTCCATTAAATGCACGGGTCCCGTCCCGTTTTATCCGGGTGCCTCGGGATAACGTTGCCAGGATCAAAGCGCTCCGTCGGCCACCCTGCCCTGTCAGAAGGACAAGACGGGGTGGGCGCACCGGGCACCTCTGAGGCTGCCCGGTGGGCCCCTTTTATGGCGCCCAGAGGCTTCCGCAGCGGCTGGTGGTCGAATGCGCGCCGCATTTCTCCACCGCCCCTGTCACTTCGCCAAGATGAAATGATTACGCCTTTCTCCGTGGCACCTTGGCATTCGCGTCCCCTCTTTCCCATTCAGGATATGTTGAGGTCGGCGCGCCTATAAAAGGAAAGGATGGAGAACACTAAAAGAAGGAGAACGACAGCCCCCGACCACGAGACGACCAAGAGACCAGACAACCAACAATCCCCGACGAACCGGACCAAAGATAGATCGACAGACACTCGAACCAGCTCAAGTTAAGCTAGAACATAAGAGCCTCAAGCTGTTTGTAAACAGTTCTCCCCTTAGAACCAGATACCTCCTTGAAAAATTCCCTTCAAGGATAAATATAGCGCTCATACAGGAGTAGGGTGTTACGCCTCCGTGCGGCCCGAACCTGTCTAAAACCCGGCGTACCTACTTTTTCTTGCATTAGGGTGATCGTCTCCCACCAGTCATCGCATTTATTTCCGTTCCCGCTTATTTCCCCAACAAGCTTTTCCAGGATCATCCTCCCGGCCGAATCTCTAAAAAGGGGTCTCTCGGGATCCCTGCGACAGGAGTTCACTCTCCGACAGCTGGCGCGCCAGGTAGGGGGGAATATCCCTGGATTGTTTGTTTCACCTTTTTTTTACAGGAAAAGATGGCCGGTGGGCACCGTCTCTAGCGTTCCGGCTCCACTTCCAGTGACGGAGCGCTGCCCGACGACCGAGAAAGCCCCGTCGCTGCTGCGTGCCCGCGGCAGCCGCCATCCACGCGCGCGGTCTTTCCCGCCCAAGGGGATCAAGGCGCTGGGCCCATCAGCGCCGCCGCCGCTGTCGACGTACTTTCCGACCCCCAGCAGGTGGTCGGGACCCCGGCCGCCAGGTCCGCCTCTGGACCACGTCGGGTGCCGCCTCGGCGCAGGCTCACTTTCAGCGAGGCCAGCCCAGGGAGCGCGCTGCTTGCAGCACATGCTCTCCTCAGGCACCCGCCCGTTCAGGCCACGCCAAACACTCCGGAAGGCCGGTGGATACAAGATGTCGTCGCTTTGGTCGGCACTGCTCGTCGCCAGGTGCAGGCCGGGAGTCCTCGCACCACTTCTCAGCATGGTGCTGCCAGAGCCGGCTCCTCAGCGGGCAACACCCGCACGGGCCGAGGGGTCTCCAGGCGGAGCGCCGTCCCCCTGGCCGTGTCAGAAGCCCGGGACCTTCGTTTGCACCTTGACGAGCGGAGGGGCCACGAAGATGCCCGAGTCACTCTCGAACGTCAGCGGGAGACCCGGCAGGGGGTTGGGGCAGAGGACCAGGCTTCCTCTCTCCCGGCCCACGACCACCGGGGATCCCCGGCTCGCCGCTTCTCGCCACCGAGGACCCCCGCTCGTGCTGCGGGGTACGGCACCGGTTGCCGTGCCTTCACCACCGAGCTCCGCCGGGTGAGGTGGCCTTCCAAGTTCCGCCCCGAGCTGCCGGAGAAGTACGACGGGTCCATCGACCCCGTCGAGTTCCTCCAGATCTACACGACGGCCGTCCAAGCGGCCGGAGGCAGCGAAAAGGTGATGGTAAACTATTTTCATGTTGCCTTGAGGGGTTCCGCCCGCTCTTGGCTTATGAACTTACCCCCAGGGTCTATCGGCTCCTGGGATGACCTGTGCCACCAATTCTTGGCCAACTTTCAGGGCACGTTCGCGCGTCGGTGAAGTCCTCCGGGAAGCCAAGACAAGATATCCCCAGGCGCAGAAGCTGCTCTATGCCATGCTCGTCGCTTCCCGGAAGCTGCGCCACTACTTTCAGGCGCACAAGATCTCGGTGGTTACCTACCACGTATCCACTAGGGCCCATTCTCCGGAACCGGGAGGGCACCGTGCGCGTTGTCAAATGGGCAGTAGAGCTGGCAGAGTTCGACCTACACTTCGTCAGTCGCCAGGCAATCAAAAGCCAGGCGCTCTTCGACTTCTTGGCAGAGTGGACGCCCGTCCCCTACGTCGTCCCAGAAGAGATCTCTGCATATCCCGGGCGCGACGCGCCTGGGTACTGGGTCATGCACTTCGACGGCTCCCTCTCGCTTAAAGGCGCAGGGGCCGGAGTGGTTCTCACCTCCCCAACAGGTGAAGAGCTCCGGTACGTCGTGCAGTTGCAGTTCCGCGCATCCAACAACATGCCGGAGTATGAAGGTCTCATCGCCGGCCTCCGGGCTGCGGTGGGGCTCGGGATTCGTCGCCTCCTGGTCAAAGGGGACTCCCAATTGGTCGTCAACCAGGTATCAAAGGAGTACCAGTGCACGGATCCTCAAATGACGGCGTACGTGGCTGCGGTCAGGAAGCTCGAGAGACGCTTCGATGGCCTCGAGTTGCGGCATATCCCTCGCCGCGACAACGCTCTGGCCGACGAACTCTCTCGCCTGGCCTCCTCACGTGCGCGCGTCCCTACTGGAGTCTTTGAAGAAAGACTCGCACGGCCTTCCGTCCTGCCTGCCGAACAGGATGAAGGGGAAACCTCGAACTCAATTCAGGGGACCCCGGCGGTGCCCTCAGTGGGAAGCCCCGTCAGGGCGCCGCCGTCCGGCGAGTGCGCTGTGCTCGCCGAATGTTCTCAAGATGCCTCGTGGATGTCTGACATCCGAGGGTACTTGAAAGAAAAGTTCCTACCCGGGGATGAGGCGTCTGCCGAAAGAGTTGCTTGGCAGTCCAGACGCTATGCCATAGTAGATGGGGATCTCTACCGGCGTAGCGCAGGAGGTGTCCTCCTGAAATGCATCTCCCGGGCAGAAGGCGGCAATCTTCTCGTTGAGGTCCACGAGGGCGAGTGCGGTGGCCATTCATCATTCCGCACGCTGGTCGGGAAGGCCTTCCGGCAAGGTTTCTACTGGCCTACAGCTCTCCAGGATGCTTCCGAGCTGGTTCAGCGCTGCAGAGCGTGCCAGTTCCATGCAAAGCAGATTCACCAGCCAGCTCAGGCTCTTCATACCATTCCCCTGTCATGGCCTTTTGCGGTCTGGGGTTTGGACATTCTGGGTCCATTCCCCTGAGCAATCGGGGGCTATGCATACCTATATGTCGCTATCGACAAGTTTACCAAGTGGCCGGAGGTGGTCCCAGTCATCAAGGTGACCAAAAACACAGCGCTCCAGTTTATCCGCGGCATCACCAGCCGCTTTGGCGTCCTGAACCGGAACATCACCGACAACGGCACCCAGTTCACAAGTGCCTTGTTCGGGGACTATTGCGAAGACCTCGGCATCAAGCTCTGCTTCGCTTCCGTCGCTCATCCTCGGAGTAACGGACAGGTCGAGCGCGCCAACGCGGAGATACTGAAGGGCCTCAAAACCCGGACCTATAACGTGCTTGCTAGGCATGGGAAGGGATGGGTGGACGAGCTGCCAGCCGTGCTGTGGGCTAATCGGACTACGCCAAGCCGCGCCACCGGGGAGACTCCGTTCTTCCTCGTTTATGGCGCCGAGGCAGTCCTCCCCTCCGAGCTCACTCTGGGCTCCCCTCGAGTGCATGCGTATTCTAAGGGTGAGCAGGAGCAACAAAGGCGCGACGACGTGGACTACCTGGAAGAGCGCCGGCGACGTGCCGCCGTCCGAGCGGCTCGATACCAGCAGAGTCTGCGGCGTTATCATCTGCGCCATGTCCGGGCCCGGTCTCTCGAGGTGGGGGACCTAGTTCTCCGACGCGTCCAGTCACGTGAAGGAATGAATAAGCTGTCCCCTGTGTGGGAAGGTCCTTTCACCGTGATCGCGGTCCCGCGGGCAGGTTCTTTTAGGTTGGCGACGGAGGAAGGGCAGCCACTCCCGAATCCGTGGAACATCGAGCATCTCCGACGCTTCTACCCGTAGATGGTCGTGCTCGCGGCCCAGGTCAGCAAGGCCAGGGGCTTCTCCCCGCCCAAGCAGTCCGAGGGCTCCACCCCTTGGGTAAGTCGCTGTCGCCCCACCTTGTAAATGTTGTACATTCAGTATTTCAATAAGCAATCGCTATGTCAAAATATTTTTTCTGGATTCCGTATGTTTAATCTGTCTGGTGAGGTGCTCGGTTGTGCGAGAAAAAGTTCGCTCTCTCTTTTTCCCCGCTGATAAAAGAATCCCAATCGGTATGCATGCGAGCAGTCGTCGCTGACTTACGTTCGGCATGGTAGGCTGTGGTGTTCGGTGTCGTGACAGACTCCCGGGCACTACCGAGTTTCGGGGCGCTCTGGGTAATCCCGTCGCTCGAGCTGCTCGAGTAGTCCGGAGCTCGGGCCCCCGGAGCGGGCTGTCGGTGCTCGGTCTGGTCTGTCATACCCGGGCGCCACCGAACCATAGGGCCTCTGGGTTATACCTCTGTCCGCTCTTGTCCGCCGGTTTGGGTATTCGAGAGGTCTCGGGTCGAAAACGAGAGCAGTCTGTAGCAAGTACCGCACTAACAGAGCGCACCAGACAAAGAAATTCTATATTCTCTCTTAAGTCACAGGCTGGCAATCACGAGCAGTTCGGCCGCGAGGGCTTCAATGCCCCGGTCTCTGGTCGGCCCCAAGGGTCCTCGGGTGGTCCTACCACTTAGTCATGGGTGGTCGAGATCACCCGACCCCAGGAGCCTCGTATGCCTCTGGGCACTCGGGCGCTCCGTTGAAAGAATCAAGTCCCCGGGCACCCGAGCTCAGAAGCACACCCCTCCTGGATCGGTTGGCCGGAAGGCCGACAGCTGTCCGGTGAGTGGTTATATTCAGACAAGTCTGCTATCAGTAAATTTATGTTCCCGAGTCATTCTCGGGGGCTCTCGCGCTTTAATCTGTTCGGCGAGGTGGTCTCCTCGCACGCAAAAACCCTGCTGCGTGTCTACTTTTTCCCAGAACGACAGAGCGGTTTGTGGAAAGGAGTACCGTGCGTGCGGGAATGTCTGACCGAAGCCCTTCATGGTGGTCGTGGTGTTCGGTCCGCTTTTAAGGACCCCGAGCACTACCGAGTCCTCGGGTGCCCTGGGTAATCCTATCGCTCGAGCTGCTCGAGTAGTCCGGAGCTCAGGCCTCGGGGGCGGGCTGTCAGTGCTCGGTCCGGCCCGTTTTAAGCCTGGGCACCACCGGACCACGAGGACTCTTGGTCACATTCTCGCCCGCACGCGTCTCCCGTCTACTAACTGAGTGGTCGCAAAGTGAAAAAGTGTTCACTAGGCACGGCGTGTTCCAAGCGGGATCGATCTATCTCCCGGGCAAGGAAGTCTGTGTCTTTGTTTCTTAACTTAGGCAATGCGGACTCGCGAGAGCTCGAAGGCCAACTACGCCAGCAATAGCGATCAGGACAACTTCGTTCTCGGGGACGGGAAGGTCAGGAACGGCCCGACTGAGTACTCCCCGGGACTTCCAGGCAGAACATCAGAACAAACATCAAGCACTCAGAGAAATTAGAGTTGCGAGCCCAAGGAAAAGCTGCCATTATATTCACAAGACATATACAAGGCATTTTTCATGGGTTCACTCCTATATTTACATTCATCAAGACAACAAAAGAAAGAAAAAAGCTACAAAAGATCTAGTCGGTGGCGGAGGCGTCGGCTGAATCCTCTAAGTCGTCCCCGGGGGCTGGCGGCGGCGGCACCTCTCGCTTGAAGCCGGCCGTCACCACGGCGGGCGGCCTCTCCCTCAGCCTCAACCACTCCCTCCCGCGCAGGCTCCAGCGGGAAGTTCGGGTCCCTGCTTCGGTAGCAGGCCAGGACGTGCTCGGCCACTGCATGTGCCAAGCCACGTCCCTCCCGGGCGGCAAGTTCCTGAACCGCCCAAGGCAGGGCCTCAAGGCGCTCGCAGACCTGCTGAAGCCCCAACACTTGTCGTGCGGGGCTGTCGCTCTTCTGATCTTCAACGAGCCGCCCAAGACCACCCTTCTCTACGGTCCGCTGCATCCGCCGGAGTATGTCTTCCAGCATATGCTGCAGGTTGACCGGCGAGACAAAAGCGGTCTCGAGCTTCTCCTTGGCAGCCCGTAGCTGCGCCTCGAGTCCCTGGTCCCCGGCCTGCTTCGTCTTGGCCGCCATCTCAGATAAAGCGCGTTCACGGGCGGTCAGTTCCGCCTCGAGCTTCGCGTTCTGCTCCGCCCTGATAGCCGTGGTCGCTGCCGCCGCAGCAGCCTTGCCCTCTCGACGACCCAGTTCGCCTTCTCGGCGACTCAGCTCGCCCTCCCGCCGGGCCAGCACATCCTCCTGCTGGGTCACCGAATCCTCCTGAACAACGAGCTCCAACACCGATAATTCATTGTCCACCTCCCGAAGGGAGACGTCCTCCTCCCAGCGGCGGATCTCTTCCCTGATCTTCCGGAGGTCGTCTTCCCAGCGCTGGAGGTCGGCGCGCGTCTTCTCGGCCGCGCCCTCCCGGCGGGTCAGCTCGGCTTGCCGCTCCTCCGCCGCCTGCTCCCGAGCTGCGACTGCTACCTCCATCTCCTGCGCCTGCCCCATCCTAGCAAGGGCCTCGGCAGCTTGCTACTTCGACGCCTCAGCCAGGCGGGCGGCGCCTTCTCGTTCCCGCGCGGCTTCTGCCCGAACGGTCTTCAATTTTTCTTGTTCCCGCGTGGCTTCCGCGAGGATGTCTTCTAGGAGCTTCTGCTCCCGCGCGGCCGCCGCACGGGCCTCCTCCTGGGCGCCCGCTAGCTGCGCCTTCTCCAATGCCAAGCGGGCGCTTTCGGCCTCGAGCTCCCCCTCCTTGGCGTTCACCGCTGCGCCCAGCCGCCCGACCGCTACCTGGACGCCTTCAATGGCAGCCAGGAAGGGGTCGGCGGGCTGGCCGGGCCCGCCCGGCGGGGCCCAGGCCTCTCCGCAGAGTGCCTCCAGGGGGTCCGAGCTCTCTGCAGGGCCCTGCACCGCCATCCGCCCCGGGCTTTGCCTGCCCGGGGTAGGCTCCGCCGGCACCGAAGACTCGGACGGCGGCCGCATTCCCGCATCGGCCGCCATGTCCGCCGGCCCCGGCAAAGCATCCACCTCCACCGTCATCCGCCCCGGGCTCTCCGCGCCCGGGGTAGGTTCCACCGACGCCAAGGATCCGGACGGTTGCTCCGTCCTCCTCTCGGCCGCCGCCTCCGCCTCTCTCCCAGTGGCCGCCACGACAATTGGTGCCTCCACCGTTCCTGTGCCCGCCTCCGTCGACGCAGCCGGTGGGCTCAGCTCTGGCCTTGGTGCCCGCGCCTTCTCCGTCGCAGTGGCGCCTGCGGCCGGCCTACAGGAGACAGATGAAAAATGTCAAAGCTTAGTTCGGGCCAGAAATGCCTAGGAAAGAGCAAGAAAGGAGACTCACTGATATTGCCATTTGGCCGCTTGGAGCCTGATGTCCGGGTCCGGCGCCGTCGGTCCGGACCCCTCCCGCCGTCTCTTCCGATGGGGGCTCGGTAGGACTGCTGCACGGGCATCGGGTGCCGCTGCGCGGGTCTCGGGTTCCGCCGCGCGTGTCGCGGGCGCCGGTGCAGGCCCCATCCGCACCAGCCGCGGCTCCAGCACCGGGAATGCCACCGCTGCCGTTGGCGACGGCGGAGAATCCGACACTAGAATCAGGGCCCGGGGACGCTTTCCCCGGTCTCCCGGCGCCACCTCCTCGACGGTTTCAGAGGCGCCCTCCTCTCTGGCGCCGTGGCAGCTGCCTGCGGTGGCCCCGTTGCCAGCCCGCGCCGAGCTGGCAGTAGCCTCCTCGCCAAGTAACTCCTCCAATCCGGGGAGCTCGGAGGCCTCGGGGCTCTGGCTCCTCGGCTGGTCCACAGGCCCCTGGGCGTCGAACTCCGGCAGCCGCGCCATGATGGCCACCCGGTCGGGGTTGGCACAGAGTGCCATCTCCGGCCACGGGAGTTCCGCCCGGCCCATATCCTCCGTTCTGGTGATCACCCTTGTTATCCCCCGAAGTTCCACCGGCCCCAGATCCCACCTCGCGCCTATCTGGGCTGGTGATGTCCTCCGGCCCGGTATAGAACCAGCTCGGCCGGGCCCGCTCTCGCAGAGGCGCCAGCCGACGGCGCAGGAAGTCCACAACCACCATGACAGAGGTCAGCCCGGACTCGCGCAGCTCCAGGATGCGCTCCAACACCGGCTTCAGCCTCACGTCTTCTGGCGACGGCGCCTCCCACGTCGATCGCCGAGGTTCCGCCGCCGCCTCTGGCAGCTCGAGGCACTCGTGGGGGTCGACGTCGACGAAGAACCAGTCCCGTCGCCACTCCTCCCACTTGCTGCGCATCACCTGGGGAATGTAATGATCCCCCAGACCGTCCCGGAGCCGAAGGTTGCAGCACCCCGCGACGTCCGCCGTGGAGTGCCCCCTCTTCTTCCCGACCGGCTGAAGGACGAAGAAATGGCGAAGAAGCGTCACCGACGGCACCACCCCCATGAACATTTCGCAGAAATGCACGAAGGTCGCCAACACCACCACAGAGTTGGGGCTTAGGTGCACCAGTTGAATGCCGTACATCTCCAGCACTTGCAGGAAGAAGGTGGAGAATGGCGGCACCAACCCCGCCGCCACAAAGGAGGTGAAGAGGACGATCCGCCCTGGGATGGTCGTCACCGGTGTCAGGCTCGTCGGCGTCACCACCACAGCACCTTCTTGCCCCTCCGGCACCAGCAGTTTCCTGATCTTGTCCGCCGCCTCCTCGTTCCTCAGACGAGACTCCGGCAAGATGCTGTCCGAAGCCTTGTCCCGGCGTCCTCCTCCAACCCTCGTCATCTCGACAAGAATGAAAGGTGTTTTGGCGGTGGAAAGAGAGAGAAGGAAGAGTGCTCCGGTCGCCTGAGAATTTCCTAAGGGCTTCGGAGCACACAGAAAGCAAGAGCGCAAGAGCAAGAAAGCGTAAAGAGGGGGACGGACCGATCATATCCCCCTTTTATATCTCGAAAGTTCAAAAACTGCCGCCCAAACGGTTCGCTCGGCGAAGCGTGGCCTCGATTGGCGCAACCGCCAGGCGAATCTCCCGCCGATCACGCGATGTCAGCGGCTGCCAAGCGTATTTTCCTCGATCCACGCGGCGACCGCGCGTGCCGTCCGTACGGTCATCACACCCTTCGGAAGTTGTGTGGACACGCGTCCATTCATTTTCCCGTTGGGAGGTACTTGAGGTCTGGGTCCGTAAAAACCACCTCTCGAAAGCTTGCCACATGGCGTCTGCACCAGCCCCGGCCTCGGCCGCGACGAAGGGCCCATCCGCCGTCTCCGTCCCATCGCCTACCAATGGGCCCGGGGGCTACTGTCGGTGTATCCGGAACCAGGGGTCCCTGAGTCCCGAGACCGGGCCGACCATCCGCCACGCGTCATCATCCCGTGAGGTCCGCCCTGCGAGATAAGAAGAAGCTAAGTCCCGGGAGAAGGTGCTCGGGGCTGCCGCCTCTGGTTCCCGAGCACCCCAGTTCCCCGATGATCCGCGGAGTCCAAGTACCGGGAAGGAAGTGCTCGGGAGAGAGTACTCGGGGCTGCACGTGGCAGCCCCCGAGGACTCGGTTCCCCGAAGGTTTCCCCCAGTGCTCGGGAGAGAGTGCTCGGGGCTGCACGTGGCAACCCCCGAGGACTCGGTTCCCCGAAGGTTTCCCCCAGTGCTCGGGAGAGAGTGCTCGGGGCTGCACGTGGCAGCCCCCGAGGACTCGGTTCCCCGAAGGTCTCACCGGAGTGCTCGGGAGAGAGTGCTCAGGGCTGCACGTGGCAGCCCCCGAGGACTCGGTTCCCCGAAGGTTCGCGCAAGATCGTTCGATGACCCAAAGGGTCCCCTCGCCGGGGTGTCAGCCAGTCAAAGACACGAATGCCGCATTTAATAGGCACGCGTGGCCTAACATCCTGATATCCTGACATTCTCAGCTGCCCACGCCCTAGTGTCAGACCCTGCCATGCTCTGGCAGGGGGGCGTGGGTCCATTAAATGCACGGGTCCCGTCCCGTTTCACCCGGGTGCCTTGGGATAACGTTGCCAGAATCGAAACGCTCCGCCTGCCACCCTGCCCCGGCAGAAGAACAAGACAGGGTGGGCGCACCGGGCACCTCTACGGCTGCCCGGTGGGCCCTCTTAATGGCCCCGAAGGACCTCCACAGTGGCGGGTGGTCGGATGCACGCCGCAATTTTCCACCGCCCCTGTCACTTCGCCAAGACGGAATGATGACGCCTTTCTCCGTGGCACCTTGGCACGTGCGCCCCCTCTTTCCCATTCAGGATAAGTCGAGGTCGGCGTGCCTATAAAAAAAAGGATGGAGAATACATAAAACCACGCTCACAACTCACAGCTCATGACACACAACACACGACTCACGACTCATCCTTGAAGAATTCCGCCTCAGATCCAGAAGCCCTCAAGAAGCACCCGAAGCCCAGATCAAAAGACGAAGAACGTCACAAACAAGCTCAAGCCAAGCTAGAACACGAGAGCCTCAAGCTCTCTGTAGACAGCTCACCCTTGTAACCAGATACATCCTTGAAGAATTCCCCTCAAGGATAGATATAGCACTCACACAGGAGTAGGGTGTTACGCCTCCGTGCGGCCCGAATCTATCTAAACCCCGGTGCACCCATCTTTCTCGCACTAGGACGATCATCTCCCACCAGCCACTGCATTTATTTCCGTTTCCATTTATTTCCCAGACAAGCTCGTTCAGGATCATCCCCCCGGCCGAATCTCTAAAAAGGGGTCTCTCGGGATCCCTGCGACAGGAGTTCATCCTCCGACAGACTCCTAAGGAGTTCTAGCTAAAACCAAATGAAGTCATGTGTTCCAAATGATGATTCTAAGTAGATCCATGGAGAATCTACAATTAATTTCACACGAGCAAGTAGATTGAGCAATATGCATAAATATTAAGCAAGAACTCAAGAAAAAGAAAACAAGAGAGAAGACACCTAATTTGTTTCCCGAAGTTTGAACACCTCCACTAGAGGTTCCCACGTCTCTGTTGAAGGGCTCGGTCACACTTGAGCTGGGTCTCTCTCAACCTTTTTCTCCTCAAGCTCTGTCACACTTGAGTTTGGGTTTCCACTCTTGATTTCTTCCCTTCTAAAGGCGAAATCAAAGCCTTCACAAACTTCCCATTGCACACCATAACCTTGGGTGCTTGCTGACGATGCCTAGCCACTTAGGGGATTGAATTCCCAAGAGTAACAAATGCTTCGCGAACTTCTTGTCGATGAACTCGAGTGCTCAAGATGGGAGATACACTCACTTGCACCCAAACTTATAATCACTCAACCCAACTCACTTTTGTTCTCAAATCACACACTAGATTGGAATGGGAGGGAGTTCTTTTTGCTCTAGAAGGTTTTTCTTTCATACCCAAGTAGCAGCAAACAAGGATGAGGGTGAGGGGTTATTTATACCTTCAAGTACCGCTTCCTTCTTTCAAACCTTGAGGGTTGCCAACTTAAGACGTTGATAAAGCGCATTAAGGAGTTGAATAATAAGGGCCTCACGACCTGGGATGTGGTGGAGGACTTCATCAAGCTACCGACTCAGTCCCTTGAAGAAGCACCAACACCTAGGGACCGTGTACATGGATTAGAATGACCTGACAAAGGACAACCCTACATGTAACAGTAAATTCTTTATTACCCTTGTCGAGACTAGTTGTGTTGTAACAACCTTTTCGTTTGCAAAGATATCCTAGAAAATTTGCCCAAAGGGTGAAGACCCTATTCGATAAGTCTCCTCCATGGAATAGGAGCGATCTTCCGAATGCAGTTTGCGAGTTGACTATCAGCTAGAGGCTAGCAAATTTAAAAGAATTATTGATCTTTTGATTGCATTATTCCTTTATTACCCCTCTGACTTAAGGATCTGGTCACAGAGTATCTATGCGGTGGTGAGGCCTATCGACGCCAGCGCTGGTGACAAGCAGTGCCACTAGCGCCGCTAGCTCGAACACTCAAGGTAGAAAGAGGATAAGATCTTCTAGCTTGCCTCCGGGTCTGATCGACGCTGCTCTAGCATGCTCTTGGAGACGGCGGCTTCTAATCGGGGTGAATGACTCTGGTAGGGAGTCGGATGTCACGATCGTTCACCACCAGCCCTCACCACTAGTCTGATCCAACTCTCCCCTCTAAGGTAAAATGTCTTCAATCTAAGATCTCATGTATTCGAAGTCCACTCTTCTTTCATTATATTCCTCATCATGTGCTCTTACCAGTTCTCCTAAGTCTCTAAACCGATGCTTCCTTTGTTATATATCTGTGTATACATGAAGACTGAAAGCTGAACCCCAATGAGCAGCTATTTACGAGGGGGGAAAAATACAAATCTCTAAAAGAAGACAAGTGTTCAACATGAGATATTATAAATACATGATGAAGAGACTTAATTAAACTCCAATGAGTGGTTTTCTACGAGAAACAAATGCAACTTTATCACTGGCCAAAAGAAAAAGGAAAATTGCACCGTAAGCCCTAAACTTGGGGTTGTCCCACCTGGGCCTCTTAACTTGCAGTCTATTCTTTCAGACCTTTGAACTTGCGTCGTTGTCTCATCTAGCCTTAGGAACTTGTAGATTATCTTCTCTTGGTCCCTTGAACTTGTGCAGTTGTCTCCCCTAGCTCCTAAAAATTAAAAATTACTTTCTCGGCTCTTTTGAGTTAAAATGCAAGTTTGAAGAGCCAGGTGAGACAATCACGCAAGTTCAAAGGCGTGAGGAAGTAAACCGAAAGTTGGGTGGGGTGGGGGTGGCAGTGGGCTAAGCGAGACACCGCGCAAGTTCAGAGGCCTACCATGCAATTTTCTAAAAAACCCTTTGTAGATGCTACTTAGAAGTGTTCATAATAATTCGTCTCATCTTTGCACATGCAAACTACTTTCAGAAATACCCTATGAGAAGCACAAGCAGTGGACCATTCATTGGATTTGGTTAAGAGCTCAACACACAACTACACGCAATCATCTGCATTCTTGCATGACTGCATATCCAATTATCCATCATCACTGGGATATTATATTTGCTAGGCTGGTCCAATTTAGGCATTGCTACTTGCCGCATTCTCAAACGTGATCCCAATATGCTCCGACGCACGCTTGGATTATCCGAATCATGCAGACAACTTTCCATCGAACTTTGGCACCGGTCTTGTTTGTTTTATATGTATTCATAAACCAGACTTTAATTTTGGCCTGAAATCTGTATCTGTATACACAACACTTGAACAAACTGCTGAAGAAAGTTCACAGGGAAAAACAGAAGCTAAGCAAGAGAAACAGGCGATCAATTCAGCAACTCCCTGAACTGAAATCAATCTAGATGGAGTTATAGCCAATGCTTATATTACACCATTCAGACACCTTCAAAGAACTGATCCTATGTTCTTGCAATATCTCTGCACTCCTGCACGTTTTGCAGATTCAAACCATATTAATTTACCGGTTAGAATAGAATCTTACCTCTTGGAGGAATGCTACTATGCTAGCTATGCATGTATGAACCACATGATCTTAGTAGCTGCTCCTACTAGTCAATCGATATCTTCAAATGTCGTGGAGGAGAATCCCACCGACGACGCGAAGGTGGCCGTCGTGTCGCCGCCGATGTACCGCTTGAGCCGCTCCAGGTCGTCGGCGGCGTCCATCATGGTCGGACGCTCGGACGCGTGTTCCTGGGTGCAGAAGGTGCCGAGCTCCAGCAGCTCGCCGATGGCCACGTCCGACATCCTCCTCACCTCGGGTGTCTGGTCCCGGACCATGCGTGCCAGCGCAGGGTCGACCACATCGTCGGCGCGGCCGTGGTGGCGGTTCTTGACCCACTTGGGCAGGCTCAGCCCCGCCTCGAACATGTCGTCGGTCGGCTTCCTCCTCGTCACCATCTCCAGCACCAGCACGCCGAAGCTGTACACGTCGCCCTTCGTCGTGGGGCTCGAGCCGTAGCCGTACTCTTCCGACCATTAAGAACCACTCAGAATCGATCATCAGGAGCAGTGAAATTGATGGAGAGGAGCGTGCGATTTGATGGTACGCACGTACGTACCTGGAGGGATGTACCCGATGGAGCCGCACAGAATGTTCACGGTGGAGGCGCCGACTTCGGCGGTGTTGGCCACCCCGCCGATGCTCATGACCAGCCGGGAGATGCCGAAGTCGGAGACGAGCGCGGTCATGTCATCGTTGATGAGGACGTTGCTCGGCTTGAGGTCGCAGTGGATGACCTTGACCGGCGAGTGGTGGTGCAGGTAGGCCATCCCCTCGGCGATGTCGCTGCAGATGTTGACCCGCTGCACCAGGCTCAGCTCGGCAGGCGGCCCCGCGTAGAGGCACCGCTCAAGGCTGCCGTTCGCCATGAACGGCAGCACCAGCGCTTTGAAGTCCGGCAGGCTGCACGCCGTGATGATCCGCATGAGGTTCCGGTGCCGGATGCGCTTCAGGACCTGGCACTCGCGGTTGAAGCTCTTGGTCGAGTTCCCCGTCTGGAGCTGCAGCACCTTCACGGCGACCATGGTGCCGTCGCGCAACGTGCCGCGGTACACCTGCCCGTAGCTGCCCGTCCCGACGAGCCGGTCCGCGCTGAATTCGTCGGTCACCTCGACCAGCTCCCTGTACGTGATCCGCGGGTACTTGTACTTCATGACCGGCGACGAGCCGCAGCTGCGTCGGCCCCTGAACACTTCCTCCCGCATTGCTGCGAGACGCTCACGGATCTTACGGACGCTGACCGCGCAGAGGATCGTCAGCGCGAACGCCAGCGCGGCGGTGCTAACGCACATGACGACCAAGAACTTCCGGGACTGGTACCACGTGCGGTGGTGCCTTCCGCAGCCGCGCCTGACCACCGGACCGCAAAGCCGCCGGTTGCCAAGGTAGGACAGAAAGCTGAACCGCGCGAAAGCGTCGGTGCTGGGCACGACGCCGCTGAAGTTGTTGTACGACAGGTTGAGATGTTTCAGCCCGGTACATTTGATCAGGCTCACGGGGATCTCGCCGTTCAGGGAGTTGTTCGAGACGTCGAGGGTCTCCAGGCTCTGCAGGCCGCCGAAGGACCAAGGGAGGACGCCGGTGAGCGAGTTGTGCGACAGGTCGAGGACCGTCAGCTCGACGCAGCCCGAGAGGCCGGCGAAGATCTCGCCGGTGAAGTTGTTCCAGGACAGGTCGATCGTTTGTACTTGCTGCATGTTGCTGAGGCCCCTTGGAAGCTCTCCCCCGAGCTGGTTGCGCGACAGGTTCAGTGTCAACTTGACAATGCCGGCGACTTCCTCGGGTATCACACCGGTAAACCGGTTGCTTGAGAGGTCAAGGCCCATCAGGCTGGCGCAGCGGCCGAGGCTCGTCGGTATCTCCCCGGAGAGCCTGTTCCTCTGCAGGGAGAGAAAGCTGAGCTGGACAAGGCTCCCGATGCTGTTCGGGATGCTTCCCGACAGCGCGTTGCCTGACAGGTCCAGTTCGCCGAGGCGCGAGGCGTTGGCGATGCACGGCGGGATCTCACCCATCAAGGCGTTGTCGGACAGGCTGAGCTGCTGCAGGCTCGGCAACCGGCAGAGGGACTCTGGGATCGTCCCGTTCAGCATGTTGCTCGACAAGTTCATCAGCGTCATGTTGATCACGTCCCCGATGTCCGCCGGGATCGGGCCCTCGATGGCGTTCATCTCCAGGTTGAGGTGCCACATGATCGGCGGGAGCATCGAGCCGAGTCGGCTTGGGAGCCGCCCACCCATCCTCACAGCGCCGGCCTCGACCTCCTGAATGCACGAGCAGTTCGACAGCGCGGCGAAGAAGGGCTCTAGGTTGCTGTTGCCGTCATGGCTCCAGAACCGGTTGTTGGACAAATGCAGGTACTTGAGGTACTTCTTGCCCGATATGATGCTGGTCGGCAGCTCGTCAGCGAGGGAGTTGTTCTCCACGTCCAGCGTCAGTAGAATCGTGCAGTTGGCGAGCCACCGTGGAAGTGTCCCTGTCAGCCTGTTCGAGTAGAGGTTGAGGACGACAAAACTGTCGGCGAGGGTGCCTGAGGCGGCGCGGGGGATCTCGCCGGACAGGTCGTTGTCGCCAAGGTCCGCAACGCCCAGCTTGGTGCAGTTTAAGAAGATGGCCGCCGGGATGGGGCCTGACAGGTGGTTATACTCGAGGCTGAGGTAGTACATGCCACTCAGCTCGGCAAGGGACGGCGGCACGCCGCCGCGGAGCTGGTTATTGCCGAGTTCAAGCACGCCAAGGTTGCGGAGGTTGGAGAGCTCGGCTGGAATCGGCCCCGTGAGGAGATTGCTAGACATGCAGAGATTCTTGAGGCTCGTGAGGTTGCCAATGGCCGTTGGGATGGCGCCGGATATGTTGTTGTTGGACATGTCGAGGCTCCGGAGGCGCGACAGATTGCCGACCACAGGAGGGATGGCACCGGAGATGTGGTTGTCGGACATCACGAGGCTCTCGAGGCGCGTGAGGTTGCCGACGGCTGGCGGCACGGCACCGGAGATGCTGTTGTTGGACAGGTCGAGGCTCCGGAGGTGCGAGAGCTCGCCGATGACCGGTGGGATGGACCCGGAGATGCTCATGTTGGCGAGCGTAAGGCCCACGACGTGCTCCCGCCGCCAGTCGCAGGTGACGCCGGTGAAGCCGCAGACGTGGCCGTTGGACTCATTCCAGTCAGCCAACGCCGCCGGCGACGGCAGCGTGAGCCCGCGCTTCAGTGCCAACAGAGTGGCCTTCTCCTGCAGCAGGACCTGCCGCCACCGCCTCCGCACAACTGCGTCCCGCTCATCCGCCGCCGACACGAGGAGGAAGAGGAGCAGAATAACCGCTGGTTTCACGACCATGGGGACTCTCATCCTGTCCTCGACGGAGGGCACTTGTGCCCCGGCGATGGCCGGACCTACACCTACTAGCTAGGCAGCTAGGCTACTACAGAGCAGTAGACAGTAGTATCTCTCTCATCCGCTAGCTAGAGATCAATCAAGCTTGGGCAACGACCAGAGAGAGAGAGAGAGAGAGAGAGAGAGAGAAGGTGTTGAAGACGCAGGCCTTGCCGAAAACAAAGATGGAGAAGGGTGGAATGGCCTTATGGAAGGCGCAAACGTTTCCGGGGCGGCCATGATTGCGCTGCCGCACGACGCGCGGCTTTTTCGCATGGGTTTGTGCTTGATGAGTGGGCTGGGGAGCGCGCGCGAGCCAGTCGGGAGCTAGTGTGCGCGGCCGCGCGGGGTGACAGCGACGGAGGCGAAAAGGACGGGTCCGGGAGCGGTGGTGGGCTCCGGCAAGGACAGCGCTGGAGATTGTGGGAGAGGGATGGCAACAGGGCTGTGGGATCTCAGATGTGCCGCCGCACTCGCGCGCGCCAGTAGGTCAGTGCAGGCTGCATGCTCTGCTTCTCTCGGCAGGACGAGGATGTGATGCTTGCCACTGTTTCACCCCTGCCAAATCACTTCAGCGTCGTAACCGGGATGAGGAGGATAACCCAACCAATAAGCCTTACTGCTAACAATCCAGTTAGCTCACCTAATCAAACCAAACAACATTCTTCACCAGGTAGTTGTGTTGCCAGAATTGCTAACCTGGTTAACTAAACCAAACATCCAAACCATGAATAGAACTCTAGAAGCGAGCAGAAGTGCAGAACAATAGCAAGTGCAGGAAATTTCAGAAGGAACAAAAATTCACTTTCTTGAGATTATTGGGATAACAAATGGAGGAATGCTCGAATTATTTCTTTGTCTGCCCTAACATAGTTAGTAGTTCCCTTTGCTCAGTCATTTTGGTAGTCAAGCAGCCTACCTGAACAATATATTAACCAAGGATTTGGGGTTAGAAATTTTAATTTTAAAGGGAACAAGGAAGACACAGAGAGAGACCAGACACTATATCGACAAAATACTGATCATCATAAAATTCTCCAAAAAAAAAATCTGCTGATCATGCATAAGCTGCACTTATCTGAAAGGGCAACATCATTCGCATCCCTGTTGCTGGCCATCAGAGAATTCCCAGGGCATGGGGCCCATCTTATTGTGACAAACATGCACACCCTCCAGGGAATGACAACTTTCACTAGGCACACACATGATTCACATGTATACTTTTCAACGGTTTTGGTCCAAGCCTCAACTTATAAAATTTCAGCCTACAAGGGTAACCTATGCTGCTGTGCACGGGGGGTGGGCCTGAAAGAGTAAAAGTTTAACCTATGACACCTTGTTTATGCATAGGCAATCAAAGAATGTCAAAGTATGATTAGCACTTTGTGAAACAGTGTGGCTAGAAAGATTAGCCTATACATCTAAGGATATCGTTATAAGGTTTGTTACCCTTGTTAGGTACATCATGCCTTCCCTTTTAACCAAATCTAGTGGGGCACTCTTGAGATGTCTCGTTTGTTCCCTGCTGTTTCTCACTTCAAAACATGCTTAGGTTGCAGATTTCTGGCACTATTCCACCTACAGAGATATGCCGGTTGTTACGCAGATCATGCGAACTATTTATACTCGTGTTTTTACATTGTTCCCATGGACAGCGCAGGACAAATTAAAGATAAGTGCTAACAGAGACATTGGTTTCTGTAAATTCGTTTCAGAAAGAACAAAGTACTCAGATGGTTTCTGATTTGTGTTGCATGCGCATGCAAATCAGTATAGCTTAGCTTTTAGGATTCAAATGTCCCGTCAGTGAAGCTTATTGAGCATGTAGTAGGAATAGTTAATCAGATTCATACCTTGTGCCATTTTGTCGGCACCCTATGTGTTTCGACCAGTGCCTAGAGAAAATCCATGGTATTTTCCAGTTGCAACTAGCTAGTGGCCTAATCAGTGATCGACAAGATGAGCTAGCACTTGAAAATTCTGACTTTTACGATGGAAGTGACGCATACCCGTCAGCGTCAGCGTGCGAATAGGCGTCATCTTGTGCTGTCCACTTCGGATAGAGAGCATTATCCTCCTTGGTCAGCTGCTCTGCCAAGAAATGCAGTAAATTGGTCAGAGAGAATTAAGCTCATTCGGCGACAAAAGAAGAAGAAAGATACATGACCCGATGACCAACACTGATACAGGCAAACCTACCAATGGTCACGGGAAAGGCAACTGCTGGATACACGGGTTATCTTGGCCGTCCATCTCTTCTACTTAATATCCATCCGTCTATTTATTTTTTAATACGAATCTCAATGCAGATTAACTATCTTGATAGCGCATACGTGCGCAAGGGCTTACTGGAATTTTTCCCTCCATCACGGGAGGGGAAATTCTGTGAATTGGATGCATTGCGTTGGCAGTGTATCTGCATATGTCGTAGTATGATGCCGAGCTTCTTCAGTTCTGCTGCACTTGCCAGTAACCAGCTGCATCGTTGTCTTGCTCAACCATTAATAAAGCAGAAGAGCGGCCCAAGCCTCGGCTTCGAATCGCGCAACGCCAGTTCCCTTCCGGACATCGTTAGCCTCTCCGGTCCCGTAGCAATTAATCTGGTGGATGATCAGCCATGGTGGCAGGCCCTCCTGCGCATTTGCACGAGCAGGTGGTGGGCGCCGGGCCCTTCGCGGCCGAGAGAAGTGCGACTGGACACCCATGGAAACGAGGCCTTGAAATCGCGCCGAGGTGGGGGGCGCCGCGGGCCAAGGTAGCCACCGCGGTTGAGACATGATAGCATTGCCGCGCCGCGGGGCTGCCATCTCGTACGGGACAGCGCACGGGGCCGAAGGGGTTCGGACTTGGGATGAAGAAGCCAGCGATGGGATCGATTCCGGATCTGTGTGGGATGGAAAAACGGAGCTGCCAACGTCGGGACGTCCGCTCCAAGGTCCGCAATATTAAAAAGTAACCTTTGTAATATCGAAAGTTAATGTTTGTAAATTAAAAAATATGTATCAAAATAGTTTATTATATGTATCTTATTTTTTAAAAAAAATCACCACAATATTACTTCATATTGCATGTGACATTTTTATGCAAAACCTATATGATGTATTAGGTGCAACATAAAAAATAACTACAATAATAAATGTTTATAATGTTTGAAATATATAGAAATTAACTTAAATAGATAATTTTTTTAATCCGAATCTGTATACGAGAGATTTTAGGATGCAACATACGAAAATAACTATTGCAACAACTTTGTATAACGTTTGAAATATTAAATTTGAACGTCTGAAATATTAGAGATACGAAAATATAGAAATTAAATTGAATGGATAATTTTTTTCCTGGATCTATACGAAAGATATTTCAGTATGCAACATATGAAAATAACTATAGTAACAAATTTCTATAACAACTGAAATATTAAATTTGAACATCTAAAATATTAGAGATGCAAAAATATAGAAATTAACTTAAATAGATATTTTTTTCGAACGTTAGTACATGGGTCGACCCAGTCAAAACATCTGACGCGTCTGAACTGCTAGACCATAGCATTACCGATGGAAAAACAAAATCTTTTTTTCCTCCCTTACCTATCGCGGAAGTCTGATTTTTGAATCATAAGTGGGAAAGTTTGTTTTTCGAACCAAGAGATAAGTGTTTATCTGTTGTAACAAAAACATAAATGTTAGGCACGATAATATCAAATATAAACTCAAAATATGAAGATATTGATCTGCCATGTGAGCATCACCAAATAAATACTTCGATATCAATGTCGTAATTTGATTTTATATAAGATATAAAAATAAAGAGATTATCTACTAATTTTTTTCATAATTTCTTTGTTAGGATAATGGTACCGTGTGGGCTTCTATTCCTTGGCTTCGACCACAACAGTTAATTCAAAAGGCAAAGTACCGAGGCTGACATAGAGTCAGAGATGTTTTATCTTGTGCTCTGCAGGAGTTAGACTCGAGGAGATAGGGATGAAAACGGTTCGAAAATGATCGAAAAAGGTGTAAACCACTTTTACCTTTATATTTTCGTTCGGAAATGAAGTCGATAACGATAATATCGAAAACATATACGACATCGATAATACAAGAAAATCAAAAATAGTGTTATAAACCGAGAATCGATAATTCAAATCTAAAAGAATAATCTGATGTCAAGACTCCTAGAATCTCATATTAAAAATAAAGAATCAAGTCAACCGGGAAAAAAACCTGACGAAGGAACACGACTCTCTGTCATCCGTATTCAGTATCTACCCTACTTTGTGATCGATGAAGGAAACAACATAATTGGAATGCAGGTGCAGGCAGAATTCAGATGAGCAGAAGAAATCAAAGCCATGCTTTGCATTGTATTGCACACAGTACTAGTAGTTAGTACTTGGTAATTATAGAGGAGGGTAGAAAACAAAACATGCAGACGTACACGACATCCTTATTTCAGTGTTCTTCGCCGGAAGAACCGAGAACACATCAAGGTTTTGCTTACCGATCGGAGCTCAGTTATCGAGGTCCGGCAGTAATCAAAAATTCGTGGTTATCACGGTAAATAGATGAAAATTCAAAAAAAATTGGACAAAATTTATTTGAAATTTTTTGAAATTTAGGGAAAAATCGTGATTTTACCCACTCGGTAACCGGTTATCGAGCGGTTTTCTCAAATTTTCTGCATTGTCGATAACCGCTCAGTTTTGTCGGTAACCGCTCGGGTTCTCTCGATTTATCGAGCGGTTTTCTCAAATTTTCTGCATTGTCGATAACCGCTCAGTTTTGTTGGTAACCGCTCGGGTTATCTCGATTTTCAATGACGTTCAACAAAAAACCCAAAAATTATCTTAATTTTGTAAAATCAATAACTAATTTACCTGAGCTTCAAATCAAGTGAAACAAATTTTGTTGGTTTCCTTGTAACATGATCTACATGATAAAAATATTTATACTCATAAAAAAGTTCAAAAATTTTTGTGAGAAAATGTATTTGTTAAACCAAGTTAAATGCATAGTTTACTTTTTGCTAATAAAAAATCATGAAACTAATTTTGTTAGTCTTCTTACATGATCCTATTTCTTTTAAAAATACATGAACTTATGAATTAGTTATTGTAATATACAGGATTGGGTAAATATGTTGCGACTAGATTAATTCATAACTGATCCATCACACCTCAAAAATTAATTACGTAAGAAAAATAATAGTAGATATGAAAAAGTTAATTACAATGCTATTTCTTAACATATTCACTTTACGCTTGTGAACTTTGTAAAAATCATAGAGAAAATAATAAAACTCTAAATAAAGTGAAATTAATTTTAAAGATCCTCTTAAGGTACGTTCTACATAAGAAAAATATGTGTTTTCATATTAAACTTTTTCTTAACATGAGTTAATAACTGAGCCGCACGCTTCAACATTTTTCATTTTTTTAAACTTACTATAGAATAAGATGCAAACGACATTATTTTTGAAAAAAAATTTCACAAAAGTTCTTAAAATTGTGTCTAGTTTTTTTAAGATTTTTTTTTTTGAATTTGTTTGAATTTTTTTATTTTTTCGAATTTTTTGAATTCAAATTCGGTTATCGTTCGGTTTCTGAAACCGAGCCAGACCGAGATGGGCGGTTATCGTGATTTTTTCTCGGTAACCGTCGGTTTTTGAAACCCTGGAACACACATCTCGCCAAGGCCAAACTAAAATAGATCATTGTCCACTTCTAACCCATCAGAGCCCTCTATACGTACTATATACGTTCAATGATTACCAAAGACGCGTCCCAGCTACTTCCGCCCAACTCCATCGCACCCTCGACTCCACCAAATAGGCCATTCCAAGCTCTCTTGCTGCTCCTGCCATGACGCCACACCCAAAACGACCACCTTGCTGGGACAGCACCACGGCCTCCAATGCCATGCCTCCGCTCTCAAAAAGCCATGTGAAATGTGTCTTAATTTACTTATGATGAGTGTTGAGCGAATAGAACAATGAATGCCTCCAACTCTCCAAATAAATAGAGAGGACAACTTGTCTCCAAGTCGTGCCCTCAAACCTTCCACAAGCATCTTCTTCCTTAGCAATCCTCCGTCATGCCGAACACGTCTCTTTCATCTCTAACTTTTCACCTTTATCATCAGTGCCTTTTTAGACATAAAACTCCCAGTGATAGAGGTCTAATTCTCCGAAGAGGGGAATGAAGATACCTCCAACGATGAAACCATAGTCGGTACCTTGTAAGAAGAGTTCAATGATGAAACTGACAGCAACCTCAACAACGATGAGGCTATCAAGGAGATCTTTCGTGAAGATGAAGAAGATGGCGGGGATAGGGTCCAGAGCGATGAGCGCACCATTGAGTGGATGGATGATGGAATCTTGTGTCGCTGCACGCTACCATCGGCCTTCGCAGGAGAAGAAAGACAGTGAAGCTTGAGAAAGAGGGCTCGGCAACGAGCGCTCCATCCTAGCTTCCTCCTCATCCGCCTTTGCTAGCTGTGCTCCTACTAGGAAAAGGTGAGAAGAAGAAACCGTGAGGGCAGATTTAGGCAATGAGACCCGCCTTGCCCACTCTTCTTCCTCCATCTTTGATGACGACGACGATAACAAAAATGGACCAAGAGACCCCTGGGCCATTAGCAATGTAGAAAGTGATGGTGATATGAACCGAAGGCGTAGATTAGTGTAGGTCCTAATATGTATATTAGGACCATTATAATCTTTAGCTTTGTGGTTTTTTCTGTGCTTTTGTCCTCCTCTCAAGTAGATCTCAAAGGGAACTTTGCAAGTTATGAATATGAGAACCCATTCGAGTCTATTATCCAATATTTTTCGCAACTTATACAAGTTTTATGATTTTGTATTGAAGTATTATCGAGTAGATACATCCCATATCAAGGCTATGATTCATTTATATGAGAAGTATCTTTCACATAAGTTATAATCCTTCAAATACATTGTGTGACAAAAAATATAGTCAAACAATGAATAACTTTAAATTTTAATGTCAATCGAAAAGTATTTCTCTTAATATTTTTTTCTGGCTTATGTGTCTGTAGGATCAAGAATAATAATTGATCAAGAATAATAATTAAAGGAGGATGAATTGGCGTCTCATAATTTTTTTAATAATCTTCTTTTATTTTGATACCTAGCACACCTTAAAACTTAGAACGAAAGAAAAATCCCAACCGACCCTCCGAGGAGAAGCTCGTTGGTGTGTGGCCCGTATATGTCGGAGGTGTCGAGGAAGGTGACGCCGGCAGTGACGCCGTGGTGGATGAGCGCGATGATGTCCGGCTCGGGCTTGGGCGGGCCGTAGAAGCGGACATTCCCATGCAGCCGAGGCCCTGCGTGGAGACGTCCAGCCCCTACGAGCCCAGCTTCATGTGGGGGACAGACACCGGAGCGGCAGCCATGGTACTCTCTCTCTCTCTCTGCACTTGAACCGACGAGTCAAGGCAGTAGTATGGATTGCATGTGGGCATTTTTTTGATAGTTCAAGATGATCTTGTATTAATTGGATAATTGGATGTAGTTTGGATTTTCAGTGATTGGATTGGATATGGGTTGGTTTTTCCGCAGGCTTAATTGGACCGAGAGATGCAAGAGAGGAGCAGGACGATAGGGGAGGAGATGGAGGAAGAAGAAAGGCGCAGTGAATGACGTGTGGGCTCATCATATTTCTATATGCTGATTTTTGTCAAAATTTCTTAGATGTTGCCGTGTGACCGGAAACAGTCCATGTGTAATACGATTGCCAGGCACTGCCAACGTGGAGCAAAACCATGATGGAAACGAGTCGGGGAGAAATTTTATCTGATATTTTTAATTGAAATTGATATTTGATATTATATTTAAGGGACAAATGACTTTTACACGTGGAACTTTTTTTTAGAAAACGGGGTAGCTTTATTCAAACAGTAACAGACGAAGTACAACTAGAAACCTGAAGTGTACGTAACAATATACACACAGGTCCTGATCATCAGTACCTCGAAGCTTTCCCAAATGCCGTTGTCAAGTTGGATTGGAGGAGCCATCGTCGATACGTTCACCACCGACAAGATAGGACCATTGAAGATCTTTAAAATTTTTTAGCCACTATCAGCAACACAAAACGCTTTTAGATCTCCGAACGAACCGGATGATCCCGTCAGACTGGGTAAGATACATCTTTCCTTTTGAAGAAAGTAAAGACAACGACACCATCAAAAATCAACACGGTAAGCCAACAGGTCGAAGAACAAAAGAACCTCCAGAGTTCGTTCTTAAAGGAGAAACAAAGAGTAACAAAAGCATCAGTAAATCTATCACTAAAGCCACTAAAAAAAATCATAAACTTACCTAACAACTGGACCAGAAAAAAAACAAACTACTATCTACGCTAGTACTGACCAACAGGGGGTCGGGCCACCCTCCTCCACAGAGGCCGGCAGGCCGTCGGGGCGAGGTGGCCAGCCGAACGCCGATCACCTCGAGTCGCCTCCGATCGCCTCCTAATCGCCTCCGCTTGGAGTTTTCCGTGTGGAACTGGTCTGACAGCAGTGGCATGGCATTGTTCGGCTGCGGGTTGGGTGGAGAGCAAGCTGGGCCTGCTTGGGCCTGCTGACGGCAGTAAGAGTTGGCCCGGATTGGTCCCTGTTCATTACGGACCATACTAATCCGCTCGGTGTGTATGACTTCTGACCGAAAGCAATAAGAGAGTGTTTGTATCATATCTCATCTTCGCGCCTAGCAAAAGTTTGCATGAAAGAAAAAAATTTAAAAAGTTTTTTCTTCTCATAAGATTTAAGAAAAATTACAAAGAAAAAGTTTAAATAAAATTGCTTTTACATGGGCCCACGCAACAGGTCGCGCTCCGCGCGTGCACGGAAAAGAAATTTCGGTTCACCGCCCTATTTCTATATGAGATAAAAACGCATTGTTATCCTGCCACTAATTACTTGATGATCCTCTGAAATATAGTGCCACAGATCGCATTGTGCGGATGAAGTTTTTTGCGTGCTAATCCAAGCTACATGTATACAATTTTTTTTTTGGGGAATATACACAATATTTTTGTGATCAAGGATCGTATCTTGTACGGGAGGCGCAGGTTGTTTCTTTTGTTCCCTCTCATCCGTCTCACAGTGTTGATGTGGCAAGCATTATATTCAGCTACCCTGCAGCAATGTCGACGCCCTAAAATATTTATTCCTATCAACGGCTTAGCATAAACTTACAGTACGGCAGTATGCGATCCTTCAGAAAGAAATATATGACATATCTCTTATCTATTATTTAAAAAGTCTCTAGTGTATCTTCAGCTCCATCCTATGTTCTGCTCCCCGTTCCTATTTCCATAGCCTCGCACACTTGCAGGTGGGCCGCGTCTCTGCAGTTCTCAACCAGAAAGGCCTCATCGAAGACCTCCGCACGCCACCCGCCCCATCCTCGCCGCTACCTCCGTGCGCCGCCCTCCGCTATCTGCCGCCCTAAACCCGCCTCTCCACCGTCGGAAGCCGGCCCCTACTCGACTCGCTCTCGCCGCTGCCTCCGCAGCTCCGATCCTTCACTCCATCCTCACAACCAACAAGGAATCTTCTGGAGCCTAAGGTTTGCACGTCCATGACGGACATCGAGGCGGCAATGGCTCCACCCCAGGCGCCGCCGGCGAGGAGGAGGGTCGCTGCAGCTGCTCTGTGTGGGCACCTCGCGCTGGCCTCACATGACGTCGTCTATGCCCTACTCCGCGCATTATGGATGAGCAGCACCACCAACGCCGCCCTCATCGCCGCGCGACGGGCCTACGGCGAGGACTCCCACATGTCGACCGTCACGGCGGAGGTCTTCGATGAGGCCTTCGTCGCCACAGGGTTGCTCATCGTTGTGCTTTGCTTCGTTGCAGTGGCGCTGCTCCTCCTCGTAGTCAAAAAAGAAAAAAGAAAATGGAAAAAAAAAACAAATTGCGGTGCCGTTCCTTCTCTCGGACAAGGAGGCCGACGGCGATGATGGGTGGCGACGGCAAGTCGAGGAAGCGCTGCTCTTCTCCCTCCTCAGGTGCCCGAGATTCCTCTCCTCTCTCGCGGTTGAATCCATCCATCTTTTTTTTTTTTGCTACAAAGTGTTGATTTTCTTTTCTTGGATGGTTCAGGGGAGGGAGCGCAAGAGGCGGGACAAGAAAAAGAGCAGGAGGAGGAGTCGTCCGGACATGGAGGAGGAGTAGGAGGATAAGCATAAGAAGAGGAAGAAGAGCAAGCACAACGGTAGGGACAAAGGCAAAGGTTTGAGTTCTTTTATCTTTACAAGGCACTGTAAGTTCTTGTTTTTTTTTCCTTGAACAATTTCTCTTCTCTTTATCCGAAATTATGTTTACTACATTTTGTCGTTGTAATTCTTGTTATATCTTAGCTTGTGTATTTTTAGTGGAGTAAATTTGTGCAGTAGGTTACTTATGTGAATTGTGGCTTTGCTATATTTGATCTTGACATGTGTTTAAATATATGTGTTGCCAGAGAGGGATTACAAGGAGAGGCATTCCAATGAGAAGGAGAATAGCAAGCGAAAAGACAAGGATGCAGTGAGTTCTCTAAATGCTATACCCTGTTTTATCAGATATCACTAAGTAAATAGTTGCGTAGGATTGATTTTGAAGTTTCTAAACTCGTTAGCACTTCAGTACTCCACTTTTCGCAGATAAATTGTTGGAGAATCTTGAGCTTTTCATGGGCATATAAATGTCTGATAGTTGAACATGAACATTGGTTTGAAATAGAACCAAACTGAGGAAGAGTGTCGGCTTACCTTAGAAGTAGCACCAAACTTATAACTTGTTTCTATTTTAGGTATATCTTGAGAGAATGCATCTAGGATAAGGTATCGCAAATTTCTACAAGTGTCATAGCCAAAGTGTAAGTCCATTGTGTTGTCCTGGACAATGGAGTCTTATGGAAACTTGCCAGAACATATTTCTCATTTGTAGGCTGAACAAAAGAATCAAAACATGTCAGAATGTGTTTCTCTTATGAAGAATGAATTTGAATAACATGATTTTCTGTTACCATTGACATGAAATAGTGATGTGAGTCATGTTTAGGTTAATGCTTTCTTTTGTGCGACTTTGTGTGCTGTATCTGATAGGAATATTAGTATGCACATGCCCGGAAAGATCTTCACAACAATGGTGTGTGTAAGTAGACTCTAACGTTAGTTCATGTCATCTATTGTTTTCTGATTAACTGGAATTCGAGAAAAGTAGTAATGAGGATTTTTTTTTTTTACATCAAAAGTAGCAGGTTGTTAAGAAATAAGAACAGAAATAGTGAATCAAATGTATTTTAGTGGACGGATAGGGTATGTATGTCCCTTTTTTTTAAGCATGGTATGTATGTCCTTGCCAAGGCATAAGTTATTGACATGTACTGAACTCGGTCTCTTTTTAATTGGTCAACCCTTTCTTTCGCCTTGAATTTTCTATGGTTCTCATTTTTTTCCCCTGCTGAAAGATGGCTTCAAAGAAATATCCAAATATGACTATTTTGCAAAGAACAATGAGTTTGCAACCTGGTTGAAGGAAGAAAAAAGTAAATATTCTCATATCTTTCTTCAGAGTCTGCTCGTGATTTGTTCCTAAAGTTTGTGAAAGTGTGGAGGGTATCTAGGCATCAGTGAGGTTGATGAAGATGATAATATGTATTCATCAGTGAGGTTGATGAAGATGACAAATTCCTATATGAAAGCTGCACGAATCCCAGAAGGGATCAATGGAGTAGGGTGAGTAATCATCAGCTTGAGTGCTTTACTTTGTATATTGTATATTGAGCTTTTCCAAAGCATAATATTTTTAGCATGCTACTGTTATAGTACAAATGGTTCAAATAAGAATGTTGTTACAACCCACATGCACATAATAGTCAATATACTATATATCATGCCAAAGCTGGATGCCTCGAACTGGCATGACCCATCCCTTGTAAAAGAAAAACAACAATGTCAATGGTTTACCTTGACATGGTCCAAGTAAGTTTGATCTTGTAGTATATTAATCATATACAAAACATAGTGACAGATGCAGAGGACCAGGAAGGGCGGCTCATCCACCTCTCTATCCCTATTCCTCCTCCTCTTCTTCTCCCTTTCTCTTTTCTTCTTCCTTTCCCTCATCATGACAAAAAAAATTGTTAAGGGGACTAAGGCGTTTTTTATTGGCTGTGAAGCAGTAGGGGGTTAGAGCCCCTGGATCCGCTCCTGACTCTAAACACAAGCACGACAACAGGACAGATATGTTTGATTACGTGTATCCATATTAGGGATGACAATTTTTACCCATTTACCCATTTACTTATGAGTAAATACCCTAATAGGGTCGGGTTTGTTCCTTGTTTGCTATCCACGGGCACATTTGTGGGCACAAATTGCTACCCGATGGGTATGCAGGCACGAGTATGGGTAAGGCTTACACATACCTGTGATACTCATTTACCTGTATATACATATGACATGTGGGACCAATTCGACGTACCACACTCCTTACTCCTGAGTCCACCAACTCCAAGTCTCCGACCCTAATCCTTGCACCCGCCACCACCATCCACATTGCACACCTATGCTCATCCCCAATCCCAAATCGAATCATCTGGCAGTGACGAGGATGGTGTCGTCGCCATCCTAAATCCAACAATCCCAAGGCAGGCCCCTCGCTGCCGCGGTCCTCCCACCTCTGGCACCGGCTACGTGCTCCGCGGCTCCATGTCCGTTGAAGCTGCCAAGCCTCATGTCCCAGCCCCGTAGTGCCACTGTCCCTACGCAAGCCCGTCTTCACCACTATCGACTAGTTGTGCCCCCATATGCATGGCCACATCCTCAATGTATGCATCCTCTCCGCCCATACCGTCCTCGACAAGGCCTCCCCGCAAATCGACCGCACATGCGTCGCTGAGTGCCTCATCGGCAACTAGATCGGCACCATCCTGCCTGCAACCAACAGAGTACATATCCTATCTTATCAGCCTCTCCCCTCTTACTATTAAACTCTCTTGATTAGATTAGATGGGGTGCGGTTGTAGATCTAGCAATCATCTTTCTATTGCAAGTGAGTGTGGCCATGTCTTTTCACTAGTACAACTACTAACCAGTGCAGTGCGTATGTTGTGAAAAATTTTACACCATCATAATGCTATCTGGCACCTTCATCTTTTATGGATCCACATCATAGTTTATGCCTTCTTTAATTATGAGAGACTTTTGTTTTCCCATGCTTAGCATATCATTTGTTTTATATGCCTAATCCTCGTGGATCATGTAAAGGATTGAAATTACAGTGGCTGCAGTTTGCACGTGTGTGAGCCCATCCGTTGTTTGTCTGCCGCTCGAGAGCGAGTAAACGGGTATGCCCACAGGTGATGGGTTTGTTCCTTACTCTTCGCCCGCGGACGTTCGCGGGTATGCCTACAGGCGAGCTAAAACTCACAGGTAAAAGTATGAGAAAGCACTACTCATACCCGCCGCATTCGATTGCTATCTCTAATCCATGCTTAACTTGTGACTATATCTTACTCGTCACCTGAGAAATTTGTGCTAGTATATTCGTAGTAGTAGCCAATGCCCATCACAACTTCACGCCACAAAACTGCAGGATCAAAGGAAGGAGATAAAATAAGTATTGCCATGGACATGGAGTACTCCATAGTACGATGATGACTGATGAGTAGCCAGCCGGCGGCAGCGCTCGATCGTAAACACACTTGGCATGTTGCGGGGGCACTGAGGTCGATCGATGGGTGGCGCGAGTGATGATGGCTTGCCGCCTTTGATCGATTGTTTAATGCGTTACTGTGGTACGTTCTTCCCTAAACAAACGTAGCTTGCATCATCAACGCCAATTAATTGCTTCCGCTCCAATCCATTCCTCGAGCCATGCATGCATCATGGCGTGCTACTGGAGCACCATGAGTCGTAGCATTCGGCTTCAGAAAAAGAACAACACCAACGGATGAATGGAGCCACGGATCACGTCTGTAGCACATACGAATCCTCTTTGATTCTGGACAGATCTTGGTGATGCTAGATGCACCGTTGTGCGTCCCTTTAGCGCTCCTGGACTACGATAGCGGCCAGTCACCGGTGCAATTTGCGCTGCTATTTGGCGCCCCAACACTCCCAGGCGATGCTCCAATCCCTCTCCACTTGAAGAATCCAGCACTTGGCAGATGCCCACATCCACATGCTGGATTTGCCCACACGCACCTCGCAAATCGTGTCTCGGCTTTGCCCCGCTTTAGTGGAAATTTTTGTGCGCGTGGTAGGAGCAGGGGCGACCGCGAGAACGTGCGCTGATCGTGGCGTCCGTCCCCATAGGCCCACACATGGCATGTGCGTTCGCGGGGACGGGGAGGGAGCGGCCGGCAAGAGTGCGGGGCCGCACCGGGCGGGGCATGAGGGGAACGTGACGGTTGGCGAGCGCGCGGCTGATGTGGACGCCTCGGTCGATCGATGGGAAGCGGGGTCTCTCGAATGAGGGAGGTAACTGCTTTGGTTGCGGATGCGGGGCACGTACCGCATGGTGGTGGGAGAGCAACAACTGAATGGAGGAGTCCACTTGGTTGTGAACGAGAGGCGTGGCAAGGGGGGACAGGGTAGCGACCCCCCTCCGGTGATGCATCGTAGCACGCACGAGTTTGAATGTGGTTGTTGGGTGTGGTCGATGAGGGCCGCCACGTGTGGAGTATCTGTAGGAGTACGCAAATCATTCACACTGATTTGCAATCTTTTTGGAATCGAAAAAACATTTGCAGTTTGTTTACTGCCTACGAGTACTTCCAATGGACACCGTTAGAAGGTCTTTCCTATGAAAGGGGTAAGATAAGGTCAATGGTGAACACTACCTGGTCAATTGGAAGCGCGTATGTCATAATCGAAAGCTTGGCGGTCTAGGTATTCTCTACCTTGAACGTTTCAGTCAGGTGCTTCCCCTAAGGTGGCTCTGGCATTCGTGGGCCTCAGACTCAAAACCATGGGTTGCCATCGCTGTGCCTTGCGACGACTCTGACAAAAAATTGTTCAAGCCCTCAACCACCATTACTCTTGGCAACGGGCAAAAGGCATATTTTTGGCATGATCATTAGCTACAGGGTGCTACCCCAAATTGTTAGCTCCATCCCTATTCGTTGAAGTGTGCCGCAAGAACAACCCGGTGGCCACTGAACTTCAAAACAACAAGTGGGCCAGGACCCTAAGACGACATATCACCACGCTTACCCACCTTGCCGAGTTTGTGACACTTTAGGCTAGGATACAGTCCATCAAATCTCAACCCAAATACCCCATACTCTATCTCATGGTGTTGGACAACTCACGGGGAGTATACCGCCAAGTCAGCCTACATAGCTCAATTTTAGGTATCCCTACAACCATTTGATGCCAGTATTATTTAGAATGAAAAATCTGAAAACAAGTGCAAAGTTTTTTGCTTGGACTTTGATCCAAAACAAAATCCCAACCATTGACAACCTTGCAACCAAAGGATGGCTGCATCTGCCCAGCTGCCCTATGTCAAAACCACCTCGAAACCACAATGCATCTATGCCTTCTTTGCTCGTAGTGAAGGCCGTTTGGTCTAGGGTCTCATCCATGAGCCATAACCCTCCACCAAGCCTAGCACCGAAAATTTAACAAACAAGACAAATTGGTGGCATCAAGTATGGAAATGGAAGAGCACACAAAAGGATAGGAGAGAGGTGAATGAACAAATAATCTATACAATATGGAATATTTAGAAGGAACACAACAAGAGGGTGTTCCAACACCAATCCCTCACAACACAAGAGGTTGCCAACCTAATGACCGAGGATATCGCTCAATGAACAAAAACACTCGTCCCAGCTGCCTACTCCCTTCTCTCTGTTGTTATTTCCGCATGAGTGTTTGACATGCATTTGACACCCCGCGTGGCGATTGTTTGTACTGTTTTTCAAGTTTGTACTGTTTTTCAAACTCAAATACAAACTCTACTCTACCTTAATGAAATTGGTAGAGCTCTTGCCTGATTAAAAAAAAAAACCGAAAATTTACAACATGACGATTCTGAGAGAACTGTTTGTCAGTAATCGAAAGTCTTTGAATTAGCTTTTGACTTGGAACTTCCTTATAGGTTGAAGCAGCCAAAATGAAAGGAAGTACTCGGAAACATGCGTTTTGCGGTAGATTAGGTCAACAGTTGAGGCCTACCGCGAGCTACCGGCGATATATATTGACCCGGGCTTGTGCATGTCACTTTCAGTCCAAGAAGATGAGCTAATCCGGGAACTCATTCTGCTCTCTTTTCCTATCCCTTTGCTTCCGTTGAACACACCAAATGATGATCGGCAACTACTATCGTCCAGTTGCTCCAAGGAAAACACAAACTTTTCTTATGAGCCCTGTACGAATTAGTGCTAAGATCGTGTGATTACTACGTCCTCTAAAACAAACGGTCTATTACTGTTGCATCAGCAACTACTGTGGTCCAGATGCTCCAGGGAAAACACAAACTTTTCTTATGAGCCCTGCACGAATTAGTGCTCAGATCGTGTGATTACTAAGTCCTCTGAAACAAGCGGTATGTTACTGTTGCACCGTTGACCTCATGTGCATTCGTTAATCAGCACCAATAAAACAGATTGGGCATATTTTGCCACGTTACTGATTCTTTTTTTTTTCTTTGACGAGTTGCCTGATACATGGTTGTATTTTTAGAAATGACAATACAACTCGTAGACATACGTACATACGTATATCACTATATGTACGCACTCACACAACTACGGCTACTAAAGATTAGAGATACGAAACTTAAAGATTAATAAATCATTATAAACGTCTTACTATCGATAAGTATATCGTCTACTATTGAAAAAAAATCGGTCTTATATGATACTAGTTGTTGAATGAATGAACATTCAATTTTATCATTTATCTTTTCTTACGTAGGCACTATTTCGCACTTTTGCTACTAACCTTACCATTCAGTCCCATGATTTTACCTTTTCTGCCTTGCTAGGTACATATCTCACCACATTACGCAGCCATTCTTCCAAGTTCCAACTTCTTCCAAGCCCGTAGGAATTTCACATGAATTTGATAGGAAAAATGGACACTGGATACACACACACGTCCTGACACGCCCCTTGGCATTGGTAATGTTTTAAGTAGGGATTAAACTTTCTCTCAAATTTTGGTGAAATTTTACGAATTTCGAAGAGAAACGAAATATCTAATTTTAAATTTTTTTTTCATTGACATATAAGACTCGCAGAGCAGATGACGGAAAATGATCAAAATTTTACGAATTTCGGTCTTTCACCGCTAAAAAAAAATTATAAAACGAAATTGAAATCTCTCTTTCAAGTGCCATGGTCCATATCCAACGGCCAACGCAAGCTCGGGGTGCACGACCGGGTACTCGCACCGAATCGGGGGCGGTAGCTTAACAACAAAAAGGGCGCAATTAGGGAGCCGTTTGGCCTTCCTTAACTCCGCGACCCGCCTAAATCCTTCCCCCCTGTTTCATTCCCTTCCACCGCGGCAAGGCAACCGTCCTCCTCCCCCACGCCGCGCTCTCCCCCTCCTCAAAGCCCATTCCGAAACGGCGGCCTCCGCGAACTCGTGACCTTTGCGAGCCCCCGATATTTCACGACCCGGCGGCGCCGCGACGCGAGGGGGAGGCGGCGGCGGCGGCGGCTTTAAGCGTCTCTCCGCGCGATCGCTGCTGGGGCTCTCCAGGTGAGGAGTTTTTTTTTTTGTCTCTCTTGGCGCGTGTTTGGTCGGTTTCGGAGCTAGGGGTTAGGGTTTGTTTTGTTCGGTTGCGTAGTGCCGACCGATTCGCGCTGGGGAGCTGCGGGTTTTCATTTTACCTTTTGTTGCTTGATTTGAGTTCGAGGGAGTAGGATGGGTTGGGTTGGGCGATGGAGAGTGGTTTGGGTATGGTGGTGATCGCGAGCTTCGTCCGGGCTCAGATGGTTCGGATGCGCTCTGCGTTGGTTTTTACGGTACGGAAATCGCTTGTGTAAATCCGGTTGGCTTCCCGTGGGTTCTTCGCTGCTGTCGAATTATTACTCCGATGCGTCACTTGGGTCTACCGCTGTGGATTCGGTGGGGTTCTGGGTCGTGCGGAGCGACTATTGAGAAATTTTGGCATGACGTGGTTCCCCTTGGCTTTGCTGGAGGAGTAGAGCTCGAGCTTGGGAAATTTCGCCAACTGTGGAAATGTGGCATTGGGTTACTCGGTGATTTGGACGCTTAATTACTCTGCAGTGGATTTGTTAAAGACTGGATGCTTAGTCGTTGTAGTAGCAGCAACAGCAGGACTTGATCGTTAGGTGACTTTATAGTTTATACAAGACCCCTGCAGTGAATCCTATAAATCCCAAAGTTAATGTCTCTATGCAGTTTATGCTAAATTCGCTCGTGGTGTCTGAACATTTCGAGAAAGGGCTATCTAATTGACCCAACAAAGCAAGCAGCATATGCCATTACCTTGCGACTAATGGACTTTATGCTTCATTAGTTGATTTAGTCGAAGAAAATTTCCGGCAACTTCAAGTGAACCCTGGCAATTTATTTATTACTCTGTCTGCTGTTATATTTTCCCTTGTCTCTATCAGGACGGGCATATCCGTAGTCCATGTGCATAGATCATAAGTGGTAAGTATTAAAAAAGCTCCCTGTTTCCCATGCTGCTTCCGGTGGGAAATTATTAGGCAAGAGATTTGGCTCGCATGCATGTGGATTGTCCTGTCTGTTCCAAAACCATCAGAATCTCCGTGAATAATTTGTTTATTTGCTTCGTCCTTGCTCGAATGCTGCATGATCCCATATAGAAGCTCAGTTTGCCCCCAAAAAATCTTCTTATGCTTTATAGTGGCTGCAGTTATGTATAATGTATTTATACATGCCAGTGTCACCTTCCTCCCTTGCTTCCAAGCCTCCAGTCCAGCCATTATATTGCCACAAGAGGGATTGAGGGAACAACTGCAGCTGTTCAGAATTGTGGTACTCAAAGTGAATTCAGTGACCTGAGTATATTGCTTTTCCATGTCAATTTGGTGCCCTCTCATGGTTCTTGTATATGTAGAAAGTTATGTTGCTTGTTTCTGAGTTAAATTTAGATGAATGCTTTTCTTCATTAGGCTTATTGTTTCTGTTTGGTGCCTGTTTCTGGATCATTAGGAAGATTTTGGCCGCTGCAGAAAGCTAGTTCATGAGATCCACATTGTTGCGGTTTGTTCTGGAAGTTGCTATTCTTGATGGATGCCCTTAAGAGTGTTGTGAAGAAGGCTGCTCTTGTCGATGAGACTCTAAGACCACCACTAATTCCATCAGAGAAGCACAATGCTTTCAGCGGGAGAGATGTTAAATCCAGGTACAAGTCTGGTCTGGCTGCTGCCACTAAGACAAGGAGATGTACATCACCAAGTCTTGGCCGGACGTCTGCAACTGAAGATATACCAGGACCCCAAAGGGCACAATCAGCAGATAGAGGAAGGCCCTCAACACCTTCAACCCCTTCTTCTAGGGTGTCAACACCCTCAACCCCTACATCAAGGTCCATTACCCCTGTCCGCGATACCATCACAGGGTTGCGTAAGAGTTCTAAGTGTATAGTAAGCACAAGGGCTCCTGATGGCTTGTGGCCAGCGATGCAGAACTTGTCTTCCTCTTTCCGGTCAGAATCTGTAGCTGCACCTACTAATAAAAAAGATAAAATAGTCTCTGGCTCATGTTTGGATCGTACCAAGGGGAAGGTAAGTGTTCTAACCGAGAGGAAGAAAAGTCCTTTTAGAAGGAAGAACATTGGTGAACAATGCGAGAATGCTCAACCTTCAGAAGAGCCCCCTAAGAGGGTAATTGAGCAACACTGGTGGCCAGCCATGATAAGTAGGCATAGGCCTACGAATCTCATGTCAAGAAGTATTGACCTTTCCGACAAAGCTACTAGATCAGTTCCTTTGTCAAATACTTCAAGAGGCCTTTCACCAAGGAAGATCCCTGCTTCTGAAGTGGCAAGGAGATTGGTTATTCAGGCAAGCAGAAGAGATGATGAGGTAGATTCTGGTAATAATATTCATTCACATACAACACAGAGATCTAAATCTGTGAGCCGGCCAAACAGAACTGTTACTTTCCCTGTTCCAGTTCTACATCGTCCATCATCACCCAGCAAGGTGTTGTCAACTGCATCCTCATCTTCCAGGACCTTTCAGAGCCCATCTCGGACAAGGCCTTCAACACCCTGTCGGTCACAAAGTGCTGGAACTATTCAATCAGGTGTTACATCTCCTGTTACTAACTACATGGTTGATGTGAAAAAGGTAAAGAAGAATGCCAGCCAAATTGAAAACATCCACCAACTGCGTCTATTGTACAATAGATACTTGCAGTGGCTCTTTATAAATGCTCGTGCAGGAGACATTCTATCATTTCAAAAGACCACAGTTGAGGTAAAAATTAGCATATTATCTACACTTTTTGAAATTCGTATATTATTTAAGTTGGCCTTGTTTCCCTTCAAGAAATAAAGGTTGGCTTTGTTCATTTCATGTGGGCTTGTTCTTTTCGGATTCCTATAGTAAATGCAATTGGTCCCCAACTTATATGATGCCATAACAAACAATTCACACAATGCTCCTTCCCAACAAGTTAATCTTAGTGTTACAGGATATATGTCTCTTATGGTATATTAAAAATAAGTTGCCTGACTAGGCAAGTGAACTTTTTTCTTGGTCAAAATGAATTGGCTTTGTAGATATGAGCTGATTATACTAACCATTTGACCAAAAAGGCTGACGAGTTTTTGCATCTAAATTTTTTCTCACATCTGTGCTTAGAATTAGAAGTTTGTGACCTGCTGCTGCTAAGCATTTGTACTTTGGTTTACCACATGTGTATTTACCATTGATTTTTTTTTTGTTGAGTAATCAGTTGATGAACAAGTTGCCCTTCTTATCATGTAAAACAGAGTACTATTTATAATGTTTGGAGGAATACCTTAAACTTGTGGGATGCTGTTAATGTTAGAAGAATCATGGTGCAACACCTTCAGCAAGAATTGAGGCTGTACAACATTCTGAAAGAGCAGGTAAGGTCCGTGATCATACATCAATTGCGCATGTATTCTGGTTAGGTTGCACATTAGATCATGAGCATACTACAAAATTATGTATTTCTGTTTGAACATAATTCCTATTTGCATCATGTTTGCACATGATAGCACAACCTTCCTTGGCGATGCTTTGTGCTCTTGAGCATGGAAAACATCTGAAAGCATAGTTGCCAACAAATAGCAGCTCCAACCTTTGCAAGAGCACTGGGATGGCTAGGAGAAACATGTGTTGACAAGGAACTTGTCTCCTTAGATAGCAGCATGGCTAGCCACACTAGTTGTGGTGAGCGTTGCTGGTAACAGTACCAGTGGTTGAAGCTACCTATCTACAATTCTACATAGCTTGGTTGTGTGCCTTGTGCGTACAATAGAGAGATGGACGTTACCCTGATTGAATAATGTTCTTGTTTTAGGGTGAGACAGGATGTGGTAATAGGTAAATCTTTGAAACAGAAATAAAAAAATTATGAATGCAATTCAAGCATACTAAAGCAATGAACTGAACTTATTACAAGGTATTATTCTTTCAGATGATGTTCTCTGATTCTGAGAGACTAAAGCCACAGTAATATTGCATCTTCTTGTGCAAACATGGTAAATGTGGAACAAACTTAGCATTGCTGAACAAATGCATTGAACAGCACACAGTATAGGGATATAGTTGTCGTACTACATTTTCTTTTCAAAGGAGGGATATGTGTAATCTGAAAATTATTGATATGCATAATGCAATGCAGAACTCATAGTCTTGGAAGTATGACTGTCAAATGCATATATCACCTTTTCTAAAATGTCTATTGTTTTGGTTCAGATTGTGTATCTTGAACAATGGCCAGCACTTGAAAGAGAGAATAGTATCTCTTTATGTGGAGCAACTGAGGCTCTTAAAGCAAGCACACTGCGCCTGCCAGTTACATCGGGAGCAAAGGTATGCTGGGAAGAGCTTTATCAATTAAATTGCAGGCATTTTTGCAGTTGCACTTCTTTATAAATATTATTCTCATGATTTCCGATACGGTATTGTTACCATATCAACAGGCTGATGTAATTGCTCTTAGGAATGCTGTAAGCTCAGCTATTGATGTCATGCAAGGTTTGGGTTCATCTGTTTGCTGCATGGATTCAAAGGTCAGATAATAGCATGAATTTGTCTTAAAATTCTATTATACACTTTTATATTTGTCTATTTGATAAAATTGAGTCTTTAAGTCATATGGTACATATTATTTCACTTATATCATTTTTTGGTAGCTGTTCAGTGCAAAATAACAATAATATGTTGTTCCCTCAGAATGAAAATTGATAATTCACAAGTTGATTTTTTTTTAAAATTCAATAGGTTCTGATTCCTCAGCTAACATTACCTTAATAATGAACTGAACCACATCTTTTTTAACAAGGAAACCAACCGAACTACACCAAGTAATAGTTTGAAATGATGTGCATATCAAGGTTTGATTTAAACCTGAAGCTTTTTTAGGGTCCATTTAGCATCAGATCTTCGTGGATGGGTACAAAAAGGGTTCCATTAAAAATTTCATCAAATCCATTACACCTCTGAGTCACTAAGAAATGACCCGAGTCTCAGAAAAAAAGATGGCCCAACCAATCAATTGGCCTCCCTATATTTTATTTGTACTCAAAACTGAAAAGCTTCTTGTACATGGATTAAATTGGACCTTTTAAAAGGTTCATGACCTCAACTATATCGAGCACAGAAGTTGAGGACCTAAAATGGGACTTCCTTCCCGCTAATTCTTGTGAAGGCTTGTTTTAATTAACACTAGATTATCTTAACCAGGTTGTGGATAGGACATCTTTGGTTTCAGAACTTTCTGTCATAGCAGGACAAGAAAAGGTCACGCTCGATGAATGCAGAGAACTCTTAGCTGTGGCTGCAAAACTGCAGGTACTTAAATTCTGCTCCCAAGTTAGTGTTAAAACAATTAGTTTTTAATAGGATGTCCCGTTCTCAAAGTTTAGATGCTATCAAGGTGTCAAAATATAAAGTTTGAAATCATGTTGTTTAACCATTCCGTTTGGGATCAAATTATCCTTCTTATTTTCATCTATCTTTACCAGCAAGTATCAAGGTCATAGACTACAATCTGATCAAATGGCTTCCTACATTATGTTCGTATAACTTGGTACTGTAGCTTTAAAAGAAAAGGGGTTCGCATTGGCTCGATACGTTGAAAATAATGATATGTTTTCAGCCGGGTCCTTCCCTACTGTTCACCTTAAAACAATGAATTGTGGTATTCTGATTAGTAGAGGAATGAAGTTGAACTCTAGCTCTGTGGTCTAGCCACCTGAAACCATGGAGTGTTAATTATTATTTGAAAGATGGGATTGAGCTGTAGTAGAGGAAATTTAAGGGCATGGACCAAAGTACCATATATATATAAGTGACCATGGAGCTCATAATTCGTAATTTTTTAATAATATAGTATGCCTCTATTTGATGGTGAACTGGTGATCAAGTGTTTCATCGATTTTCTTCTCAAGGGACATGATGCTGGCAGTTTGTACACAAGAACTTAACTAATTTTCTCCCGATTTTTGTTCAGGTGCAGGAGTCTAGCCTACGGACACATCTTATGCAGCAAAGACACTGACTTGTTGATATGAATTAACAAGCCGAGCAAGGTCTGGATATCCCAGACCATGCTTTCAAACAGGTACAACTGTGCAGCTTGAACCTGCAAACTACAAGAACATATCATGCAAACAGAAAAGGAATCTGTAGAGAGAAATAATAAAGAACAACCAAATGTTAAACATCCCTTGGAGATCATGGTGTGATGCTGCGCAGCTAACTACTCCCAGTGCATAGAGATGATAGGTTTACTTAAAGGTCTCATCATATGTAAATGGTTTTCACCATATAGTGCACTCCCAGCCTCCTTTAGTTTTTTTTCTCATTTCATTCGCTGTATAGAGCCCTCTTCTTTTCCATTGTATTTTTTGACATTTTGCAAGAAAATACACAGTTGAAATTGATGGGCTGAGATGATGAAGAAAAAAAAATCTGACTTTTCCATTTAGAAACCTGTAAGATTTTGTGCTTCGCTTTGGACGCATAACCAACTAACTTCAGTGTTGTGTGAATACTGACATCTTACTCGCCTTTGGATTGATGTTGACTCCAAAGTAGCACTGGTGCTGGACACACATCAGTTTGTTAAAATGTCGAGACATTGATTATTCCACCTCTTTCTTGAATTGTTAGCAAAGCTTAAGTTCACATCTCACATTCAGGATTGTCAGGTCCTTCACCTAGACTAAAGCACAAACAAAAATATCCACAAGCAAATTTCCTTGCTAAACTTACGGTGCAGACTTTTTTTCGAGCGAAATGGTGCAGATTCTGAAATCTGATTTTGAAACGATGGCGCACGACCAAGCAGAACCACCTGTTTCTAAGCTAACATTAGCATATGGTTTAAACCAACTTTACCAGCTTCCAGCAGGAGCAAACACTCCTACAAAACTTACGACATGAATGTCATCTGCTGTTTAACATTCAGACCTTGTCGTTTGTTCAATTCCTCTTCCGACAATTCTGGGTCCCAGAATATTACACAACATAGCATGTGCTTCAAAACATCAGCAGTTCAAAAACTTCTAAATTGTTTCCTGTCCCTATGCACAAGCTCCAGAACTCTTGACGAGCTCAGCAGTTGATGCCGCACTGCTTCACGTCCGGCCCCTTGGCCCTGACGATGAACGGGTCGATCCTGACCCAGAGCAGGGAGAAGATGGAGGCCAGCAGCACGGACCAGATGACAACAATGGTGGGCGTCCTGTTCTGTCTCCCCATGAGCCCCTTGAGGAACGGGTACAGGTGGACGATGACCCAGAAGGCGAAGAAGAGCTTGCCGAAGAGCGGCCCCCACGACTGGTAGCCATTGTTGATGGCGTCGGAGATGCCAGCCACGACGCCGATGATGTTGATGATGAGCAGCGTCGTCGGAGGGATGAGGAGCGTGGTCCACTTGAAGGCGTAGAGGTCGGCGAACTCGTCGTCCTCGTCGCCCGTGGCCTTGGAGGTGACCGTGAAGTTGGTGTCGATCCCGGCCAGGACCTTGAGCAGGCCCTGCACGACGGCGAACAGGTGCGCCGACACGCCGCCGATGACCCAGAATTGCTCGTTCCTCCACCACTCCTCGATGCTCACCCCGCTCCACCGCATCTCGAGGATGCCCGTCGCGAAGATGGAGATGAAGAGGGAGATGAAGAACAGGCTGGCGAACGTGCTAATCTGCAAAGTCGCAGAAAGGTGTCAGACATAACATTTGAACCGGTGGTTTTGGCGGGAATGCTGAAGAAATAGGCCGTTGCACTAACCGGCGGCATGATGAACTTGCCGGTGAGGAGGCAGACGGCGGGGAGGGTGCAGTAGGCGAGCAGCGGCAGCGAGGTGAACGGGTAGATGGTGGTGTTGATGTAGGCGAAGCGCTCGAGCCACTTGAGGTTGCCGTTCTTGTAGCCGTACAGCAAGGGGCTGTGCCGGCTGAAGAAGATCTCCACGGACCCCAGCGCCCACCGCAGCACCTGGTTCAGACGGTCGGACAGGTTGATCGGCGCCGACCCCTTGAACGCCGCCCGCTTCGGCATGCAGTACACCGACCGCCAGCCGCGGCAGTGCATCTTGAACCCGGTGAGGATGTCCTCCGTGATCGAGCCGTAGATCCACCCCAGCTGCAGCACCCATGGCAGGCAATTCATGACTGACCGGAGCAATGCAGAGAGCCGACATAATTGATGGTTCCAGCGGTTGATGGCTCACCTCCAGACCCCAGTCGGTCTTGTCCTCGTAGCCGCAGCTGATGACATGGATGGCCTCCTTGAGGAGAGCGGCGGGGCTTGACGAAGGAGGGACGCCGCCTTCCTCCATGAGCGTCGACGTGACAAACGCCGCGGACTGCCCAAACCGCTTCTCGAAGTTCATTTGGGACATGAGCATCTCCTTGTCACTGTCCATCCCTGAAAACAAGAACAGGTTGCAATTTCAGCAATCTTCAAAGCTCCCTGAACTGAGCCAATGTTCTTCACAAGTTTCATCTGAAACTCACCGATATCAGCCGTGGCCTCTGGCAGCCCGTCCTTGGCGTGCTTCCGCTTCTTGCGGCCGAAGCACGGGCAGCAGTCGCAGGTCACCATTTTCGGTCTCTTGGGGCCCTTGGGAGGGTTGTAGCCGTAGAGAGCCTGTCGCCTGAATACACATCCTGTTCCGACGTACACCGGGCCTTGGATGCCGTCCAGCCCCTTCATGTTGATCTGATCACCAAGAACTGCCATTGTCAGAATCCATCACTCATAGTTTTTCTTCTAGATTCATTTAGGTGTGATCAGACTGCAGGCTTACGTCGAAGAAGACGGTGTTCCTATTGGCGTATCGGTCGTGCGTGTCGATGCCGTCGAACCGCTGCGGGAACTGCACGTAGCAGACCTTCCGGCCGACCTGAGCATCCATGAGGAAGCACATCGCCTCCCGGACGGCCTTGCTGTTGTTGATGTAGTGATCACAATCCAAGTTGAGCATGAAAGACGCGTTTGTCAGCACGGCGGAGACACGGATCTGCCGGAGAAAAGTTCAGAGAATCGCAGGGCATTCCTTAGTCTACGTTTCAAGGAGATGAAGAGGTCTCAGGTGTATTAGTACCAGAGCGTTCATGGCGCCGGCCTTCTTGTGGTGCTGGAAGCCGGGGCGCTTCTCACGGGAGACGTAGACGAGGCGGGGCAGCTCGTTGCCCTCGGTGTCGTGGCCGCCGCTGTGGCCCAGGAACACCTGGATCATGCCAGGGTGGTCGCGGGTGTTGTTCCCCGGCCACGGCGTGCCGTCCTTCATGATCCACCCCTCTGCCGGCACCTTCATCGCCTTCGCCACCAGCGCGTTGATCCGCACCTTGAACTCCTCGTACTCTCTCTGCTCAATCAATCAGTCAGCGTGATCAGGAATGGTGTTCCTTACCAAATTCCAACGGAACCATTGAGTTGATTCCAGTGTGCTGCAGTACCTTCATGGCGCGGCGTTCTTGGACGAACGTCGGCTGGACCTTGTCTTTGAGGTAGTCGACCTTCTGCGAGAAGTAGAACTCGGGGGCGCGGGGCTCGATGCTGAACTTCTTGCAGAACGGCACCCACTTGCGCGCGAACTCGGCGGTCTCCGACAGCGCCTCGAACGTCAGCATCGACGCGCCGTCGTCGGAGACGTAGCAGGAGACCTTGTCCATCGGGTAGTCCACGGCCAGTATGGAGAGCACAGTGTTCGCTGTCACCAGTGGGGGCTCCTTGAGCGGGTCCACCGTGCTGACGAAGATGTCCACCGCCGACAGCAGCGACGGCTCCCCTTCCCTCTCGTACCTGCAATGTTCACAGAACTCAGAGGCATGCCGTGGATTATCATTTGTCACTGGGAAGCTGGCTGCTTCTTGTTCTGTTTTTGATCAAGAACTTGTGATGGATGATGTCTCGACCTGAGCGAAAGGCGGTCGAGGTAGGTCTCGCGGTCGATGGGGAACCACTTGGGGAACTGGTCGAGGATCCATGAGATGGCAAACCAAATCTCGCAGATGATGGAGGTGAGCCACAGGCCGATGGCTTCCGGGACGGGGTGCAGGATGCGGTACCGGAGGAAGAAGGCGAGGACGACGAGACGGAGCACGATGACCATCCGGTACGGGTTCACCTTGCTCGACGCGATCGCCACCTTCCTCGACAGTGGCTGCCTCGCCTCGTCGTTCCTGCTCGTCGGAAAAAGAACAAAAATTTCAGGTGATCAACGTCTATTCTTGGAATCTGCTGCTGTGATGGGTAAGACGAGCTCGAGCTGGTTTCGAGGTTTACAGCGGCACGTCGGCGTCCATGTCGTCGGGATCGCCGGCGCCAAGGATGCCCTGCTTGGACTTCCAATCGTCCATCCTCCCCTTCCAGCTCACTTCCTTCTTCTCATCCCACTTTGCACTTCCTGGTAATCAAATCCATCAGGAAATGATCAATGTCGTTTGATTTGAACAGACGAGACAAACGACATTTTTCTGATTCGATCATGAACAGCAAGCAACGAAGCATACTAACCTGGCTCAGACACAGGGTAGGGATGAATGCGCTTGTGCAGGGAAGAGGAGTGCTCGCTGTGGCCATAGCCGTTGCCTACCGGAAACTCGCCGCTCACCTAAGGAATTCAAATTAGAAATCCTGGAGAGCGAGGGGGGAACGAACAACTAGTAGAATCAATCGAGTGGCTAGTAGGGGTATATATACCGGCACAGAGCGAGAGCCGGTGATGATCTGTGGGATCTGCGGAGTGTTGTTGCCCTCGCCGTCGTCGGGGCCCCTCCCGTAGCTCATCTTGCCGTGCAGCATCGCCTCGGTGATGTGGCTGTTCTGCATGCCGCCCTGCAGCTGCCGCTGCTTCTCCTTCTCGTCGTCGTCGATGTTGAACTCGTGCTCCAGGTCGTCGATGTCCTCCTCGTCGTCGTCTCCCGCCACCCTCGGGCTCCCTTGACATCATTCGAGATCATGCAAATTGACAGTAATCAGCAACGTGACTAATCGATCGATCATCAGGTTCATGGACAAGCCGGGCAAGAAATGGCAAAAAAAAAAAATGTACCCTTGAGGCGCTTGTAGCGGGTCTTGCACTGGGGGCAGTTCTGTGTGCCCTCCCGACGCTCGTACTCGTAGCAGGGGCGGCACACCGGGAAGCCGCACTCGTTGCAGGCGACGAAGAGGTCGCCGTCCACCGTGAGCCCGACCTCGTCGCCGCATATCTCGCACACCTGCCCGCTCAGCGCCCGCAGCGGCTTGGGGTCCTCGTGCCCGCGGATGAGCACCAGCTCGTTCCGGTTGTGCGAGCCGGCCACCAGCCCGGCGCTCGCCTCCATCGCGACGCCGACGAGGCCGAGGTGCTCTTGGCCTCCCTATGGCGCTCACGCTCGCAGACAAGGCGACGCAAGTAGTGTGTGAGATGCTCTGCCTTGTGGCAGGGGCTAGCTAGCTATATGAGAGGCCAGAGGAGAGGGAGGTTTTGGCGGGTGGGAGAGGTGAGGGGTGCCTGTTCGAACGATCGGCGAGCGCGCGCGATTTGGTGCGTGCTGGAGGCGATCGGGCCGTCGGCGCGTGGGTGTGAGTTCGTGTGACGCGCGCGTCCGTGGCTGGTGAGGGGGAGCCGGTGTTGGTTGGGTGCGGCGTCCCCGTTGCCGCGAAGCGAAGCGAAAGGCTCGCCTTGCCGCTTGCGCTGGCTTGCAGCTGAATGCTGCTGCCGTTGTCAGGCTGCGTCCGGACCAGCCCCTCGACCAACCGTGACTTGGCTTTCCGGCCATCTCATTTTTTAACTTGACGGTACTACTTTTTCAGAAAAGATTTTTGAAACTAATCAGCCTGTGTTTTTTCATAAATGGGATGCTTTTTTCTCTTCCCGTGGGACGTGCTATGAATTAAGAAAATATATTTATTTGTATTTATATTTATGTATTTGTTGGTGAAAGAAACTGTTTTCCACAAACACGATGCGGCGAGAATAAACTTACAGGAGTGGCTAAGCTTAGGGAAGAAGTAGAGACGAAAAGAATGCCTAGAGTGATTATGAAATCTGCTTCCCTGGGTATTGTATACCTATGATTTGTATTTATAGTGTCATTCAGAGAGCAAATATATAAGCACACCCTATGGGGATTGTGATACAAGTTGCCGCTTATATGACTAGGGACCTAGGGATAGTTTAGTGAAAAATTCCACTGGTCCAGACCATACTATCAGCTGCTATGATACTATCCCCGAATAGTGGAGGTTATTGTGACGGTATGTGGCCACAATGCTTAGTCGGTTGTCGACGATGGCACACCGGCCATGTGCGGCAAACCTAGGGCGGCCACCACTTGCGTCTGAGTGTCATGGCAGCCACTACTTGCACTAGGTGTCAGAGTGGGCACTACCAGTCGGGTGCCAGGGCGGCCACTACTTGCACTAGGTGTCAGGGCGATCATCACTTGCACTAGGTGTCAGGGCGATCATCACTTGCACTGGCATTAAATGTCAATCCAATTGTGGTCGTCTATGTGACCAGTGGGCCTGTCCCACTAGGTACATCAGGGTTCCTCGCCCCTCCCGAGGCCTTTGGAAGGCTTCGAAGGCTTGAGCCTTTGGGACCCTCCGGAGCCCGTCGTTGCCAGAGGGGTTCTCAGCCTGATGGTCTTTGGACGCAGTCTTGATGGAGCCAATGGGTGTCGGGAGTCCTTGGTTGCAACCTCCTAACAATATTCATGGGCTGAGGTGTTCCCCTAACAACACCCCCTCATCCGCTGGCCTTGAGGTCCGGATGGGCAAGCGGATGCCCTAAGGAACTAGCTCCAACCCTGCACCAAAGTTAGTACATCGCGAACAACTTCCTGCCCTTGTTGAACTTCTCAGCAGTGGCCGCAAGAAATGGCGATGGGGCTTGTTGAAGACGGCGTGGTCCGAGGTCCCACAGTGGTCACCGAAGGTGAGGTTGACGGTAGAGCCAAGGGGTGGTGAGGCTCCATGGAGACCGCAGGGCTTGGAGCCTTGTGGAGAGAGTCAGAGGTAGAGTCGATGACATGACCGAAGGAGGCGGTCCATGATCCCCTCTGTGGTAGCCGAGGCAAGGCATGATGAAGACAACAAGGTCGTCTGGAGCCCTGTGGCGGTCGCTGGAGGTGACATTGATGATTGGGTCAAGGGAGGAAGTCTACTACCCCCGCAGCACTAGCGATGGCGAGGCTCGAGGGAGGCCAGGGATGTCCGGTGCCATGCGGCAGCGTCGGAGGTGAGGTTGATGACTGGGTCAAGGGAGAAAGTCTACTGCCCCCTCAGCACTAGCTGTGGCGAGGCTCGAGGGAGGCCAGGGCGTCTGGAGCCTCGTGAGGATGCTGGAGGAGAGGTCGATGGTGGAGCCAAGGGTCAGCAAGACTTGACGGGGACTTCATGGTCTGGAGTCCCGTGACGAGAGTCTGAAACGAAGTTGATGACCCGGTCGAAGGAGGCGATCCACAGCTCACTCTATGTGTGGCCGTAGAGAGGCTCGACGGAGGTGAGGTCGTCCGAACCCTCGTGGTGGGCACCGGGGGTGAGGTTGATGACCTCACCGAAGGAGGAAGTTACAGGCATGCTAGAGCCGGTTGCCGGCTGCCCCGATCGGCAAAGATGCTATAGGCATGCTAGCACGGTGCTTTGAGACACCTGCTGTAGTTGGCCTAAGGTGATGCAGGACAAGTGATTGGCTACAGTGAAGAGGCCTTCCACATCTAGTGTTGTAACTCTTTGCGTGTATGAACAGTAAAAAACCAATAGTTTGCTTTTATCTTTTGTCTTCCCAAAGAAATTTGGTTCACCATTCTATCTAGGCGTAGTCACGCTGACGTCGAACAACCAAGGAAGGCTCATGGACGAAATTACAGAAAATAGTGAGATAACAAAATTACTGAAGTTTGTGTCCATCGCCTATAGAAAGTAAGTTTTTCGTAAACCACAAGTGAATAAGGGTCCCATGAGGAGCACCAAGAAAACTTGCAAGATACCCTTATCACACCCGTCAAAAAAACCTATACATGTCTAGAGTGATTCTATATGCTATCTGTAGTGGTACGTCGCTTTTTCTTAACCTTTTTGTTGTAAAAAAAAATCTTTGATTTCTTCCTCATATATCGATATGTAACTCTCTTGCGTATCTCTAAAAGATTTATGGGTTCTCTATGTAACTACACATGCTTTTAGTAAACCAATGTTCTTTGTGACTTAGTATGAGATATGTGGTGGAAACCACATGCTAGGTGGAAACATGGAAATCACTTTAAAAAATATTTAGAAGATTGAAAAATCACTGAAAAATATCATATGCAGCGGAAGTGATATTATGCATCCATGAAAATTTTCAAGATAAAACTCGACTTTGTTTGTGAGACATGAAATTGACAAACGGAAAAAGAGAGAGACAAATTTCAGTATGTTTCACTACATATTGTCCCATCCAAGCAACCCTGTTTGGAACAATGTCTTTTTTGTAAGAAACCTGAAAGAATTGTACCACTGCAACTGTTGTAAAACCTTCTACCTTTTTTGGAAAACAATGGCAGGAGCATTGTCTGAAGAGAACAAATAGCTATGCATAATTTGAAGCCTTACGATCTAGGGAGGGAGAACCTTAGGATTCATGTGCATGCCCTCACAGAGAGAAAAATCTTAGACTTGAGAGTCACAAATAAGTTCCACAAGGCTACTCGCCGTGAACAGATGGATCGGCAGGCGGGCGATTATTTGTTCTTCAAGCATCAGGTAGGTTGGTCCGTCCCCATGCAAACCCATGCCTTTTTCAGCCCATCATCGACCGTAGCAGCATTGAACGAGAAGCGAACGAGATATCTTTCGTTTTTGACCCCCGGCCGGTAATCACCAGCACCTCAATTTGGTATCAAGCGTGCCCTCTCCACCTACCACGCGTTACATATGATCGTGTAACACACGCACATCCTGCAAACTTCTGTTGCCAGAACTCAGTTTTATTGTTGGAGAAACCGTCACGGGGAAACTAAAAATCAAGTGCAAACGCATCTCTTTTTTCTTTTTTTGGCGATCGTTTAGAAGAAACGTCCCGATCGTGAACGGGAGATGTAGGTGCCCGTCTGCAGCATCAAGTTTCGATCGATTTGCTGGTGATCCTGTTGCTGTTCGTTGTGCTGGAAAGATCAGATCAAGACGTTAATGTCACCGCTAGATCATGTCACTGTAATCTCTGTGCTCGAGGAAAGGTCGTGTCACTGTGGAATTTTATTGCTTTTATTGTCCTTGCTCTCCTCTTCTTTCTCCGGCTATATATATTCTATTGCGCCAGGAAAGGGCGCATGCAAGCACCTGACTGGAGCCGTCAACCTTCTCCGTTTTGAAGTCGATTGTCGATATGTTCGATCAGCGCAGTCTCTTGTGAGAGTTGCGGCCATGGTCATTGGTCAAGGACCAGGCAAGTTTACACTCCTCAGTGTGCTACAGACTAGATCTGTGGTACTATTTTCTCTCTGCAATTGTGATTCACAGCTTCAGATCTATCTGTGGCACTCTCTCTCTCTCTCTCTCTCTCTCTCTCTCTCTCTCTCTCTCTCTCTCTCTCTCTCTCTCTCTCTCTCCCCCCTCTCCGATGTTATTAGTTGCCGTGACAAGTCAATTGAGCACATTGAGAAAGCGGTTGTTATGTTCATTCGGTTACTTCAAGAAGGCATGCAGGACGTTCCTCATTGGTGGTTTTCTTTTTACTCTCGTTCTGGCCGGGGCTCTGGCCTACGAACTCACACGGCGTGTCCGGCGAATTCGCGGGATCTCGCCCTTCGGCCGTCCGGCGACGCGCGCGCCGCTGGAACTGGGCGGTAGCAGCAGCCCGTGCGCGTGGCATGTGCCGAAGCGCGAGAGTGTTACCAAAGCGCCATGACTTGGGATTCCTATGGGTCGCCCTTTTTATTTTCATACAGGACACTACTTGATATCAATGCTAGAGTAGATGGTTGGTTGAGATTGAGGCGAGGAGGGCAAACAACCAGCCATGTAGGGGATGGTAGGATCGAATGTGAGGCAAATATAATTGCGGTGTTACCTGCACTTTCTTTTGTCCAGCTATACAGGACACTATTTTTTTTTTTAACTTCGGACTCATCCTTGACGCCTTCATTGGAGGCGTAAGTGGATGCATCCTACGCCGCCCCCCGGCTACGCCGCCCCCCAGGAATCGAGCGTGGGTGGCTCAGGGGCTTGAGCTCCCTGCTCTCCCTGTCATAGCCAACCGAGCCCCAGCTCGGATGCAACATGATACTATTTCAATCTTTAAACGCATTGTCATCCCTTGGATAGAAACGCCACGGGGTTACCTGCACTTTCTTTCGTCCAGCCAAATATAATTGAGGCAAATTCTAGTGCAGTCACATACATCAAATTTATTTCATGATAAAAAGAATACTACCTCCATTTCTTCCTGCGTGAATATTTGCTTTCTATAAAACAGGGCCATTGCCTTTGGTCTAAAAAGAATACTACCTCCGTTTTAGAAATACGTATCACTTATTATTTTCTTATTTGAATTTTGACCACCAAATTTTAACAAATATATTTTTTATGGTGGGGGGGGGGGGTGTTGGAGGGCGACGTATATATGATCAGCAGGTTACATTAGGAGGCGGCAAAAAGTGTGAAACACATGCACCGCATCAGTTACAAATTTTAACATGTACATATGCACACTGTTATAAGTATGCAACATGCTTGAAGTAGCTTAAATGAAAAATTCAATAACACTGTTTTTACTTTATTTACTAGATATTGTAAAAATTATTACCCGACAAACTCTGAATAGTAAAGTTAAATGTGGTAAGTACGTCAAAAAATTTAGTATCCAATTTGATGTACTGTTGTCCCCAGGGAAACTGGCTAGAAAAAATACTTGCGTTGTTGCATCAGCTTTTACCGAAGCTAACTTCTATAAGAGCTGTACAGGTTCTCAGTTGATAATGTCAGGGAAATGAACGACGTACCCAAGTCTTGACCGTTGCAGCTGAGCTGAGGTTATGGCCGCGTGCCCGGCGTGCCGCCAAGTCCCTCCCATGGCCGCGTGCCCGGCGAGGCGACGAGGCCCCTGAGGTCGTGCCGGCACAGCGGGCAGGCCGTCCCTTTGAAGAGCCACTTGGTGATGCACTGTGAGTGGAACGCGTGGCTGCACGGAAAGTTCACCGGCGCCGTCCTGCTCGAGCTCGCCAGGCCGTCCAAGCAGATCCCGCAGGGCGCAGGGTTGCCTGTCTTGGGGTCCAGGGTCTGCATCACCTCCTCACCGCAGTAGCGGAGCAGCGCCTTGGGCTCGCTGAACACGACTGTTACCTATAGGTCCATGTCCACGGCGAAGCGGTAATGCCCTCCGCAAAGACCCTGGTCGTTGCTGGGCGATGCTGATAGCAAAAAATAACATGGTCAGATTTTTTTTTATATCAGATAGTTTGGTGTTTAAGTCCGTATTATTATTGGACTATCTGATGTGAATAAGGACGATTTCTTGCGAAGAATTTTGTTCTTTGGAAAAATTCGTTCAGCGAGGGATTCGGTGGTAGCGCCGGTCATTTGGTGAGCTTAAAGGAAAATCTTGCGGAAGATTTTGTTCTCTAGAAAAAACTGTGCGACGAAAGCCTCCGGTGAGTTTATTTGTGACGTCAGAACATTCGGTGAACATTAGGAAAGAATTTAGTGTTTCGGCCAAGTTAAACTCGCCCGATATTCTAGTGTTCTGAATTTTGTTCTCACCGGATCATCCGGTGTAATAAGAATTGATATGGCCGGGTAATGAAGATTTTGAGTGTTTATTAGTTTGCTCGATTACAAGTATTAGTTGAATATGGCTATCAGTGGATTAACATAGCTATGATTAATAGAATAATCAATATGACCGAGTAATTAGAGTAAGATTATTTGTTACTTATCTCGACTAATGTTTAATTTGGCTCTTAGATAAATTAACTAGCAGATTAATATAGCCTAATTAATATTTGTACCTTATTTGGCTGGCAGAGGAATAATTAGCCGAATAAAAAAGTAATCATGCATTTATTAGCTAATTCAGTTGATTAGTTAGTAGTCGGCTCGCTAATTGAGTTGTTAGTGCAATGGTGTTAATGTGACCGATTAATTAGGTAATTAGCACATTAATGGAAAGGGAGGAAAGGAGAGTTGGATACCAGTCGGCAACATGCATGCGTTGGAACAATTAATCTCATCATGGCCGGCCGATTGCTGCATGCGGATGGAAGCGCGCCATGCAGATGCTGGTGGTGGGAGCCTTGGAAGCAGGTGGAAAAAGCCAAGTCAGGTGCGCGACACAGCGGCGCCTGGGCTCGGTTATTTTTCTCGTGAGCAGGCCCAGTCCAGTCCATGCAAGGTGTATACGCCGTGTCGTGTTTTGCTTACGTGAAGAGATCGAATCTGTTTGTAGATAGAAAAACATTCCGATCGAAGTAAACAAAGTCCAGCCCCTGTATAGCCCCTGTATAAATACAAGAGAAGTCTGATTGACAGTACCTCCCTTGAGCCCAATCCACTCGGATCTGGGCTGCCCTTACCCTCCAGGAATTGCCACCGGGGATGAGTTGGAGAAGAGATGGAGGAAGAAAAGAGAGGAGGAAGAAAAAGGGCTGTCCTCGTCGACCAAGGATGAATTGGAGAAGAACGTCCGGCAGGCTTAGATCACGGACCATGTGGGGTGGCGTTTGACTTGGCGGCGTTTATACGCGCGCGAGTCAGCCGGACTTTAACATCGTCGCCGATGTCGAGTTCGAGAAGGATCCCGGTTTCGTCCGATCAGAAATCGGGTAGAATTGCAATCTATTTGTGGCCAGGCGATGTATGAGATTCTGCAGCTGGGTGTGTTGTTCCGTTTCTCCAATCGAGCAGTAAAGCTTAATTGATCGGCTGGGCGGCCATGTCGGTGGAGACCAGGATCCGTTGCCGACGGAAGGAGACCCGAATGGAGGGCCACGGCGGTTTTGCGCCGCTGGAGGAGGACGCCTCGCGGCGGGGGGCCTCACCGAGCCCGCACAGACGTCTGAATCCAAGTCAAAGCACCGCGTGGACGACCCCTCGGCCTTCCTCGATTACGAATATGTCTCAGATAACTATCATTTTTTATAGCAACACATGACTGATTTAAGACAATTTTTTTTTCGACCGGCAACTTTGAAGATCGCTGGCCAGACGATTTACAAGCAAATAAAAAATCATTACTCAAATCGCAGGGATTTAAAGTAACAACTAAGAACTATCCTAAAACTACACTAAAGTACAGAAAAGTAAAGTAGAACAAAAGTAGATGCAATTATTGCAATTGATTAAGTTGTTGTAATCGATCTCCACCCCTTCAACTATTTATAAGGGAGCTTGGATTTTGCCTTACGGAAATAGAAGTCTCTACTCTAAAACCTACACAAATATGTCATGTTTGGTCAAAAACATGAAAAGAATTCAAACAGATCTACAAATCCACTTCGATTCGGACTCGGACTGAACGCCAGATGGTCCGGCGAGGATATATTTCTAAACACCGGATCATCCGTCGAGTTCAACTTGGCTAGATCTCGAATTCTTTCCTAATATACACTAGATAGTCTAGTGTTAAAAATGAACTCACTAGAGTATTCGCCGAACTAATATTTTTAGAGAGCAAATTCTATTGCAAGATTTGAAATATATGCACCAAATGATCTGGCACTGACACCGGAACACTCGTCGGACTAATTCTTGCAGAGAGCAATTTTTCCATCAACAAATCAGCCTTAACTCATCGGATGTTCCGGCGATCAGCCGAGTATATCGCTGGAGCAGTTTTTTCAGAGAGCATGTCACCTTGTAAGAAAAAATCATTGCATTCATCTGATGGTTCGGTGACCATAAGACACCTCATCGGACTATTTTTTCAGAAAGCATGTTTTTAACACGAATCAATCCTATAAGCACCATAGAGTCTGGCGACTACATGACTCTTTCGCCGGACTATCCGGTGTTAAAAAACCTAGATCGTACCATTTTTTTCTATCAACATATGCTCTCCTATTTTTTCAGTAAAGTTTGCATACCAAAAAATATTTTCATAGAGTATAATCATGAATAGCCTATTATCTATTTCAGTTACCACTTAGGACGATATAAACAAAATACCGGCCATTTGTAACTTTGTCTTAGGACGATAGTAAATTACATCGGCTATGTATGTCTACCTCTCTTCTCAACCGTCTTGCCAAAAACTTGGATAAAATTTTTTTCTTCAAGTATTTTCTATTGAGAGTTTTAGGCAACTTGTCTCATTATAAATATTGCAGCATATACAAATTTTCAGTACAATCCCTACAATCTTAAAATGATCTTTCCAACTAGAGATCATTTTCCGAACTTATTATCCCTAGACCTTATAGGTAAAATCGTCTTCCAAAGTTTTAAGCTTTTGTCTTCACTCTCTTATTATAGGCTTTAGCTACTCTTAATTTATCCTTTTGAGTCTCTCTCAAAATTTTAAGCTTTTCGTCATTAAGATCATCTATCCTATCTACCATAGCATTATAATAATACACAGTCAACAAGTTATTTTGTTATGTCACTCTCAACATGCCAAGATTTACCTCAACGGGAAAAACGACCTCTTGTCCATACACTAACTCATAAATAGTAACTTTGGTAGCACTATGCTTAGATATGTGATGAACCCACAATGCTTCACTCAAAACCTCATGCCATCTTTTTTCATGTTCTTCTATTTTATTTTTTATGATCTTAATCAAAGTTTTATTGCGTGACTCGGCCTATCCATTGGCCTAAGCATAATATGATGAGGAATTGAGAAGTTTAATTCTAAATGATTCGGCAAATTCACGCACTTAATGAGAAATAAAAGAAGAATCTTGATCGGTAGTTAAAGTTTATGGAATATCAAATATATAAATAATATGCTCCAAATTAAACTTGATTACCTACTTATGTGCTATGTTCTTCAATGGAACGGCCTCGATCAACTTTATAAAATAATCCGTAGCAACCAAAACAAAGTGATGCCCTTTGAAAGATGAAAGATAAATTTGACCGATGAAATCTAAAGCCCATTCAAGAAATGGGCATAGTTTAATAATATGATGTAATATAGAAGCAGAAGCTAATTGTATATCGCCAAATTTTTAATATGCTTCACATCCTTTGTAATATCTAGAGTAATCATCAAACACAGCCAGCCAATAAAAACTAGCCCTTTTAACAACCACATCATTTTGTAAACCGATTGATATGTACCATAAATACATTTATGTACTTCACCTATAGCAATTTTACTTTGCTCTGAACCCAAACACTTCAAAAGCAACCCATCTATGATTCAGTGATATAATTCACCATCCAACATCACATATTTCAAAGCTTGTTGCCTAATCTTTCAATCTACCGATGAACTAGGATTTTCTAAATACTCAATCATTGGCTTTCTCCAATTACTAAGTGTAGGCAAATCTGATTTTCAGGGCAAAACCGAAGTCCCTTCTTGCTGTTCAGCCAAATGAACACTAGCACAAGTCAACAACTGTCTTTCTAACACAAAGAACATTTCTCTACTTACTCTATAACCGGATGCTTGCTACGCTAAATCATTTTCCCTCATATTCTCTTCTCTAGATATGTGAGTAATTGTGAAATCATCCAAATTTGCTATGATATCTAAACATCTATCTAAATAGCTATTTAGTGACCCATCAAAGCATTGAAAAACTTTAGAAACATACTACACTACTAATAATGAATCACCAAATACTTCTAATGGATTCTAAAATTTGCAAACCTAACAAAAGAGCTTCATACTCGGTTTGATTGTTGGTACAAAAGTACTTCAAACGAACCAATTTTTCAAAAACAACACTTCTAGGTGAAACTAAAATAATACCAACACCTTGATCTTCACTACAAGCCAAGCCATTAAAATATAGTTTCCACAGACACACTAATAACACTAATCAATATATCATTATCAATATGATGATCAACAATAAAATCAGCAACAAATCGTATTCAATTAACACATATGCCCATTTTTCGATTCTACCACTCAAAATCAGCTTTTGCAACATGTATTTAATAACATCGATTTGACATGTAAGCACACAAATACTAAAAAGCAAATAATGTCTCAATTTGGTGCATGCATAATACAAGAACAAACATATTTTTTTCAATAAACATGTACCTTATTTCCGCATCTAAGAGGCGCTGACTTAAATAAGTGATCACATATTCTTTCCCTTCACTTTCTTGTGTAAGAACAATACCTATCACCATCTATTATGCAACAACATATAGCCGAAACAGAATTCCGGTCTTGGGCGCCCTCAACACAGGGGGTGATGACAAATATTTTTTTATCTCAACAAAAGCTTTTTGCTATTCTGCTCCCAAGTAAAATCGGCTTCTTTCTTTAACCGAAGTATAGGAATAAAGACACCAACCTTGCAGGACAAGTTAGATATAAACCACCTCAAGTAATTGATTTTTCCTAGCAATTTTTGAACATCTCTCTTTGATTGTGACGCCCCTAATTTGTCTATAGCTGCCATCTTATTGGGATCTATTTCTATGCCCCTCTCATGTATTATGAATCCTCAAAACTTGCTCGTCGATACACCAAAAGCACGCTTAAGTGGGCTTATCTTTAAACCATACCGATACATCCTTTCAAAAGTTAAACGCAAATCGGCTAAATGACTATCCATACCTTCTGATTTAACCACAATGTCATCAATTTATATATCTAATATAACACCAAGCAAATCATGAAAGATTAAATTCATAGCTCTTTGATAAGTGGCACCGGTATTCTTTAACCCAAATGTCATGACAAACCACTCAAATAAACCAACAAAACCTAGACATCAGAAAACCGTTTTAGACATATCATCTTCGGCCATGAAAATTTGATTATAACTCGCATTACCATCCAAAAAATTAATAACTTTATGACCCAAAGCATCACTAATTAACATATCAGCGATAGGTATATGATATTCATCTTAGGAGTAGCTTTATTTAAGTCTCTAAAATCAATGCATACTCTCAACTTACATATGTTTTTCTTCTCTATCGGGATAATATTGGATATACATTCAGCAAACCTACAAGGACGAATAAACCCCGCAGCGAGCAACTGGCTTACTTTTTCTTCGATTCGCCCATACATGTTAGGATTAAACTTTCTAGCCATTTGTTTGTGAGGTCTAAAACCCGATTTTATATAGAAGCCGATGCTCCACAACTCATGGCTAAGTCCTAGTATCTCATGATATTCTCAAGCGAAACAAGTGATATATTTCTTAAGCAATGCAACTATTCCGCCTTTTTGAACATCATGCATATTTTTGTTCACAAGTGTTGGCCTAGGAACAGTACAATCTCCTATATCTACCTCTTCTAATGGATCGGCCGATGAAAAATCTTGTCCTAGCTTTTCTACATCATCAAAAATCATCAATAGTTTCACAAATATGGTTCTTTTTGGACCGATATTGCTCCACACACTGTTGCAACAAATCTAAATTACTTTGTTTATCCATTGATAACATTACATTGCTAAGCTGAGATGAAAAAATTGGATGTACAGACATGGGTACAAACCATCCCTAGTAACACTACAGAATCATAGCTAGAAAGGTCTTGACCAGATAAACATTGTACATTTATATGTTGCCAATCTACTGAAGCATCGACTAAAGCAACAAAAGCCGATATACCTGCATGGACAATTTCTACTTCATTATGTACCCATTGAATCAAGAATTGGAGCAAACTAGAAGGTACACAACGATTTGCATGAATCCAATCACGTCTTAATAATACGTTGTAATTACCTTGAACATTGACGATGAAGAAAACCATAGGCACCATCTTGCTCCCAATGGTAAGCTCCATAGAGATTATGCCCTTAGCCTCCGTAGGATCGCCATTGAAGCCATTAAGCACCAAGTTTATCTTTGCGAGCTCATTGTCTTCTTTTCATAGCTTCTTAAAAACTGAATATGACATTAAGTTCACGATAGCTCCATCATCCACTAGCATTCTAGAAACCAGTCTTCCATCATTATGTCCCTTGACATACAATGGTCTCAAATATTGACTCGATTATTTAGGATTCTCAAATATGACTTCCCTCAGATCAAGATTTAGTTGAGCAACCTCCTCATCAACGGCTCGAAACTCCGAAGGTAAAATGAAAACCGTATTGATATCCATACTATCATGTGATGGAGTGTCATTTCTAATCATTGGAGAGTCATCTAGCATATCATCTTCATCATCACTAAGTGTCACGATAGAAACTATAACTTGCTTCACCCTCTATTCTTGTCGAATAGGTAACATTGGCTTGATTTCATTAAACACTTGATCAATCTTTTCGGCTTGAGCTTCTCCCAACTCTTGCTTGCATAGTCTTTGTAGCCTTCTCTTTTGGGAGTGTGAGAGACCTCTAGGACACCATCAGTGTTGGGTTTTAGTTCCGGGCAGCAAAGACATCATTCTTTGAACTTTTCGATCGTCCGAACTATCAACTGGCTTAGCACTAGGAATGACTCCTTCAACACTTGACACCATGGGCTGTAGTGCTACTGTAGGAGACACTAATTTAACCTCGAAATCAGTGCCAATAACTTCTACCACTCCCTCTTTGTTGCTATCAACCAAACTGCCATTAGCTAATTATTTTTGCACTTTGTTTTCATCAACAACTGGCTGTTTTTTGTTCTGTTCCAGATCTGATTTTTCATTAGAAAAACTTATATTCTTCACATGATATACCTTCTTAACTTCTCTTCCATCCCTCCGATCATTTGACCGATTGTCTGAACAAAACCAGTCTTGTCTAGAATGGAATAGCCTGCCGAATGCCGATTGTTTTAGTGTTGTCCACCACAGATGGAATGGTGCAAATAACATAGGAGGCGTCACCCAAGGTCCATACAAACCCCATGGCATACACGGTGGACACATCATAGAAGGAGGTCCCCTCATTATAGGCATTAGTGGCTCGAAAAGAGGAAATAGAGCTGCTGCAATATTACCCTCCCATTGCCTCTTTCTCCCCTCAAACTCGTGTTTTGGAGGTGATCTCAGGTGTTTAAGAGTATTTGACCAGTTGCTCCTCTTTTGGCCAGCTTTGCCACTTTCATATTTAGCCAAAAGTATATTAAATGTAGATTTTGGCTTTTCAAGCTTCTTAGTTGCTTTGCTCTTGCTTTCATTGATCTTCCAAAGACCAACCTCTAGACTTTTAGGTTTGATCATTTTTGGTTTCACATTATCCTCACCAATGATCACATCCTTGCCTTTAGTCGATTCGGTTTGAGATGGCCGAACCAAGACCTCCTTTCACTCAAAGTTCACCATAATGATAGGGAATGGATCACTATCAAGCTTCATCTTAGAACTTTCGACGAATTTCAATCGTCCTTCATAAATAGCCGATTGAACCTGTCAACGGAAGACAATGCAATCATTAGTAGCGTGAGAATATGAATTATGCTACTTACAATATGCACGCTTTTTAAGCTCCTCAAGTAGTGGAATAACATGATTAGGAGACAAGCTAATTTGCTTTATTGTAGCAATAGATACAATATCCTATCATACTTAGTAACATCAAATATGAATTTAATCTCTTCTTACCAATTTTTTTTTTTTTTGGAGTTGGCTTTAAAGCGGGGCATACAAATGGTTTAGATTTGGATTTCCATGCCCACTCAGCTACACACATATCAACACTATCATCGTCCGATAAATCGTCCTCATATTTAACTACATTAACATTGGGACTATCCACTTTGTGTTTTTCACTAAATTTTTGAACTTTTCTATGTCTTTAGCATGGCTTTCTTGAGTCAGAGCCCGCTGCAAAACTTGGTCCACATCTGAAAATTTTTGCTCATCTAACATTTCTTTTATTTGTGCATGCAAACCAGCAAAAGCGAACTTAGCAAGATCCATATGAGAGAGTGATACATTAAAACATTAGTTTTTAGTATCCCTAAACCTCATAATATATTCATAAATAGACTCATTATATTTCTGTGTAACGATGTAAAGTTGTGCCCAATTATGAATAGAATTAGGTGAAAGCGAAGTGAACCAAGTAAATGCATTACCGAAAAGTGACAAAGGAAATAAACACAATCTTAAAGCATCACTACAACCAGCTTCACCATATTATGCTAGAAATTATCCTATGTACTCCATTATGGTTCTATCATTCTTCCCATTGAATTTAACAAAATCAGGAATCTTAAACTCACAGGGATATCAAATTGTATTATAATAATCAGGGTATGACTTTTGATAAACACGTGATTTATCCTTTAGCGCTAATCCAAAATGTTCCCTCAAACTACTAGTCATTTGCTCTTTAATGCTTTCAGGCCCCAGAAGTGTTTCGGTCATGGGCCGATTGGATGACACATTAACATATGGCTACAGCTTAAAAGGTTGTGATTGTGGTGTATCGTGAGAGTGTGAAACCACGGGATGCATGCATGGAGTATTTGGCGAAGGCACATTAAAATAAGTATCCGGCAATGGATCATAGGGTATACTAGTACCTTGTTGGGGCATAGGAGGTGTGCTATATGCCACGATGTTATAGGGAACTTGTGGCATGCTTGCTGAAATTTCATTAGCTCAGCTATTAGCTACATGTGGAACCGAACAAGTCATGCTAGATGTAGTGCTTGGTACTAAGAAAACAAATGAGGATACCTCCGGCTTGCTAGTATTCAATGTGTTAAACGGAGGTGTCACTATGTTGGCCGAACCCACATTGGCTCGATTATGGGTTTGTTGAATTGTCATATTTTGTTGTGCATGCAACAGTGATATAAATTGTGTCGATGAACCTAAGGGTGCTTGCTAGAGTTTGCTATCATCGTTGGAATTCGAGGTGCTAGTATTATGCAATTGGGGTTATTTTTTACCTTTTTCATCTTGCAATTCAATAACCAAAGCCCTAACTCGACTAGTTAGCACATGATCTAGACTTTTAACCAATATTTCAGAATTATTAAACATAGCAGCACTAACAGATTGATTAACCATATGTGCAATTTGCTCTTGTAAATCGTGAGTGGAATCACTTACATTGGTCTTTACTTCATGTTGCATAAACAATCAACATTGGATCACTCTTCTTGATGACGCCTTGTCATGTCTTCTGATAGCACGCGAGCATCAATTTCTCCGCATCTCGCTTTTGAGCTTCAATGGCTTGGCCATCCTCCTCGAGAAGCTCCTCAAGCGTCGACGTGATGATGTTGTCGGGGTAAATTTTGGTTCCCTCTTAAGACATGGCGCAACAGTAGATTGCAGACGGTGAAATCGCTGAAACCGTAGGTGAAGATGTCTATGGGGAACTGTCGTTCCCTAGCAGAGTCACCAATTTGTGTTGGCGCGGGATCTGGCAACCCCGTGCAATACAAATATGTCCTGGATAACTATCACTTTTTACAGCGACACATGACTTGTTTACAAGCAAACAAGCAATAAGTTTCTATCGGTAACCTTGAGGATTGCCGCCCAGATGATTTACAAGCAAGTCAACAAAGAACTACCACCCAAATCATGGGGATTCAAAGTAGTAGTGAAGAACTACCCTAAAGTGCAAGAAAGTAAAGTAGAACGAAAGTAGATGCAATTGTTGCGATTAACTAAGTTGTTACAATCGGCCTCCACCCCTTCAACTATTTATTGGGGGCTAGGACTTTTCCTTATGGAAATAGGAGTCTCTACCATAAAACATACGCAAACACACCCTGTTCGGCTAAAAACACGAAAAGAATCTGAACAGATCTACAAATCTACTTTGATTCGGACTCGGACTGAATGCCGGATGGTCCGGCGAGAACAAATTTCTAAGTGCCGGAACATTCAGCAAGTTCAACTCGGCTAGACCTCGAATTCTTTCCTAATATACTTTGGATAGTCTGGCGTTGAAAATGAACTCACCAGAGCATTCATCGAACTAATATTTCCAGAGAGCAAATTCTACTGCAAGGTTTGAAATACATACACCAGATTAATTTTTATTTTGGAGTCTCATCATGTGGCGCCTTTTGGTTTCAGGGAGAGGGAGAGAGACTGTTTACTATCCGAATCTCGGCCCTATATCCTTGCTGCAACAAAAGTTTGCTTGAGACGAGTTCACATCTCTTCGTCTATGAAATGGAAAAACCTCTGACTCAATCAAGTTTTGAAGCCAGTAGTCCAAGATAAAATTAATTGCTAGCTCTGAAGTTGATGGCTTGGATCCATTTCGTTACGATTTGGACCGACCAGTTCCAGCGTAAGGTCCAGTTAAAGAAAATAGTAACAGTTGAAAAGTGCAAGCCAATTTCTAGAGTTATCACACATGCATGAGTCAAGATATTCTAGAAACTTGAGTTATTTATTTCTGTTATGATAGAAATTAGAATACCTAGATAGAAATATTTCAAATAAACTTTCTAGAAATTAGATATTTATAACATAGTATGGTTATGATTATATCAAGTGTTACTCATCCAACGGCTTTGAAGCTTGCCCCCACCTTAATGTCCACGTCGGCCACCAGCGCGCACGTCCTATCCCACTGCCAAGCAGCTTGCCCCGTCCGCTGCCCACGGGCGAGCTCAAAGCCTCTTCACCGCTCGGATGGTACGACGACAGTCGACGGTGATGTTCGGCGAGACTAATCGTCCGCTGTACTCGTTCATCGGCCCTGAAGACGCGCTCGCTGCCGTTTGAGTAACTAACACCAGGCCACTGCACTCTGCTCTTACAAATGGACAAGCTTGCCCTGAATAGTGCATTTTCTCGAGGATTACTGGAAGTACAAACTGACAGTATCACTGCTGGCTTCTGATGATTCACAAAGCAAGAACAGCTGTTGTGAACCACATCTTTTGTCAAGTATTTGAAACACCTACACTTCCCGAAGCACTTGTACAAAATGGGGTCAGAGAGCCTGTGCGTGTATGATAACTGTGATCACAATTCAATAACGTGAGCCGATTCTTCATTCACATGCAGAAGTGCCCAGAGTATTGTACGCGATACTGATTGATAAACATAGCCAGTTTTTTTTTAAAAAAAAAAAAACTGGCTTGACTTGTCCACGAAAAGATATGAGTGCTCAGACGCCGAACCAAAGACGATCGAGCAGATGACCTGTCCAGGATAAACGATTAAACAAAAGCAATTGGGAAAATATGCATGCACGGCATATATCTGCCCAACTGACAGTAGCTACAAGAACCAATGCTTTTAGCTTCGATTAACAATGGCAATTTGATCGAATATCATGTGACGTGTAGATCGTTTACTAGCATATAGTGACAAGCCACCTGGCCAGTTCGAATATCTGATGCTGATTAGTGGCTAAGTCAGACTCATGGTGGCCGTCCAAATTGCTTAAGGAATTGTTTGCCCCTACTGGGTGCTTGTCATACACGTCGTGGACTCAAGAATGTACTAATAAGGAAATCTTTTTTCGAATCAGAATAAAGCCCAGTATATAGTACTTTAGGCTTGAGATAGCAGCCGAAAAGGTATAAAAAAATGCTACATCTCTGAACATGTCACACGAGCTTCGATGCCCCAGATTAAGAGCGAACTTAGGGAGGTGCCATCATCTGAATTGTTTATAGAGAAGGCCAGATTGGCACGCCATGGCTGGCTTGTCGGGCGATCGATTTCGTTTTTCGATCAGATTGTCGGCGACCGATCAAGCAAGCAAGCACTTCCCAATCTGGTGATTAAGAATTATCGGTGAAAGAAAATATGTTTTGAACAAATAACGACGAGAGTTAATTTATAGGAGTGACTCAAGCTTCGAGAAGAAGTAGAAAGAAAGGAATACCAAAATATATTTTAATAAACTAAACTCTCTCTGTTCATCGTGTGCCTACAGTCTATATTTATAGTGTCTTATAGAATATAATTGTTCACATACACCCCTATGTAATAACCCAAATTCTCAAAACCAAGAAATTTTAAAAAAAATCAAAGAAAATAAAAGAGCTTCCAAAAACAAAAAATACTAAGGGTGTATATGTGCCTTTATGCATATACACATATATGTGAGTATGTGTGCTATATGTATAAATACATATATACATTGAGGGCTATTTCATTTTTCTTATAAAAGAATATTTATAGATAGGGTTAATTAGATTGGTGCCATTATAAATTTCAGGGTTTAGAATTTGCCATTATACTTCACTAAATCAACCTGATACCATTATAGTTTTGCATACCTCTGAAAATTGCCATTTTGTATGCCTCCAAGCTCCTTGGGCCCACCTGCAGGTTGCCGTAGTTCTGTATGTCCCAAAATGCCCCATCTCCATTCTCTAACCCACTTGCCTAGTCCACTCAAGCTACTCTCGCACCAATCCCCAACTCATCGTGCCGCCTACCGCAAAACCCTAGCCACCCTCGCCGTCGACAAATCAAGCTGTGACTGAGGTCGTTGCACCGTCGGTTCCCAAATCCTCCCAGCCCCAACCATGTCTCAACCTAGTTTGGAGTAGCCCGATAAAGGTGGTGTCGAGGTCCAACACAACCTGTAGCGATGTGGAGGAGCTCCCCTTATTGATTGCCTAAATTGTGGGAAACGTGTGATTAAGCTACGAAGCAAGCAAGCTGTGACATATGGGAGAGTATTCTACAAGTGTGAGGAGATTGTGAACGTGATTTGGATCAAATCGATGGAATTTGTTTGTTTTGGTCGGTGTTCTTGGCCACGTCTTTGTTTGATTTTGTTGATTTTGTTGACAATGGTAGGACGATCCATCGACTTGTGGATTCTACAAATGGGAGAACAAGTATAGGTCGTGGCTGCGGCATAAGCGTTTGCTGGAAGATGTTGTCGTGCCCTACTCTTTTGACACAGTGGTCACAATGGAGAAGTGAAGCAACATATTTTGGAGTTGAAGCATGAGATTAAAAATCTGAAAAATGAAATCAGGGAGTTGAAGCAACAAATTGTGTCGTTGAGGAAAATGTTGTGCATAGGGAAGAAAGGAGTTGTAGTTGACAGTGTGTGTTGCTCCTGCTTTAGTTGGTTGTTTGCTAGGTATTGTAGTTGCAGTTCTGTGCATGTATTTAGTACCTTGAATGTGTGCAAGTAGTGAAGGACAGTGTGTAATTACTCTGTTAATTGAATGAAATGTTGTTTGTTAGGCATTATGATTGCTCCAAGTACAATATTGCTACATTAGGTTGTTAAGGATAATCTAACAGTGCACAATATGAAAGAAGAATAGCACTAGTACAAGCCTACAAGGTGCTACAAAGCCCTATACCAAAATTCAAGTGCTTGCAACTCTAGAATGCTTACACATAAATCTGTAGAAACAAATACTATTTTGCCATCATATATCTCTCAACTTACAATAAACTAGTCAATATGATCCAGAACAAGCTTAATCAAACAATAAATTGCTAGTGCACCAGATCCAGCAGTATAGAAGAACAGAAGACTTAATGAACAGTAGAATAGCAGATCTAGAACAATAGCATAGCACAATAGAACAGCAGATCCAGAACAAGCTTCACACAAGTATCAGGTCCATAACAAGCTTAACATAAGCATCAGGTCCAGAACGTGCTGAACACAAGCATTTTATGTCTAGAACTAGCATAACAACTACATATTACATGCATCATGTCTAGAACAAAGTTAACACACCACAAGTTCGGAGCAACTACATATTACATGTCCACAACAACTACATACTACATGCATCAGGTCTTCAACCACTCCAAGAGCTTTTTGACAACACTAGCATTTGGTGCACTTGGTTTAGCCTTCTTCTTTTTTTGGTGTTTTCCTCTTCTTGGGTGTCCTCTTCTGCTTCTTGGGCGTCTGGTTCTCACCCTCCCTAGTGAAAGCATTTTTTTCCTACTTACATAATCATATTGTCAGATACACTTCACAAATATGAAATAAAAAATAAAAAATAGTACAGTTTGGGGTTACCTCTTCCTTGGTGTTGATTGACTTGGGCCTACATGCTCTCCTCATTAGATGCCTCGGTTAGCTTGCATGTCTTCTCAAAGTGTCCAAAGTCTCCACATCTCCTACACTTAACAGTTCTTATTCCTGTTTCAAGGACACCTCTTACTCCTTGAACTCTAGGCCTCCCTGGACCTCTCTTCTGCTTTGGTGGAAACACTTTGTAACTAAGGTCTACAATAGGTCATTGGGACCTATCTGTCATTGGTGGTATCATGCTAGCATATGCTGCTTTGAACCTCTGCACAGAATAGTAATCTTGGACATAATCTTCTATTTTACCTCTGTTGGCATAGATCCAAGCCAAGGCATGGTTGCAAGGTTTGCATGTAACTTGTCATTGCCTGCATGAGCATCTATGGTTTTGCAGGTCCACTGTATGCCTCTTGGTCATATTGTTAGCATGAACAAGAGTGACTTTTGTAAAGTCATCATCACCTCTGGCAATCTTGACAACTCTCAGCTATTGCTTGCTTTATTCAGGTCTTTGATCACATTTGGCAAGATCCCATCCTCCATCAGTCTTCCTATCTTCCTTCTGAGGGCTATCTTCTCCATTATCAACTCCCTCAGCCCATCAACTAGTTCATGAACATGCAGAGACTTCTTTGGCTTGATGTGCTTATTGAAACTCTCATAAACATTATTTGTCAGTTAGTCGCACTTGCTTTTTTCTGAGAGCCCACATCTGTACCAGATCCTCCCATGATGTTTCTTAAGCCAGCCTATAGCATCTGGGCTTGACTCAGGTATTTGCTGCATGTGCCACCTGAATCCATCTTCGGTGTAAGACCTTGCAGCGGGATATAAGTGTTGAGAAAAAAAATAGGTCTTTGATATTTCTTTATGAAATTCCCATAGAGGTGCCTCATGCACTCTCTATGCTCGGCTTCAGGGAAGATAGCATCAACAACACTTTTCAATCCTTTACAAGCATCAGTTGAAATGACTGAACCTGGACGATTACCTATAGCTCTATACAATTGTTGCATGAACCACACCTAGTTGTCTTCTATTTCAGAATCAAGATAGCAAAAGCTACATAAAACAACCAGTTGTGACCATGTACAGAGGTGGCAGAGGCCAACTGTCCAGTTTATTTACCAGTGAGCATAGTTGAATCTACTCATATGTAAGGCCTACACCCTTCTAAAAATCCATGAATACAAGGTTGCAAAGCAACAAAAATTCTCTTGAAGCACGCTTTTTTACATATTTTCTGCACTTCAATTTCAATAAGTGAACTGGGGAGACCCTCTCAATCTCTGCTCCTAGTTAAATAACAATTGGAAGCTCTCCTCATAAGTACCATGAGTCTTTTCAAGTGCTAGCTTCATCCAGCCCAAGCTTTTGAATAATTCAACTTGATCTCATACTATTCTTCAACTTCTCTTTTGCATCCTTTGCACCATTCTATGGGTTCTTCTTTAATCAGTCCCCCAGCCTATCTGCAACCCACCCTTGAGTAGCCATCTTCCCTTTCTTTAGCTTAGTTGTTGGACAATTTATCTCAAATAGAATAACCTTTATCTACAATTGGATACAATAGATGTGACAACACATTTATATAGATGACCATTGCCATGAAAATGAATACTAACATGTAAATGAACATTGACTCATCTGTATTGTTCTGTTATCTTGCAGCCTTGAAGCATGTATGCGCCAAGGGCAGCCCGTATGTGAAGAACTAGCAATAAACCTAGATTTATCTATCTTCAAACCAGAAAACTCAAAACCTCTCTTAATAGCATAATGCCTAATTGCTTTTCTAAAGGTAATGATGTAAGGAAGCAATGCATGCAATTTAATAATTGGGTTCTCAAGATCATGCAGCACATGTAGTTCCTGAGGGTCAGCGTCATTTATCTCTATCTCAGGAGGCTTATCTCATTCAGCAAAAGCAGATCGAGCAGGCTGCTCTTGTTGTGTACCGTCAGCATCAGCAGTAGGTAGATCAGGCTGCCCTGGTTGTGCAGGTGCTAATGGATGAGCATACATACCTTCATCATCTACACCACAATACTCCTCACCACTATCAAAGACATCTGACTCAACTTCATCTGCTTCTTCACCAGCAGGTTCTTCACAACCTGCTGCTTTAGATTCAGATGTTGTTTGGCCTTCTTGAGTAGGAGTTGGGAAAGATTCACTAGGAATGGTAGTTAGTTTTAATGGCACAACACAAAAAGGTTGTAGGACTAAAGCATCGTACTGATCACATGTGTCTTTGTCAAACACTGCTACCAGGAGCTTGAAGTGTTTCTCTTGTTTGTACATGTCAAGCACATATAATATTTGACTGTTATCAACTAATTGAACATCCTCACCCATCCTCTTGTCAAATACCCACACCACTACCTTTTGGTTCATGCCCCATTTGACCTCCACACCCATTCTCACAAGGAAATTAAATCCATTGAAAAGCTGTTTGAATCCACTACCCAATCCCGAGTTAAGCCTTTTGTATACGATTTCCAACTGTTTGAGTCAACCATGACAAAACCTTCAATCTTAATCTCTAATGTGTACCAAATTCTAGCGAGAAAGAGAGGAAACCAAAACAAATCGTGCTAAGAAACAGACGTATGCAAAACTATAATGGCATCAGGCCGATTTAGTGAAGTATAATGGCAAATTTCTAAACCATGGAATTTATAATGGCACCAATCTAATTAACCCTTATAGATATATATGTGTTTATTTGTTTGTTTGATTGGTTGGTTGATTTTGTGAGCTAATATGAGTATATATATGTGGTATATACATTGTATGTATAAATATAAATGTGTATATACATGAGAGATAATAGAATAGAAATAGAGCAGCTTTTTGTGCTAAAAGGCCAAAGCACACAGCTCCTTTCTCTCCCTCTCTTCTCTATTCGGCAGCAGCAGCAGCAGCTCGCCACAGTCGCGTCGACGTTTCCATGTTTGAGATAGAGAGCAAGCGCAAACTACCAAAACGAACTCACCAGGACTTCTGGAAGCTTAATCCCACACCGGTTTTACCGAAGCCCGAGCCAAACCCGTGAAGAACATGCGAAGAGTCAGCTAGCCGCACGGTATCTCAATCAAATTTGCGAGATTGCATTGGAGGTAATACGGAGTAAAAGGAGGAAGAATCCAGGGAGATTACACGAGCTTTTGCCCAAGAGATAGGAGCATGCTCGTTTGAGTCATCGGAATCGCATTTGGATCCACCGCCACCTCTCTTCTCGAATCTGAGTAGAATTATAGATAGGGGAGCCACTCACCTATATTTATATGCGCCTATGCCCTCATCAGAGCATCCCGCAACTTTTGCCCATCAAGCCGAGATGAAATCATTGATCAGAGCCCTATTCCGACAAGAGCCAAAGCTTCAAGCCGCCCAATGCCTTCACCCGCCTCTTTGGAGCATCACCGACGCCGACGTGTGCCCTAAGTGAGTTCCCCGTGTCTCCGAAATGCTTTTCCGCCGCTTGCCGAAGTTGTTGGACCGAAGGAACAGCTCGCCGGTGAGTTTCCGATCATGCGCCGATGTGGGAAGGTTGTCGCCGCCCTCTGTTTCGCTGGAGTCGAGCGCCAGAGCAAGTGAGCTGTTCGATCTAGATGAACCGCCGACATTACATAGGCCATACCCCTTTGGTTTATAATCCCAGTCAGCGATGATGTGGCAGCCACATCAGCGTATGGGTCCTACATGTCCACCGTGTCATCAAGCCACCTCATCAGAGAGAGTCGAATTAGCAACCCGGTCAGCATTGTTTTTCTCTAGAATTGTTTTAATTCTGTACCGACGTCATAACTAGTATATATTGTGCAATAAATAGGTTTTCAATGTAAAAATAATTCCAAAAATAATAATAATTAGGAAATTAATTTTTCATAATGTTTAATAATGTTTATTAGGTTTATTTAATTCGGTTTCATAGTTTTATAATTCAATAAATGCTAGAAAAATTTAGAAAATCATAGATGACTTTGAAAAATTTCTAGAAATTTCCTAGAAACATAATTTCACCTGTAGATAATCTTTTTAGTCCAATTCTAATCTTTAGATAATCATAACTTGTTAACTGTAGTTTCATTTTGATCCGTTCTTTCGTCAGATTGTCCGAAAAAGTGTGATCTTGTATGTGATGACGTTTGTTGTGTGATATTTGATTCTTTTTGGATCTTGGTGTTTATTTATTGTTATTTTTTAGTATGTTGCAAGTAGACGCTAACGTTCAGGAGGAGCTAGAAGGTCTGTAGGATCAAGATTCTGAAAACCCAACTGAGTTCAGTGAAGGCAAGTTGTGTTCTTGAAATATTTATCCTAATTTTACAAACATTTTGTTTTACAAACATGCATGCTAATAATATGTTGGGAATCTCATGAGTTTGGTTTTACTCTAGTTTTCCGTTATCATCTTTGTCATCGTAGTATGGTTTTGGGTTATGGAAGAGTAGATGATGCTTAGCCTTGCTTTGGGATGGAAGTCATGATAATTGCTCTACGAATTTGATAATGGTCTTATGCAATAATGATAAAATATAATAGAACATTTTTTGTAGCAACATAGCATAGGCATTTGAGCAAGTTGTATGATCAGTATGGGATGTATGGATGGGAATGTGGTAGTCTTGCTCAAATCTAAGGACCAGTTCGTAGGGTGACATTTCTGTGTTAACAATACCACCACAAGTCTGGTATGGGACGGGTCTAGCCAAGTAATTTGCTTTACTCTCAGCATAGTATAGACCAAGCAGATAAACGGGGAATGAAATGGTATACTTCCTTAGATCCGAAAGGTGCAAGAGGGGGCTTCTGTTGTTGAGGTGGAATCATGCAGGAGTCAAACCTTAGCGGGTAGATATGTGATGAGAGAGGCATTGTAAAGGCTTTATAGTGAATTCCTAGTGCACACCTCGGTAGTGTGTAAGAGTTTTTCGTCGTCTAACGGATGCTTGGAAAAATAGGAAGAAACGTCTTGTGGGTAAAGTACAACCTCTATAGAGTGTTAAAACTGAATATTCAACTGTGCTCATATTCATGAGCAGTATTGAAAACCTACCATAATTAGAACTTGATATTTTGGTTAGTTGGTAAACTGTGATGGGGGAGTCATAGTTGAGGGTGATGAATCATAGTGGTAGGAACTATGATTGATATGTTTAACTTCAGTGGATGGAACTTTGGTTGAGGTGGTCAGTTCTTGATTAAGTCAAGATGGATAAAATCTTGAAATGGTTGGTATTCTTAATTATTATCGCTTTTTCCATGTTTTTACTTAAAATGATGTTTATGCAAAAGAGACATTTAACCATATTCTTGTTAAAGTCTTCATATGCATAATATTTCCTTCACAACTTGCCGAGTACGATATGTACTCACTCTTGCTATCACCAAACACTCAGTTGTAGAAGGTATCAAGGAGTAAGCTGAAGGTGGATCATTCTAAGATGCTTTCTACGTCGATAATTCCTGTGGAAGAGTCGTACAGGTTTAGAGTAGTTATAGTTCATTTAGTTCAGCTACAGTTTATTTGGTTCTTCGACCCTCGAAGGTCATTTGTATATTGTAATGGTTATCATCAATGAAATCACTATATGTTGGGATTGATTCTTGGACTCAGCACGTAGAAGAGATTGGTTTGTTTCCTTAAACCGGTCTCGACACGGACCTGGTCGAGAACGGCCAATACATAGGGGGTCATGAGGCCTCCCTTAACATCTACACGGCGTGGGAGATTGTCGGCCCCTTCGACGGCGAGGACATCACTAGCCCTTCTATTGTCATGCCAGCTAGCAGGGGTGAGGTGTCATTTTTCCACCTTTTACTCCATCGTGCATGTGCCTGGGATCCTGACTTTCGTATGCTTTATGTTTATAGGGGTCATTGGAGTGAACCCATCCTTAGCCTCTAAACTGGAGGTTATTGCTCCCCCAGAGAGCCTGGTGACTCCTTCGGAGGTAGTCGGGGCGGCCATACTGGAGGCGATGGTTTCTCCATCTTAGGAGGTCCCTTAGGACCTGGCTCTGACTCTCCTGGTGGCCTGAGTGAGCCAAACCCCCCACGGCTGCCACCTCGGCGCCCTTGGAACGAGGCCTAAGTTTTGAGGCCTTGACTTCGGACGGCCTCGCACTTCGTTCGAAGGCGTTGAGCACCTTTGCCTTCACCTCATCTCTCCTTAGGAGTGGGGAGATCGAGCAATCTTTGGCTCGGGGGCCTCCGAAGGAAATTGTGGTGCGTCTAAAGGAGGTGGCCTTGCAGGTATACAATTATCTGGAGCTTCCTTTGTTCGACGTGTGTCTGCTGGTTTATCTTTTCTTCTTTGTCCCTTGCAGCAACTGCTCCTAGCAAAGGAGATAGGCCGCTCATAGCGTTAGGCCCTCGTGGTGGCCTAGGACATTGCTTGGGAGGTCACAACTATGGGGAACCGTCCAAATAATATTCTAATTAATCACCAGGAGGATCATTATTTATAATCGCAACCTCGATGATTAAATAGAATATCATCCCAGTAATCCCGGTATGTGTTTTGTGCCCAAGATCGGAACACATGCCTTTCAACAATTAGCATCACAACATAGCTTAAGAAAGAGCAAGTAATTAACATTTATATTACAAGTTCTTAAGCATGCAACTGATTTCAACAATTTACAACAAAAGCGAGCTAGCAGGAGACAAAACCCCTCAACTCCTAACCACACAAGAACTACGTAGCGAAAAGTTAAACTTATAAACAACAAAAGAGAATGGAGCCACATGCCCTTAGGCTCCACCCCAAAAGCACGACCTCCGAGAGTAGGATGCACTACTCTTGCCCGCCACCCTGATTGGCAGGCACAAAGTAGCCAAACACCAGGTCTTCCTCACCAGCAACACCTGAAAATGCAGGTATGAGTATGAAGGTACTCGCAAGACTTAAACCATATAGAGCACATATACATAGCTCGACTCCAAGGATTATGCATTGATCCATTAGCAAGGAAAAGCCACAGGGTTAAGTTAAACATAAGCGGTAAGCAACCTAGATATATATGTGTGAGCAACAAACTTAACCAACAACAACATAACTCTAACCCGCCATTACCAACTGAACATAGATAAAAGGAACCATTATGAACATACATGTAACAAAGACCAACTCAACCATCTCCCACATATCCAACCATCAACCACAAGCAAAAACTCTATGACCGATGCAGATGGATAGAAGCATACTCATGACCGAGAGCACGGTATTTCAAAATATTTTTACACCCTACGGGGGATACTCCTGGACCCACACGACTTGAGAACCATACGGCTTGCAAGACCACACAGATCCATGCAAGGGGGTACTCATGTCAACCTTTCTTGATAAGCCTTGATCATATGAAACATGCATCGCTCGGTGTGGCGGTACTAGAACCACTCCCGGAGCAAACTAGTACCACTACAAGCCCGTCCGCTCACATCGTCAATGTTTAGGCCCCAAATGACCACAGCTACAAAGGTATTCGGCTCGCCTTACCATTAGATCGGCATGTGGTGAGTATGATAAGTGCTAAAACCGACTACACCGACGATCAGTGCTTAAACGACGCAAGCAGTCTATGGTGTCTGGTTTCCTCTCCCGACCTACCCAGGGGAACTCCACATCCGGGCAGGATAAACACCATTTCGCACCACTCACGTCTTGTCTCATACTCACCACTCATACAACCATCATCAACATATCCAACATTGTGATCAACAATTAAACCTATCGCTCGCGAACAATGGAACATTCCACCGCTCGACTTCTGCCGGTGACCTATACATTGCTAAGCATTTAAGTCGAAAATGTACTTAGATGACAACAAGCTCTCGAGGCTACAAGGGTGCGGGTAAACGATATCTCAAGGTAGAGCGAATGCAACCAACATAGGATCTACCCATTTATACCCGACACCGACTCGCTAATCATGCAATATACATAAGCATAATTTATCAATTTTAAACTTTATTCAATTGAACAAAAGTGCAATATGCTTAGTTGCTTGCCTTGCTGCTCAGGTAGCTGCCTATAATTACCCATGCAACACTCTCAGAAATGTAGAAGATTGGAGTCATCTTCAACTGAAACCGCGGCACGCTCCAGCTCCTTATTCACTAAACAAGAACGTGTGCAATGATGAGCATGAATGAATGCAACAAGGTATGACACAATGTTTAACAACATGCTAGAAGTACAAGACATGTGAATCAATGCAATACTAAATGATCTAAATGAAATTTGAAAAATAACAGCCACCCAGTATCCGGGTTGGTTCGGAGTATCCGGGTTCGGACCCTCCGGGTGAACCTCTGGAAGAGGCGCTCAGTTACTGCCCTTTTGCTTGTCTGACCCGGTGTATCCAGGTGAATCTGGAATATCTGGGTTCCGGAGCCTCCGGGCCATCCTCCGGTGAAGGCTTCTGGTTAGCCACTATTCTATCTTAACCCGGAACCTCTTGGCTGGTCCAGACTATTCGGTATGTGCCGGACACTCCGAGTGAGGCTCCGGGAGAGGCTCTCGGTTATTCGATAACGCAATTACCCGGAGTCTTCGGGTTTACCCGGATTATCCGGGTGATACAGACTTGGGTTCTTCATAACTTTTCCCTCGGGTGATTCGACTCACTTTACAAATCTATACTACACAAATGTTTATATGCCCCATCAAAAGGATTCTAAACCAATCTCGCACCCTAAACCCTAACTAATTTTGAACACAATTCGACGGACAATTCCTGCTGAACCCAGAGTATCCGGGTGAGGCCGGAATATCCGGGTCAGCCCAGAAATGCTGTTCTCGAGTGGATTTTTGGTCGATTCGAGTTGTGATCTTTTCCAAGCCTAAAGGGAACATGTTAGGGGTAGTCCAAGGGTCTTGGAACTCACTGATCAACTAGCAACATGACTCTAGAACTCATTTTTGACCAAAACTCCATTTTTGCTCCAAAAAGCTCAAGAACGTCAAGAACTTCAAGAACTACTCGATTCTTCCATGAAAATGAAAATGGATTGGATAGATGAGTAGCTCATGAGCTAGAGAATGCAATGGTACTACATGCATACCTTGGCTTCGCTTCTAGAGTGCGGATTCGGGGGAGGAGTGAGAGAGAGCTTGAGAGAGAGGGGGCTGAGTGAGCTGCAGCAACTGTGCTACTCAAGTGAGGGCGTGGGGAGTGAGGGAGGAGAGAGAGGGGGCAGGTGGTGCTGCCCCATTTGGTGGTTGGGATGATGGGACCACTTGTGGGGCCCACGTGTTAGAGAATGGAGGTATTTCCAATGCGATTTCTATTCTTTTCTCTTCCAATTTTCTTTCGCTTATCCGAATGACTTTAAATGAATTGCTCTAGAGTTACAAAACAAAGTCACACAAAATTAAACATTGTGCTTAAGAAGCATAATTATGCTTAATTATGTGATTACGGATTTGGGACGTGACAACAGCTGGGCTCTGGCGCACCATGAAGGAGGCGGGGAATTGAGCGGAGTCTATGGAGGGTCATCTGCAAGAAGAGATGTCATCGTGGGAATGTGTGGAGGGCCTTTTGAAGGGAGAAACAGAGCATGGGGAGTGCACGAAGGCCGACGCCCAGGAGGTTGCCTAAGCCTCCTAGGCTGCAGAGACGTCCATCGTCGAGGCCATTGCGGGACATGTGGCTGCGAAAGGCAACATCAGAGACCTCTAGATTGTGGTAGTTGTGGTTCCACAAGAGCTGGTAGAAGCACGTGCAGTAGAGGAGGCACTGTGCATGAAGCACCAAGGGCTAGCCGGACTCGCAATGGAGGTAGCCCACACCATTGAGGAGGCCCTGGGCAACCTAGGGGCCAAGGGTCTGCCAGTGTCCTCTAGCCTAGAGGTCCTGGCCCAGACACTCCGTTGGCTCAAGTCCACCGCGGGGGTGGCGGCCAGCGCAGCCAAGGCCTTTGCGGACTCCAGTGTCTGCGTGGCCTCGGTGCTTCAATTGGAGCTGCTCCACCGTGCAGGGTGCAACCATCTTAAATCCTTGTCGCAGCCGACCCCGTGCTTCATGGCTGAGGACATCCGGATAGAGGCGCAACCAGCAGAGATCTGTGATGCCTTGAACGGCTCCTGTCGGGGGCTGTGCGCGAAGCTTGACCGATTCGTGACTCTGCATTTTATGGTAGATCATGTCAAGTCCAACGCTCGAGGAACGGGAGGTCAGGCTTCGTGTCTGGAGACATCCTTACGCGCACCACCGCTACTGGAGAACACTTGCTCATCTAGAATGCCTCTTCGCTAGGAAATTGCTCCACAAGAGCAATCTCCGCACACAGGTGACACTTCGTAGGATCCATGGCCGGAGGTATAGCTATGAGTAGGCTTCATCTTTTGTAGTCTTTCTTGTTTCTCTTCTTCTACAGGGACCGGCGACCTCGTGTGTTAGCCCATCACTCTTGTTGTGTGTATCTTCACTTTGTTTACCACTCCTTTGTGGAGTTGTCTCCTATATGCTTGTCCTTTTATCTGGATGATGTGATGAGTATATACGCATTCCACATGGCTAACTCCTAAGTATGATTTTTGTGTACAGGTTTGGCGACCCGAAGTAATAGCAACCTTCTCGAGTGATCGAGGAGCCACTTCCAAAGGGGGTCCTAGCACATCCCGATCCTCTGGGCCTGTGCTACCTTCCCTACGGTGGGAGTGCTTTGTCCTTCCTTGCGATTCCCAAGGGCGTGTGGACCCGGAGGTGGCCGCCGACATTTTGGTCAAGGAGGAGTCGGATGACCTTACATCAATGATTGGCCCAGGTTCTATAGTGGTAACCGAGTGGTGGAGGGTTTTTGAGGCTGCTGACCCATGTGACTCTCAGTGTGTGCCATCGAACGTCCTTGAGGATGTCATGACCTGGATAAAGACGGAGGATGTGGAGGTTGCGGAGGATTCATCGCCATCAGTGGAGTTGGACTTCTTGTCCTTCGACTCGTATCCCTCCCAGGTAGATTCCTCTGAGGTCAGCGCCTAAACCTCTCGAGCTCAAGGGGACTCTATCTTATTTCGGAGGCCTTCACATCGAGGGTCCACATGACGCTGCCCTGTACGTTGATCCGACCGCAGGTGTGGTGGATCTGACAGGCGGAGTCGGCCCTCCGTACACTCTAACACTTCTGGAAGGCGTGGCAGCTTAGCTCGTCTTTTAGGACTAGATTGATTGTAACTTGTAAGGCATATGGACAAGTGTATTCTATTCACGTATCATATATGAATAATATTATGATGTGTTGACTTTGCTTTTTGCCTTTTGTTTTACGTCGCACCTATGCTCTGGAAGTTTTCCCTCTCTCGGCCCCCTCGCATATTATGGTTCCTAACGGTTGGAGGATGCGACTAGAGGTACTTTTAGGTGTCTTAGGTGTGACTTAGAGTGATAAAGCCTCACACTGGTGATCACGACCAAGGATGACACCTTTGAGGTGCTGAGGCTGTGTACCTCGACACGACCGAGGCTGAAGCCTTCAAGGTACAGAGGGTAGACCTCAACGTGACCGAGGCTGATGCCTTCGACGTGCAGAGGTAGACCTCAACGCGACCGAGGCTGAAGCCTTCGAGGTGCAGAGGGTAGACCTCAACGCGATCGAGGCTAATGCCTTCGAGGTGTGGAGAGTAGACCACGATGTGATCGAGGCCGATGCCTTTGATGTGCTGATGGTAGACCTCGACACGACCGAGGCTAATGCCTTCGAGGTGCGTATGGTAGACCTCGACACGACTGAGGCTAATGCCTTCGAGGTGCGGAGGGTAGACCTCAACATGACTGAGGCTGATGCGTTCGAGGTGCTGAGGGTAGTCCTTGATGCGGCCTAGGCTGATGCCTTCAAGGTATGGAGGGTAGTCCTTGACACGACCGAGGTTGATGCCTTCGAGGTGCGGAGGGTAGACCTCAACGTGACCGAAGCTAATGCATTTGAGGTGGCAAAGGGTTATATGTAGCACTATTGAGCATATACATAACTTAAGTTTGGTCTTTACTGTTAGCAGCGGATAGCTAATTTGCAGCAAAAAATATGACGTAGGTCGGACGACTATTTTTAGCACATGCGAAACCACGGCCATTAGTATGTCATGTAAAGATTGAAAGTAAATAGCGATGTTAAACTTGGAGATATAACTTACATTTTGATGTTCACTGTTGCTAGGGAATAGAAAATTGCATCATAAGATATGACAAGGTTGGACTGTGATTCTTTAGTAATGCCAAACTAAGGGACCTAGTGTAAGGGTCGAAAGTAAATAGCAGTGCTGAACTTTGAAGAGTTGTTGTTAGCGAATTGCCTCTTGCAGCATAAGATATGACTAGGTTGGACTGCTTTTCCTTAGCACATGCCAAACTAAGAGCCATAGTATGTCACGTAAGGGTCGAAAGTAAACAACAGTGCTGAACTTTGAAGAGGGCAGCGGTGGGGCGTACCTTTCACGGATGGCCACCCCTCGGTGAAGGCCACGGCGAGGCTGGACGAAGGTAGGGCCTTTTGGAGCCCAACGGTGGTGGCCGGAGTTGGGGGTTGACGGCTATACAGAGTTGGAGCCAATGTCCCTATCGAGGGGCAGTGAGGGTCATCGGAGGCAGGGCTATTCGGAGCCCCTCTTTGGGGACTGGTGGTTCTCTGTTAGCGAGTCTTCCGAACTGGGACCGTCATAGCGGATATTTTGTGCGGTAGTGAGATGTTCTCCTCTTTTTCTGAATAAGGGCATGATGACACAAAATAATGGCAGTGCATCTGACTTCAGCAAGATTTGTTTATTCTGTCATCACTGCGATGTGGTCGCTAATATTTGGGCCAACTTACTGTGGACCCCATATGCAAGGGACCATATCACAGAGTGAGATTACGCCAGAGGATCATATTCCCATCTGACTCCTGGGGTCTTGTACCTATAGCCCCTGCACACGTTGAAATTAATTCAAGCAACAATTGTGACAGGATGTGTGCACGAGAAATCAGGGCATTGGGTGGCCGCGTGCTCCCAAGTTGGAATGAGAGTCCCCGTGACCAGGCTTTATAAGCAGTGCCTTGCCTTGTGACCCTCTTGCCTGTGAGTAAGACAAGATTTCTTTTTGCAACTCAGCTTTAATCTCCCATGGCATTTCCTCCCTCCTTGGGTGCAAGCGACCATGCTGATCCGCCATCGATACTGGCATCGGTCCCATTGGCCACGTTGCAGCTGGGGGTGGATGGTCCCAAGGGCCTACTTGTCAGGCTGGAGCCGGCAACCATCGTGCTTTCGTCGTTACAAAGGGGACCCGATCCCATAGCTCCATCTCGATGTCTGGCCCAAGCGGTTGCTCCAATCAAGATTATCGACATCTCCAATGATGAGAAGGAGGTGGGGCATCTGACGGGACCGGCAATTGCATCAGCCTCTAAGGTGGGGCATCGTGTGTGAAGCGCCTTTGCCACCATTAGGACCTCATAGTTTGTTGGTTTTTTCTTCTGAATTGCCTGAACAGTCAAGAGCTCAGAGGGGTGACCTGCATATGTACTCATCCTTTGGATATAAAAAATCATTGGTTTAACGATTTGTATGAAGCTTTGGCTATCTCATTTAGATCATCTCTCTCTCTCTCTCTCTCTCTCTCTCTCTCTCTCTCTCTTATATGCACATGATGATGTCTCTTAATTAAAACGTTGGTGAGGCTCTAGGTAGAACATCATACGCATCATTGGTCCATGATGGCAGCAATAGTGGTGGGACGTTTACATGTAATATCTATGTAGTGCCTCCGAATTCCAGGTGTGCTCGAGGGGGTCCCCTCCATGTTCGCCAAGCGATTGGAGCCTGGCCTATTGGACTCAAGGACGAGGTAAGCCTTCCCATTTATTCTAAAGTTTTCCTGGAGCCAGCACTTGCTGGAGGACCGGGTCTCCGGGCTTGAAGGTCCGTGAAGCGACCCTAGGATTGTACCAAGCCTTGATTTCAGCAATGTAGCTGTCGAGGTTTAAATAGCCTGGAGCCTCGTGCCCTCTGTGAGGTAGAGGGATACTTCTATTTCTCCAGTGGTCTCAAGTAGCTGGACCTGGAGTGAGCGTCCCTTGACTTCTGCTGGAGTCATGGCTTCATCATCGAACATCAGGCGAAAGAGGGTAAACTCGGTGGGACGGGTAACTGTGGTGTGAAGGGACCACAACACTTTTGGGAGCTCTTCAACCTATAGGCACTTAGTGAGGCTTTCGAGGCACCGGTTTAATCTTGAGAGGATGTTGTTGTTGGTATGCTCGACTGCCCCGTTGGACTATGGGTGACAAACTGCAGCGAAGCACATCTCTATGCTGAGTTCGGTGCAGAACTTCCAGAAAGGGCAAGAGTCGAACTATGTCCCATTGTCGATGATGAGCTACCGTGGGACGCCAAAGCGGCATATGATATTTTTAAAAAAAAATTACGGACGTTCTTAGATGTAATTCGCGAGGGGCTCGACCTCGATCCATTTGGAGAAGTACTCCAAGGCCATAACCGCATATTGGAGATTACCCTTGGCATGAGGGAACTGTCCGGTCAAGTCCATTCCCCAACATGACAGGGGCCAGATGGGAGTGATTGGCTAGAATGGAGTGGCTGGTGGCTTCGGTGCCCCATCCACTAGCATCCTTAGCAAGTGCGGACGAGTTCCTCTGCATCGGTCATGATCGTGGGCTAGTAAGGCCCCTAGCAGAGTGCCTTGCCTGCTAGGGCGCGGGGTGCGAGGTGGATAGCATAGAACCCATTGTGAATCTCCCTTAGGAGATCGACTCCTTGCTCCTTGGTAACACAGCGGAGGTGGGGCATGAAGACTCAAGCCTTGTAAAGGGCATCGTCGATCAAGAGGTAGCCCCTGGCGCATTGTTGAATATGGCAGAGATTGACAGGGTTGTCAGGCTCCTCTGCTCTGTTCAGAAAAGAAAGGAGGGAGGCCCTCCCATCCGAGAGTCCAATAAGCAGGACGGCGGTGGCAACGTCATCGTTGGTACGGACCACCGACTTGTGGAGGACCTCGAAGAAGGCCCCTGAGGGGAGGACTCCACTTCAGATAGTGACCTTGGCCAAGCATCTACCTCATGGTTTTCCACGCACGGTATGCTTCACACTGAGATACCTCAGAAGGACCCTTCGGCTCTGCGAATGGCTTTGAGATAGTTCAGTAGGTCTTGATGCCGATCCTATAAGCTCTTATCAACGTGCACAACAACAACCTGGGAGTCAGTTTTGATGACGAGTATGCCAACTCCTAAAGCTCGAGCCTTGCAGAGCCCCAGGAGAATGGCTTCATATTTGGTGATGTTGTTGGTTGTCTTGGACTCTAGGCGGACAGTGAAGGCTGCTTGCTAGCCAATTGTGGAGATGAGGACTACCCTAGCCCATGCGCCATTGGACCCATACGCTCCATCTGTGTATATTGTCCATACATCTTGGGGCGGAGTCTCTGAGGGCCCTATAGATGGGGAAGTCCACTCGGCGACAAGTCTATCAGGACCTGTGAATTGATGGCCGTACGAGCCACAAACTTCACGGCAAAAGATGCTAGTTTCACAGCTCACTTGCCTATGCGACCTGTCGCCTCCCGGTTATGAAACATGTCGCCTAAGGGGTATGAGGTCCGTACGGTGATGTCATGTGCGAGGAAGTAGTACCAGAGCTTGCGAGAGGCCAACAGAAGGGCGTATAACACCTTTTCTAGTTGTGTATAGCGCATTTTGGCCTCTTATATAGCCTCTAAAATGTAGTAAATTGCCCTCTGAGTAGAGTGGCCTTCCTTTTCCTCTTCTCGCATGAGTACGACACTTACAACAGAGGCGGAGGCGGATAAGTACAAGAGGAGTCCTTCACCAGAAAGAGGTATTGAGAGTGTCTTGAGGTCAGAGAGGTGGGACTCGAGGGCCTCGAAGGTGTCCTGTCACTCTGTCGTTCATTTGAATGGCTTGGGGTCCCTCAATATTTTGAAGAAAGGCAGGTTATGCTCGGCCAACTTGGCGAGAAAACTGCTGAGGGCTGCGAGGTGGCCAGCCAGGTGCTAACCCCCTCTGAGTTGGTGGGGGTGCCATCTCCGTGATGGCACAGATTTTGCTAGGGTTGGCCTCGATGCCTCACTTTGAGATGAGGTATCCCAGTCTAGTTTTGGCACCAAAGACACACTTTTTCGGGTTGAGCCGCATGATGGCGGCCAAGAGGCTATTGAAGGTCTCTTGAAGGTCAGCAATGTGGTTGACTTTGAGCTTGCTTTTTACGACTATATCATCTACGTAGGGCTCCATGTTGCGGCCTAGCTGATGCTCCAAGATTTTGCGCACCAGGCGGGAAAAGGTGGCTCTGGTATTCCGGAGGCCAAAGGGCATCTGAATGTACCAATATACCCCAAAGTGGGTAATGAAGCTGGTCTTTCCCTTGTCTTCTGCGGCCATCCACATTTGGTGGTATCCTGAGTGCACGTCCAGGAAACTCAACAACTTGCAGCCGGCTATGGAGTCCACTAGCTGGTCTATGCGAGTGTCATGCTTTGTTAACCGCTGTGAAGTCCATGCACATGCGTCATTTTCCATTAGGATTCTTGATCAGGACGGGGATTGACAGCTACTCAGAGTGGACGACCTCCCGGATGACGTTGGCTTCCGGCAGTTTCTAGATTTTCTCCTTTGTGGCCACTGCTCGCTCGATGGACAGCATGCAGAGCTCCTAGCGTATAGGCCGAGCCTGTGGGTTGACTCGGAGGGCATGCTCGATGCGGTGGCAGTCGACTTCAAGGAGGTCCTATGGAGACCATGCGAAAATGTCAAAATTGACCCTTAGGACGGTTGTGAGCTGAGCTTCCTGCTCCAGAGTGAGGTCTGTCCTGACCTGAAAAGCCCGGTCGGGGTACACCATACCTAGCAAGACGTGCTTGATGTCCCCCTCCAGCAATGGCTTCGGAGGATAACGATGCTTGAGGCACACCAGAGGGGTTTTTTGAGGGGCCCTTCAGTTACACTACGCACGTAGCAGTTGTTGAGCGGGGTAGGATGCTCGTACTAAATGCGCCTAGCCAGGTTTTGATCATCGTGGATGGAGATCAGCCCCTAGGGTCCATGCATCTTAATGCAGAGGTAATTATGATGGGAGACTACTCCGAATTTGTTCAGGTTCCCTAGCCTAGGATGATGTTGTATGCATAGGACATGCCCACAACATCAAAGGTGACCATCTCGATTCGCATGGCGAAGGCTTCATTGAAGGTGACTCGAAGCTCTATCTAGCCCAAGGCATCGAGGGAGGCCCATTGAACCCCTAAAGAGGCCTTCGAGCTGGAGAGAGCCGGCTCCGCAGAATGTGGAGCTGGTCGAAGGCATGTATGAAGAGAATATATGTAGCACTTCCTCCATCGACCAGCACCCTCCGGACTTCGACTTTGGCAATGTTGTCCATGATGACTAGAGCGTTAGTGTGGGGGAAGTTCACCCCTACTACGTCGTCGTAGGTGAAGGTCACAGGGGTTTTGGCCCATCCAGAGACTTGGTAGTGGATACTGGTTGCGCCGACATGGTGGACCCACCGTGCATAGTCTCGTCACTGCCGCTTCGATGAGCCACTGTATGCTCCTCCTCTTGTGATGGCAAGTACCACCCACTTGGCATGGTCCCCTTCATCGACTTGCTGCACCCTTGTTGGTGGAGTTGTAGGTGGCATAGCTAGCTGAGGAGGGTTTTGCAGGGCCAGGTGATGCACCTGACGGGCCATGGCTGGCCTACATCCTTCGGGTTGCCCATCGCCGATCCTATCTCCTGTTGTGTGCGATGCCTGTCTCTCGAGATATTCCTCTCACAACATCATGAGGGTCCGGCAATCTTCGGTATTGTGGGCATGCCCAGCCCCGTGCAGAGTGCACCAGTATCCTTCTTCCAACTGCTGCCCGAGGAATGATCTAGAGTGTCCCCGGCTGCCCCACCCCCTAGGATGGGGTGGGTTCGGAGCCCCTCACATGTTGTAGATGTTGTGGATGTTGTGCCGCTGTCATTGCTGGGGCCGGCGCGATCCGGAGCCGTCGGCATCCTCAGAACTCCTTTTTATCAATGTAGGTGGCGAGGTGTGTGAGGACCTCGCTTGCGAGGTTGGCTTTTAGGACTCGATGCAGAGGATCGTGATAACATGCATGACCCCTCAATAGAGCTACTCGTCCTCCACGCGTGCGTACTCCTCAAACTTGCACATGAGGGCACTCACTAAGCTTACCGAGCGTCGATCAAGTCGATCGAACAGAGCCCAAAGGCTAGGCCTTGGGTAGCAGCATCGATGACCGATGACTTCGAAATACCTTTTATATGAGACTTGGTTTGGGTAAACTTCTAAAAGTACTCCCGGAGGGTTACGCCCGGCTATTGCCTAACGATGAATAGGCTCCCAGAGATCACAGACTTGATGAAGGTGCCTTGTAAGTTGTTACAGTAGGAGTCTCAGAGCTGGGCTCAAGCGTAAATGGTCCCAGGCTCTAGCGCCCAGAACCACCAAAGGGCTACCACCTCCAAAGCGAGAGAGAAGAACTTGGCCATGATGGCATATCCACCTCCGCTAGCTTCGATGGTGATGGCGTATGCGTGAATGAACTTAGTCGGGTCCGAATTGCCTTTAAATATAGGCAGTTTTGGGGTCTGGAACCCCTCTAGGAAGGGCACAGTCTGTAGGTCCGCCTGAACGTGAGAGATAAGGTCTAAGAGTGAAGCCTCATGTCAACAGGCACGAGGCTTTTCTAACTATAGATTAACTGTTGGCGCTGCTTGAGGACAATGAGCCGCGACGCCAAAGCCCTCACTGGCCCCTAGAGCATGTACCAGCATAGCGTTGGCCATCATGGAAGCAGCAACGGTCATATCCGTAGGTTGTTGTGCGGCCTGCAATGCCGCCTATAGTTCCTCTAGCTGAGCCCGACGGGCCACCACGTGTGCCTGCTGGTTGGTCATGACGTCATGTACATATGAGGCCTCAATTGCGACTCCTTGGGGGACAGTGAGGTCCTCGCTGCACTACTACGGAACATCCTTCAAAACGGCGGACCCCCTAGCATCAATCACTGCCAGGGTCACGGTCGAATCAACGGTGGCCATGGGGTCCTCATTCCACCCGGTTATGGGGTTGGTGTTGGTGTAGTGTGTGCTTGGTCGTAGTTTTCGTGTGGACCTCTACACAAGCGTTGCAATGGTGCCAGCCGCTTGGGCTGACGTTCTGGTGGTCTTCTTCTTTGGTGGCATCCTACCTCTCCTAGTGCTTCTACAAGTATTCTCTCCTCACGAACGGCACCAGCTGTTAGTGAAAGAAAATATGTATTCCACGAACAAAGTGCGGCGAGCCAACTCACAGGAATGGCTCAAGCTTGGAGGAGAAGTGGAAAGAAAAGTAATATCAAGATGTGTTTTAATGAACTAAACTCTATTTGCCCACCATGTGCCCACGGTCAGTATATATATAGTGTCTTACAGAAGATAAGTGTTCATGCATATCTCTACAGAGTGTAGAGATATAAGTTGTTACTACACAGCCGGGACCGAGGGCCAGTCAGGTAACACACAACTCAAGTTCAGGAAAATCTAAATCTACCCTGATGACATCATCTAACTGTAGCACTACAGTGGCAGCAAGTGGCCCTAGTGGAGTGGTTGCAGTTGGTCGTCTATTGCAGCGCCGCTCTACCTAGAGTGTCAGGTCGGTCGCCGAATAAACCGATATTAAATGCAGGTTATCTCATGGTAGGCAGAGGGTGACCGATGGGTCCTCCTCTGGTTGATGTTTCTGAAGAACCGATAGCTTCCCCTAAAGACTCCAAAGGTCAATGGCCTCCTAAGATACATAGGCTTCGAAGCTGAGGCTCTAATGCGACTCCAGAGCATGTCGGCTATAGAGGGGTTCTGAACCTAGGGGCCCATAGACACAGGCTAGCAGAGCTAGGGCGTAGAAGGTCTTTGAGGTGACACCCCCTAGAACAGCCAATGGTCCTCAGACTTTTTAAAACACGTCCGGTTTGGCAGCAAATTTCGCAAAAGGAACATATGTACAACAGATTTGTACTCGAAATCTTCGAACTTTTTTTCTCGTACATAGCTGTGTGTGCTGACTGCGTGCTCTCGTGTCCATTTCAATAGGCATTCAAATTTAGCCACTGCTCTAAATGGTGAATACCATCTATTTTTTTCCCTTTTATTTTTGTGAGGCTTCTAATCGGTAATGCTTACCGGCTTTATGGGCAACCTCACTCTAATTAGCTCTCCTAACATGACCATTTTCATGTTTATTGTGATCAGGAAATGGAAAAACAAAAACGAGTTACGCTGGAATTGGGCAGTGATCCTCTGCACGGATTGAGTTGTAGCAGCTCTGCCGAGAGATATGTGCCAGTTACTGCTTTATCCGCGGTGCTGGTCCAATTGCGGTCCCAAGGGGTGATAATAGAGCATTGATCGCATAAAAAAGTCATCACTGACTTTCGCGCCTCCTTGATGAGGAAAAGAACAGGATCACTCGGCTGAATTATATGGCACTGAAGCTTAACAAGAACATGATATCTGTCTTGATGATCTGACTGAAGCATCATGGAAAGAAAACTTAAGGGCGCTAGGATCTTGGAGGATGAACCTCCGTTTTCGCCTTTTGCTTCGAAACAGAGCTCCCATTTTCTCCACCGCCCGAAGAGGTGGAGGCCGTCCAAGCAAATTTCAACGAACCTGAAACTTCTTCATGCGCAACTTCGTAAACAAATCGAACATCTAGACGCGATGGAGTACCATCAGACTCTCAGATCGCTGTAGCTCAGAGCAGGACGGTGCGCTGTGCTGTTTACTGACGATGGCACGGCTCCAGGTTTGTCGATCGAACGACTGCACAATGAGCTCCAGGTAGCCAGTTCTCAGCAGGGTGACGATCCGGAGCATGGCGACAGGCGTGGGGGCATGGGCATGCTGAAAATTTTCACTAGTAATTGTGAACGTACGTGCTATTATAATCAATTTTTACATAAAAGTTCGTATCAAAGAGTTAGATAAAAAATCATAAGATAAATAAAAAATCAATAAATAGATATATATGAAAAAAAATGGACAAATAAAATAACTCGTATATCTATATCTACGAACAAACGAGAGGAGGCGGCAGAGCGGCTCAACTGTATGGTAGGCGCACTAGGACTTATAAAGGTAGCGAGCGGCACGCCGGCAGCAGCTCTCTCTAGTCTTCGTGCCTTAGTTATTTGATTCGCAAGAGGAGCTCGTCGGTGGGCGACGGGGCCACTGGTGCTTCATCAATTGTACAGTACTCACTTAAGACTTATCTGATCGCCATGAACGTCAACAGCTTTCACGTGCTCCGTAAAGCCAAAGCAAGAATACCAGCTGCTGTTAAGATCGATCCAAAACGCGTGGAAAAGTGGGGTAATTATCTTCTTTAATCAGAAGTGGAGAGCCATAATCCAACCTTGCAAGTTTGCAGCATGGTGCTACGCTGCTACAGTACTACCCTTCGTAGAACAACAGGAAGCCGCATGGAAGCAGCAGCGTAAAGTGGAGAAGGGTCACAGGGATCGCTTTGCACCTGATGCCGGTGACACGCACTACTACATATATGCTGCCACTCGCGACAAACACGCACAAGAGTTTCAACGCCCAAACCATAGTTTATCCTTAGCACCACTGTCGGAGAATTAACTCCTGTCGCAGGGATCCTGACAGACCCATTTTTAGAGATTCGGTCGGGGGATGATCCTGAATAAGTTCGTCGGAGAAATGAATGAAAGTAAATACAACGGCCAGTGGTGGGGGTGATGATCTGGTGCAAAGAGAAGTAAATGCACCGGAATTTAGACAGGTTCGGACCGCACAGGGGCGTAATACCCTACTCCTGTATGGATATAATAACTGTCCTGAGGAAGTCCCTCAAGGATGTTGCTGGTTACAAGAATATTGTCTAACTAAGAGATTGAGGCTCCTTGTTCTTGGGCAGGGACTGTGCCTTGAGTTGGTCTATGGTTCGGTTCTTGGTGCTTCTGTATTCGATGCTTGGATTATTGGCTTGCTTGAATTCCCTCTTTTTTTCTCCCTCTTCTCTTCTGTGTGCCGGCTCTTTTTGTACTCGCCGACTGAGACATGCCCCGAAAGGGAAGGATGGGGGCACAAGTTCCAAAACGCCGCGACTGGGAAGGGCGTCATCATTTCTTCTGGGTGAAGTGACCGGGGGTGGAAAAAACGCCGCACGCCCAGTCACCTGTCACCATAAACGCCCTGGCAACGGGTGCCGTATAGAGGGCCCACTGGGCAGCCGCAGAGCAACCCGGCGTGCCCGTCCTGTCTTGTTCCTCTGCCACAGCAGGGCGGCAGACGGAACACCTTGATCCTGGCGATGTTATCCCGAGACACGCCGGATGATACGGGACGGGACCCGTGCAATTAATAGCCCCACGTCTTTCTGCCAAAACATGGCAGGAACTGACACTGCGGCGGGAGCAGTTAGGGATGTTAGGCCACGCACGCTCATTAAATGCGGCCTCGGACCTCTGACCGATTGACACCTCATCGGCGGGTGCCTCGGGGGTCTTTCTGGGTCGTCGGGGCACCGAGTGTTCGGGGGTACTGTTCACCTCCCCGAGCACTCTCTCCCGAGAATGCCTATCCTTGTCCTCGGGGTACCGGGCGCTCGGGGGTACTGTTCACCTCCCCGAGCACTCTTGCACGAACCTTCGGGGAACCGAGTGCTCGGGGGCTGCCACATGCAACCCCGAGCACTCTCTCCCGAGCACTCTTGCGTGGATCCTCGGGGAACCAAGCGCTCGGGAGCTGCCACATGCAATCCCGAGCACTCTCTCCCGGAACTTGGCTCTTCTGATCGTCGGGGGACTAGGGCGCTCGGGGGTGACCGGGCACCTCCCTGAGCACTTTCTTCCCGGTACTTAGACTCCGCGGATCATCGAGGAACCGGGGTGCTCGGGGACCAAGGACCGTGGCCCCGAGCACCTTCTCCCGGGACTTGAACTTTCCTCACCCCGCATGAGGGATCGCGGGATGGCGACACATGGCAGATGGCTGGCTTGGCCTCGGGACTCAGGGACCCCCGGTTCTTGATACACCAAAAACCACCCTCAAGTTCCAACCGACGACAGCGAGCTGCTTTTGCATCTGCTAGCTTTAATAATGGAGCTAGTCTCATTATAATATTTTATTACCGCAACTTTTAATTAAAATTAGTCAGTTTAGTTTTTTCGAAGGCAGTGTCATTTAAGTTATAAAACAAGTAAAGTTAGAATAAAAGATAAAATCAAAATAGGTTTGTCTCGATTATGTGTTAGGCCTTACCTGTTATCTGTTTAATGCGCAACCTTGACTTAGACTGTGTTTCTTATTCTGTTATCATAGTAAAATATTTAAACAAAAATATTATCTTTTTATTAAATTTAGCTATTGATTTATTATATTTTAAATGAATTATTTTTTAGGTATTTGATTTTATAATAACTTTTTTTTCTAAGACTATATTTGATATAGATCTTCTTTTTTCTATTCTAACCCTAATTTTAATTATTATTAATTTTATTTTATTTAGACTCATTATTTAAATATTTTGCTTCTAAAATCGTATGAAAATCGTACTAATAATTTTTCATATTTTTAATTTCGAATTTAGCTATTTATTAATCGTTTTGATATAGAGTTATAGCAAAAATAATCCTATTAGACTATGATTATGATTTTAATGATTAATGATAACATAGTCAATGGGACTAACATATTTGTCAATAATATATATTAGTATGTCTCATGGATGCAATATATGAAGAAGTCACCGCAGCCAGGAAAAATTGGATTGAATTGGAAAAAGTCCTAGAGAAATTGTTCTCACCGGAAGGTCCAACGCTGGAAGAATTACACTCACCGGAGCATTATGTTCAGAGGTAGTTTGCCTCACCGAATGATCCGGTGATAAAGAGTGTACACACCGGAGCAATTCTGTCAGAAGGAGTCAGAGTGGATTCCACTCACTAGAAAGTCCAGCGATCAGAAGAGATATACACTGGACTATTAACAGAAGCTTGGTATGTTAGGAGAAAATGGATTATAAGGCATCGAATGATCTAGTGATAAGATGGATATCACACCAGTGAATTTTGCGACTTATGTCACGGTGTAGAAGACTATAACTAACAGGATAGTCCAGTGATGAAGTGATGCACACCGGAGGCTTCACCGGAGCATTTAACAGAAGGTGTGAAAAATCCAGAAAAGAAGAAGTTCTACACACCGGAAGGTCCAATGATGATAACAGTGCACACCGAAGTACTTTGTGCAAAGAAGAAGTTTGGTGCGGTCAGGCTCGAGTGTACTTATCGAATACTCCGGTGATGGATTGAAGATTACACCGGACAATCCGGTGTTCGGAAGAACTATGGATGGAGTTCCAACGGCTAGTTTCTAAGAATGTATACACCGAATGGTTCGGTGCTTATACCTCTGTTAACACCGAATCATCCGGTGTTCACAAAATATTTGAGCCGTTGGGATAACGGCTAATCCGCAAGGTTGAGGCTATAAATACCCCTCCACTCATTCATTTGGAGTTGCTGGAGTCCAGATAAATCCTTGTACACCTAAGAAGACATTCAAGCCATCCAAGAGCATAAAGTGTTCATCCAAAGCGATGAAACACACTATTAGTGAGTGATTAGTATTTATAGGCCTAGAGAGAAAAGTTGCTAGGTGCTGCAACCTAGAGTGCAAATCAATGAGTGATCCAAACGTGTACCAAGATGTACACCGACACCTTGGAGTCTTTGTGACTCGCCGTTAACTTGTTGACCCTTCGATTTGGTGTGGAGGGGCGGCAAGAGGATTGTGCGGGGATGCGGATGCCCTTGTCTTTATGACTAAAGCTCCGAAATGAAGACGGCGTATAAGTGACCAGAAGAGAGATTAACAGTGAGACCTCGCCTTGGTGGCTCATCGTGCTTAAGGTCTTGTCTTGGTAACTTGGTATCTCAAGAGCTGTGACCGAAAGAGATTTGGCGACCGAGAGCATATCCTTTATGGAGCTCCAACGTGGACTAGTGGTGACTACTGTGTCACAAATACCACGGGATAAAAATGTCTTGTGCCGAGGTTGTCTCTCTACCTCATTTACGTTTTCGTATTTACTTACTTGTATTTACCTTGCAATTCTCTTAAGTGATAGAGTAGACATACTAGATAAGTCTAAAGTACATTTAGATAGAAATTGAGATAGGATTATCTTGTGAAAGTTTTGAAACCAATAGTTTTAAATGTCTCAATTCACCCCCTCTTAAGATGTCCTTGATTCCCTACAAGAGTCTTTGGTTTAATTTAGACTGTTAAATATTTATAATAATGAGTTATCTATATTCTTTTTTATTCATTAACGTGATAATTTTATGTGACCTTGAGAGCCGGATAGTGATTTTTTTAAAAAAATGAATAATAATATAATAGATAGATCCATCGATCCAGGATCAATCAACGTCTCCCCAGCGGTAAATGCAACCTCCACCTCCCCCTCGTCATCCCTCTGCTATTTATAAATAACGAAAATGCTAGTTATCTATCGATAAAAATTGGGGGAGAAGAGTTGTCGAATTTCGTACCATAGGATTTGCTTCAAGATCTGTGCGTCCTTCTTCTCCGACGAGGCCATCTTCTCTAGCGAAGTTAGGGTTTTGAGTTGGGGTTAGGGTTCAAGATTTTGGTGGGAGATTTGTGGCCTTCAGCTGTAGAGGGAGCTCTGGGGGAGGTTGTCGGCCTAACGATGGTGGAGGGCGGTGGGTGGGATGGCGAGGTGGAAAGGGCACCGCCCGCCGTGGGTGGTGAAGGACCACCGGTTGGGATGGCATGGTGACGAGGGTGTCAAGGTTGAAGTGGTTAGTGGTGGTAGCGGTTGAGGACGGTGGATCTGGTGCCGATGTGAAGGTGGGGGAACGCGGGGAGGAGGGGCGTCAGGAAGATAGATCAGCGGATGAGGGAGGGACGACAGAGGAGGGTGGTCTGACGTCGATGAGGTGAAAGGTGGTGACGCGTGAGATGGATGATGACGGGATGGGGTCGAGAGAGAGAATGGCGATGTGGGAGAGACGGGATAAGTGAATAAGATAGGGTTATAGAACTATTATATACTATACGGAATGATATGTATCCTTGATAGAGATCTAATGGTCTAGAAAATAATAAATTTGTTATCTCTAAATCTATCATGAGATAGCTATAAGTCCCTATAAATAAACCCCTCAGGCCCACTCTCTTCTCCGGTTCTCCCTCGCCGCTCCACACCCGCGCACAAATCAAGCAGCAGAACAGAGTGAAATGAAGGTGGAGGTGGTGGAGACGACGCTGGTGGCGCCGAGCGAGGCGACCCCGCGGCACGCGCTGTGGCTCTCCAACCTCGACCTCGCCGTGCCCAAGACCCACACGCCGCTCGTGTACTACTACCCCGCGCCTTCCTCCCCCGGCGGCGGAGGGGGCGAGGAGGAGGGGCCGGCGTTCTTCGAACCGGCGCGGCTGCGGGAGGCGCTGGCGCGGGCGCTGGTGCCGTTCTACCCGCTGGCGGGGCGGCTGGCGACGGGGCCGGGCGGGCGGATCGAGATCGACTGCACCGGCGAGGGCGCGCTGTTCGTCGTCGCGCGCGCCGACTTCGCGGGCGACGAGGTGTTCAGGGACTTCGAGCCCTCCCCCGAGGCGCGCCGCCTGCTCGTCCCCTTCGCGGAGTCCGGCGACCCGCCCTGCGTGCTCGCCATGGTCCAGGTGCGCCCGCCCAGCCGAATCACCGCCACGGTTTTGACTTTCTTACTGCTACGTTTTCACCGTCGCCCGGTTAATTTTGCTCCCGTACGAGTTTTGTGCGCGGCACGTCGGTGGAAAAGGAAAAATATTGGGGTGAAACGAGACTAGTCAGCGTACAGTTCACCCACATGCGTGCCTCGTCCGGACCGCCGGGTGGGGTACGTGTCGACATGAATTGCTAAGAAACCAATTCCGTCGGTGTCGCCTGGGGCCACCTCGCTGGATGCTTCCGGCAACACCTCCGGTGGATCACGCCAAGTCTGATACGAGTACCCGCGGACGAACCAAGGCCGGATTACATTATTCGTACTACAGTAGTACGCACAGCTGTTTCGATCTTCACTACAAATTACGATTAGCCAAGCGACCGGGCATGCAAGTTGCCAACGCTAGTGAATAAATTTCGTCCGAATCATGTGCGGCGGCATCCATGTCCGCCGCACTGGACGGGGAACTTCGATGGAGATGAACATGATAGTATTTTTTATTTTGCAAATACCACCTAGGAATTGAAAATATTCATCTACAAGCAAAAATAGTTGCGTTTTCCCCTACCAGCCTGAATCCCGCATTAGGCTTCTAACTTGATGTTATGTTAATATATTTATCGTGGCGTGACCTACCAGCCTAATAACTTGATGTCATCTACCAGATAAGAAGTTTAGTGGTTCGTAACACCACGTAGTTAAACCCTGTCTAATCACCGCCTACGTATGCTATCAGCCTAGAAGCGCTTAAGGTCACATCACCCTCTCTAATCACTGCCTACCTATGCTATCAGCCTACATGAAGCGCTTAAGGTCACATCACCGCAAATATACCAAACATAGTCTCAAATAAGACTTCGAGGGAGGATTTTGCAATATGATTAGACTTGCGGGGTGCCAAATACAACTATATTATTTGTAGGAGGTGTTTACAACTTCAAGTAACTTAGGTGGGTATTTGCAATTTGCTTTTTTTTATAGAAAAAACATCGTGTCATCAGATGGAGGTTATTAAAGAGAGCGGTTGACTGAAAAAGCAATCAGGAACGACAGTAGGGCAGAGGGCAGTTGGCTTAACCATGCAGCCCGAAACGATGGGCCTGAGAAATGAGCTGTTCTCCCCCCTTCGGCCTCATTCCAAGCGGTGGCGATCGCCTCTCAGTGTCCTGCACCGCTCACTGATTGCCGGTCGGTGCAACAAACTGTCAACTGTACAAGCACGTCGGGTCTGTTTGACGAGAGGTGATCGTGACAGCCGCTTTCCGTGTCGCGCTAGCTGCACGGCGCGGCGGATGGTCCAAGCGGAACCCCCGCGCACCAACGCTCTCCGTGTCGACCTTCGTCCCCCGGCGTCCGTCCGCGTCGCCCCCGGCCGCGGTCGTCACGCGACGTTCTTGGCACTTTGCCCCGAGCGACATTTGCACCTCTGCGGATCCCGTTCGGTTACTCAAAGCTGCGAAATTCTAGAGCAGGTCCTTCTGCTAATGGCGAGTAACATAAAGTGGGACCAGATGCAGTGGCGGATCAGGATTTAGCAATTGGGTATTTAATATTTATAAATAAAAAAACTGTTTAATTCAAAATACGAGAAGTTCATAGTTTATAGTAGCGTAAATTTTAAAGTATAAATTGTTAGTAGAGAAGTTTTACTAACTAAGAGAAATTACAAAGTACTTAAAGAAAATGATAATTTAATGATGTCACTATCCTTACTTGTAAAAAAATTCACGCTTAACTACCGACTGCTAAATTGGACAGTCATAATATGGAGATCATGACCTTTTGATACTTGTTGCTGTGGTATGAGAAGTAGGCTCTTTTCAGTTAATAGTTCGAGTGGAGGATGGACGCTAGTTTAGGCTCATGTTTTGCTGGGTGGTCTGATAGATTACAGCAGTAAATAAGTAAGTTGGTCTAACTATAAATATATATATATATATATATATATATATATATAGCTACTATTTATTTATTTTTTTCAGAAAAGTTAGTTATTCAGTTAAATACTCTTGCATCATAGTGGGTCCGCCCCTGCCTAGATGGTGTCCTGCATAAGCTGAAACAGCACGGGTTTCTGTAACACGAGGTGAAATCCCCCGCCAATCCGGTCGGGAGATAATTTTGCCCGGGCTTGCCCACAGATAAGGATCAGGACAATGGATGAGCCAATCATGCGCGCCACTCGCTCGATGACTCATTGGCGTCCATTTCCGACATCTCCTGTCCCCTCCAGATCTGTACCCTGCGTGCCCGCTCGCCGAAATCATTGAGGTCGGCATGTGGTGTCCCGCCACTCTTCTTCCTCGCCTAGCTCATCGCTTCATCGACTGCGACCAGCTCGCTTGCTTTCCTTACCTCTCACTCACCTGGACCATGCTTCCCCGGATCAGGATGATGCGCGCGGCTTAATTGCCGACGTGCTCGGATGAAAATTCAAAATCTCCTCGTCGTACGCAGTGGCAGATCCAGAGCTCTCCGTTGTCTTCTTTTTCTTTCATGCCCGAAAATTGCCCAAAAATTGTAAGTGCCCCCGGGGCAGGGGCGTCAACGTAGATAGCGCCCTTGATCTGAGCCAGATTAGAAATACACGGGAGAGGTAAGGTCGTTCCAAGATCGTGACAGTGATGCTAGTGTATTTGATCCGCATCGCATGCAGGTCGCAGCCGCCTGCGTGGCAGGCATCCATACCATATGGAGATAAGATATTACGACACGACGAAGCGCCGTCCGTGATAGCTGCCTGAAAACGAGCTTAGCCTAGCTGCTTATCGTGACATGATCCCGTTCGTTTAAAGAAAGTTTGCAGCTAGGATCTAGCAGTCACTGTCGTGATGCTAGCTCGATCGGATGGTCTATAACCGCCGGCCGTTATGCAGTGGCAAGTCGATGCGATCGGCTCGCCGTTGTTGACGATTTGGAGGAGAAAGGAGTGCTCCATCGCTGTCTTTGTTTGCCTCGTGCTTCAAGATAACGCCGTGGTTAGAGCGTGGTTTTTGCGTGAATGAGAAGCTTAAAGAAAAGTTCAGAGCTGGGCGGCTACTACTTGCAACTCAACTGGCCCTTCGCTCTCAGAAAAATCTCGAGTATTTTTCCTCCCTGCTAATAAAGTTACTCGTGTGAATGCTGAATAGATCAAATTATTTGCCGTTGTGTGAAAATCCATTTTAACTTGCTGTTTTTGGCCCACTCGATGTGATTTTAGTTAGAACAGCAGTCAGAAAGTAATTAACCAAGTGGCGACATGCGTTCAATATTGATTTTCGCAGGTGACCTTCCTGAAGTGCGGCGGCGTCACGGTCGGCACGGGCATGCACCACGTGACGATGGACGGGGCCGGCGCGTTCCAGTTCATCCGGACCTGGACGGGTCTCGCGCGCGGTGAGGCGCCCGCCGTGTCGCCGTTCCACGACCGCACCCTCCTCCGCGCGCGCTCCCCGCCGCACGTCCCCTTCGAGCACCCGGTCTACTCCCCTTCCTACCTCAACGGCTCGCCGCGGCCGTTCGTGACCCGCGTCTACACCGTCCCGCCCAAGCTCCTCGCCGACGTCAAGTCCCGCTGCGCGCCGGGGGCGTCCACCTACTGCGCGGTGACCGCGCACCTGTGGCGCGCCATGTGCGTGGCCCGGGGCCTCCCCGCCGACAGCGACACGCGGCTGCGCGTCCCCGCCAACATCCGGCAGCGCCTCCGCCCGCCGCTCCCGACGACCTACTTCGGCAACGCCATCGTGCGGGACCTGGTGACGGTCAAGGTGAGCGACGTGCTGTCGCAACCGCTCGGGTTCGTGGCGGAGCGGATCAAGAGCGCGGTGTCGCGCGTGGACGACGCGTTCGTGCGGTCGGTGATCGACTACCTGGAGCTGGAGTCGGAGAAGGGAAGCCAGGCGGCGCGCGGGCAGTTCATGCCGGAGTCGGACCTGTGGGTGGTGAGCTGGCTGGGCATGCCCATCCACGACGCCGACTTCGGGTGGGGCCGGCCGGGTTTCGTGGCGCCGGCGCAGATGTTCGGCAGCGGCACGGCGTACGTGACGCAGGGCCCGGAGAAGGACGACCCCGTGAACGTGCTGTTCGCACTGGAGCCCGAGTACCTGCAGTGCTTCGAGAAGGCCTTCTACGGGGAGTGACCGAGCGGGCAGTGGCAGTGGCGCGCCTGACTGCCTTAGAAGGGTAGGCGAGTCACCGGAGACGTCAATGTGCTCTGTATCATAATGCATGTCACGAGATGTTGCTGCTTACTTACTGCCCGTGTAAGCGTGGAAAATGTGTGCTTGGCTGCAGTTTCTACGCCGAGTCACCAAAAGCATTCTGGTCGAAGTATCTATATACAGGAGATCGAATGAAAATGCACGGCTGTAAGAGGTTTGCAGCTTTGAATACTTGACGGTACTGATATCTTCCAGTTTCTGCTTACGAGTACTCAAGTTATGGAATTTTGTGCTTCCATAAATAAAAATTGGATTGTGTTAATGCCTGCAGTACACCTGTTAAGCGTCCGTCATGCACACCTATATTTAGACTTTGTTTGACAGTGCTTATTTATATTTAGACTTTGTTTAGTAGAGCTTTATATCTGAGATGTAGGTAGGATTTATAGTTTGTAAGATAAAATAATATGATTTAAATATCTATTTTATTCAAAGATCACCTATTTATTTACAGCTCCAGTTTTAAAAAAATTAAAGTTAAAAGATACACCTACTCTAAAAAATTCTAGAATTAACCTCCTTATCCTGATTCCCCCGCTTCCGCTATTTTGTCTTTCACCAGCAAACGCGAGCAGGCGCGCGCGAAGCTGCGTCCAACACACGGGAAGCCTAGCCTCGGTTCCACAGGTAGCCCGTTAGAGAGAGAAAAACACCCTTCGCTTTTGTGTTAAGCTGCTTCGTCCCCGATGCAGAAAAAGTTGCAAAAATCCAGATATTCTTCTCCTGTTCACCCAGTAAGCATTTTTGTCAAAAAGTTGTAAGCAAATCTGAAGGGACTCGGAGGCAAAGTTAGAGCAAACGTGCAATCAAATTGGCATGAATTCAGAGGTTATAAAAAGCAAATGAAATAAAAAATTTGGTTAGAACAATATATCTCAGGTTTAAGATTTAAAAAACTAAAACCAATGTAAGATTTACATGTAAATAATTGATTCTGTGAAGCACGATTAGAATAGTTGCAAACAAAGTTATAGCAGTGTATAAGCAAAATGGTACAAATTACAAACAAAGCTGAGAAAAGCAATTTGATTTATTGTGCTAGGCAAATTCAAAGCAGCATATAGGCAAATCGGCATTGCACAAAAATATACGGCTAATTTGGGGACTGTGGCGTCACACCCCTATACGCAACCCTCCAGTATCAGGAGGTGTCATGCCTGATGGAGGTGGAGAGGTGACGCTATTCAAAAAAGAACCAAACCGGCGGAGTTGACAGCTCCACACCCAGTGGAGGTGGAGGGTCGTGCCATGCCTCAACCGCCTTGCGAAGCGCGCAACGTATCTCTTAAGAAGCGTCATCCCTGGGCTCTGACGCACCTGATCGTCTATCTTTATGTTCTTGCTCACCACACCATTCCTAGATCAACTTGCCGTCGTGCTCTGTGCGCTGCTCTCTTTCACATGTGGGTCTGAGCCTGGGGAGGGAGGAGGGGTATGACCACAAGGGTGCAAAAAGTATTTTTGCAACATCGCGTGGGTTCATCCGCAGAATGGCACGCTAGCGTGCTAATCGTATAAGGGCATGTACAATGCAAAGGCTCTTATAAAGATATTTATTAGGAGAATACATGCTACATCATCAAACGTTTGTGTAAGAGCTCCAATCTATAATGAGAATAACTAATTTATAGACGCTTAATTAAATTCTTAGAGCTAAGAACCCACTTAAGCGCCCTTGTACCCCCAACACAAAGACTCCTGGTCCGTAGTTGTTACGTCCAGTTTGGAGACGGTGATCAGCGCCGACTCCACTAGATCGCATGATAACCACTCCAGGCATCGACCGCTAGACGAAGCGGTGACTCCGTTCACAAGCGTCCGTCCGCGATCAGTCCGATCTCCACCGTGGCAAGTTCAGATAGAAACCACTCACAAGTGCCAATGTACAATGGGAACTCTTAGCTAGGCGTTTGCGGGTGGTTATCGTTTTTTCAATGCTAGCGTGGACATTCGGATGGACACTTGCCGCGGTGTCACAGTTACAGCATGGTAACTGAAGATTAGCAAGGAGATTTTGTTGTTTCCACTGTAGGTTGAGACTCTTATACAAATTCTTTGTCATTCTTTCTCTTTAAACATCTATATAAGCGTTCTTATATTGTACATGCCCTAAGGATGGATAGATGTACTCGGAATTTAGTCTTTATCATGAAAATTTGAGTAGTACTTCGATAGAAGATTTGGATTTTGTAGGTGCACAGCGCAGCACGATACAAACCGGAATGTGGCCTGCTGTATGTTCGACTTTTTGGTTCCCCGAATGGGCTCTCACTTCCTAGCCTAACGCAACCGAGGAAGGCGAAATTGTTTGGGCCAACATGTTCCCATCCATCTTGGCCCAGCTAGCAACCCCGGCAAGGCAGAACGGCAAGAAAGCTGTTCTTCTCGTTACTCTGCAACCGCGGCATCTCTGCATCTGAAAAAAGCTCAAACGCTGCAGCAACTCGGCAAATGTCCACATCAAAGGTTGTCGCCATCTTGCCGCTCCAGCCCACGCAAAACGTCGCGCTTTCAACGGTGACGCGGCCGTCGGCGCCTGATGGATTTATTGGCCTCGCACTCGCAGGTAACCAAAGATCTTCGTCTCGCTTGGTTTGAAACCCCGTATGGCCCTCGTATCCGGCAGCTCAAGATTCTCAGATCAACCAGCTTTTTCCCTACTGGGTTGGTGACCGAGCACGACGCCGATCACGACGTCCGTGCACCCGTTGTGAGGGCGCACCTGCCACCTTGCAGGTACGGACGCATGGAGGCAAGTGACAACGTGACATCACACAGATTTCACAACGCACGCATGCATGCACGTCACTGCGACGAAGAGTAGTAGGAAGGAAGAGGACGGGTGGAATTGGAGGGACCTTGCTATCTTTGTCTATGAAGAAGAGGGTTGGTTAGCCTTGCCCACCATTGCAGAAGAGGGTAGTTTAGGACATGTTTGGTTGATGTCTAATTATATCATAATTAAAGTTAGATAAAGTGTTGTTACTATAAAGTATGGCTAAGAAAATAGGCGTCACACTTGTGATAAACTTTGACTCAAAAAATGAGTCTGACATATGGGACAGAGGGTTCAGAAAGTTTGACAAGCCACAATTATAACTGTCAGTGATATGGGATTCGGAGGTTTCCGAGTCCCGAGGCTAGGACAGCGCGGTACCACACGGCGCCTTCCGTCAGGGACCACCTCCTCGAGGACCCGAGGGAAGCACGGTCCGGGAGTGGATTCTCGGGGTCAAGAACAGTTGGTCCCCGAGCACCCAGAGAGCCCCGAGCACCCAGCAAGCCTCATGCCGGTGGACCCCGCAGGGACTCCACGATGAGGTGTCGGTCGGTGGGAGGCCCGATGTCGCATTTAATGGAGAGCGTGGACGGTCACATCCAACCACTCTCCCCCACGCCTGCCGTTCTGAATACGCCAGTCCCTGCCGTCACCTGGCAGGAAGGCATGGGCACAATTAATACGGCAAGTCCCATCGTATGTCCCCTTGCGGGGTCCATGAAGAAAGACGGCTTGAAGATATTTTTGATATGCTTGAGGCTTATCGCCCTGTTACATCAGACCGCATCAGACCTACTCTGACCAAACGGGCATGAGAGAGTACTCAGAAGCTGGCCGGTGGGTGCCCCTACACCTGCTAAAGCTGGAACGCGAAGACCGATGGAACCGTCCGAGGGATGTATTTTCAACCCTCTGTAACATCAACTGTAGACCAATAATGATCACTTTCCATTTATTGTTTACAGGAGCTGGAGCTGGAGCCTGTGCGTTGGAGACGATGTCCACCTGCCATCTTTTCTGCAGAGAACAAAGCGGATTCAGGGATGCAACCCCCTACCCGACGCGCCAGCTGTCGGATGATGAACTCCACAAGCGGGGATCCGGAGGGACCCCCTTTGAGATTCGGCTGGGGGATGATTCTGAATCTACCTCGTATGTGAAATAAATGGGAGTAAATGAGATGCATGTAGGAAATGAATGCTTAGAGGATTTTAAACAGGTTCGGGCCACACTGAGCGTAATATCCTACTCCTGTGTGTATGCTATAAATGCTCTGGAAAATGCCTCTCTGAGGATCTCTTGTGTTACAAAGATGTTTGTCTAAGTCTAGGGCTTCGTGCTTCTTGTTCTTTGTCCTGAAGAAGCCGTTGTCTTCTGTGCGGTCTGCAGTGAGCTCGATCTATCTCACTACGTCCCTCTTCTCTGGGGAGCCCGCCCCTCTTTTATACCCCGTCGGGGCGGGTAGCGTGCCCAGAAAGGATGGCGCGAGTTCCAAGGTGCCATAAATGGAAAGCAACCATCATGTGCTGCAGCTTGATGTTACGGGGAGGGTTGAAAACGCGCCCCAAGACCGTCATCATCCTGCTTTTCGGCGGGTGCTACGAGGAGGGCCCACCGGGTAGCCACCGAGCACCCCGCGTGCCTGCCCGGTCAAAGTGAGCCTGACACAGTAGAGCGGCAGGCGATATGCCTCGAGCCCTGCAACATTATCCCGAGGTGCGTCGGATGACGCGCGATGGGACCCGCCGCATTAAATGACCCCACGAGTGGCAGGGGCTGACAACAGGCGTGGGGGAGTGGTTGGAAGTGACAAGCCACGCTTCCTCTTAAATGCAGCATCGGACCTCTCACCAATTGATACCTCACCGCTGAGCCCTTGTGGGGACCACCGGCGAAGGACTTCTCAGGCCGTCAGGGAACTGCGAGTGCTCGGGGACTACTGTTCATAGCCCCGAGCACTTTCTCCTGAATCTATGACTGCTCGGGTCTTCGGGGAACTCGGGTAGCCGGGGACTACTGTTCATGGCCCCGAGCACCCTCTCCCGGAACTGTGACTTCTCTGGTCATCGGGGAACTTGGGTGTTCGGGGATCACTATTCATAGCCCCGAGCACCCTCTCCCGGAACTTGGACTTCTCGGGTCATCAGGGAACTCGGGTGCTCGGGGACCACTGTTCATGGCCCCGAGCACCCTCTCCCGGAACTTGGCCTTATCGGGTCATCGGGTGCTCGGGGACCACTGTTTATGGCCCCGAGCACTCTCTCTCGGAACTCGGTCTTCTCGGACCTCGTGGAGATAATCCCCGAGGGAGGGCGCCACGTGGCACTCTGCTATCCTGGCCTCGGGACTCGGGGACCCCCGGTTCCCATGTCACCGACTGCCTCCCCCCGGTAGATAAAGAGGGGGAGCACTTTGTAAAGAAAAAAAGAGGGAGACGAAAGGAGAGGAGCATTGACAATATACTGGACACATAGGAGTAAGGTATTACGCCTCCGCGCGGTCTGAACCTGTCTAAATTCTTGGTGCATTCATTTCTAATAGCTGACGATCCATCCTGCCTAAGTCTCACTCGCATTAATCTCGCGTACGAGGTAGTTCCAGGAACACCCTAACCGAATCTCAAAGGGGTCCCTCAGAATCCTACTCGCGGTGTTCATCCACCGATAATAACGTTAAACCAAACACATGGCTAAGAATATGTGGCATAACTAGGGTGTGGTATGGCAAAGTTACATCAACCAAAGATACTCTTTGCTTAACACATTTCTGTTCAAAAATCTCTATTAAATGAAATTGGCACGATCTCATGCCGGTTCATTAAAAAAAGTATATTTGTGTTCAGAATCATTGAGTTAAGATATTAAAATCGAACAGCACATGTCACGTCATTGTTTATAATTTTGCTTAGATTGGCATGCTTCCTTGATGCCCGTTCCTGATCAAAAGGTTAGATTTTGGCCGTGAAAGGGAAGAGGGTTTGGTGAAGGTGGCACTACGGAAAGGAGCACCAGTACCACCCACTGTTTTCCGCCTCCCTGCCGCGCGGTTCCTCTGCATAGCTCTGTGAGTGCTCGCCGACTCGCCAATGCATGTGCAGACCTTGCTCGCACAACGCCACAAAAATCTCGAGTAGCTCGTGGATGGGAGAGGGAGAACCGGAGAGGGGTTGGTGAACCACAGCGACATGGTGGCGCGCACCATGCGCACCATGCATGGAATGGATCAATGGAAGCCTGAAAGACTGAAACGATTGCCGATAGGATGGATCACAAGTGATCAATGGTAAAGAAACACGGTACCGGGCCGACAGTAGACTTGGTTAGTTGGTTAGCTTGAATGGTCAAGAAACACGGTACCGGTACCGACAGTAGACTTGGTTAGCTGGCCGGCACACCGAGTTCTAATGTCGTCTTGGAATACAATACGTCAATCCTTTTTAAACTTTGTGCGGCACCAAATCGATATCCAAGACTCTCGTGTGACGAGATAGAGTGTACAAGATATGCACAGTCCAAATGGGTTTTTTCTTTGTTTTCAAGAGGCTAGGGAGTGCTGGGCATACTCATTAGAGCATATACAATTAATGTTCAGAGGATATGCTTATAGAAAAAAAAGATTTTTCTCTCAACCGCACTACGATATGTATTTAGATACTTACTTAAGCACCATTATTTATATTAGTGCTAACAAGATAGTTAATCATGTTTAAACAACTGTAGTGTTTGTTTGCATTAGAAATTATAATTTTTATGTAGATGTTTAACACTCTCTCTCGTTAAGGGTATGAATAATAATAGGAGCTTATGGCTAGGTACTTAGAGAAAGAGAGTAGGAAGACTACATAAAAATTATATTACCTACATAAAAAATGTAATCTTCAATGCAAACTAAGACTACATGTGTTTAAACATAGTTAACAATTATATTAGTGCTAATATAATTAGTAGTGCTTAAGTAAGCATCTTGGCTTCCACCTAAGCACCCGCGTCCATACAGTTGAGAAAAAAAACTAATTTTTTCTATAAACATCTTCTCTCTAAACATCCCATTATCTATGCTCTAAGCACGTATCCATAAGCACCTAGCAAGAGGAGAGTAAAATGCCATGGTTCAACCAGTTGGGTGGTGTCCTTAGTGGGAGCACAGGAAATATGACTCTGTAATGTATTACGCACGCACTATCTATCATTAATCTATTAATTCTCTCATCTACTTATGATTTTTTTCATTTAACTCTTCAGCATGAATTTTAATATAAATAGATAACTGAGATAGAACATGTATACGTACCCCATTATAGAATTTCCCCTTCTGTGGAAGCACCTACCAACCGAGCGGTACATGACGAACGCACAAAACACAGCCCAAATGAGTGCTCTCATCCATTTTGTCAGAATGATCCAACGGATCCACGGTAAAGACGAATACGCAGCCCTCCTGAGAAGATTTTTCCCAACCAAACCCACATTGCAACTCCTATAAATCCCGCCCCGCAACATGGAGTCGTTGCGCCTCACTCTTCCTCAAGTCCAAGACTAGGTAGAGCAGAAAGCTAGAAATCAACAGCACTCGCGCGCCACAGAAATTCATTCCATGGCCGTTGAGGTCGTCAAGTCGGAGCTGGTCGCGCCGAGCGAGCCCACGCCGCGGCGCGCGCTCTGGCTGTCCAACCTCGACCTCGCCGCGCGGAACGGCTACACACCGACGGTCTACTTCTTCCGCCGCCCCGAAGTCGGCGGCGACCGGCCGCAGCCGGACTTCTTCTCGGCCGACGTCCTGCGTGCGGCGCTGGCCGGCGCGCTGGTCCCGTTCTACCCCTTCGCAGGTCGGCTCGGCGCGGGCCGCGACGGGCGCGCCGAGATCGACTGCAACGCCGAGGGCGCGCTCTTCGTCGTTGCTCGGTCCTCGGCCGCGCTCGACGAATTCGAGGGCTTCGCGCCGTCCACGGCGATGTGCGACTTGTTCGTGCCGACGTACGACTCCGCCGGCCCCGGCGCGCCGCTGCTCATGCTTCAGGTCGCTGCATGGACCTTTGTTTACTCGAACGGTTTTCTTTCTTGACTCCTCAATTTTTTATGGATTGTGTGCATATATACGTACGTGCATGGCATAGTTCTTGTAATTTAGTAGATCCTCTAATAAAGTAATTTAATAATACTTACTTAATCCAACTAATCCCATAAACTGTGATTAAAAAACGAAAGAAATGGACACTTTCACTGAAAAGAAACAGAAGAAGAAGAATGGACAGAATGATTCTGGAGATGACAAAGATGGTAGAGATCAAACAGAGTTGGACTACCAGACATGGTTAACGCAGGTACGTGTCTCTCCCGGCAGGTCACCTTTTTCCGGTGCGGCGGCGTGGCGCTCGGCACGGCCATGCACCACTTCGTCATCGACGGTCGCAGCGCCTTCAACTTCATCCGGACGTGGGCCAGCATAGCCAGCGGCACGGCCGGCGCTGCCGTGCCACCGTCCCTCGAGCGCACGCCGCTCCGCGCGCGCCCTCTGCCGAGCGTCCTCTTCGACCACACCCACGAGTACGGCAGCCACGCTTCCGGACCCACTGCCGCGGCGGCCGGCGGCAAGGCGGAGTATGCCAACGCCATCCTCCGCGTGACGGGCGCGCAGGCCGCCGCGCTCCGCGCGCGCGCGGGCGCGGCTCCGCGGGTGTCCACCTTCCGCGCGCTGGTGGCCCACGTCTGGCGCTGCGCGTGCGCGGCGCGCGCGCTGGCTCCCGACGCCGAGTCCCGGCTCTACACGATGGTCGACATGCGCGCCCGCCTCTCCCCGCCACTGCCCGAGGCCTACTTCGGCAACGCGGTGGTGCGCACCTCGGTATCCGCCAGGGTCGGCGACCTCCTGGGCGGCCCGCTCGGGTTCGCGGCCCGGCGGCTCCGCGCGGCAACGGGGCACGGCGACGAGTACGCGCGGTCGCTGGTGGACTACCTGGAGGCGGCGGACATGGGTGCGCTGCCGCGGGGCAGGCTCCCCAGCACGGACCTGCGAGTCATCAGCTGGCTGGGGATGCCTTCGCACGATGCTGACTTCGGGTGGGGCGAGCCGGCGCTGCTGGCGCCGGCGCTCATGTACTACACGGGGTTCGTGTACCTGCTGAGCTGCCCTGGCAAGGACGGCGGCGTCGCGGTGGCCGTGGCGCTGGAGCCCGAGCGCATGGAGCGGTTCAAGGAGCTCTTCTTCGAGGAGCTGGCTGAAGTGACCGAGTGAGGATTAACGTATACGTGTAACGTGCAGGTGTGTATAGTCGTATAGAGCCCGTATCTACTCCCTACGTATGTACGCTCTACGGTCGTATTAAGATGTAACGAAGGTAGTAATTAAAGACCTTTGCACCTGGCACAATTACATGTTCCTGTAGACCTTCTACTGCCAAGTTGTAACCTTCGATTCGATCGAATTGAAGCAGATTTATATGTGCATCAATGCATGCGTTACATGTTATATATAAATTTGTAAGATGACATACGATCCGAAGCTGAGCCCACATGTCAGAATCCCCCCCCCCCCCTACTGCCATATTTTTGGAATCAAGAGATTTATTTACTAGTTTCCAATATGATTACAATCTCAAAACAATTACTAATGTACCATTAGCGGTGCTAAGATAAGACACTCACCGCTAACCCTATTGCAGGATACTTGTTTTGTGCAAAAATGTGCAACTTTATTATAAAACACGATTGGCATTGGAAAGTTCTGCCAAAGGGAGTTTCCAAAAACGCCGTGAAAAAATCCAATAACATCTCGAGTTGTTTCGCTTTGTATCACAATTCACAAAACCCTCCACCCCCTAACTCTTTCAAGGTTGTTTCCAATTTGATCGCTCATGCAAACTGGCAATAGAGTTCGCCTACCTTGGCCGACCCACCACCGCGACCGACGACGACCGCCGCTACTTCCCCAACCCTCCGCCACTGCCACTGCACTATAACGGTACTCAAACACCCTCATTGTTTCTTTGATCTTTTTGGATGTGTTTGCGCTCCACCACCGTTTCTTTTCTCAAGGCAAAAGGATTTTTTTTAGTCTGAAAAGGAAACCTTTTCAGTATTGCTAGATTTGCAAAACCTAGAGATGGATTTGGTTCGGAGAAGGGCGGGAATAAGTGTTGATATGGTCTATTGGATCTTAGACTAGGCAGCACTGATATGGATATGTGTATTGGTATTGGACCGATATGGATACAGGGATACGCCATTTTTCCAAGAAACCTAATACACGGATATCAACACTAGTTTGCTTTGTCATCTTCACAACATGCAAAATTGTTTCACTCCATATGAATCATAACCACCGGATGTAGCTAGGAGGGCATCGAGGGTGGCATGCAACTGGCGTGCGATGTTTTCTTGAAGTATCGGTGTTTCATAGGTCTTAGATCCAATGGTTAAAGATGGTATAAACTTAAGGATTTGCAAGTTTTAGTCATTGGAACTGGAAACGCCTTTATTTTTCTTTTTCGAGGGAAATCTTTCTCTTTTTTCTATGTAAAGATAACGAATATGTTGGGGGCAAAGATTAATTACGGTGCCCGACGTTACGGATCACCCCTCACCTTTATGTTGTTAATTCGATCTTCTTTTTGTTCACGAGATCGATGGCAGGTCAAATTTACAATGCTCACAGAGTGACTTGATGATCTCAGAAATTTGCCTGTTTTTTTTCTCCTTTTGAGATGAAATTTTGATACTTCTGATGCTAAAGAAGATTATGCGTGTAATTTGCTTGAAAGTTGTCCTTTTAATCTTGATCATTTGTCAATACTCTTGCCATCGGCACGCAGGCGACGCCGATCCAGCTGCGCTGGAAGATGCCACGCCGGCGCGCAGGAGGGAGGAACTGCTGTGGGAGCTCCACAAGGAGCGCATCCACCAGGACATGATCTTGAGCGAGCTCACGGAGACCGAGCGCGCCATGGCCGCGCGCTTCGCCCCCGCTGGGCACTGGCCCTTGCCACGCCTCTCCGTCCGCTGCGCACTGTTACCGAGCATCCTCCCTGCTGCTGCGGGAGCCTCACGGCGGTGAGAGCGCCTCCAGTGTACCCGCACGTGGAGCGGTTGCCGTCGCCAATGCCACGGACACGTCCGGCCGATGATGTTGTACAGCAGCAAGAGTGCAGGTCGTCTGGGGCGAGAGCTCATCCAGTGAGCGCTATGTGGAACTGTGCCGTTCGCCGAGCAAGCGGGCTCCGACAGAAGAGGCCTTGGTGCCAGTGTCAAACGGGCGTGGTCTTCCTCGTTCGGCGAGGAGGTGGCACCAGGACACCAACGGGCCAATGGTGGTTGGGAACGTATGGCGATGTGGAGGACCGCCATGGTGTGAAGCCATTGTACGAGAGCAGGAACCAGAACAGTGGGCAGAGAAAAACTGCAGTCTCTGCCATGGAGGATCGGATCGATGAACCCGTGCAATGGCCCTGTCGGTATAGGTAAGGAGAATGCAGCTTTCGATCAGCAGAAGCGGCTAGAGTTGTAACATCGCAAAAATCAGAAAATCAGAAAAATGAAAACAAAAATATTTTCCCTCCAGACCAACATCCCTCCCTTTCTCTCTGGGTTGACCTCCCGTGGGCTACGGGCTGCGGGCTGTGGCCCACTCTTTTTCTTCTTCCGGCCCGCTCACCTTCCTTCCTCTCCTTCTAGCCCAACTCCTCCTTTCCCTCCCATGTGTCGGTCTAGCCCAGCTGACCGCCCCCTTCTTCCTCCTCGCGAACAGCAACATCAGCTCCCTCCCTCCCTCGCTGACCCTTGCTCCCACGTTGTCAGCCATGCTGTGCTGCCCACTACCCGTCAGCAAGCGTGAGCCTCACGTGCACGCAACCACCTACGCCAACCTAAGCCCCTCTGGACCTCGGACTGCGCCATACAGTATCGTACCGCACCTTACCTCACCGTCCCCCACCATCACACCGACCGCCTCCGCCTATAAAAGGCCAGCCCAAGCCACCACCACATCCTCGTCCCGCCGTCACACAGGCCAAGGTCGCCCCTGCTCCCCTCACCCTCCCTCACTCCCATTTCCCTCTCTGTCCCCACCGGGCACAGAGCCTCCCCTCTCCCTCCATCTCCCCAGCCAGACAAAATCCGCCACCATCGAGCCTCGACAGCAGCACCTCAACCACCGTAACACCCTCCCTCACCTCTCCCCCTCTCCCTCTCCCTCGCCCCTATCGAACTTGCCACGAGCTCGGCAGGACCGCATCCATGGCGGCACCCCGCCAGACCTCTCCACCCCTTCCCTCGCTCGGGTTCCTCACAAAACGGATTTCACGTGTCCCCCTCTCTCTCCCCGTGCCTTCGATGTCGGGAATGATAGCTGCAAGGTCCGTTCTGGCAAGCTCACCGTCGTGGACTAGAGACCGAGCGGTAGTGCCACCAGATGCCGTTCAGTGGAGACGTCGTCTCCCCGCCATCTCCCTCCCTCTCTATGTGTAAATCCGACAAGTAGGCTTGATCACCAATGTTGTCAAAGCCGTCGTCATCTCCCACCTCTAGCCGGACTGGGCCTCCTTGGCCCACAGACTAACCTAGTGGCCCATAGAGCCCAACCACACAACCAGCATAGTAAAAACCCACCTGGTAACATAGAGCCCAACCACACAACCAGCATAGTAAAAACCCACCTGCACAGTACCAAACTCATTTGAACAGTATCCAACCCAAATGAATAATACCCCAGCTCAAATGAACAGTGTCGATACAATAACATTTTCCTTTTTTCCAGATTTTAATTGTCAGAAGCCCGTTTCTTCTCCGTTTTAACTCTGGTTTTGGTGATTCTTTCGCCAAAATTCATCTAAATTTAAGTCCTATCTATTCTCCCTAGTTTAATAATTTTTGGGATTTATTTGTGTTTATGTGTGTTTTTGTTTGTGTGTTGTATGCCGCACAGTAAACGTTGAAGTGACCGTGGAAAGAGAAAAGGAGCTGGGAACGTAAGACTTTAAGCAAGACCCCCTCAAGGACTTCAGCGGAGGCAAGTCAAGATCCGCTTCTCTTTTTAATCATATTGTACCCAGTTTTATCACCACAACCCGTAGCAACCATTTTCCACCGAATAATTACATCCGTATAATTTATCGGGATATTTTGAGTTGTTGATCTAGTTTTGTCCTATTGTAGAATTAGCCGGCCTGATTGCTATCATTCCATATATAACCTTGATAATCCTAGAATTACTATCTTGGCAATATCAAATACGCCAAAACGAATCCCTTGATACTAGTACGCTTAGAACTGTGTACTTTAATGTTATCTCATATGTAATTATGGTTAGTTTTGCGAAATGGGTGAAACTTTGTGCTTTGGTGTTGTGTGAGTATCGAGATGGGAAGGCTTACCGGATATTGATAACAGTAATGAACCTGTTAAAGCTAGGGCAAATCAAGATTCCTGCCAGGAGTACCTTGGGATATTGCCTTGGCTCGATTAAGGACCGAGTTGGGTGACTTCTTACCTAGTCTTCACCGTACAACCACTTGACCCTGTATATGGTAGGGCTTAGTCTAAACCCCACCAGCTAGTCTACCGATCGCCAAGAGGTAGGAGTGCAATGAGAGACCATAGAGCAGGTGCAAGCAGGTGCAGACTTGTCAACCCAGTTGGAGGCCTAGTATAGGTCAGGAACCCCTGATTAGCTCCTATAGGCAGCTAGTGGGATGATGTTGTGGTGGGTAATTGCTTTGTTGAGTCGTATTGCCACGACAATGGTTTGTCGTCAAGCTCAACTTGTGGGTAAAGCATACCACTTTGTAGAGATAAAACTATTCAAATAGCCATGTCTACGGTTACAAATGAAATATGGTTCGGTCACAACAATTAGCATGGGTTGTGTGCGTTTTCTTGGAGTGTGAGTAGGCAGGGTATGCCTATTTTTTGGAAATAGGTTCAGCAGTTGACGTAGGTTGCTGTGGACGGAGTGTCCGACAACATTAAAACTTGGGCCCTAGTGAACTTTCACAACGGCCGAACCTCCCCCCCTCCCCCTCATTTAATATTAATGATATGGTGTTTTCACAAAACCCGTCTTATGAAGATGAACCCTTGCATGTGTGAATTTGGTTTTTCCGAAAAAGTTAAACTTATTGCATTACCTTGCCAATATTGTATGCTTGCATTTATAGCTCTTGACGTAGGGTAAGCGTTGGGACTTACTGAGTATATTTGTAGTCACCATTGCTTATGATTTCAAAGGAAGACTCGGACTTCACCGATATCAATGGTGAGGATGACGAATAAGTCTTGGTCGCATCCGCACCCGAGTTGCTTGTGGAGTGACGTGTCACCATGATATTTCTACTGTGCTCTCTGATCATGGTTTCTAATGATCGCAGAAGTCATTTATGTATTATTAGGATGGTAAATTTATTTCAGATCTCTCTTTGTTATATGACTATGGTATCACCTGTTGTAAAACTTATATTTACCAGTGACTGATTGAGGGACTGGTATAATAAAATTTTTAAGCACTAGGGATGATCCAGAACGCTTCAGGTGGTATCAGAGCCATATTTGGCTGTAGGACAAGACCATAGATCTGGACGTGAAATTTTCCTTCAAACTATTTTACAGAACTTCTTACACTCCCTCCTTCTATTGAAAAACCCTTTCACGAGCGTTGCTCTTCTTTTTCTGCAGATAGAGGAACACAGATACGTAACCGAATACTGCTTGGACACCCTCGGCTTTCTGAAGGTGTTGTATGGTGCCATGACCATACAAGGTATTATGGAGCACCCATAGTATGTTGGTAGGGAGTTTGAGGAATACAGCACCAAGCGCTGCAAGATCACCATCCACATTGGAGCCAGCAAGGATTACCCCAACAAGAAGTCGTGGAGTGTGACCACCATAGAATTTAGGTTTACCAACACCTACCAGGCTATCGCCCGCAAGGCCCTGCGATACTTGTGCCAGATGTATAAGAAGCCCATCGGAGATCCAATAATGAGATTTTTTCCTCTCATGGAGAAGAACCGTCCCACTTGGCTGGTACGGATGAAGACTTTGGAGGGCTTGGGTATGTGTGAAAGTGCCCCCACTGTGGTGGCCATGGCACGCTACCTATTCGCTCTGGCCGAGCTACATGATAGGCAGGTGGTAGAGTTAAGAAGGTGTGTCTTCAGAGAAAAAGAGGCAAAAACACGTGTGAGGTCCAAACGTGTGCAACTCACTAAAGAAAAAGCCCAAGCTACAGAAGCCAAAAAGCCACACCATGGCAGTCGAAGAAGAAGCAGAGGAACGCCACAACAAGCTAATCGGTGAAGCCTACCTCACCGGTCGAGCCAACAGGAGGACCCTCCACCTCCCTGGAGTAGGAAGACACATGTTACTTGAAGGAATCCCTATCTGCCCCATGGGAAGCATAAAAAGAAAGTTCTTACAAGTTGTTCTTGCTCCACCATTGCCCACACCTTGTGAGGCTATCGGCGAAGAAGAACCTCTCCCTATGACCCAAGGATCCCCCGGCATGGAATAAGATGAAGAGTACACTCCTCTCACTGCACCAGAAAATCCTTCCGTCAAGGAGGACGAGGACGCCACCAGAGCCGAGGAAGCCTAGAGCTCCGACGAAGAGGATTGAAGTATCTTGGTCCGACCCTAGTACAAGTTAGGCTTATGTACCCCCTATGTATCATAGTGTGGTCATGTGTAGTAACCGCCAGTGTTGTAGCTTTCTCATCCTGTTGTATTGAGCTTGTTGTGCTAGTATGCTTGTGTGGTTTGCCTTGAGTGAGATTTTCCTTGTGGACAAGCAAGACTTGAAGCCTTGTGATCTTTCTTAAAAATATAACCAACCTAAAACCCTCTAGCCCCGCTCTCAGCTTACAATTGGTAATTATAAAAGTGATAATATTTGTTGATCATCTTCTTTCAACCTTATGCTTCTACACGTGGGGGGCACGGCGAAACCTGAGCATCGTGTGTTCAAACACACGACTGTAATGTAATGTACTGAACACGAAATTATATGAACATTATTTCTAGAGAAACCCCTTAGTCAAATCTGATTAATAAGGTAATCTTGGTTTCTCGATTTAGATCTATATCTAGTGCTATTATTAGAACAGTTCTACCTAATTGGCAATGATTCTAACATGCCTTTCTGGGAGGCCAACTGGCTAGATGGTGTGCCATGCAAAAACTTGGCACCAACGCTGTACCAAGTAGCTCGATTCAAAAGAAAATTGTGAAACAACTTTAGCGGGATCAAGAATCTAAGACAGCTTAGGGAATGACACCTAATTGACACAGTTGTGGCTTACGTCTGTTCATAGGCAGGTTGTACAGTAAGACGCTGACACCACGTAAGAAGTTGATTTGAATCATGCTATGCTGTTGTAACATTTTTTTATAGGAATGTTGTCGTAACAATTTAATCATTTATTTCGTGACTGACTGCAATTTTCTTTCATTCGTTATCACTGTTTAATATAGTAATCATTTCCTATACCTACATGTGCTAAAAATATATTGTATAATACATGTAGCTACTAGATGTCACAATACTATTTTGCAATACTTTCATCTGTTCTACACTATCAGAGTGCTAGCATACCTGTCAGAGTGCTTGCATACAATTGACTAGGTATCTCTAGTGCTATCTCGGCACCTTTTAACTTGTTTTAGAAGTAGATATAGTTGTTGTGAACATCCTTGACTATTATCCTTTTCATATTATATTTAAAATACAATGGCATAGAAACATTTCGAAGCCAACTATACTAATGCAACAGTTGTGGTACAAATGCATGTAACTTGTAGGTTAGGGGTGATTTCCGTCGAGTGGTGGACACATCATTATAAGAATGGGTTTACAAAACATTCCATCTTTTTATTTTGTCCCAAATATGTCTCATTCTAGCTTTACACTTTTGTTTCCTAAAAATTCATGACATAAAAAAATAACAAAGTGTTGCGTCATTGCCATATATCACAATTTCAATATCTTCTCCTCTTACGTATATTTTATCTAGAAACAGCACTAAATTAACATTTAGATAACATTGCATCATTGCAGTTTATAAAAAAAAATTATGAACGAGATCACTACTATTACAACATACTGAATAATATTTTTATAACATTGTTGATGCAATGTGGTCACAATTAGTTACAATTGATCGACCTGAAGAGTTAAGTTGTAATCTCGTTATACATATAGTCGTAGCCGCTCTATGCCTATAGTTACAATAGATAATTACAATCACTCTATATTTATAGTTATAGCCCCTTTATGCACATAATTACAACTGGTTGTAATCGATGCTCATGAGGTGGGAACACATTTGGTCATACAGTGGGCCCACGAGGGAGGTGGGTGGCAGCGCGTTGGGTTAGTGAGGCTGGCATGCGCGTCAGAGCTTGATTGGTTGCTCGGTCAGGCGCGCACGTGGCCTGTGCTCAAGCTGCAGGTACGCTGCACATAGGTGTAGTACATACATACATATATACTATGGCTGGCAATTAGACCCGTGGGTTCGGTATTCGCGAGTTCCAGACCAGACGAGTCCAGGTTTAGGTTACAATTTTCGCTCATAGGTCTAGTGAGTCGGGTACCTGAATTAGGTCGGGTCAAATTCGGGTTTTGAATTTCACCCCTAGGTACCTACAGGTCACCTGATAAATACAACCCAACCCAACATTGCAGCCCAAAAGCCCAACTAAAAGTAAAACCCTATCACTCATTCACTCACTGACTCACACGTTGGACTACTGGTTGGCCACCGCACCCGCACTCCTACAATCCTGCTCGGTTGCTCCTGCCTCCTGGTCCTGCCCCCTCCACGGCGCCACCCCACCCCGACTAACCCCCTCCCTGACGCCGCCCGGCCACGCCAGTCAGATGTCGTCGCCCTACCCCCTCCCCAGTGCCGCCCAACCCCAACCATGCCGGCCCACTGTCACCACTTTGCCACCGCCCCAGCCCCTCCCCTACCCGCCCAGCCCTGGCTTGCAACCTCCCCAGCGCCGCCCAACCACGTCGGCCTACTGCTGCCGCCCCGCCCCGCCCCCTCCCCAGCCCCGGCCACGATGGCCCGCTGTCACCGCTCTGGCGCCACCTCACCCCCTCCTTTATGCTGCCCAGCCTCGGCCTGCAACCTCCCTAGCGCCGCCCAGCTGCAGCTGCCCACCCTCTCCCCGGTGCCACCCAGCCCCAGACTGCCCCCTCCTCGGTGTCGCCTGACAACGTCGGCCCGCTGCCTACCCTTCCCTGGCTACACTCGGCCACATCAGCCTGTTGTCGCCCCGACGTGACCCTGTCCCGCTGCCCTTCCTTGCCCCATTTGATAGGCGCCCGATGGGTTCGGGTTTTGATTTTAGCATATTTGCGCATTCGGGTTTGGGTCGAATTATGGTTGGCGGGTTTCGGATCACCTATGGTTTTGCTCGACCCCCCCATTGCTAGCCCTAATTCATGCATGCATACATACATACATACATATAATGTGTCTAGACTCAACTCTAGTTACTGTTGCGGTACCTCAATTACAATTTAAAAAATAGTAGAGTTACAATCCGCAATACATGAAGTTACAACCATAAATAAATAAAAATTGAGTTGCACTTATATTATGGATGAATGTAACTCCTAACGAATTCCTTGCCTAATAAGGAGAAGATTGTTCTTTTACCAAACTTATGCAGATCAAATCACATCTTATAATAAGAAGAAATCTTTCTCGGTATCAATCCCCTGCACAACTTAAGTAACACGATAATAATCGTACTGCAATCTAAAACGTAACTTGTTAGTTTCTTGTGTTGCAATTATATACTTATAGACGTATGGTTGTAATTGGTCTACCTAGCGGATGGTAACTCACAGTTATTTAAGTTATAACTGGAGGGTAGCGCAATAGTAGACTACAGTACGTCTAAACGCATAATAGACTCGCCGCGTGTATGTATGTATGTATATGTGTGTATTATACCTACTAATAGTGATTCTTCTGCAAAAAAATATTGGATGTTCCATATCCTGGGTCCAAGGCCTGTTTCCGTCGATGCAATAATGGTCGTCGGGAAAAAAACTAGGAGAACATTTTTTTCAAGGAACGCTACCGCAGGCCTGCGGCAGGCGTAATGCTGACCTGAACTTTTTCGTAACGGATGAGAGTGCGCTTTGAAACACGCGACCGACCGAGGAAGCGCGAGGAACGAATGAATTGGCGGGGAGGCGAGCGGGCAGTCGTGATCGCGAGGCGCGAGGCGTTGCACCGTGCGCATGGTGGGAACGGAGCAGCCACGCCGAAACGCGAGAACGCCGCATGTTGGGAACGGAGCAGCCACGCCGAAACGCGAGAACGCCGCATGTTGGGAACGGAGCAGCCACGCCGAAACGCGAGAACGCGAAGGGGAAGAGTTGCGGCGACCACGATGATGCCTCTGCTGTTTCGGTCGGGTGGATGCTGAAGCAGTCTCGTCTGCCGCGGCCTTTAAATCCTTCGTCGAGCGCCCCTCCGTCATTCTCACCGAGACGGCAACGCTCCCCCCATTTCCTAGCGCTGCTCTGCTCCACCCGACCGACCAATGGAGTTCGCCAGCCGAGGCCCAGACACCGCCGCCGCGGCCGACGACGACGGCCGCCGCTTCCCTGAGCCTCCGCCGCACGGTGTGTTGCTGCGCTTAAACTTTTTCCGCCATCTACCTCTGTGGCTTGCTGTCTTGGTAGAGAGCAGAAAAGAAAGGACCTTTTCAGTCTGTTCTGTTCAGGTGCAAGCGACTCTTGTGCTTCCATGCCAAGAATCCAAGAATCTGCCCTTAAGTTATGCATTGCTTGTTCTTTGAAAAGCAAATCCCAGTTTCCATTAAAGAAGGAAGTTTTTTGTTTAATCATCAGCAAGCTCCTTTTTGTTCATTTCGCGATGTAAAATTCCTTGCTCGCCAATAACCATTTGGCAATGCTTGCGCAGAAGACGCGATGCTGGTGATTCGGGACGCACTGCTGTCACAGCTCCAAAAGGATCGCCTTCGCCAGGAGATCATCGTGGCCGAACTCGCCAAGATAGAGCAAGCCATGGCCCTGTGCTCTACTCCCCATCATGGCATTGTCACTGCCGATGCGGAACGGGCAAAGCCGGTGTCCTTCGCTCAAGCCGTGGCCCTGCGCTCCGCCTCCGCTTCCCACCATGCCATTGCCTCTGCAGATGCCGAACAGGCTACGCTGGTGCCCTTCCCCGTAACTGATGAGCAGTTCATGCAGCATAGCAGAGGGGCGGTTGGTCCTGAACACTGCGTCGGCGTCGATGAGATCCATGATATGAAGAACCATGGGGTGCACCGGGGTGGAGAACTGAAGTCCGAGAAGCCTGCCATGGAAGATCTCGTCAGTAAATGCTTGAAAACTTCTGGTAGTACTAGTACTGGTAAGGCGGTAGTTCAGAATAATGCAGCACTTGATGAGTGCAAAATACAAGAATCTAATGAGGTGAGCATCTTACCATCATAATAGCAAATTCACTTTCCTTGCTTACACCATCAATTCTGTTAGTTACTAATGCTCTAAATCTCTAATTAAACTGCATGTCAAACAAACAGGCTATACTGCCGAAAAAGACGTCGCCTTCAGTGAAATGGAGTTGTGCCATCTGCCAGGTAGAAGCACCCAGTGAGGGACACATACAACAGCATTTTGCAGGGCAGAAGCACCGGTCAACTGTAGCAACTTTGGTGTCGAGAAACAATGCCATGGGTCTGAAGGCCAAAGCAACAGCAGAGAAATCAAGAAATGCGAGGCAGTATGCAGAGAAGCCACGTCCAAAATGGGTGTGCAGATTCTGCCAATCTAACTGCACATGCAAATCAGACCTGGAGAACCACCAGAAAGGCAAAAGACACAAGGCAAAGATCCAAGCCCTGCTGGAAGAATGCGAAAACATTACAAAGAATTATGCGTTGTGGGAAGCGAAATCGGATCCAAATACTGTGCAACAAAATTCAGAGAACCCAGCTTCAGCGTGGAATTGCAGCCTTTGCCAAGCTAAGTGCACTTGTCAATCAGACTTGGAGAACCACCTTAGAGGCAAGAGACACCAACTGAATTTTCTGGTTCTACAGGTAGAATCCATGCAATATGAGAACGTTCCACGACGGAAGATAGAAGATCTACTGAGAGATCGCAAGAATGCGAAATCGAACAATCTGAAGACGGCGAAGAAACTACCTTCAGATGGTTCTAACAGCAAGGGTGCAAGCTCAGATATGGAAGTACAGGGGACATTGTATTTTTGCAAGCTCTGTAATTTGCAGTGCAACAGCAAGAATACACTTGCGGAACATCGCAAGGGGAAGAAGCACTCCGAGAAGGTGGAGAAACGGATGTTGATGAGTTTTTGCGAGATCTGCATTATTCAGTGCAACAGCGAAAAAAATGCTCGCCCACCATCGTACTGGGAAGAAGCATCTGGCAAAGCTCAGTGACTGTTGATTTGGAGTCTATTAAGCAAGACGCCGGCACCACAATTCTTCTAGGGAACCAACTGCGATTGCCTTTCATTCGCCAAGCACAAATTATTGGACATGATATTTATTTACTAGAATATATGTTCCTGCTATGTGTTGCAATGCTAGCATACAGTACTATCTGTTATTCACTTTCAGTGTGCTAGCATACAATTCAATTGAGTAAATTAACCAGGCACGTGTAGTGCCACATCTGCTCTTTTACTTGATGTTTTGGGTGTAAACACTGTCACGTATTTGACCATTTTTCTCACTGTATTAATATATTTTAGCAATACAACAGCATTGAAATATGGAAAAAAATATTCTAAGATGAATATACTAGCGGAGTGATTATGTTTCAGATGTAGCTTATGCAAGTTGCAGATAATTCGTGTGAATGCAACAAAAACACAACTTCAGAACATGCAGCCAACCAACAAAATGCAGCGCTCCAAAACCAGCATAAAACAACACTGCAACATCGCCATCGCCTGCAATGCACGGCAATTTCGTGCCCACCAAACCTGGTCAAGACGGCTACTTGGATGGTAAACACATTCCATGCACGAAAGCAGTGCGCAATCTGAATTTTGGAGTGGGTCTTTCATATCATCACAATTCTCAGAACAAACTTTTCCTCCAAGCACGGTCAAACTATCTTACTCCCTCCGTTGAAGAATACAAAACATATTTTATTTTAGATCAGTCTTCAAAGTTAAATTTTGATCATTATTTTCTCATAAAATATATAGTTTATGACTACAAAACCAATAGTGTGAAAGAGTTTTGAAATATGAATCTAATTATATAATTCTTGCACACTAATATACTTATAATTTAACTAATTATTGATCAAAATATACAAAGTTTGATTTTTTTTAAATAAAATACGCCTTGTATTTTTTAACAGAGGGAGTAGCTTATAGAGCTGCCAGTGTAACATGAACAAGTATCCTTATCAATCATTTCTTTACAAAGCACTCCTGAGCAGAGTGCAGATCAATTATTAGAGAAGGTTATTTCTCAGCTACATCTACGGAAGGACTAAACCTTCAGCGCTAACTGGTCTTCCCATGGAATCGTTCTCTTATCATCACTTGCTGGAGAGTTTCCTGTATCCCTACAAACTGATAATTTTACATCGGTTGTCAACATATCTTCATCCACCCCACCCTGATCAAACTTATCAAATTCTGAATGGCCCTGATGCCCCTGGCGATAAGCTCCCTCGTCATTCTGCTGGCAAAGAGGCATTTTTAGTTGTCAGAGCTTATTCGAAACAATTTAGTTGCAAATTGATATTACATCTTTTCTTTTTAAAGTTTACTTCATGAACTTCCAACACATACCATTATCGAGTCTTGATTCAAATCAAAATTTGTGCTTTTGCTGGTAGAAGGCACTTCAGTCCTCACACCATGATCGGCAAACACTGAAGCCTCATTGCTTCCCACTGGAGATGGAATTTGCCGGGCCTGCTTCTTTAGATTGATCTCATTCGTTTTCCGATCGCATAAAAAGTGTGTTTGCTGTGAATCATCCTTCACAAAGGAGTCGTACTTCTTTCGCAAGAATCTTCCAGCAAAATATTAGTATGGTTAGTTAAGCTGAAAGTGGTATGGGTGCCACCGTGCCAGCATGGAGAACTAGATCACAGCATGGAGCAATAAGCAAGAATCGAATAAGTGTCATACTTGACTTCAGCAAGCAGGCGGAGCTTTATCCGGTTTGCACTCTCTAGCCTCCTCTTCTTTGCCTCAGTCTCCTATATCAAATGTCATATCAGCTTCAAGTGCAATCGAGTATGTAGTTTATCTGAGGCATTGCGCCATGCTAGAATTAGAAATTTAGAACGGTTATTGGGTTGTACGACAGCAAAGAATCAAACGGACGAACACCCCCTATACCCAACATTGGCCGTACACTCAAATCCCCCAATTCAATTCCGGCATAACTAATCTAAGTACTCGTAAAAGATATCAAACAGAGCAGGGATAGCAACAACGATCAAACATGCGCGGCACACTAGATTGTAATCAAGTCGGTCGTGAATTCATCAACTCGTAAGAGAGCACCAAGAAAAGTAGAACAGATTGACGTTAGGGTTGGATTAAAGAAGACTAAACGACAGAGAAAGAACCGAGTCGAGCGCGCTTCCCACCTCCAGCAGGTCGTCGTAGTCCCGCCAGAGCGCGCGGAACTTGTCCCCACCGCCGCCGGACTCACTCTCCGCGGGCACCGCCGGAAGCGGCCTCTTCTTGCCCTTGCTCCTCCGCACCAGAAGCGCATCCACGCCGCCGGACTCCCTATCCGCGGGCGCCGCCGGAAGCGGCCTCTTCTTGCCCTTGCTCCTCCGCACCAGCAGCGCATCCCCGCCGCCGGACTCCCTCTCCGCGGGCGCCGCCGGAAGCGGCCTCTTCTTGCCCTTGCTCCTCCGCACCAGAAGCGCCTCCCCGCCGCCGTCCATCGCGCCGGCGAGGCGAGAAGCCTGGCACCCAGGCTCGCGACGGAGGCCGGAAGGGCGAGGACGAGGGAGGCGGGGGTGGGGAGGTGAGAGGGCTAGATCCAGACGGGGAGGAGGAGGGGAGACCTGGGCCGCGTGGTGTCAGGGCACGGGAGGAGGGTGGGAAGGCGTCTCCTTTCCTTCTCCTCCCCCCACCAACATCATCCATCTATCCGATGCGGTGCGGGCACCCGTCGATCGCGTCGTCCCGGGGGCAGGGCAGAGACAACGGGGGGCAGGCAGCCCCGGCTCCGGAGGGGCGCTGGCTGGTCCATTGGATTGGAGATTTGGAGAGGAGCGCACGCTGCTGGCTGCTGCTGGGTTTGGGATCGACTGGAGCTGTTGGATGCTTGCATGGAGTTGCAACTTCCGCCACTACTTTTTCTGCCATATCCACGCGGTTGACGGCCTGCAGGCTGAACCCGCAGTGCGTGTCTTGGTGGTGCTGGTGATTGGTTGGGACTCTGTGTCTTCCTTCTTGGTGTCCTCATGACTTCAGCAAATTTAACCCCTTTTCCCTATGAAAAGCGATTACCCCTTCTTCTTCTTTTCTTCCCCTTAAAAACATATATAACGAGATACTTAGAAAAAATATTAATTAAAAAAATAGATTTTTTCTCAACCGTACTAGCACATATACTTAGACAGAAGTTAATATGCTTACTTAAACACCGCTGCTTATATTAATATTAACAAGATAATTATTCAGATTTATAGATATATAATTTTTGTTTGTATTGAAAAATATATTTTTTATGTGAATGCTTAACCCTCTCTTTCTTTAAGTATCTATATATAAACACAGGTATTGTTCATACCCTAAGTCTCCTCATATATCAGTTTTTTCAGTGTTACACTGGTTAAAATTTATTAGCAAAAATACTTTTTTATTGCAAGCATTCTAGTCGAATTGCAAAACTACAAAATTTTGCATCCATTACTGGACAAAAAAACATAACAATGCAGTTAGTTGCTTGCCTTCGGAAGGTTCTTTGCTCACATAGTTGCGCACTAGTATGTGAATTTTGCTTATGTCTAACCAAAAAGATCCACCATTTCTTTCCAATTGTGTCGTTACATCGTTAGCTAAATTTAAAGCTTGTTATATGCCATGAGTGCACCAATGGAATGACGATTTTTTTTCATGGATAAAATTTTCAATGAACAACTATTGTGAGTTCAATTTAAAATGTTCTCAGTATTGCTTATGTATTCAGTACTTCACATTTTACGATCTTATTTCCGTGTGTTGTTATATATGTGTTAAAGTTCTAGGCACGATTGGAGTGGTTTTGAGCAGAAACAGTTCACCTTGCATTTTTTTAGATTTCCTTTTCGTTTATCTTGAACCAGGCTGACTAGTGTAAGCTTCTATCCACGCCTCTCACCAAACGAGGTAGCCTTAGTTCCTTTAAATATAGGGTATTTAACATAAAAAATTAGCTCCTCCCTCTACACCACAGCAAAAAAACAAACTTTTTTTATCTATTATCGGTTTCAATTTTTCAATCCTTCCCTGCCACTCTCTTCCCTGCCACTGTTATCGTTTGCCATAGAGATTCACAGTTTGCTGTTACGGTTTATTGGTAACGTTCACAGGTGCAGTGGTCTTCTGTTTCTTTAAAAATTCTAGAGTTTTTTTATGTGTCACATAATCCATGTACAACATTTTAATTGAATTCATCTAAAAATCTTGTGCAGAATTTAAACAAAAAATCTCCCAAAAAAACTACTTTATAATTTCTAACAATTGTTAGTGCCTCAAATAAAATTTCAAAAATAAATTAAAATTCACTAATATTCTACTTATGTGATGCACTAATTTCTAAAATTATTTTCAGCCCTAGGTTATATAATGAAAAATAAGTTCATCTGCGATGCTCCATTTCGACGGCAAACGTAACAGAGTGGTAGGGAAGGAACGAAAAATTGAAACCAATGGCATATAAGGAAATTCATTTTCTATAGTGGTATAGAGGGAAGAATGAAATTTTTTTATGGCAAATAAGAAATTTGCCCTTAAATATAATGTAGGAAGAATTGCATGTTTCAGTTAATAAGTAGAAACATAACAACCGAATTCTAATGGAAGAGAACTCGGTGAAACAAATAGTTTGCACGTGGGCGATAAGAGTAGGTATCCACACCCTCAAACCTCCACCAATTAAGCAAGGTTTAGTTCATGAGATTTTTTATTCATAGGGCCAAAAAAAATTCGCAATTGTACTCAGACAAAAAAAAAATGTTCTTTTGTGTTACAGATGTGTTTGACATTAACACATACTGAAAAAAAGGTCAATCTTTGTGCTGCTAGGAAGTTTGTTATGGGCGTATTTGTTGTAATTATGTGCTGTTGGAGGCGTGGTGCTCCAAATTCTGCTGTTATGGATGCGTTCGGTAATGAGTGAAGAATTTGTTGCGTGCGGTGCTTGGACTTCTAAGGTTGTTCATTCGTATGGTGTGTTATGTACTTATGTCCAGGTATGGAAGTTGTTTTGATGTGTGTATCTTTTGTGTAGGCAATAATCTTCTCCTTCCATGATATGTGACATCATAGAATCCATAAAGCCCCAACCAAGCTCCTTTGTTCTCCAAGTTTGTTACAACATATCCCTCTTTGATAAAGTTGGAATAGTTTGAAGGTTTTGTTGCAAAACCATGAATCGAACAACATCACATGCAAAGAATAAAGCATAAAAGGAAACATAAATTTTGCGCTGTGGAATTATGATACATGTATGGGCGCCAATAAACAATATAATGACTTGTGCACCTAAATTTCAGCAAAAGTTGAAGCAACCCACATTGCATCAGGATTATTGGAGGATTGCAAATTGGTACAACTATTGCGTATAGACAAAGTGTCATGCAACCTACTAGAGCATTTGGGTTGGTTGATTTTGAAATCCTCTAGCTGGACGCTTCAGATGGCACATTATTACTAGGAAACATGAATTTGATGTGCACGATCAAAATACATGTCTTCTTGCAATCATTAATCCTTGCGACCTGGAGCACAAAATGTGACATATATATGATATGAATGTTGCAATATATCCCATCAAGCATGACTTTTCTGTAAGATGATATATTGACGAAGGTTTAGTAATCTCAATATGATGTATGTCTTCTGGGGTTGCGGATTTATCTCTGGCCTCCACAATTTTCAGTCATGTGAAGTGGTCTATGAATTTAAATGCATTTGGGTGTGCTGATTTGGAAATCCTCTAGCTGGACACTTCAAATGGCGCAATATTACTAGGAAACATGTTTGATATGCATGATCAAAATGCATGTCTTGTAATCATTAATCCTTACAACCTAGAGCGCAAAATGTGACAATATGATTTGAAACCCACAATGCGTCAAGAATGATGTATCGATGAGATGATATATTGATGAAAGTTTAGTAATCTCAATATGACGTGTTCCTTCGTGGGGTTATGAATTTGTCTCTGGCCACACAAGTCCCGGTCACACACAGTGGGCCTTGACTTTAAACACAAAATTTGAATTTGGCCTTGAATTTAAACACAAATGTAAAGTGAAAGCTAACTACGATAATTTTGTCCCTGTTGTTCACAGGGATCGCCGGTTCAGCTAAGAATTTTGACCCTGGTTTCAAGCTACTATGCAGTGCAGGTTGCAATCGAATCTAGCCATCAAGGAGTGCTGGATGTGTGCATAGTGCATCCACCGCAAGATCTTGTGCCTTGTGTCCCTGCTTGGACCACTACCGTGTTCGTCAGTAACTGCTCCATTTCAATCTGCTAGTGATGCTGCTTCACCAATCTAAATTATCCTAGTTGTTTAGAATCCTATTGGGAACCGTTTCAAGGTTTGGATGGGTGGAATTCGGATTCAGATACCTAAATTCATACGAAACTAAATATTTTTTTAGAGTTTTGAGCATAATTTCAACATTTAAACCTGTACTTTTGGACCGGCACTGATGCTTACGAATTTATGGAAACATCCTTCTCTCCCATGCTTCAGGCATGCAATGCCTTTTCTTCTAACATGTTGCATGGCCTTGTGTATGGTTGGTGATCAGCAAAATTCCGTGGCGATTCCATGGAAATTCCTCAAACTAGTGGGACATTTGGTACTGGCCTTGCTGGAAAAGCATAAACAAATGGTGATGATAATGGAAAGTGACTAAATCGAGCGCCAAATGTGGGTTCATTTCTTCCCTTTGAGGCTTTGCCAAGTCGGAAGCTGCTATAAAAGCTCAGCCATGCGCGGGAAGAGAAGACAACGAGCCAAGCACGCCAGGCATGGGCTCTCAGGAGGAAGCCGCCGGTGTCGCCGCCGCCGCCGACGTCTTCTACCTCCACGGCGTCCTCGAGGCGACGGTGTTCGAGGCCGAGCACCTCCACAACGCCATCCATGGCCGGATCATGGAGGTAAATAGACAAACATGGACGGCTCCTCTGTTCGGTTCTGGTTCGGTTCAAAGTTCTGCAACGAGTTGTAGAAGCTTCTCTCTGTGGCGAGTTGTGTGTTTGCTTTGCACTCATGGTTTGCTTGTGAGCCAATGGATTGGACGTCAAGGATGCTCCCCTTTTTCGCAGTTCGTGGTCACCTACTGCCACTGACTTTTAGTCTATCAGTTAGCCTGACGAAACGTGACAGCTGCTGCACCGTTTTCTCATCAACAAATCCTCATGTTAACCACGGCAACGACCGGCTCAAATGTACATGGATCGATGCTTACTTTGCCGACGTGGTTAGAAAAGAAACGAGTTGGAAAGATTGTGCAGACTTTGTGCACAGTGACTAATGGCGCCACGTGCTTTGGTGACGGACAGGCCACGGAGAAGATGGAGCAGTCCATGGGCGTGCCCTGCCTCCAGCACAGCAGGCTGTACGTCGACGTCGACGTCGGCGCGGCGCGGGTGGCGCGCACCCGGGAGGTGGAGTTCCAACCCACCAGCCCGGTCTGGAACCAGTCGTTCCGCCTGCACTGCGCCTACCCCGCCGCGGCGGTCACCTTCACGGTCAAGAACCAGCACCTCATCGGCGCGGGCGTCCTCGGCGCTGGGTCCGTGCCCGCCGCGCGCGTCGTCTCGGCTGGGCAGCCGCTCGAGTGCTGGCTTGACCTCCGCAGCGGCGAGCACGGCCACGAGACGCACACCCCGAGGCTCCGCGTCCTGCTGCGGTTCTTGGATGCGGAGCGTGATTCGTGCTGGGACGCTGGCGTCCGGCTCCTTAGGTTCGCAGGCATCAAGCCGGCGTTTTTCCCTGAGAGGACCAACTGCAGCGTCACGCTGTACCAGAACTCGCATCTGTCCGACAAGTTCGACCCGGGGGTCCGCCTCGACGGCGGGCGGGCGTACCGGCCAGCGCGCCTGTGGGAGGACCTGTACGTCGCCATCCGCGACGCGCGGCGCTTCGTGTACGTCGCGGGGTGGTCGGTGAGCACGAAGATCACGATGGTGCGCGACGCGAGCCGGATGATCCCCGGCGCGGAGGGCGTCACGCTGGGCGAGCTGCTGAAGCGGAAGGCCGACGAGGGGGTCGCCGTGCTGGTGATGCCGTGGCAGGACAAGACGTCCGTCTCGTTCCTCGACAACGCCGGGCTGATGAAGACGCACGACGAGGAGACCCGGAGGTTCTTCGAGGGCACCAACGTGAGGTGCTTCCTCTGCCCGCGCGACGCCGATGCCTCCCTCACTGTGGTGCAGCACATCGAGGTCAGCGCCGAGTTCACGCACCACCAGAAGACGGTCACGTTCGACGCCGCCACGCCGGGCACCGACGACCGCCACGTTGTCAGCTTCATCGGCGGCATAGACCTCTGCGACGGCAGGTACTGACGATACTGCTGACTGGCTCTATCTGCTGGAACAGAGTCCAGGTTTGAGCTGACTATGTGAGGTGTTCGACCAGGTACGACGACGAGGACCACACGCTATTCGGGGACCTCGACACGACGTACCTCCGCGACTTCATGCAGAACAACTACAAGCACGCCTGCCTGCAGCGCGGCGGCCCGCGGGAGCCGTGGCACGACGTGCACTGCAGGCTCGAGGGCCCCGCGGCGTGGGACGTGCTCGCCAATTTCGAGCAGCGATGGAGGAAGCAGGCGCCGGAGGACATGCGCGGCGATCTGCTCCAGCTGAGCACGGAGACCCTGCCAGACCCCGTCGGCTTCGACGACACCGACTCGTGGAACGTGCAGGTGTTCCGGTCCATCGACGACGCGTCGGTCGAGGGGTTCCCGTCCGACCCGGCCGAGGCCTCCGCGATGGGGCTGACGTGCGGCAAGGACGTCACCATGGACCAGAGCATACAGGTCGGCTACGTCGAGGCCATCCGGCGCGCGCGGCGGTTCATCTACATCGAGAACCAGTACTTTCTCGGCGGGTGCGCGTCGTGGGCCGAGGACCGGGACGCCGGGTGCCTGAACCTGGTGCCCGTCGAGATCGCGCTCAAGGTGGCCGCCAAGATCAGGCGCGGCGAGCGGTTCGCGGCGTACGTCGTGACGCCGATGTGGCCCGAGGGCGAGCCGGCGGGCGAGGCCGTGCAGGCCATCCTGCGCTGGAGCCGGCTCACGGTCGAGATGATGTACGGCATCGTCGCGAAGGCCATCGACGACGCCGGGCTGCGCGGCAAGGCGCACCCCTGCGACTACCTCAACTTCTTCTGCCTCGGGAACCGGGAGGCGCCGCGCCCCGGCGAGTACACGCCGCCAGAGGCGCCGGAGGAGGACACGGACTACTGGCGCGCACGGGTGAACCGCCGCGGCCCCATCTACGTGCACGCCAAGCTCATGATCGGTACGCTCTCTCTAGAACCTCTGTTGCCTTGTCACCCCGTTCTTCGAGCTCACAGCGTCTCAGGGAAATGCTCTTCTCACTCACCTGTCTCGTTGGTGTCACGCAGTGGACGACGAGTACGTCATTGTCGGCTCGGCGAACCTGAACGAGCGGTCGCTGGCGGGCAACAGGGACAGCGAGATCGCCCAGGGGAGCTACCAGCCGGCGCACCTGAACGGGCCGTGCGGGCGCGCGCGGGGGCAGGTGCACGGGTTCCGGATGTCGCTGTGGCACGAGCACTTCATGGGGCGGCACACCAGCGAGGACGCCGACGACGCGGGCGTGTTCCTGCAGCCTGAGAGCGTGGAGTGCGTGCGCGCGGTGCGGCGAGCGGCGGGGCGGCTGTGGGACGCGTACACGCAGGACAGGGTGGAGGACCTGCCGGGGCACCTGCTGCCGTTCCCGATCACCGTGTCGGAGTTCGGCGAGGTGGCCGACCTGCCGGCCGACGGGTGCTTCCCGGACACGAGGGCGCCGGTGAGGGGGAGGAAGGCGGTGAAGCTTCCAGACATTCTGACCACCTGAGGTGACCCTGCTTTCGTTTGTATGATTGTGTCACTTGTAATTTGTACTAATTTGTAAGAACCTGATACACAAGCTTAACGGAATTTAATGGACCTCGACCGACCTGACAGAAGTTAAGCTTTTGGATTTGTCAGTCCATTGTTTTCACTGAGATGTGTTTCAATATGCACATGTCAGTGCCCAAGTGGGCATTTGCGTTTAGTACTACCTCAATAAAAATATAATAATATAATTAATATTTAGATATGACACGATCTTTATACGCTATATGTGCATTTATCACTATTTTTAACTTGAATATATTTGTAGAATTTAATAACTTTATAAAATTATGAAAACAAACGCACACATATATTTTTCATATTTTGAAACTAAATATTTTAAAAATTATTAATAATTAAGGTTCAAAAGTCGGTTATATGTGTTTGTACTAGTGATTATAGGCAAAAGTATGTTTCGGTGTCAGGGTTTCAATTTGGCACGAAAGACATCACTTTTTAGGATCGGATAGCATGTTCATATCAAGATTTTGCACGAACTAGCTACACTTATGTCCTCAAAAAAGAAGTTATTGTTTTTTTTTGGAGAAATGACTTTTTATTAATCCCCCGGACTCTACACATTCTTCCCACAAATATTGTACTCGTCTAAATAAAGAAAAAAAATTCTCTACACCATCTTCCCTAAAAGATTAAGAAATAAACCAAAACAAGAAGAAAATATTTTTCTCTACACCATCTTCCCTAAAAAATTAAAAAAACAAAAACAAGAAGAAAATAATTTCCTCTACACCATTCCTATGCACGTTCTTAAGGCCCCAGTCGTGAATGCAGAAATTTCCTCAGAATCTCATAGAAATTAAACCTTTTTCTCTAAATTTCATGTAAAATTTTCGTGAAATTCGCGGTTGAAATCCGGGCCCGTCGTCTCACCCGCCGGTGACTTGACTTCTTCACCTCCAGCCTTCCTCTCGGCAAGCGGGAAAACCAAAAATCGAAACCCCACTCGTCCCGGCTCCCAAAATCCCCACCCGCCCAAACCCCACCGCCGCCCTCTCCTCCCCGACCCGCGGCGGCGACCGGCGTCCGCAGGCGATGGAGCGGATCCACGTCGCAGTGCGCTCGAGGCCGCTCTCCCCGGAGGACGCGCGGACCAGCCCGTGGCGGGTCTCCGGCAACGCCATCGCGCTCTCCACGCAGTCCTCCACCCGCTTCGAGTTCGGTGAGGAGCTGCCTCCCTCCGCCCTCCCCTCCCCTCCCTCACCCACATACCCACACACACACTTCGGCTTCGCCTTCTTCGGCTGCTCGAGACGGCGTGGGTCCGCTGATTGGCTTGCGCGTGCCCGCTTTTCGTTTCTGTCAGACAGGATCTTCGGTGAGGAGTGCCGCACCGCCGAGGTCTACGAGGCCCGCACCAAGCGCATCGTCGACTCCGCAGTGCGAGGGTTTAACGGTCAGTTTCTCTTGATCTGCCTGGCTGCTTGCTCTGGTTGTTGGTTCCTTCTCTGGGCAAAACTAGTTTGGTCTAGCTGCGCTTCCAAATTACATTGCGCCATCAGCAGCTATCTATTGCCGCCTCCCTTGCTGTTCCTTGTTGAGTGGCTGTATTATTGTAGATTGTTGGTATAGCTAATCTATCTAGAAAAAAACACAGTTAGGAGTTAACAACAGTGTTGCTTGGCCCAACTGCATTTCCAAATTATATTGCGTCATGTCTATCCGTTGCCACCCCCTTGCCGCTCCTGTTTTATTGCAGATTGTGGGTGTATCTAAAAAAACATAGTTAGGAGCTAACAACAGTGTCGCTTGGTCCAATTGCATTTCCAAATTATATCGCGTCACGGCTGTCTGTTGCCGCCCTCCTTTGCTGCTCCTTGTTGAGTGATTGTTTATTGCAGATTGTGGGTGTAGATAATCCATTGAAAAAAACACAATTAAGAGTTAACAAAAGTGTTGCTTGGTCCAATTGCATTTCCAAATTATATTTTTTCATGGCAATGTGTTGCCCGCCCCTTGCTGTTCCTTATTGGTTTGTTGTTTTATTGCAGATTGTTGGTGCAGCTAATCTATCTTCAAAAACATAATTAGGAGTTAACTACAATGTTGCAACCTATAGCCTGGATTAAGCATTATGGAGGCACTATAGTAGTTTAGGTCGAGTCATGTTGACTGTTGAGCATGATATACTACTATAACCTTCTGGAGGTGTTATAGTAGCATATTGTTCTGCAATGTCAAGGCATGCACAAATACATTGGATAAAGCCACTACCTTTTTTTTCTTTCAAAATAGATTTGATTATTTCTTGTTGAGTTAATTGCTTTATTAGTTGTTTTCACAATTGCATTTTCTCAACCAATCAAGCAATTAACTGATTCTGTATAGATTGAACTCAATTGATCTCTTTCTTTTTATGACAGGCACTGTTTTTGCATATGGGCAAACCAGCAGTGGGAAGACTTACACAATGAAAGGATCTGATAAAGAACCAGGAATAATACCGCTTGCAGTTGATGACTTATTCCAAAGTATTCAAGAGGTAGTGTTTAACAACCATTCCTTCTGCATACTCCTTAACCACTTGTATCTTTAGTAGAGACATCCATCATGCTTTGCACATTATTTTACTGGTATCTGCTTAAAGTCTTCATAGCGTATGTTCTATAATCTGTCTGACGTAATTTTTCTCATTGTGTAGCATACGGACAGAGAATTCCTTGTTCGCATGTCTTATATGGAAATCTACAATGAAGAAATTAATGATCTTCTTGTGCCAGAACATCGTAAGTTGCAGATTAAGGAGAGCTCCGAGGTGAACATTCCATTTTTTAATATTATATTGATTACTAATACCATTTTTAAATGGCATTATTAAATGTTTACCGTTATATTGCTACTTTTGTTTGAAGAGAGGCATATATGTGGCTGGCTTAAGAGAAGAAATTGTTACATGCCCTGAGCAAATCATGGATTTTATGTCATTTGGAGAATGTGAGCTTTCTAGAATACTTGCTAGCTTAGTTAATATATGATCCATTCTTCATGAATTATAATAAACTTCTAGCAAAATTGCAGCTCACCGACATATTGGGGAGACAAATATGAATCTCTACAGCAGCCGTTCTCATACTATATTTCGCATGGTATGCTTATATTCCACTGTTGTATCTACCAATGGCATTAAAATATTGGTTCTTATGGCGCTAAATACTTAGGTAATTGAAAGCCGAGAAAAAGTTGACGGCAATGAAACAGGGGATTGTTGTGATGCGGTTCGAGTATCTTTTCTAGTAAGTGCAATTGCCCGCTCTTAATTACAATACGTTTTGGAATACATGCAGTCTGCTTTTAAAACATTGGTTATCAATATCTTTCTGAATATTGATATTGAGCATAGGAAAATGGTATTTGTAGATTTGTCTTGAAAAATGCTCACACAAATGTTGTTTATTAGATGTTTTAGACTTGTGCATATGTTATAAGAAAATACATAAAATGAGCACACACCTCTAAGAAGTTTGTGTCTTTTCTACTTTGTAAAATTCCTGTTTCTCCTAAACCTTGCAACTTTACTACTAGTGATCAATGAATCAGGAAATGGTGTACTACAAATGTTGTATAAACTAAATGGTGTAGGAGTACAAAGGAAAGATGTAGTTATGCCTACCCAGCTATCCTTAAATTTGTACGACATCAACCAAAAGAACACCTTTTCAAATCCAAAACATCAAAGTTCCAATCTCAGGATCGTTTGTCCAAAATCTCACTTAATTGTGACTGGAGGGAGTACTTATTTAAATATTGACTTATGGAATTTCTCATTTTTCTTGTAATTTATGGTAATATTCTGCATTTCAGAACCTTGTAGACTTAGCTGGCTCAGAACGTGCTGTAAAGACTGGTGCAGAGGGTCTGAGACTTAAGGAGGGTTCTCACATTAACAGAAGTCTCATGACTCTTGGTACTGTCATAAAAAAACTAAGTGAAGGCGTAGAGGATCAAGGGTAAGTTATTAGCTTTTTGACTAGTGATGCTACTAGTTCTGATACTCTTTGGTTCATCTGCTTTATTGATGGATTTCATCTGCAGGGGACACGTCCCGTACCGTGATAGTAAACTGACACGAATATTGCAACCTGCTCTGGGTGGAAATGCTAACACAGCTATCATTTGTAATATAACACTTGCACAGGTAAGTTATATTTTATCATTATCTTTTGCTGATCAAGTTTCCCCGGATGGATTCTGGAAGTAGAAAAAAAATACTGCTTTTCTATTTCCTGAAAATCTGGGCCCTAAAGTATGAACTACTAAACCCGCATCCTCTATTGTATGTTTGTAATACCATTGGTTTATTTTGCTTACTGGTTAACGGTCTTGCGTTGCCGAAATTAAGTTGGAAGATGTCACAACCTTTTTTTTTTGAACATTCCATATCCTGTTAATAACTCAAACTAGGTATTCTGAATTGCTGTTTATCAACTCAATTTACATTTTCTCAAATTATCTGCTCTTAAAGTGATGTGTCATATTGTAGCAAAATGTGACATTTGATATGTTATTAGTAAACAGCAACATTATAGTCTTACAACTTACAGTTTTGGTATTTATGTCTTGGCAGACTATTTATTTTATATCTTCTAGGTCCATGCAGATGAGACGAAAAGTAGCTTACAGTTTGCTAGTAGAGCATTACGTGTTACAAATTGTGCATGTGTTAATGAGGTATTATCTTCTTTTCGATGCCAATTAGATTACTAGTTCTTTCTCTGGTGCTAAAATTGCATAAATCCTTGCATTATATGTGTGCAGATTGTGACAGATGCCGCATTATTAAAACGTCAACGAAATGAAATTGAAGAACTTCGAGCAAAACTTAGGGTATGTATTAAAAAATGATATTTAAAATTTTAATCTATACATCTCAAGAACCCTAAACTTATACTCCTGGTTTGCCTGTAGAATTCTCGAAGTGAACATTGGGAGGAAGAAATCCTGAATTTGCGGAACACATTGCTGCAGGTTGATTTCTCAAGCATCTCTTATTTCCATTCATGGCCATGTACTGCAGTAAGTAACCTGATTATTTTTTTCTAGAGTGAACTGGAAAAGGAGAGAATTGCTTTAGAGTTGGAGGAGGAAAAGAAAGCTAAAGAGCAGCGTGACAGACGCTTGATTGAGCAAGCAAAGAAAATTGAAAATCTTAGCTCATTGGTTTTAAATTCAGAGAGAGATGACAGGAGTACTGCTATTAGTAAGGTTAGTTACACAATTTACTTATCTAATATGTAACAGTCGTAGAGGCATGCGAACTGCATGATTGCTCACTAGTTTCTTCTTTCGATTTTTGTTCATAGGTTACTTTCTTTTCTGCTGATAACTTGAAGCGGAACTTGTTTAGAGAAATAGCCATAAGATGTGCCTCTTTTAAACAGAGGGCCAACAATGTACACCTTCTCTTTTAGTCCAATAGCTTTATATCTTTCCTTCTTGAACAGGACAAAAGGAGAGTAACATGGTGTCCTGGACCACACACAAGGCAATTTGGTGTTGAGGTATGATTACAGTGATGCTTTTCAACTTGTTCCATTTAGCATTCTGAAATCCTAGAGGCACATTGTTTGTTTTGGATAGCTATGGAATTGTTGGTTCATTTATCCCTTATTGATTTTTTAAACGTTATTAAGAAACGTTTCACCCAAAATATTTGCTGGAATCTAGATGTTCATCTCTCTGTGAGCGCTTCTGCTTTTCATCCTTTTTCTTTGGGCGAATGGGTAGATAATATATTAAATATGTGACATGTCATTTTTTTCAGGTGTTTATATGGATAGTTGTATGCATACCATACTTATGTTTGTATTATTAGTTTCCTTTCATATCAATCCATTATGGGAGTATTCAAATTTAAACATAAGATGTCTGGTTTGTTTAAGAATTTCTTCTGAGCATTCTGCTTGATGTCCAGATTTCAGGACCTGTCCAGGAAGGCCGTACGAGCAGCACGGTTAGGCATGAGCGTAATATGGGGATGCCACCACGTTTTGATGAGCTAATGCAAGCCAGCAATGTTGAGCCTTGTGCTGATGCTTGCTCATATGGTGATATATCCAAAGACTGTGTAGATGTTTCTCTTCCTGACTCACATGCTTTGCTGCATGTCACAAGCCGAAGAAAGCCAAATACAGTGGTGACTGATTCTGTTTACTTCTTATTTTTTAACCTTTTGTTTTATTAATGTGTAATACAGCGGATACCAAACAAGATTGATTTCTGTTTTAAAAAATAATTTCTTGTTGGTCACATATCTTCTGACTGCTAGAATACATGGTCTTGCCAGAAGAAATCAGATCAAGAGCAATCCAGGGGAATAGATGGTGAACTAATGGTACCCCAGGACTCTAATGATGGGAATGATGCTCCGCAAAGTCAGGAAAGCACCATGCCTTCTGTAGTTTGTGGCTTATCTGCTCGAGAGTCTGAAGCAATTCTTGTCATTAAGCAACTTCAAGACCAGGTGCTAGTTTTCCCCCTAGTAACACTCTATTCTGAAATGAAAAATTCAATTAAGTATTTGAATAAACCCCAAGCAGATCAAGTTGTTGGAGCTAGAGAAGGGTTCTATTCAAAGTAATTTGGATTCTGTTCTTGAATTGGCAACTCAACAGAAGACTTCATTCAGAGAAAAGTATGAAGAGGTGAATTATGTTAGATTCTGGCAATTATAATTCAAACTTATCTGATATATTGTTCCTAATTGGTGACTAAGTTTACACTGTGGAAGTTAGTTCTGTTATCCTATCAGGCACTTTTTATTATTTATAAGAACCAATTTTGCCTATATAATGAGATTATGTTGTTTTCTTTATATTGTCTAGTTATCTTGGAGAAAATCAAAATCAAGAGTGAACCTCTTAAAGAAACAGTAAATTTTACTTTTTCCTCATCTTTAACATCCTATGGAAAAGGTTAAATATCTATAATAGGAAAACCAAATGGATGTTATGTTAGTCGACTGCACAAATGCATTTTAAGGTAGCTTAGCTTGTCACACAACTCGTAAATGCATGTTTTTAGAATTCAAATATTTATTATTCTTGTTTTATCTAATCCAACCAAACAAGGTTTTAGGTGGTTAGGCTTGAAAAATAGTTACCAAATCGGTTATTCCTTACGCCCAAGATTAAAACGACCCTTAATATTGTTAGTTTGACCATCTTTCACTCATCATCTTCCACATCTAGCAAATCGAACACGGATGCATGACACCTGTCATCTATGCTCAAGAGAATCTAAACTCCATACTCTTTTATAAGTTGCATTTACCTTCGAGTTTATGATTCCAATATTGTAGAGATAAAAAGTTGGTAACTGTTTACTCTCCCCTTAGCTAAGAATGTACCATAGGATCTGTCAGATACTTGCAATCACTTTTTTCTCTGGATTACCTTTATCTGTGCTTTAAGATACACCCGATAACTCAATATCCAGATGTTGATTATGGTCATACTTTAGCTTGTTCTGTCTAGCATTAGCTTTACAAGTTGCCAACATGCCATGCTCTTTACATTATATAAATATAAAACTATGTCAAACTTGTTAAGGCTATTTGTGGTATTCCAGTCCTAGTAGAGGGTTTACTCTTGTGTGTGTCCCTTATACTATATATTCTTCCTCTGTTTAATACGGCAATTGATTCGAGCCTCTCTCTCACACTGTAAAGAATCCTTCAGAAAATTCGACCTTTTTTCACCATTACATGCCAGCTCCTTTAAGTGAAATTTGCTACCTTGATGCTGTGCTTACATTCAATGCATTCTTTGCCCATTTGCAGCTTCAACAGAATGCTCTGACAGCACAAGAACAAGCAAAAGTTGCTAATGAGAAGCTCTCCACGCTGTCTACTACTGGAAAATCCAAACAAGTACTTTTTTTACTCTCTTCCAGTTGTACTGTTCCTCTTTTTGTAACACGACACATAGTTGGGATTTTAGTTTGTTTCCAAATCTTCCTGCAACCATTTGATGTTACAGCCTGATTTATTGCATGCAACTTCCAGGAAGTAGCATATGAATTCCTCTGCAATGTATTGGTGGAGACTCGAGGAATAAATGTGGAGATGGATCAATCTAGAAGCTCACTTGACAGTGCTCTCTCTTTTATTGATGAACTCTGTCAGAATCTCTCCACGATGTCACAAAGCATTCTTGTACGTTAGCATCTCCAAATAAGAATTTCTTGAATAATCATGCCATTTAGTTAAATCAATAGTTTTATTCGAAATTCAGTATTGAGTGTCAGTAGGCATTTTAATCTGTTGGACACAAACTCAACGACCCATTAGAAAATGTCTTTGACAATGCAAAATGTTGAATGCCATTTTTCCTATACATATAGTTCACCTATACGCTACTATCTTATCACCGTGAATAAATATTATGTGAATGGCTGCTATTATATTCGATGGTCATGAACCACGTGCATTTCTATGAACTATTATAAGCTGTGAAAAATCCAACATGCAGATGATCTAGTGAAAATGTCTGATCTATGGAACGCTTTGTCATGCCAATTTTGATTTCCATGTAGGTCTATTTATTCTGATTTAGTGTAGCACTGTACTTAGTTTGAATGGCTGAACATAGTTTCCATCTTAGAAGTACATGTGTATAAATGATGTGCAATTGTGCTTTCCATAGGAAGTAAAGCATTCCGCTTACGAAGATAGAACACTGTTCAGTTCTGTGATTAGGGATTATGAGAAACTGTTAACCAGTTTTAAGGAAAAAGTCTGCAAACTTGAATCAGAGAAGGTATGTTCAAACTCTTTCCTTCATAACGTGCAGTTCTAAGCTTTTTTTGTTTGTCAACATGACTCTGATTTTAATGCAGAAACTATTAGTTCAACAGTCCCAAGATCAACAAAATGAATTGGATAAGCTGAAATCCAGTCTGAGAAGTTGTGAGAAGGACATAGATGTCTGTGACTGACTAAGCTCTTGTCAGTAATTAGATTTTCTATTTCCTAACATATTATTTCATTATTTGTGCTCTAAAATCATTGCCTATACCCAGGATTGTAATCTTCAACATGAACTGGAGAAGGATGGCATTCTCTCAGAGCTCCTAATGCTCCAAAAGGAAGTAGTGAACTTGTCATCATCTTCTTTGATGAAAGAAAAGGAATCTATCCGAAAAGAACTTGATAGAGCAAAAACAAAGTTAAGAGAAACTGATAACAAACTTAAAAATTCCATTCAGGAGAAAATAAAACTTCAGGTTATCAATTTGCCCTCTTTATTGTAAATTTTAATGCCACTTAAATTCAGCTGTTTCTGATGTGCAATCAATACATGTTCTTTTCCCAGAGTGAAAAAGCAGAAGCCCACAAAGAAATAAAGAAATTACAAAGCCAGAGGACTTTTCTTGAACGTGATTTACGTAAACGTGATTCACTCACCGTTGACAAAAGACATGAACTAAATTCGATGCCACATGAACTTGCTGAAGTCCTCGATCAAGCTGTCCAAATGCAGGTTGCGACCTTCCCTATTTAAATTCCTTGTTTTTTGCAAACACCTTGCTCTTCTAGGTAGCATTGATGCTGCACCAATTTGACATACATATCGGGGTACTGGTACGCCATTGTTACGGGCTTATGTCTATGGGCTACCATATTCATGGATCACCACAGCTACTTAATACTTGTAATCTGTAACCCTTAGGAGCCTTAGCTTTTCAAAAGCACTTATATTTTCTCCTTTTTTATGCAACAATTAGTTGTGTTCATATATGTTGGATCTATAACAGCAATATCTTACAGGTGCCGGTAAAGATTCTTGTAAGTAATAAAATCCTGTTAGGCAGTAGAGCAACCAGAAACTGATTGTACGCTCCATGTCATTCTGCTGTACTAGATTGTATGTTTTATACAGCAACACTTTTGAAGTTGTATTTTCCAATTTGGATTCAAATCATCAGTATGGGGCATTGGCTAGCAAAAAACTTCTTGATTTTCTGGATTCTGATAGTTCAATGCTCTCATACGTTGTAATCATGCCATAAATTTTCCTCTGTTTCTTTATAGCTTTCTATACATGTCCTGCAAACCCCCCAAACTCTTTTTGTTTTAGTCCAGAAAGTAATATTGATAATTGATGTTGACTAAAAGTCAGCAAACATTCAATTCTTTTTGTATGTGCTCCATATTTCTTACTACATAACCGCTTGAAATCCAATCTTTCTTATCCATGTTGATTGCTCAAATATTTTTTTCTTCTCCTTTTCTTTCTGGAGCGTATCACCTCTTTATGACTATGCATCTCATTTCTCTTTTCTTCATATTCAGGAGAACTATGAAAAGCTTGAGATGCATGCTATTGATATGGAAGCTGAAATTTCTTCATTACAAGAAGCTTTAAGTACTTCAATTGCCGAAAAGGATGAAGCATTATCTAAACTAGAGTTTATGGCATCGGAACTAGAAGATGTTGGAAATAAGTTAAATTCGGCTGAATCAGAGAGGGATTCCTTGCGTGAGAAGAATGCAGTCTTGGTATACATAACATTTCTTTGCAAATATCCTTGGCCATATTTGTTCTTTTGCATTCTTTTTGTCTATTCGGCCATGAAATTATCTTTTTGTGATGCAGACCCAAAAAACATATGAATCTGAATCTACCATCAAAAGATTGGAGGTTTCTCTCGATTCTGTATCAAGGGAAAAGGAAGACTTGGGAATGGTATAGTACCAGAATTTTATCCATTAAACTGTTCTGTGAAATTTATTTCATTTTGTTTGCTATGAAATGCAGCAACTTACCGATGCCCTTCTGGACATGGAGTCTGCAAGATCGATGTGGACAGCGAAGGAGAAAGAATATCTAGAAGCTAATCAGAGATTGAATATCTGCCAAGAAGAAAATTGCAAACTATCCGAAGATTTGATTCAGGTATCTTCAATTGGTTTACCATGTTTTAGTACACATTACATTTCGCACGTGTGGCAAGACCATTTTGCATATGTGGGCATTGACGCATTGCCCAGATGGCTTTTGGAGGGGCCTTGAGTTGATTACTATTCCATACTATTTTTCACCATTCACCAATGATGTCATCGTCGGGAGGGGCTTCGGGTTGAATATAGTTCCATGCTCCTTTTCATTCATAATATAGAGAACTTATTTGTTATTAATATGTTGTAATACACTACCAGGTGAGGCAAGAGCTGGTGTATTGTCGAGAACAGTGCAGAACTCTAGAGGACAAACTGGCTCTTTCTACGGAGAATGACGCGAATGAGAAAGGGATAACATGCTGGTCAGTCTTCTATTCGAAGCTTTTTCATCAAGGCATCGGTGTCTCTATTTGTGCTTTAGTCTTTTTTTACTGTATTAAGGAGGGTACCGAGATAACTAGATCGCCCCCCCTAGCGGGCTCTAATCTTTACTTTGTTTATTTCTTGCTTGTCCTAATACATATCTATTGCCAACTATATATAGCCAGCTAACTAAAGAGTCCCAATCTAATCCAAGTAATTATTAAATCGAATCTAACTCTATCTCCTAGCTGATTCTATCTCTAAACAAATCAAATCCTAAATTACCAAATTTATCTCCTAATTAAAAAGGCAACCCATCTCCTAACTTGATCTCATGCTCTATTGCGCCTATATTCCATAACATTTCCCTCCTCGTCATGAAGCAGCTCGTCCTTGAGCTATGGTGGTGGTCATGGTTGCAACCCATGGAAGCCTCATGATGATGAAAGTTTGATGTTCTTGGAAGGTTCCTTGTAGTTCTTGAACACGTTCACATTGTGAAGGATGGAGACGATATTATCCTTGTTTCTCAACATAGGCACCGTTGTAGCAGCTAAGGACAACTGAATTGAAAGTGAGACATATGTCACCAGCAATGCAATTGATAGTAGAGCAGAAGTAGCAAGTGATTGTTTGATGACCAGTGACGCCACAGATGGAAGCAGTGTTGCCTCCTGCTTTGTCTCTACCTCTATGCATGTGACGTCATGAATTGGTAGCACTATGGTAGGCTCTGGATGTGTGGCCATGAGAGCAGATGGTAGTGCTTCAGCCACTGGTAGCGACAAAACGACTTGTGCTAATGTGACCGTTGGGACAGGTGGTAGCAACATGTCCACAACACTGGTGCTGAAAATTTTCGCCTATTTAAGTTGACGAGCCTTGATTGCTTCAACCTTCGCCTAAACTTTTTCCATCATCTTGTCGAGAAGTTCTACGGTGTAGGCATTATCAACCATGATGAGGGGTGCAGGCTGGCTGTTGGGGACATAACAGCGGCTGGCGAGTAGGCGGCGACAGTGGTGTGCGGCGCGGGATTGACGGCGGCGTGGAGCAAGGAACTAGCAGCGAAGTGGAGGGTAATAGGATCAGGGCAGTGGCTGCTGCAGAGGAAAACGGAACAACGATGGCGTGGTGCATCAAGATTGCGATAATGTGGTGCAGCAAAGGGGGCGGCGATAGCGTGGTGCAACAGGTTGATGGTGGTGGCGTGGTGCAACGTAGAAGACAGACGCAAGAACATGACTTGTGATACCAAATATTGAGGAGGGTACTGAGATAACTAGATCGCCTTGCCTAGTGGCCTATGATCTTTACTTTGTTTATTTCTTGCTTGTCCTAATACACAGCTATTGCTAACTATATATAGCCAACAAACTAAAGGGTCACAATCCTAATCCAACTAACTATTAAACTGAATTTAACTCTGGTCCTGTTTTTCACATCTTGCGACTTTTGCACAATCAGCTTCCTGAAGAATCTTGTGAAAAACAGATTCTGCTTATTCGGATTGTACAATTCATTCTCAAAATCTACTTATTGATAATCTGCTGCAGAATCCTACCGTTTGACACAGCTTTGCGTAATCCTCTAGAATCCACAAGCAGAAGTTGTACCAAACAAGGCTAGTCTATCTCCTAGCTGATTCTATCTCTAAACAAATCAAATCCTAAATTACCAAACTTATCTCCTAATTAAAAAGGTGACCTATCTCCTAACTTGATCCCATGCTCTATTGCGCCTATATTCCATAACATCTGAATAATAACATGATATGCAAGAGCATGCACATGGGCTATTTCTAATGTTTCTATGCCATAAATTTTTACATGAATTTAGGAAGGTTTCCAAACTTTAGAAAGAAGTCCTATGAATGAGAGTTACTTTCAAAATATATAACGGACTTAAATGATTATGCTTGACATTGAAATTGTACATTTTGTGATTGATGTGCTCAGAATTATTGGACGTTCTTTTTTGTATCTTTGAAGCCAATTTTTAGAAGACAATAATTGCATTACAACAAACTCAAATATGTTTGCACTTTGTATCTTTGGAAATAACTATAGATTTTTTTTGTAGAAATTAGAAAAAATATGCATGTGATTGCCTGCATAGGCTCAAGCACTTTACCAACTATTGACACTAGAAATGTCTCATGCAGCAGGGAGGCTTGTAAAGGATCACAACAACATTTGGGGGAAGGAAGAACCATGAATGATGCTGTAGGTGAAAATGTAAGTCTTCATATTGCTGTTCTTCTCTCTGCGAATTTGAAGTTTTTGAACATTAGGAAACTGAATGAAATAATATGTATTTTACATTTTATTGTCATGGCTCAGTACCAATACTTGCATGAGAAACCATCACTAGTGCAGCTATTTTATTTTAGTATTTCCCAATGAGCAATAGCTGGCTACAGTTTCTTGCTATGGCTATTGGCTATACACCTGGAAGAGTGTTACCTATTGGATATTTGTTACAGTTGATTTTCCAGGGAGTACAATTTTAGGAGGTGTATTTTCTAAATTTCTATTGCCTCCATTTTGAACAGGAACTCCACAAACAACTATTGATGATTACCGAAGAGCGTAATAGTTTACTTTCGAAAACAGAACAGATGAGGTTAATCATCAATGAAGCAGAAGTTTTGAAAGAGAATTGTAACAGAAAGGCAAGTTAGCTTGTTACTAACGATAGGTTATCTCAGCAAACTAAGTGTTTTTTCTCTGTTCCTGTTTGTTCAGTTAACACATGCAAAAGCTACAATAGATGAGTTGAGCTCTAGGATATCTACCATGGAAGTCAATATGAAAAACGTAAGCATTGCTGAACTCATTGTTTTCTACTGTTGATTCAGGTTATAAGGTATATATTACAGCAGTTTTGGAATTCATTTCAAAAAGAAATTGCAGGTTGCTGTGTATCTTTATCGTATTTTGGAAATAAATTCATGTCATGTGTGCAAGATTCCAATGGGGTCCTGTGAAAGGAGCATCTGCATTTTTCATTGTTCTCATCACATTTTTATATTTTAGTTTACCTGTGTTCTTATTCACTCTTAGATAGGGAATATTGCAAAAGTTTTCCCTAAACACTGCTGAAACTCTTGAAGTCAAAATTGTACTCCTTGCATTCTCATTTATTTTTCAGAACGTGTGTAGTCAAACAGAACTTTGATTATCAGTTTGTATTGCGATTTCTGTTCAAAGCCTAATAAAACTGTAATACTATGCGAGCATTTTTTGACACATCTTCACATACTATTTTCATAGCTCCAACCTATGGTTCTGAACAGAAATGAAGATATTGATTGTGGATAAAATAAATAAATAGTTTGACTGTGTCCGTCCCAAAGCATAATTTTCTAACGAGAGTTTCTCACTTTGTGTCATGTCATTTAATTTTTGAAGGAATGTATGTCACTTATCCTACGGCCCTCTAAAACATAATGTGCGACACCTTGCTAAATTGTAATGAAAAATTTGCTGCATTGTTGTTTCAGTAACATGCTTTTGTATCCAGGATGCTTTGGCTAATAACAAAGAGAAGACCAAGCTTCGCATGCAGATTCGGTGGCTGCAACCACAACTTGACGCACATCGCGGACGGCTTAAAGAAGCAGTGAACGAGATGAAGATCATGGATGCTAAATACCAAGAAGCATCCACCAAGCTGAAGAAGGAGCTTTCTAACGCGTGCCGCGAAGTCCTGAGGTTGAGAGAAAAGCTTAACGAACCACAGGGCACATCAAACTGAGATTGTGAATTTGTCACATTTTCTTTTGCATAACTCGTGTAGCAAACTTGTAAATATACTGTCGATCAGATGGAAGCACCTGCCATTGGGTCATAGAGGACTACTGACCAGGCTTCACTCACTGCAATAGGCAGCTGTTCGGATTGATCAAAAGGCCAAAAGCTTTGTACACTTCTGGGCCTTTGCTGCATGGACAACTGAGGACAAGGGGAGGTGACTAGTCCGGGTCTATATATTGGTGTATCTTGTTCTGTCAAACATGACCATAATGCACTTCTTTTTTATTTGCTCCAACATGATATTGTCGAACTGTAGATCACTTTTGGGCTGAAAAGGTATTGAACATCATTTTTTATCATCTAGAGTTTCTCAACAAAATGGTATAGTTGAAAATAAGAATAGAATTCTAGTTGAGATGGTTAGGACTATGTTAGATGAATTTTTTACTCTTAGAAAATTGTAGGTTCAAACTATATTTATTGTTTGTTATATTTTAAACCATGTTTTTTTAATCTAAACTTCGGATGGAGCCTACAGTAGATTACTTGCTCCAACTAATATGATCGAACTGTATGATCCTGCGTGTATTACTTGGATCACTGGCAGTAGCTTATCTCCATCACAGGCAAGCCACATCGTAGTCGTGCATCTCTCTTGCATGGCTTATGGTGCGATTATCTCCATTACACCATAGCCTATTCGGATATCTCAGAGTTTTCTGTAATTCTTGGATTATATTTTTATCTCTGAGTGTTCTATGCGCACAATGGTCAAGCTTTGTTTTCTAGAGGTTGACCAACCATGTGTATTTGATGTTGAAACAAGGTTCATGCATCCATCCTCGTGCCGAAAAGGATTTGAGCGTCCGAGACGTGCAATCTTGAGAGATGTGTTGCACTGAGATTTGAGGCATGTCTCACATGGATCAACGAAGTTTCCTGATCTTGTATATCGTTTGTTTGGGCCAGAGAGATAACCTACAGGAAGTACGAATGCCAAGCTGATTTACCTGGCATTGTGTGGTGGCTACCGATTGTCTTTTGGTTCTTGTCGGTATGACGGTGTCAGTCAGATATCCAAAGTGAATGTGGAGTTCAATCTGAAGCTGATTGGGTATTCTAGGAGGGCTAGAAAGCCTGTCGGAAATCAGCTTGTCTTGACCCGTTTTCATGAAAGATGGTGAAAGTACACCCTTAATTCATCCATTGCATATTAGTCTTGGACTAGTTGAATAATCCTAGCAAACTATGTTGTTAGGCCTGAGAGTATAGTTGTATTTGCTACACCATATCAATGCTTATTGTTATTTTTTTTAAAAAAATATTATTAACTCTAATCGTTACATCAAACTGATACAACCGTATAAGAGTTTTCTCTTAACTAACATGCACCCATCCACTGTCTAAGAAACATGGACCCGGCATACACAGATGTATTTGTTATACTGTTTTAACGACTTACCAGAAGCATATTGTATTTGTAATGCACTTATGCAATTGTAGCAAGATTAGAGCGCACATTATTCATCAGGATCTTGGGCCCACGCAAAGCCAGAGTGCGGCAAGGAAGCAGCCACCAGAGCCTGCCTCTGGGAAGGTCTTGGGGACACGAGACGCCTATCCAATCGCTTCTCAGTGACCTGAAAAAGAAATGGCGGGGGGTGAGAGCAAAAGAGAAGTGCCGGCCGTCGATAACCGCGAGCGTAATCACGCATGCTCGTCTAGACCCTGCGCAGGTTTTCAGCGGTGGGTCGTGCGCCATCATACAGGAGCACGCGAGGAGGCCAGGGACCGCGAGGCTGCACCTGCACGGCACAGTACGCCCCTGCGCGATCTGGGCCGTCCAAGATGGCGTCGGCGGCCAGGATCTCGCCGGCCGAGCCTGACGCCGGCACAGTGCCGGGGGTGGGGCTCGCTCAACTCCGGCGCACCAGCAAGGCAGCAACGCCATGATTTGATCCACTGGCATGATTGCGCGTGCGAGAAGGATTCTGTGCAGACCTTGTGTGATCCAGCTGAGGTTGACACGTTGGCCCTCCGAGCAGTATCTTGCTGGGTCCGCGTGTCTGCACCAGTAGCGCACCCAGTTCGCACGTGAGATTGCTTGCTGGTGTGCTCGTAGGTTCTCAAATGTCACTGCTAGCTGCACCAGTGCAACGAACAAAGTGAAAAAGCAAACTGAACCTGCACTACTGTACTAGTGATAACTAATCACAGGGTTGTTAAGGTCATGACCCTGCGGTAAGCGATGATGAATTCGCGAGATTCCATGGCGGTGAAGTGGGTGCAAATGCATGATTGCGCATGATGCCGGCCGGCAGTGCCGCCTCCCACCTCTTCTGAGACTTTCAGGAGCCCAAGAATCTGGTGGAGACGATCATGAAGCGGCTGCGGCTGCGAGGATCATCGAGCATCTGAGCATGTATCGATCTCCCATCGAATCCGAGCCGTTGCTTGACCGGACCCCATGGCGGCAATCATTGCTCGAGCGAGGCTGATCTGGTCAGGTTGGAGTTTTCTTTTATTTTTATATTTCGAAAATAAAAATTTGTAAAAATAGGTGTCTATTTGAAAAAATAGCAGAATTAGGCTAAACATATAAAGATACATATTATGAATTTTTTTAAGAGTTAGATCATAGTATCATCTACCCCACCAATTTTTTTTAGAATTTTGCATTACTATTTCTAGTGTTTTGAATTTTGAGAGCAATGTAAAGCCTTTTTTTTAAACCCGTCACCTGTCGACATGTTTAGTTTTTTAAACCTATCACTCATTGCAAGGGTGACATTTCTATTCTAGCGATAATAGTAGTCTAGTTTTATAATTTTTTCAAATAGATATCTATTTTACATTTTTTCAATTCTCAAAATATAAAAAATCGTGCAGTTGGACTGTCACTTTCCTGAGGCAAGACGACGAAACACATCAAGTAGATCGCCGGCCCATTCCGTTGACTCAAGTTACTTGGATTTGGTAAGCGGATCGAAATCCTCTGACTTTAACATCATCATGAATTCATCACTAATATGTGAGTTTGGTCCTACGCATTAGTGAGAAGTAGTGAAATCAGAACATCCTCATCTATAGTGAGCGGGGCTATGGCTTGACTACCACCGTCTCGAAAGGCTCTTGTGTGACGTACCGTCCCATGCGAAATTACAAATGGTAGCGTACATGCACACACCGATCGACATGACTCATGCACGTAGGATAGCAGCGGCGGATCTTCCAGGGCACGAGGGGCTCAAAGCCCCCTACTGTACCGGCGCATCCCTCGAGTCTTTAAAATTTTTGATGGGTCATTGAAGAACTTGACGGCACGTACGGCCGGCGCAGATGGGCGGCACGGGTCGGGCAGCCCCTAAAATGTTGTGCCGGATCCGCCACTGTAAGATAGCTAGCTAGGCTGTGGAACATATGCATGTACACGTACGGCGAAACTGCACGAGCTAGCCAACCAGCCAGGAGCACCAAGCCATGAGCACAGCGTTAGCGTGTGCCCCCACGTACGGCGTGTCTCTCCGTGCTTACAAGCTGTCGCAACATGAGCTCGGCACCACACGTGTAAGCACAGTGGCGAGGACGCGCGCCTCCCACCCACCGCGCCGGCGAGCCATGGATCGAGCCCCACCACTTCTCCAGGTAGCTGTAGTGACCGGTCGTCGACACGGACAAGTCCAACGATGCCTGCCACACGTGTGGTGGTGTAGGGAAAAGGGTAGGCAAAGTAGTTTGCTCGTTCATCGATCACGCTGCTTTCGCTGTGCGTAAGCTGTAGTTTTTGAAAACACACTTGCTCTAGAACGGACGACTGTCTGATAAGTTTATCAAAATCGTAGGTTCTAAATTGGATCAGAGATCTTCCGGTAATATTGAAATCATGGAATTATAACTATTAGGATAGTAAAAATGTAGATTATACCGACTAGAATAGTATAATCAAGCCAGTCAATATAGATTGTAAATCCGTACGACGGAATTGAGATTTTGACAACCATGCTGTCTAGTGTTTCATCACTTATGGACGGTGACACTTATACAGATGACAGTAAATCCGTATGACGGAATCAAGATTTTGATAACTATGCTGTCTCGTGCTCCATCACTCATGGTCTCATGGACCGTGACACTGTATAGATGACCGTTGTGGTCTGGCGACACTTACCGATTTTCTACTACTCCTAGGGTGGACCAATCAAACAAAATATATTCAAACTGAGAAGGGGCTGAAATCAACGTGTGCCGATTTAAATTTCTTCCGAAACGTAGAAACTTTTTCAGACTCCTAGAAGAATGTAGAGCTGCTCTTGATTAAAGCAAAAAAGGATCAGTTGCCGATGAACTGTGTTGTGCCAGTGTGTGGAGGGCAACATTCTGCTGGCATGTCCTCCATGCATGGCACTCTATCCAAGCCTAGATTCTAGAGGGGCAGAGCTGGCAGCCAGGTGAGGTCCCCGGCCGGCCGGTGTAATCAAGCGCTCCGTCCGTGGGATATGTCCCGTCTGTCCAACAGTTGCAAGCGAGCCCGTCCAAGCGAGTGACCACCTAACAACGTCGGCATCTGCATGTCTCCACAGTAACCTCCAACCAGCTACTGGTTTTGCTTGTGCTGTTCAGATCACAAGCTTTAGGATACTAGTAGCATCCAGGAGCACATCGATCTATGGGCTACCTGCCTTTTACTGGCCGAGTGCTTGGTGAGGTCGCTCTCCATCTACGTGAGGTAGCGCCCCGCGTCAGTGGGATTAGGTCGCCATGTTTGAGACACAGCACCTTTCTGCTATAGAGAGCTTGCAGCTGGCCTGATGTGCCACTTCGAGATTCGGTTGGAAGTGAGAAGGGAGTCGACAGTAAGATCATGTCTAACTGTTTTTTTTTGGGATGAAAATCTTATCGTACAGTAATTTTCGTTTTTTTAGCGTTTCAACGGTTTTTTTCACGGTTTTCGTCACGAAAGTATTTCTAAGATCATTATCTTTAGGACGGGATACTCTCTCCTTTCTATTCGCGATTCCCTCGAAGGGAAGTTGTTAGAGGTGAGAAAAAATAAAGCGAAATAGGAACGGGGAAGTGAATCAGGAAGTAAACGAAATGAAGGGAATATGGTTGGAGATGGTCTAAGCCATAGAACTTGAAAGCTATTCCAGTAATATGGTAGTTAGGTTCTTGATTGGAACTTAAGAAGTCTCGTATAAAAATACGTAGCTCTCATATGTATTTAAGAAAAAAAATAAAAATCTCATATGAACTTTGCTAGATTTTCAGATGAATAAGCTGGATTCCTTCCGTGAGAAGTTATGGTGTTCCCATGGGGTGTAAGAGGCTTTGTTTTGTTAGGACTAGAATAAAATTTACTGGAACATAAAAGGCAGAACTTAGTGAACACTGCACATCTGGTGTTAATTATTCTTTCTAATAATTCTCAAATGACATTGAATTTGCTCTTGAACCTTTTGAAGATATAAACATGACCTACCCTACCTACAGTAAACTTCAAGAATTTTGAAATTCTTGCGCCCAAATTTCACATATTTGCAGTTATCAGTGCATTTTCACCTGATGTTAGTGCATTTTGCTCTGCTATGGATTTTGAGGGCAGTTACTATTCATTTTAGCTATAAAATATTCTCAAATTTTCTCACGTCCCTGCTCCCACTTTTGAAGCTAAACGAAGAACAAAGTTTTATGGTAGTTGTTGAAATAGTAATCAAAATCTGTTCCAGATCACACAGGCGAAGTTGATCGTGTAGCTATCTCCAAGGCAAGCCTCCAACTAATCTCTCTCCGTTGTAAAATTTAAACTGGTCTCTCTCCGTAATGCTGCTTCTTTTCTCACTTAGTTGCCATACGTTTTGTCGGTGAACAGTAGATTTATAATAGTGGATGTAACCCTGTTTCTTGACATCACATCAGTCAGATTAGAATATTTATAACTATATCTTAACCACCTTAATCATCATTACACTTATATCCCTTATCCATATGATATTCTACTTGAAACCAGGAATAATCCCGAGATACTCCTAAGTATTACAATCAATATATATTTACAAAGCTTTAATCTCACTGAGCCCGACACGTGTCCCAAGGGACCCACATTGGATCTCCCTTTGGGGATGTTAGCGAATTTCTTCTAATTATCTTCTCGCCAGATTATTGTTAACCCGCAGGTTCCTCTTGGTGTAGGTCTTTGTTCTCTTGCCGAAGGCCTTTCCGTTGCATCCCTTCGTCCTCCGCTCTTCGTCATATCCTTTTGTTCTCTGGGCTTCGTGGTATTCCCTCGTCTTCCGGGCTTCATTATATCCCTTTGTCCTTTGGGCTTCGTTCTCTGCTCTTCGCCCGAGCTACGACCTTCGCCTTGTATCCGGGCTTCGCTATCGCTTCCGTCCTTTAGTGTTCCTTTCTTCATGTGTTCCCTTTGGGATCATCGTTTGCATCCCCAGACCTTCGGTCCTTCGTCGTACGCCATTAAGCCTAATCCTTGTAGATCATAATGAAAATATCTCTATTATGATATTAGTCTTAATACTTTGCCTTTAGAATTGGCTAATGTGGCCGAAGTCAACGAACAGGGGCAACACGGTACCCCCCCCCCCCAACAGTGGCCACTTCATGGTTTTGGTCTTGACTTTAGGGGGCCGAAACCGAGATTCTTTAGATAGTGGGGGGTGGTATCCTTCTCTCAGCCCCCCCCCCCTCGGTCAGTCGAAGTCAACCCCAAAATCAACATAGTTAACATATGCTTCGGAAGAAAGAAAGAAATAAATAAATATTAAATTAGAATATACCCCTCTGTTTATCACATGGTGAAACCAAAATATACCCTTTGCATGACCTATAAACAATAGCTATTCGTGACACTATACCAAGCTACCAACTACCACCCTCTAGCGAGGTGTACTACTTGAAGCTTGGCACAAACCAAGTTCTTGTGCCCACTGTGAGATAGCCAGAACACGCTTGATGATGGTTGACGCGTTTAACGGTCTAAGTCTCCACCCGACCTGTCAGGTCTCCATCCGCCACGCCCTGGTTGGGGCAAGACAGGGCGGGGTGGGTCAAATTCCGCCCTGCCCGACCCCGCCACGGAGTATATGGTACATGCATGTTTAGCGGGTTTATTAAAAATTTATTATCCTTTTGTAATAAAAATTTTAGTAAACTAATGCATGTATATAACTATTTTCATATTATGTTAGGTGTCGTGAATCTTAGATGCAGTTTTTTATTGATTTGTATATTGTGGTAGCTATTATCTCCTAATTAAATTTGATTTAGATCTTTTAACAATTTTAATCGGAACAGGGCGGGGCAACTTGGGTTAAAGTCGGGGCTTCATGCGCTGGGGAGGGGCGGCTTGGGTTAAAGTCGGGGCTCCATGCGGTGGGGCGGGGCAAAAAAAAAATTCACCTGATCTCGGGTCGGGGTGGAGGGCATGCGGGTGGGGGCGGGTAGAGGCAAAACTCGTCCCGCCTTGCTCCATCTAGATCTCTAGATGTGGGCGCCATGATGTCCCATCGCCACATGTAGTATTCTGCCCTACCGTGGTTTGTCTCGCCAGCCAAGAAAATGGATACAGTCCTTGCAAAAATCTATGAAGTCCTTGTCTTCCGGGAGCACATACCATATATCATTGATGTGCAACTCCGAGGCCTATTTCCAGCCCACGCAGTCCACGAACCTGGATGATGCTCGTAGAGGCGAGGCCCATTAAGGTGTTCTCAGGAGGTAGGACCCATAGCTTGTCATCATGGAGAAGAAGCACTTGGCCCCCGACTAGATGACACGCGCGTCCTCTCGCCCTTCGGGCCACACCTTTGCCAAAAGTCTTCTAGCGGTTTGGAAGTCCAGCTGCCTTCGGTGCTGATGTGCCACCATGATGCCTCGACGACGCGCTCTCCAGGCTTGAGGTAGCGATCGCGGTACGTGTAGATGACGACGAATGTGCCTACTTCAGCCTCTATCTATAGGCGCACAAAGAAACCATTTGGGAGGCTGCTTCGAACCCAGTCATCACGTTAGTTGAATGCTATGGGGTGGCTCGGTCTGAAGGTTGACACCCTCATTATTCTTCCTGTGAACACCAGGACCCGCATGCTAAAAAAGCTTTCTTCGGTTAATGAGTAGAAGAAAACTTCACCCGACTCGTGGACCTCGTTGCTCTTGAGGATTCAAGGGGTGAACTGCAAATGGTCTTCACAGTGGATGTTATCGTGCCACTAGGGGTAGACCACTCTGAAGGACGTGAAGTCCCTTGGTTCGGAGAATCGATCGGTAATGCTTCGAAGAACATGCCACGAAAGTCTTGCCTAGTCCATGGTTTCCTTTAGTTAAACTTGACCGTTTTTGAGGTGGGCGTCCTTAACTGGGGAGTGACACGAAAATCTAAGTGAGTTTGAGCTCCTATGAGGTTACGAGGGAATTATGATGATGGGTTTGTATTTATAGGGGATGAGCTAAGCCAGTTTTTGGGAGGCGAATAGTAGGAGGTCATTCGGAGTTAATGGTGACCTTTGCGATTTCCGGTGGGATGTCAGGGGTCACAGTAACTCTGTCGCACTCATTTACGACCCCGTAAGATGGCTGGGGAGTTTTGTATACCTTACGTTGTGTCCCACTTTTTCATCCACGTATCGCAGTCACATCCCACAATTTTTGCCACCCATATGTGTTCTGGACGTTGCGTGACCTATGCATTAGAATGTGTGCCACCTTATTATTCACCCTACGTGCCAGTGTGCTCCGGGTTTTCTACTCATGCTGTTTGGATTGTGTGTGTGTGTGTATACTGGCGGTAACTCAGCCCCGCTCCTTATCTCAGTTCTTACTATGGTCGCGCTCCTTCTCTACCCTTCGCAGAGCTAACCCTTCATTCTTTCTGGTTTTTTCTTCCTCTCCTTCAGCAAGATGATGAAATCCATGATCCAACACGCAAGTGACAAGCTTCCTTCGACACCGCACTTTGGGGTCAGCCAGTGCACCGAACAACATATTAATCTATTGCTGGGGACACCGCATCCACACAAGGATGGCGTCGTAGTATTTATCAAATTCATTGTGGCCAACCTCTGTTTCCCATGGATATAAATGTTGGCCCGCGTCTTGGATCGGTACGAGCTGGAGATTCAGCAACTAACGTCGAATGCCATCGTCCGCATGTCCACCTTTGAGTGGACCTGACAGTTCCAAGGCCAGCAGCCTAACTCCGGAGCCTTCGCCTATCTCCACTATGCACAATGCCAACTGAAGAAACTGCAGGTGGACATAGAGGAGCGCGTTGCCTCATATGTTAGTGTGTCCTTCATTCCCAATGGAGGATGGAGGTTTCTGTGAAGGCGCAACAGAACTAATGGGGTAGTGATTAGACCGAGCTCTGTTTTTACCACCGTGTTTCTAAAGGATGCAACATTTCCTCCAATGCCACAAAGATCGCTTTCCAAAGGATACCAAAGGTGGAGCTCATATCTGCTGTCAAGGCGAAGTCCAGACCATCATGAAGATTTAAATGCGTCTCAGTGTCTGTAACCTTGTCGAGGAATATTGCGCGGCCACCATTGGGCTGCTTTCCTTTGGTTGGAAGTTTGAGAAGCGGCATGTGGAGTCCTCATATGAGATTCAATTTTTCAAGATTCATCTTAAAGGAGCACCAGGTAAGCATGGGTATCCCCTTCAATACGTCTTCTGATGAACCGTTTCGATTGTTTATTTTCTTTGTTTTTAGGGAGTGTCACCAAGGCCCAAGGCCCAAGATATCAACGAGTCACCAAAACTCCAAGGCGTCGGTGTACCATTTGGTACATGTTAGGATCACTCCTTGATCTCTTCTTTAAGCTGCAACACCTATCTACAACTAACTCTAGGCCTATAAGCACTAATCATTCTTTAGTTATTGTGCTTAAATATCTTGGATGATCACTTTAAGCACTTTAGTGGTTTGGATGTCTTTTCAAGTGTGTACATATGTATTGTCATCACTTACTCGAGCATCACTTAGAGATCATTCATCTTAATGCATATTTCTCATCCATGTATTACATATGGAATAACCTACTAACAGTTCTTGATAACATTATTAGTACATGAGTATTATCATTAATTACTAAAACCACACTTAAGGATTAGATGTACTTTCATACCTCTAGGTCTTTGCTTTCACTGAGTCCTCTTGAAGGTCCTTACTGAGAGGATATGGACTGACGAAGGTACTTGAGCTCTTCGCGTAGTTCCTAAATCTGCTTGTTAGCTTCCTCCACCTGACGTCTGTACAGCGTGGTGTTGCCTTCGTGAGTTCCAACACTGTGGTCTCCTTGGATGTTTGGTGCGGTCACACGATCTTCCCGAACATCCGTTATGACCTCTCAATCCTCTTGAGTGCTCGATGCAATCGCCTCGGATGTTCTGGTTCCACCTTCTCCAACCCTGCCAACTCTAGGTACCTCAACTCGGGGGGGGGGGGGGGTCTCGCCCGAAGCTCTGGTCCCTTCAATCACTGTGGCTTCTCCTTATTGGGAAGGTGTGATCGAACCCCCTTCGGAATCCTCAGCTTCCTGCACTCTTTCCTTCCTAGTCATCGGTGGCATGATGGATTAACACGTGGTCATGGGTTCATGATTACAACACAACGAACAGTAGGCTCATAATAGTGGATGTAACAGATGTTCCTTGACGTTACATAAGTTAGGTAGGCTATTTATAGCTATACCTCAACCACTCCAATCACATCACAGTTATGTCCCTTATCCACCGGAATATTCTACTTGACACTAGGAATAATCCCGAAATATTTTTAGGATAGTACAGTCAATGTACATTTACAAATTCCTAACCTAACTATGCCTAACACGTGTCCCAAGGGGCTCGCGTCGGATCTTTATTCGGGGCTGCTAGCGAATTTCTTCTAGTTATCTTCTCACCAGATTCTTATTGACCCGCAGGTTCCTCTTGGGGTAGGCCTTCGTTCTCTTGCCGAATGCCTTTTCGTTGCAGCCTGTCATTCTCCGAGCTCCATCATATCCCTTCGTCCTCTGGGCTTCATGGCATCCCCTCGTCCTCTGAGTTTCGTTGTATCCCTTCGTCCTTTGGGCTTCGTTCTCTGCTCTCCGCCCAAGCTTCGGCCTTCGCTTCGGATCCGAGCTTCACTACCGCTTTCGTCCTTTAGTGATCCTTTCTTCATGTGCTCCCTTCGGGGTCATCACTTGCATCCCCTGACATCCAATCCTTCACCTTATGCCATTCGACCTAATCCCTGCATAACATTGTGAAAATATCTTTGTTGCGACATTAGTCTTACTACTTTGCCTTTAGGATTGGCTGATGTAGCCGAAGTCAACGAACAAGGGTCAACATTGTGCAACTCCCCCAACACGCTTTAATTTGTATTTTGTATACTTGTACACTCTAATACATACCAACATGTATATGTATATTTTTTAAATAAAGTATAAATGTATAGCTAGTACAAGTTTTTATGTTACAAACGAATCTTAAAACAAAAAATGCAGGGAGAGATAGAGAGGGGAAGAGGTCCGCTTGGGTCTGGAACATGAAAATTCCACTAAGGTTTGCGAGCATATGGTTTTATCAGGACCATTTATTTATATTGAGATTCGTACTAAAAGGATAAATGAAAAAATAATGAGCTATATAAGAGAATTAACAATAAATGAGTAACATGTGGGAGGGATAGATGGTCCAGATAGATCGTGCTTGCGTAAAACATACTGAGTTGCATTTTCGGGAGGAGGAGAGATTTTCCCGTGAACCACCCCATCGTCGACCATGTCACGCATGGCGCGGCCAGCTGCGAGCACGCACACAAATTTTCTTCACCTGCTGCAGGGAAGGAAGGAAAGGGAACGTCAAACGTCTCTGTTTGGGGATGGAAGGGGAGCATGAGGGGAGAGGTTGCCAGATAGGCTCTGCGGGGATGATCTCATCTCCTCGCCATCGCTGCGTTGCATGCGTGCACTGCCCACCCGACGCGGCCACGCTTCCACGCCACTGGATGCCCTGATTAGGGATGCAAAATGGGCAATAGGTATCCGAATTATTCGATATTCGTATTCGTCAAAACACGAATATGAATATTCATATTTTTATTTGTTTATAAAATAGATACTAAAATGAATGTATCTGAATTCTTTTTCAAGATTCAGATTCAAATATGAATATTCGAATTGCTTTGAATTCAGATATGAAAATAGGTAATATCTGTATCCGTATTCCATCAGTTTACACTCGTAACCCCGACCGGCATTTATGGTCCGGCGTCCGCGGGAAGCAAACTACTCCGTACTAGTCCTACGTGATCTCACGCGAGCCGAGGCCGACTGAGCCGAACCACCCACCCCGAGGCGGGCGGGCGGGCGAATCCGAGGACTTGCTCGTGCGTGCAGTTACCAAGCCACGCCGGGTGGCCGGCCTGTGCGTTTTTTTTCTTCTTCTCGTTGGACGACGACGGAGGAGAAGATATTCTCCCTATCCTCATCGTTGGCACGCACCGTGCTAGCAAACCTGCCACTACTACTAAAATCGCAGCATCTCGTAGGGGTAGTTTCCTGTCAGTATCTCGTATCTGGCGAGCTTTTGATCGGGGAGGGGTGGGAGACCGGCCGGCCGGCTCCGAGGACTGCACCTGCATGTTGGCTTGGTTAACATGCCGTGCATGGACAATGTCCACGCGGGAGGATGGAGATTGGACGCCGGAGGGGTGGATAATAGCTGGCTCGGCTCCATCCAACTCATTATGCTAGAGCTAGTTCGGCTCCGATTGTTTTGAAACCGAGCTAAGAGATAAATTTGGCTCGGTTTAGCTCGCGAGCGAGATATAGTCACCGATGTCACAACTGTTCTCAACGGTCACCAACACGACTTTGTTTCGTACAGTGAGCTATAGGGGCCCTTGTGGCCAGACCGCGACATGCCGTGTTGCGATGTCATGTACTGCACCAACACCATTTGTGAGCCTATCTATCTTCATCAGCTCCCTGATCTATTTCGAAGTGTCAATTTTATCAACACCAATTGGATAAACACAAATTCAGCACAACCATTAAAAAAATGTGCAATTACCCACAACAATGTGATAGACGACACAATCAGATAATAGAATTTGATAATGCGACAGACAACACAATTAGACCCTACACGACCATGTCGGGCATCAGGGGCCGAGCGGTGCGACATCGAGGGCTCTAGACGGTGTGATGTGCCAATGTCGAGGGCTCCAGACGGCGTGTCATCAAGGGCTGGAGGCCACGACGGCTAGGGAAAAGAGCATTGCTGATGTGTCGAATGATTCACGTAGAGCTATGGCTTAGTCATGTGGAACAATACTTATATCTCGGGCCTTAGGTGGACTGGTTAATTGGGCTTGGCTTGCTAGGCTCGCGAGATGATTTAGTCCAGCACATTAATAAAACGAGCTAAAATATTAGCTCGACTCATTACAAAATATGAGAAACCAAGTGGAGAAAAGCCTTAGTTTGCACGTGATGAGGCATTGACAATAGTTGATGTGTCTTAATCTTGATTAGCATGTGTTTGTTGATGCTTGTTCTTGTTTATGTCTAACTCAAGTTGGCAGTGTTTGGAATTGGCGAACTCTTCTCTGTACGCTAAAAAATTACACATACCGAAAGTTCTGGTGTGGGCAGTGTATACTTATTAAACTATTTCTTGCAGAGAGCAATTTTTTAGGCAAAATAGGAGATCATTGCACCTAAAGGTCCCGTGAGTGTGGGGGCTACACCAGAGGGTATCATCGGAGCTTTCTTGCAGAGAAGAAATCTTTTGGAGAAAAATTAGAAATCTTCACACCGGAAGTTCCGATGTATTGTCTGTGGACTGGACCGGATGTTACGGTGGGTGGTGCTTCATGTTGAGAACAATGCATACACCAGATGTTCCAATGTTTAGACCGGAACATCCGGTGTTCAGAAAACTGCAGCGATGTGTTCTGAATTGAATTGAATTTCAATTGAAGATTTTGATATTGAGCTAACCTAAGATAATTTGGAGAAATATGTTTTCTTGTCTCATGGTGTGCAGATGATGGATGCAACTTGACGCTCGACGGCGGATGATCAGGACCAAGTGGGGTGCTTGGTGCCGAACTATCAAGAAGACCGGACGAAGTCAAGGGTGATCCTAGCGGTACACGTGGAGGTCAAGCATAGCATGAAAGATGGATGGAGACGATGTGTTGATAAAGTCAAGCGAAGGGGATGCTGGTGCAAGTGACAAGACGGTCTGAGGGATCAGGAGCTGGAGAGACTTGCCCGCGGTTAGAATCTTAAGGCGGAGTACATGTGTCAACATCGGAGCGCTTGCTTAAGGTGTAAGCAAGGCAGCGAGTCACGCTTTGAAAAGCGTGCTAGGGTTTCACGGTTTGGCTTCAAAACCGCGAGAGGACTGGGGGTTACATAGCATCATCGAGAAGCTTGCGTCGAAACAAAGCTAAGTCATGAAGAAGTTGTGGCCGTTCGATAGATGAAGCGAAAATGGACCAAAATACCCCCATGGTAATTAGGAGTGTACTACAAGAGATGTATTTTAAGAACAAGGTAGAAAACTTAGGGATCAAGTCTTCTAGACCTATATATAGATAGGTAGGACTAGAAAGATACATGAACAAGCAACTTGAGCCTATTATACCACTCATTTGAGAGCCTAGTGCTCGAGTTTTAGAGAAGATGAATGATGAATGTTTAGCCTATGTATTAGATGAGAATTTTGAATAAAAAATATTTGTAATCTGTTTAAAATAGCGCTGACATCTTTGAGTAATGAAATTTATGTTTTTGCATATGCTTGAATTCATCTCCTTCTAGTTTCGCTCCATTGGTTTCCTTGCAAGTTTGCAAGTTTTCAGTGATTCGTTGTGATTTTTATTTTGATTTTTGGACCGACACCTTGTGAAGTCATTTTTCTTGTTGCGAGAGGCATAAAAATCACATACGATTGTATACTCATGGGTTTTGAACTCTATTGTCTCTAGATCATTAACTTAAAGAATTTCTTCAATCGGTGACCTTATCTTTTATTTTTGAATATTTTCTTCTCAAGTTTCAGACTTTGTGTGGGGATGAGTTATTGATTGATTTGCTGTGAAACCTAGTGTTTAATTCTGACCATGAGACCCACTTTTGATTGAATTTTCAAGTTTGATATTTGAATTCTTTGAGTTTTTGTTCTGTTATAGACGGATCTTTCGGGTTGAGTTCTGTGTTTCCGCTGTATTTTTGTATTTTGTGTTGCACTTTGTTCTTGAACTGCGTTAGATGATAAAATAGAAAAATACATCTATTTAAAAAAATTAAAACATTTATTCACATCTTTTAATCACTATTCTCCATCCTACGTAATAACTAACCTAGCCACCTCGAGCTTTGGTCCACCCCTTATGCCGGGTACAGTCGCATGCCTGTTTCGTGTCGGGGTTCCGTTCCGGCCCGGTGGACAAGGGTTGACATGCATGCTCGTGTTGACTTTGCACAGCCCCGGCCTGGCGTGTGTGTGAGTCAGTGTGTGTCTAGTCTAGTCAGCACGTCTAGTTGGGGCCAAAGCTGGTAAAGCTCGTGCTACTCCCTACGTTGGGGTGTGGAAGGGACCAAGGGTCGTGTCGTGTCCTCGTGATTGTCATGTGCATATCTGAGTACTTCTTTCCATCCTAAATATAAGTCAAAACTTTTTAGATTTAATCATCAATAGTTAAAAATATTATATAGGTAAATAATATAAGATTGATGTTACTAGATTTATTATGAAAAATATATTTATAAAATATCTTTTCATTTAAAATAATATATTTTTATAAATATTGTTAGTCAAATGCTATATTAAACATCGTGTCAATATCTAATAAACTTATGTTTAGAATTAGAGGGATATTAGTGCTTCATTTGCTTATCACGCGGTTGTGTTAATTTAAGGGACAACTGACCAGTTAAGACATTGGAAGATGTCCTTAGTCTTAGGACTTTTTTGAAACCCAGAATACATGAAGCAATTAAATCTTCGGGATAGCTAAATACCATTCCCGTGATTTTCATCCCAAAAATCATGCGAATTTATAGCCATGTGATTAGTGTGGAGATTCGTGCTCACCTGTAGGTCGTTGTCTTCTCCGGCGCTGCGACTGTCTTCTCAGTCCTCCAACTCCGGGCGAGCTCGGTTCGGGTTAGAATTGGTTTTTTTGAGGGGGTGGGTTGGCTTTATGCAAGATAGGTTAAAGAATAGAAGACATGAGCAAATTTTTCACCGACTAAAATTTTATCATGCTCTCCTTAGGCCCCAAGCTTGGCCATGGTGCTCTATGCATGTGGTTTCCTTGTGACACATGCTGTTAGATTTTGCACAACTCTACGTGCCAACGCTTATACACCAACTCTTTCTACGTAAAGACCACCAAGTTTCCCAAGGATCAGAGACTAACGTGCCAAGAGCTCAAACAGCCGTATGACGGGTTTTAAAATTTTGATCGCGGTCGGTGCGAGCTCGGCGTGGGTGCTTGGTTTAATCGACGGCAAAATCGCGGTGCACTAATCTTTCTTCCATTTCGATCCCTCCGAGGCGCCGAGACCTACGTGATTCGCGGTGAATATGCTCGAGCCTGCACAGGAGAAACCCAGCCGTCTGCCGGTGAAATGCATCTCGCGACGTGCTTTGTCGAGGCAATGTCGCTTTAACCTACTGCTCGGTTCGCAACTGGCATCTTATTTCTTCCTTTCCTGAACGGAGTCTGCCCTGGAATTCGTACTATAGATGGTCCTGTTATATAATGTAGCTAAATACAGCTTTGGTACGTACACTTGCTTGGCCAAATTGATCATTGCAGTGGCAACTTGTAGCTCGATCGATCTAGATTGATAATCAGCGTGCCATGAGAAAATGGTGGTCCATGCATGGACTGCAATAGGAATCAAAGGGCTGTGCTTTCTGTTTCTAGGTCATGGACTGCAGTACTGGATGCTTACACTGGAGTACGTTTTTGCTGGCGAGCGACAGCATGCAACCTTCCTCCAGATGGAGAGGTGCATGTTACCTATCTTTGGTTGAGATGTTACTCCACCTTTCTCATAAGCTAATCATCATTAGCAGTTAGTGATGAGCATCTCTTCAGTAACTCCTTGATAGGCCACTTTGGCCTATCCCGGCCGGGTCCTCCACACTAGAATTAATCATCTTGCATCCATGGAAAAGGAAATCGATAATAGGTCGTTGGACCACTTATGCCGGCGCCCATATCCGGTTATTATCAATGCCCGATTACCAAATTGCTTAAACAATTTCAGTGTTTGCGTTTGTGTTAAAATTCACCACGCACGCCCCTCTCACATTCATCGCAAAATTAAGTGTGGCCCCACGCCACTCTCACACTCATCACAATTTGAGTGTTCATCGCTGAATCACATTACACTTTCAACCCTTGTTCGGACCTCTGCTTAGTTTCATCCAAGCTTGATCCTTGCCTTGATAGACCACGGGTTCAGGTCCCTCATTAGCCAGGTGGTGGAGATGCTACTAAACTAAGGAAAAATAAATCAAAAGTGAAGTGTTCCCACGTATGTATCGCTAGTGCTTAGGCTCTTCAGCACCCTTTATATTTGTAGAAGGCTCTTCACCACCCCTTATTTATAAAAGCTTGGTACTAGGATTTAAACCCTAGTCTATGCGCGAGTTGTTCAACATCCTACAAAAGAGGTAGGTACGATTCACAACCTTGAGCTAAACTTACTTAGCTTTATGGTGCCTGATCAGTAGAAACTACAGAATACACGCCCTTGATTGACTCCACCATGCATGCATGCATTTCATGCATGCTCCTATATTACACCCCACATACCAAACCCATGCTTGCACTGATGCACACATATCTTTTTCTCCACGCATGTGTACATCTAATCGTACCTTTTAGCAAAGCCAACCATGATCCGAGGCACGATACACTGGTTACGGAAGCATAATGTGCCTAACTTGAAGGTGAGGAGTTTCTTATCTTATCCGCTAGCTTTTAGAGCGTAGAAAGAACATTTGCGATCCTACACAAAGACGGCAAAAATCTCGATCGCAAGATGAAAAGAAACTCGGACGAGTGATGGATCATCGGCATGTACAAAGTGCAGATCGTGCCACGGGCGCGGTACGGCTGAAACCACCGGATGGGCGCCGCGGTTGCTGCGAAAAGCGGCTTGTTTTGCCGACGGCCAGAAAGGTTGGGTCGCAGAAAGGTGGCGAGCGGGAAAGTGTGAGATGCCGATCCGGAGCGAGTTGCTAAGGTCCTAAGGATAGATGTATAGAATAGGATTATTTCACAGATCATGCCGCGTTTCGTTGCTAATCTTTTGGTTAACGTATTGTTTTCAGATGATCGATCGTATCTTTTCAAAGCCCATCCTCGACTGTGACGTACTAGCTATCCATCGGACTTCTTGCACTACTTGAAAAAAAGTCTATAGGTCACAGGTGATAACCGTCATAGTTAACGGGTCTCGTATTTGTCACTTTGAATACGTCATAGATAACTAGTGATAAGTGACAGGTAAGAATCTGTCTCCAATAAAATCATAGGTGACGGGTCATAACATAATCGTCACTTTTGACTTGTTATAAGATCATTTATGTTTTTCATATTCGCGGAGTACGTTAGAAAGATGTTGAGTTGGTTATGGTAATTTTTTGGTGAACTTACCCTTTGATCGTAGATTTTGTCCATGTTTAATTCTTTTATTCAAATTGAATTAAAAAGAGAATAGCACATGAAATGATAAAAGTGCATATAAATGGAGCATTTACAAAGGAACTCGCTTTCCACCATATAACCTAGGACTGAAAATAATTTTAGAAATTAGTACATCACATAAGAAGAATATTAGTGAAATTTTCCAGATTTTTAGAATTTATTTGAGTTACTAACAATTGTTAGAAGTTATAAAAGTAATTTTTTTGGAGAATTTTAATTTAAAGTATACAAAGGAATTTTGGGTGAATCTAATTAAAATAGGTTACACATGGATTATGGAACATGTAAAAAAGTAATAAGATTTTTAAAGTAATAGAAGACCATCGTTTCAAAGAAGAGTGGAAGTAAAATTTAACTTAGCCGAGTACTATTTATGCAAACGAGAGTTGATAGAGGGTTCGACTGTATTCGGCACCTCAGGTGTTGAATATGGTACTATTCACCATAGTCGGCACTGAAATACCGAATACAATTGATATTCAACATTTCAGGTACCGAATATAATAAACAGTACCATATTCGATACTTAAGGTGCCGAAAAAGAGTAGGATCAATGTGTTTTTAGATTACGATTTATTGAAAATCTATTTTCGGTAAATAAGATATCAAATAAATATACTAAATTTGTAAATATAGTAACATGCTATCTATTTCGATAAATACAATCGAGTATATTGTGTATTTTTATATTTTTCCTGCAGTTAGCACTACTTCTCTAAACACTCGGTAGCACACAGAGTCACGTATGACACAACACCGCCCCCCACCTGGCGCACTCCTGAAATGCTACTTTATTAATAAAGCTGTAAACAATAGCTAATTAACCCGGCTAATTGTGGACTAAGCACTCCAATATATAATCCCACAGAATCAGAACGGCTGGTGAGTTGCCTATTATCAGAGCGTTGAAGTGAAGAAAGGAGGCGCACAGAGCACACAGTCGAGAGAGAGAGAGAGAGAGAGATACCCGTATTGACATTGCAACAAGCGAGGAGAAGGGCGGCTTTGGCAGGTAGAGGCCAGAGCGTAGCACAGGAGCAGGAGAGAGAGAGTTGGGTGCAGGAGGAGCCAGAGAACCAGAGAGGAGTTAACAATATCCCATCATTCACACGTCACGGCATCATTGGCGCCTCGAGTCCTCCTCGTCGTCGTCCTCCAATACTCCCTCCACATTCCTCCCTTAATTGCTACGTTCAATCCCCCTCAAGGCCTCAACAACCACTTCGTCGTTGGAGTAACAGCAGCAGCGCAGCACTGCGAGCTGCTAGTTGCTTCCCGCTGCTTTCTCGCGGTGCGGTGCATGGGAACACGGCTCTGAGAGAAAAGGGTGTGAGAGAGAGCGGCTGGCCAGGGAGGGGGAGGAGCGAAGATGAAGTTCATGAAGCTGGGCTCCAAGCCGGACGCCTTCCAGTCCGACGGCGCCGACGTCCGGTGAGCAAACCTTCTCTCTCTCTTCCTCTCGGTCTGTGTGTTCTCTGCCAGCCAACGCTGCTTTCTAGGATCACTGATTTTTCGGCTCATGTCAAAATCTGTGCCTCTTTCTTGGCCGTTCGCGTCTTGGTGCGAGGTGTCGATTAGAAACGCCGTGTTCGTCTTCGTGCTCGTGCTTTTAGGATTTCTTCTTGGACTCCGGCGGGGGTTATTGATGCAAACGGTGTTCCTTTCGATAGGGTGCCGTAAAAATCTGATCTTTTTCAGCTGGCTAGATTATCTGTGTTTAGAAAGCTGTGACAGAGTGAAGGTGGAGGGTATTAACATGGGGGTTGTTTGAAACTAGCGTTTTTGTAATTTAACTAGCGTTTCTTGCATCATGTTCTCATTTGAACTGTCTTGGTTTCAGAATAACCAACTCTCTTGTCCTTTCGTGGCTCGTTCCTTGATTTGGACGTGACATTGTACTTGGATTTTGATTACCTTTTTCTGAAATAAGGTTGGATTTTGGTTATAAGCTCCCAGTTTGATTTCAAATACCACCAAATTTGTTCGTACTTTCCGTTTCCTCCAAAAGATGGTTCCTCCATTTGAACTCGCTGTTTGAGTTGACCATCAATTCTTGGGAAGGACTATTATGTATTTTTCTCTGTTACTAGTTTCTGTTACTTTTTTGGCTTGGGAGTTTTCTCTGCATTTTTGCTATGTACTGCATGCTGCAGTTTCTAAACTAGATCCATCAAAGAATCAAGTTTTTTTTTTCCTGATCTTTCGAGCTGGCATTCCTTGTTTCTCTTGGGATTAGTTGTTTGTGTCCATCTCCTTGTCGCTATACTACTTGCTAGCTGTTCATCGGTTTATTTTACAGTGACGGGCAATCCTCTGATTAAAAAATCACTCTTGTCAAGATGCGGTTCATCATTGGGTCACTGAGCTGAAGCCAAATTTTATTTCAGTGTTCTTTAATCGATCTTGGGTTTCTTGGTATCCGTTAGTGCTGTGCTTGTGTTTGAATCAGATTGTTCTAAACTATTTCCAGGCTAGAAAGTATGGCTTTATTGTAGCCTTTAATCTGAATTTGTACTTGCTTTCTCTCCTCTTTGTGGCTAGTGCAGAACAGATCTAAGGGTTAGGAGCATTATGCTTTACTGTGCTATTATTATAAGGTAGATACCACAATGCCTTGCTATTTTGATTTGGGCAACTTGGTAAAGTTAGCTGGGTTAATTTATTGTTAAGAAAAGTAGAAAACGATGGTCATCTCACCATCTTCCTAATCATTGATCAAAGTTCACTTTTCCGTCGGTTAAAGAATCTGCCGCAAGTTGCTTCATCACGATTTGTCTTTTCAAACAATCTCGCATTTTTGTACCACTGATGAGTGCAAAGTGCTAGAGGTAAGTGGCATAAAGCAGAATGTGATATAGGATCTTGTGGCGATACACTTTCTTAGTCGGTTAACTGCATGAAGAAATCACAAGCAATCTGAGTTTGAGTCACCCAGATGCTCCTTAAAAGAGAGAAAGGGATAGTGTTAAGCTCAAGCGAACCTAAGAGATTTTGGATCTTAGTGGCTAAGCGATTGCATACATGTCATGTTTACCTATTCTAGTGGCGCCTTTGGCCTGCTTTTCTTAGTTGAACTGGAATAATTGGAAAGCGAGTTGTACAGTCTAGTAAACAGCTACCGCATGTTTGCCTCTATCATTGGTCGATAATGCAGGTCTTTGACGAATCTTTATAGCCTAAGATAAGCTTGATGCGTATGTTGTTGTCAATATGTTTGAGAGAGCGACTACTGATGATGTACGAGTAGCAATTGACTGTGAAGTCTTAATCTCAGATGGCTCTGAAGCTCATAAAGTTCTCACATTGATCTTAGGTTGTCAGCAACCGATGTGAGTAATCTGAAAGCAATAAATGGTTAAAGAAATTATTGTTAGCTACTATCTGCCTGAAATATTAATATTTTTCATGACCGTTATGAGAAACATATATGTGTATTATTCTGCAATATATTTTGCTTACAGTTTGTTGCTGATTCATGCAGATATGTGGTCTCTGACCTTGCAACAGATGTTGTCGTACATGTTGGTGAAGTGAAATTTTACTTGCACAAGGTGAATGTCCTAAGTATTTTCCACGATTGCGCATGACGTATATCTTTTTAGAATAACGATGAAGGTGGTGTAAGTAGGCACTGTTGCAAGACACATACTTAAGTATTTTCTGAGGCCTACAATGTTCAAATTTGAGGGTTATCTATCATACTTTAAGAATAGAACATTCTCAACATTTATGTTTCGCTTATGATTGTTGTTGGACTGTCTCTTTCCTTTATCTACCAGATACTGCTCCAGATTTTCTTTTAACTGACATATCAATGATTTTATTTCTGTGACAATAGTTGAACTGAAAACACTCAAAATCTTTGTTAATGTGGGACTAAATAGTCCAACCATCAAGGACTTCATCTTATCTGCATTTCTCTTCCATTTTACTTTGGATATTTTACTTTTTTGTTGGATATGATTCATATGTGTAACAATATATGATTAGTGATGGCCTTTTATTTCAAACATGACTAAAAATCTGATTTTGTTGTCATATACAGTTTCCCCTTCTGTCCAAGAGCAGCAAGCTTCAAAGATTAGTTCTTAAGGCCACCCAGGAGGGGACTGATGAGGTTCACATAGATGACCTTCCTGGAGGAGCGAAAACTTTTGAAATATGTGCAAAGTTCTGCTATGGGATGGTTGTCACCCTCAGTCCACACAATGTTGTTGCAACAAGATGTGCAGTGGAGTACCTTGAAATGACTGAAGATATGGAAAAGGGGAACTTGATATTTAAGATTGAGGTCTTTATAAATTCTAGCATCCTTCGTAGCTGGAAAGATTCCATCATTGTTCTCCAGAGCACAAAGGTACTGTTTCCTTGGTCTGAAGAGCTGAAGGTTGTGGGTAGATGTATTGATGCCATTGCTTCAAAGACCTCTGTGGATCCTGCCAATGTAACCTGGTCATACAGTCATAATAGCAAGAAAGGAGTAGCTTGCGCTGAGATAGTCGAGTCGACAAGAAAAACATCAATAGCTCCCAAAGACTGGTGGGTTGAGGACTTGTGTGAATTGGATGTTGACCTCTACAAGAGAGTTATGGTTTCTATCAAATCCAAGGGGAGAATGTCACCTGAATTGGTAGGAGAGGCCCTTAAAGCCTATGCAGTTAGATGGCTGCCAGACTCTTACGATGCTTTGGTTGCTGAGGATTACATGAGACGGAATCAATGTTTGGTCGAGACAATAATATGGTTGTTGCCTTCTGATAAGAGCTCGGGCTGTTCGTGCAGATTTCTATTAAAACTGTTGAAAATTGCTATATTAGTTGGAGCAGGGGAGCATGTGAAGGAAGAGCTTATGAGAAGGATCAGTTTCCAGTTGCACAAAGCTTCAGTTAAGGATCTCTTATTACCTGCTGCCTCGCCTAATGATGGTACATATGATGTCCGCTTGGTCCATAATCTTGTCCAAAGATTTGTGGCAAGAACTGCATTGTCTCATAATGGTGATTTTGTTGAGAAATCTGACGAAAAGATGATTGAGCTTAACTTTGAACAAGAATCCACTTTGTCATTAGGAGAACTTGTTGATGGCTATCTGTCTGAAGTAGCTTCAGATCCAGACCTTTCATTGTCTACGTTTGTTGAACTAGCAACAGCCGTGCCAGAAGTGGGTAGACCTGTTCATGACAGCTTGTACTATGCTGTTGATGCATATCTCAAGGTATGTTAAAAAATGATAACACTTCATGCACCTAGATTGATGCTAGCTCAATGGTTGCTATTGTACATTGTTTGGTTGCTGATATTATGAATGCATAGTTGCTGATTAACTTACAAATCTTGTGTAGTAATATCCTGTTAAGGATTGTGAAATGGTTCACTAGATGATTTACTTGGTGCCTGCACGCTTATTAAAGGAGACCTTACTGGATATATGTTGTTTTCCTGTTGTTAAAGCATGAAAAACTACTCGGCTTCTGTAAGTGTTATAGCTGCAACTGATAATTTTCCTCTTTCCACTCAGGAACATCCAGACACAAGTAAAGCTGACAAGAAGAAGATCTGCAGTCTGGTAGATGTCAAGAAGCTCTCCACAGATGCATGCATGCATGCCACACAAAACGACCGCCTGCCTCTCCGGTTGGTGGTGCAGGTCCTCTTCTTCCAGCAGCTGAGGGCAGGCTCAAGAAAAGAACTAGCTCTGACCGACAATGGAGGAGCTGCTTGTACAGGGCCTATGCTCGATCAATGTGAGCCTTGTGAAAGGCGGATACCGAGGCATCCAAACTCGCTGGATAAGCAGGTGACAAGCCTAAGCTCAAGGGAAAGCGAACACCGGATCAGCGAGCACAGGGGTGGCAGAAACAGCTTCAAGGACCAGCTCGGAGGCTTCCTCCTGCAGTCGCGTTCCAGGAGGATATTTGACAAGCTGTGGAGCAGCAAGGGGCAGGGAGAGAACGGCAAAGGTTCAGAGACATCGGGCAGCTCGCAGAGCCCGCCATTGTCGGCGAAGCCTGTGGAAGTGAAGCCCTCTCCTCTTCCCCCTCTTAGAAACAGGAGATATTCTGTTTCATAGGGCTCTTCTTTTTCGCTCTCCTAGTTTAGCCCTGGGTTAGCTTGTACAGAAGAAGGAAGTTAATCAGCTGCTGCTTATCTTTTTGTTGCTCCTTGCTCTATCAATGAAGAGAAAGTATAGTAGAGGAGTGTATGCAGATCAATCTGCTGTTTCCGATATGACCGACCAAGTTGTAGCTTTACTGTAGTGTAATTTTAACTGAGGAAAGATTTGCCAGGGCTTCATGCAAATATTTCTGAAGAATAAGTGAACTAGGATGAAAAGGTTCATGTTCGTGTTAAACATTTACCCTGCTGTTTAGATCAGAACATTGTGGCATTCAAAAACACACTAATGACTATTGGACTCTGGAAGACACATTAATCGGTCATTCATAGACACATTTATTTTGTGTAATGTGCAAGAGCTAGTCATGTATAGCGCTCAGTTTGTCATGCCAAATCACAAAGCAATTCTTTTGTATGTCTGCATCTTATATATGATCTTAAACAAACCAAGAAACTGGGCTGACAGCGAAACCTGCTGACATGCCAATCTATTCAGAAACTACAACAGAAAAGAGGCCAAAAAGGAGAAAGGTTTCCCGTTACCTGTTCAATAGCTGGCATATCCGAATTCAGTTCTTATTATTTTGCTTGACAACCTTTCAGCATTCATCCCTCACCGACACCAGATGCCCAAACTATAAGAATTGACTTAACACCACAAGGATTCAGATGAAAACAACAGATAACAGCAGAGGCAGATAAATCTGGAATAATTTTGTCAAATCTTGTAAGATAATAACATGGAAGACATCCCCTTCCATTAGGCAAAGGCGCAAAGCTAGTATGTTATTATCTCTTTGCAAGTTCCACGCCACCAAGTCTCGGTTTACTCAGACCATCATAACAGATTTACCTGACTAGTTCATTGGCTTTACTAGTAACCACCCCTCAGAGCAAGGACAAGATGGAGGACAGAGCCACCTTCGATGTTGTATTCCTTTGCAGTCTTGTCATCAGCAAGCTGCTTACCAGCATAGATAAGCCTGCAAGGGAAATAAATTGCTTAATTAGTCTGGTTGATCCATAAACTAAGGATGGTATCACTTTATGATTAGTATCATATCAACATTACATAGATGTGATGATGATAAGTGATTACGAGTAGAATAAAAAGATGCATTTCGAAGAACCAATGGTAACCTTTGCTGCACAGGAGGAATGCCTTCTTTCTCTTCGACGCGCTCCTTGATCCTATCGATCGTGTCAGTGGGTTCAATGTCAATTTCAATCTCTTTCCCAGTGAGAGTCTTAACCTTGATCATAGTGCCACCCCTGAGCCTGAGGACCAAGTGAAGAGTTGACTCCTTTTGAATGTTGTAGTCAGCCAGCGTGCGTCCATCCTCCAGCTGCTTGCCAGCAAATATCAAACGCTGTTGATCTGGAGGAATCCCTTCCTTGTCCTGTGACAGTGAACAAATAAACCTATCAGCTCTTCAGTGTCCAGACTAACTTACATAAGATATGGCTATTTTCCCAATGCAAAATCAGGTGCTTGATTCTGATCGCACTAGAAACAAATGATATGAATCAATGATCTAATTCTCAAAGTGCAAGGACAATGATTGGACACAGGCTTTTCATACAGAAAACGATTGGGCAAAGAATACAGACAATACAGATACCTTAACTTCAATGGAAAGCAAAAATCACTAATTAGCATTTTAGGTGAATCAAATAAAGGATACCTACATACAATGAGCCAAAAAATGAAGTATATACATTTCACCATTATCTTTGGAAATGCTCAACTCCATCATATGCAGCATTTCAAGATGACCACTCTATTTAGTCCGTCACACAAAACTAAGCATGAAATTAGTGAAAGCATCTTTTCTTTCCAGAAGATAACTGAAAAATCCAAATAACAATAACGCAAAAGAATATGTTCTTCCTCGAGATGTATCAGATTTGATAAACATTGCTGTGACCTGAGCACAAAGAACTCGACTATTCACTATACAACTTTGTACCAAACTCTGTTAAATGAATCTCAATTTCGAAAGGAGCGACTGTCATAGTTGTTTGAGTGCAATTCTAGGGGTACTTAAGGTGTAATATTTTTTGAAAGAAATTTGTAAATTTTATACAAATTCCAGGCGCAACTGAAATTAACATAGCAAAATTACACATGAAACTGAACAAAATACATAGATTTTGTTTGCTCAATCATTCAAACACACGACCTGAGCGACTATGCTATATCTGCTCAATATCTTCCCTTCAAGCAATCCAAGCCTCCCCCTACACAATCTCCCAAAATCAAACCTACACATAAATCTGACCGACCAATCCAAGAAACGCCTGATAAACTACACCAGAGCCCTAAGAAGATGTAACGCGCACAGGAAAAAAAACACACAACTAGGGTAAACCGTAAACTAAAGAACCAGCAGCGCGGACAGACGGATCGATCGAACCCTCAACCCGGCGCAGAACATCGCAAGTCCTCCACACACCAACTCATCGGGGAGCATCCGGCCAAGAAACGGCCTATCAAGAACCTTGAGCAAGAACCGGAAGGGGGTGGGCGCAAACCTGGATTTTGGCCTTGACGTTGTCGATGGTGTCGCTGCTCTCGACCTCGAGGGTGATAGTCTTCCCCGTCAGGGTCTTCACGAAGATCTGCATCTTCTCTCCTCCTCCTCCTCCTCCTCTCTCTCAGGGGTCAAGGGACTTGAGAGCGACGAAAACTCGAACTGCGTGAGAATGAAGCGGAAGGAGAATCGAAAAAGGATCTTTTTATCCCGATGGGTTTTTTCGTTTGAGCTTCTACTTGCGCTGGGCGGATTTACAGGAGGGTGGCGCGGGTGTGCTCCACTGCTCCGTCTCGACCTCGAATTGGATTGTTTCTTTTGAGTTGGACTCAATTGGATTTTTTTAAGAAACCCAGCACAGCATGCAGATAGCACCTACACTCGTACTATCACACCTATATATACTTATATACTATTTTCTTTCTCAAATAGATATTATTTTAGAAAATTGATTTTGTTCTTAAAGATGTTATTTATAGGAATTTGATTTTATTTTTAAATAGATGTTGTTTTAGATTTTCAAGTTGGTATTTTACTAGAGTGTCCATATTAAAGTTTATTAGAAAGTGGAGTTTTAATTTAATGAGTGTGGTGAATTGGTAGCTTATATATTATTAATTAATGTTGGAAAAATCGAGAAGAGTAAACATGTCATGCACGAAAGAATTTATTGTAACTTTATTCTATGTGCCTGTCGGTGTATCAGGAACTGGGGGTCCGCGAATTCCAAGGCCAGGCCAGCCATCCGCCACATTGCGCCATCCCGCGAGGTCTCTCCCGTAGGATGAGAAAAGGTCAAGTCCCGGGAGAAGGTGCTCGGGGCCACAGTCGGTGGCCCCCCGAGTACCCCAGTTTCCCGATGATCCACGGAATCCAAGTACCGGGAAGAAAGTGCTCGGGGAGGTGTACGGTCACCCCCGAGCACCCTAGTCCCCCGACGATCAGGAGAGCTAAGTTCCGGGAGAGAGTGCTCGGGGCTGCGTGCGGCAGCCCCCGAGCACTCGGTTCCCCGAGGATCCGTACAAGAGTGCTCGGGGCTGCATGCGGCAGCCCCCGAGCACTCGGTTCCCCGAGGGTCCATACAAGAGTGCTCGGGGAGGTGAACAGTACCCCCGAGCACTCGGCACCCCGAGGACAAGGAAAGGTATTCTCGGGAGAGAGTGCTTGGGGATGTGAACAATACCCCCAAGCATTCGGTACCCCGACAACCCAGAAAGACCCCCAAGGGGCCTACCGATGAGGTGTCAACCAGTCAAAGGCCCGAGGTCGCATTTAATGAGCGTGCGTGGCCTGTCGCCTCCAACTGCTCCCGCCGCGCTCAGCGTCAGTTCCTGCCATGTTCTGGCAGAGAGGCGTGAGGTTATTAATTGCACGGGTCCCGTCCCGTGCCATCCGGCTTGTCTCGGAATAACGTCGTAAGGACCAAGACGTTCCGTCTGCCGCGCTGCTGTGGCAGGGGAACAAGACAAGGCGGGCATACCGGGTTGCTCTGCGGCTGCCCAGTGGACCCTCTCCACGGCGCCCGTTGCCAGGGCATTTATGGTGACGGATGACCGGGCGTGCGACACATTTTCCACCCCCGGTCACTTCGCCCAGAGAAAATGATGACGCCCTTTCCATTTATGGCGTCTTGAAACTCGAGCCCCCTCCTTCCGTTCGGGGCATGTCGCGGCTGGTGAGTACTTAAAGCAGCCGGCGGCACAGAAGCAATAGAGGCAAAAAAAAAAGAGAAGAGACGAAGAATAGAAAAACAGAGACCAAGTGAAAAGAGTAGAGCTGAAGAAGACGGTTAGAGGTAACGGATAGACAAAAACACAGCGCAAGAGAAACACTATGAGAAAGGCTGAGCCCAGTTCTAACCGAAGAACAAGGAGTCCCAAGCTCTTAGATAGATCAACGTTCTTGTAATCCGCAACATCTTTGAGGAACTTCCTCAGGACAGTTATAGTATCCATATAGGAGTAGGGTATTACGCCCCCGTGCGGCCTGAACCTGTCTAAATTTCAGTGCATTTACTTCTTCTTGCACTAGATCAACACCCCCACCACCGGCCGTTGCATTCATTCCCATTTATTTCTCCGACGAACGTATTCAGGATCATCCCCCGGTCGAATCTCTAAAAAGGGGTCTCTCGGGATCCCTGCGACTGGAGTTAATCCTCCGACAGTGCCGAAAGCTAAAACGACATCTAGAAGAGAACAGAGGTAATAATATCTACTGAAAATTGAAAATACAGAGTTTAGAGATTGATGAAGTTACCGTAGGAGAAAATTCTATCTTAGTGAGACACGAAAGGGTTTGATCTCTGATAAACAAAGTATAACCACTTTCACTAACTATATGGTTCTCAGACTCAAATTAAATTCTAACCGGATAAAAAAAATAGTTGGATTCTAATAAATCGAATTGTTTCTAAAAATGAATCATACTCACCATGGCGACGTTGAGAGAGAAAATTCCACGTCACAAGTACTTCGAAACTTGATTTCGAAATCGAACAATGTGTGCCACTCCATTATCATTGGCATGACACGTGAATCTTACATGGCATAGACGACAAGAGCTGACACGCCAATGCCTCGCTAGCGCTTGAGGCACGACAAGTTTTTTTTTTTTAAAATGTTAGGGAAGGATTTATTTAAGCAGATGACATAAATTATACGACTTTGGTTGAAAAAGAAGAAGAAAAGATTTATGGTTATAATTTCGTGTTGCAAGAAGGCTCAACTCATTTGACACACGCCGTTGTTTCGCCGAAAATAGATATGGACATTTTGTTCGCTCATGAGGGACTTCAGTTTATTGGATTTTGCTCAGAAGTATCCTACCATTTGAGACGAGTGGATAGGTCTCGACGAGCCACGATTGTAGCCTGCAATGTGCTCGATTTTGGGTTTCCAAAACCGCCAACTTTAGGTGGTAAATAGTACCAAAGAAAAAAAATCGCGAGACCACGATCTAGTGAATGTTCACTGGTTAATATTCTCCAAGATCAATTCGTTTCTTTCAAGCACATCAATGCCATTTAGTAGCTACACTGTAGGTTTATACCTTACTGTTAATGATATCTTTCTTGTGATGCTCTCGTATCAGAATTTAGAGATAATGTAGAGAAAAATTAACGAACCATTGGATGGACGCGATGAGTTCCTGACGATGATTAAATGAGATATAAAAAGAACCATGAACAATCTACTACTACAAATTATTTGGAAAAAAAAAGGAGAGGAAAAAAAGAGAGTTGTAGGCCGCAGATTCGCGCCAAAAGTGAGTGCTTAAATACCAAGCAACCCTGGCGCCAAAAAAGAAAGTCTTTGCGTGCAGAACCAACACCATCCACACGATAAGAACACATGTACCGGCACCAGCCAGCAGCCACCACTGCATTCTGTATGGCACCAGCCACCAGCAAACCGTGTGGTGCTGGAGGTAACTACAACGGTGTTGAGTGTAATACTAGAAAAACCCATGAATACATCAGTGGACCGGGTGATTGGAAAATCTGGCAAGTAGCAACCACTGTTCCATACAGTGTGGTACTGAATCTCCAAACAGTGGATCAGAAAAACCAATTTCCATACAAAAGGTTCCATAATGTATCATAAACCAGTGGACCAAATGACACAATTTCAACACAAAAGGTTCCGTAATGTATCATGGAGACAATTGAATATATGTAAGGTGCTGAATGCCCAGGGGAAAGACATATGGCCTTTTGCAAATGGCATGTTTAGTGAGCGTTTTTTAAATCTGAAAAATGAAACAGTGAGCTCCTCCTATCACTCTTACCAGATGTTTTTTTTATTCATCATGTTTTTCACAATTGAAATCAGACTATCACAGAATCAAGTATGAAGTCGCCATGATGGAGTCAGGCATCAGACGTTGAACCCTTCAGATCTCAGGCATTGCCGATGGGCTTCAATCAACTTTCCGCAGGCGTCCTCGCCATTCTGCACAATGCAATCGTCTCTCAACTTCTTTGTATCTGGGCAAGCACAGCAGATCTTCTTTTTCGGTTTTGTCTCAGGTGCAGGAGCTGGTGTTGCAGGTTGCTCTGCTGAATCTGAAGTCTCGGTTTTCCCAGATGCAGTGTTCCCCATCTCTGAAAATGAATTGAAACAGCACTTGATCAGTGTTGAAATGGGACATGAAGATCAACAGGTGGATCATACACAACAAGATAGTTTTGATATATAGAAAATTTGTATCACACATGTTTTAGAGCATTGGAATTTCTAGAGAAATTTTGTATGGCTACTTCTCAGAGCATAAAATATTCATATATCAGAACCCATCTAATACAAGCATAGCTCCTTTAAAGAATAACAGAATTTTCAAAAGAGCACACAAATGGTCACCAAAACAGGGCCACTGGGGAAGCAGACATAAATGTCCTATGTACCTGAACAGTTTCGTCGATACAACTCAAGCTGTTGATGTGACAAACTAGTAGAGTTATGCTCCTTACAGGTTACATCAAACTAAGGCAAACAATAATGTGTTTTGTAAACAGGCAAAAAAAAAAAAAAAAAACCGAGAGAGAAACCAATAATATATTTGTATCCGGTCACACTCAGTTCTGAAAGGTCTCCATTCTAGTCTACAAATTATTCCATGATTAGATAATCTGTTTGTAAAAGAGGTGAGCTATCTTAAGTCTTAAGGCTGATGCGTTGGCATGTATCTTGCAATGCTTAGCGTGGACAGTAAGCTGTTGTACTTCTTGACCTGCTTGTGGTATTGTGCATCTCCTAGGAATTGGAGGGAGGCTAGGATCTGATCAGCTGCAAAACAATGTGTGCTTCACATAAAGAACGTTCCTCTGAATTGGCTGCTTGAAAATGAAAATAAACATGGGTATGCGCTTAAAAGGTTGCGAATTCTGCTTTCTATAGTTTGGTGTTTTTGCACTCGAAACTCGAAATCCAAAGACATGTTTGGTCGGCAAGGGGTCTGTTACAAATTCCTAAACGCAATCTAGCCTAAACTTTGATTTCCTCTCACACAGCATTCAGATCCTGCAATTAAGCTTTCGATGGGTTCATTGGCGATCAGCACTCTTCAGGCTTAAACTAATTTCACTACAGGAAGCAGTAATCTCATAGCACAACCCTGGAGACGAAATCAATATAGCACTACGCTCTACCGGCATTCAAATTTCAAACCAACCGCTAGCAAGGGGAAGGAAAAAACACGCCGCATCTTGGATTCTTAACCAAGAACAAGCGCCAAACACCAACTCTCGTCACAGAGCTGCCTACAGATCGCAAAGAACTGGGCAAATAACTAGGGTTACCGGGCCGGAAGCCTCTGGAGCGGAAGAGCACAGGAGGACGGGCGCAATCTCGAATCCGCGATTCGGATCTGGCTCCAGAACGATCTCGAAGTCGACGTGGAGGCACTGAGGCAGCAAGGATCCGCCGCGCCGCCTTCGAGAGGTTCTTTTTCTTCTTCTTCTTTTCCTTCCGAAGCCCAGATCGTTCTAGAAGAGACGGCGCGGCGTCGAACAATGGTTCCGCGTCCGCCGCCACGGTTCACACGTCCCGGTCTCCGGCACGTCCTATCTACGCCGTTGCTTTTAAATCCAACGGCTCACAGTTGTTCTACCTAACCGTCTTGGACTTGTACACGAGTTCAGAGACACGAAGCGTAGTAGATTCGAGATCGACTCATTTAAGATTGGAGCCGAACTCAAACCTATTTCAAAGATTACGAGTCTAAGCGAGTCGAGTTTAAACTTGACTAGGAATTCAGAGCCTTTACTCTATTTACTAATCGGTTTTTTATTTATCATTAGTTTTTTACTGAAGTAATTTTGATCTAGTATTTTTTAAAAAAATTATAGATATTTAATTTTTTTTAATTATTAGATTCGTCGTGAAATATGCTTCATTAGTATTATATATTTTTAGTATTTATAACTTTTAAAAAATATAAGATTAAAATTACTACAGTAAAAATTAATGTCAAATAAATAAAAAAGAAGGTAATAATAATTTAATAATTTATATATTTAGTAAAAATAAATAAAAACTTTATAAATTTTAACTATTAATAAACCTACTCGAGTGGAATTCGAGCTTCAGTGGAACCGAGATCGAGCGTGTCTGTGGGCTCGAGCTTCTGTTGCCATGCCAGCTCGCAGAGCTCGGCTTTGGACAGGCCCAGAGCGGAGCACGACTCCGAGCCCGGCGTCACCGGCGGCCTCGTCGACGCCGAGGTACCGTCGGACCCCCCGAACCCTAACCTAAACCCGAAGTACTTCCTCCGGTTCACCATTTTTTGTTTCGCACTTTAGATGCTGATCTCTGTTCATTTGGCTTGCCAGCATTAGGGTTTCCCCCGGTCCGACATCGACATCCCCAACGTCCTCGGCCAGCGCCGCAAGCTCTCTGGTATGCTTGTTGTCGATTTTCGTTGCGATTGCAATTTCTTACCATTTAGCCTACCGTTTGGGCACTAGGAATGAGCTTCGTTTGACCAGCTGATTAGTTGCTCTTTTTTACTGTACATCGGGGATTGTGTGATATCTCTTTGATCTATTTGACTCGGATTATGAGTAGAATTTAGGTAATTTTTGGGGGCCACGAAGTGAGACGTTAGGGTAGATGAATGGGTTGGTCTAGCGGCAGTGTTGTGTTTATATTGGGTATTGAGTTGCTGCAAGAGTGGGTTCTGGTTGGTAGGGCACTTGGCTGCCTGTGGCTTGATGCAGGCTTGGTATGAGTTCACAATGTGATGCTCTTGTAGTTGTAAAAGCTGAAATTTCATAAATTTCTAGCTCGAAAAATGTTATGAATTTCTGCCAATAGTTAGACCTGCCAAGTGATCAGGAAACTGTATAACTCCTACATGGACACATGTTTTGTGTTTCAATATTGGAAAGATCCTTGTGTATGCGTCAGCACCTTTCCTTTTACTGGACAGAGTTGTGGTTTCTTGACCTACGAGGTTGCTAGTAGTCTGGAGCAATGGTAGCAAAAAAAGGGGGATGAAGGTATGATGGTTCCTGTTGGGCTAAAGGATAGGGAATGCTGGACTGACGGCCAAACAGTGAAGAGAAAAAGAAAATTTATCATAAAAAGTGAGACAAAATGCGGGAGCAGTGGTAGGTAAAGTATTTAGAAAATTTGATGTGAACTTAGGTTTCCTTTAAGTGTGCCGATCCTGAGCTGAGTAATATTTTGGCTTGCCTTTGTTTTTCACTAAATTTGTAAATTTTTATTGGAGCCTCTGGTTGTCTGACAATTGTTACTTTAGCATATTATGTAATATGTATATGCTTCAAATATGTTTTTGCTCATTATATCGTATTGGGCATTTACACTGTTAACATTTATTGCAGAGTTGCAACAAGATCACAAGGATATTACTAACAAAATTGATAAGAATCTTGAGGTTTTACATTCAGCAAAGCTGTCAAGGAATGAACAATCAACCTCAAGGGGGTCTGGTAAGTTCTCAAAATTATCATTATTGGAAGTGTGCAACCAAACTGTTAGATCTTTGATCAATTTTATCTTTTTAAATTAAATATCTAGATTGGAAACATGAAAATAATGTGAGTAGATATGATTTTTTTAATAAATAACTGTCATAATAATATATTGTTATAACTTCGCAAATACAGAAAAAATTGTGTCTTGGAGACAATGAAAAGTAAAAAACAGTAAGTTTCGTGATTGGAGGGAGTTTCTTACATCTACTCGATTATGATTTTGTTTTCTTCTGTGAACATCTCTGTATCCTGATTAAAAACTATAATCTTTGTAATTTCTACATGTTTACTAATCCTGCCACTTGTAGCCCCCTCAATAAAAAGTATTAACAATTTGAGAATGATTTTTAAGGGGTAAAGGCAGAAATATAGAATAATCAACTAAATCAAGTGATAACAATAATCTTAAATTCTAATATTGGAATGACCATGTTTCTATTATGCTAAGGTAGCTGCTATGCAAAATGGTGTGTTAAATCTCGAGTCCTCCAGTACATTGAAGAAGGCCCAGACACATGAGTTAAATCATAAACAAAAGGAGACTAGAGTTGCTGATCCCTATAATATTTGATTTCATGCAGGTACAACAGCTTCATCGCACATTGGTTATCTCAAAGTGTACCAATGGAAGAGGATCCCATGACTAGACTTCCTTTTGCCATGATTGATGAAATCACAGATGGTTCACCTGCTGCTGTGGATGGTTTGCAACTTGGAGATGAGATAGTAAAGTTTGGGAACGTGGAAGCTGGTGACAGATTGCAAGAAAGGCTCATCTCTGAAGCTCTTTCCAATGAAGACAGTCAAGTATCTTTAGCCATCATTCACCAGGGATCAGCAATGAATTTAACATTTACACCAAGAAAGTGGCATGGAAGAGGACTTCTGGGGTATGTTTTACTACATCTTGGTATCAATCTTTTTCTATTGCCCTTCTAGTCAATAAAAAGTTTTGTAGCTGAACATCACTTTCAAAGAACTTTTTGCTTGTGAATCTTGTAGTTGTGTTTTATTGGATTGCTTTTATGGCCACGACAGGTCCTCTTGTTACTCATATCCACATGTTTCAGAAATACAATTGAGAAAGCTGCAAGCTTTCTGCCTTCTAATCTAACATTTCTACATTAATGAAAAATATAGTAGCTCAGCTCCTTAATGTCACCAAGTTGATATGAGATAAATGTGGCACGCCAATGTCTCAATTGACATGGCCACCTGTGGTGCACCATACAATGGTGGTGTTATGGTTATGGTTATGGTTTTCTTTCAGTATGGCTTGCAAAACTTATCTTTTCCTAAAGCTTGTTTGGTTATACCCACAAACTGGAAATACAATTGCGAAAGCTGCAAGTCTTCTGCCTTTTTATTTAACAAGTCTATATTATTGAAAAATATAGTACCTCGGCTCTTTAATGCCACCAAGTTATTTGAGACAAATGTGACATGTCAATGTCTCAAGTGTGACATGTGACATGGCCAGGCCACCTGTGATGCACTACAAGTGTGGTGGTATGATTTTCTTATCATTTGAAAACAGAATGTTTTCACAAAACTTGTTTGGTTATATACTTGGAGGATTATGGAGGGAATCAGAATAACAGAAATGGGAACAGATGTCGCGTACTACAGAGAAGTATTGCCTTCAATCTATCTCTACAGTTTGAACAAAATTTTTGCATAGTGGGCTGTGGGACAGCACCTGTATATGTCTCCAAGTCTCATGCTGTGGTTTAAGTTGTATAACATGCAATTAGGAAAGAATATTATATAGTGGGCTCAATAGAAGATGAACAATGCACCACTATTACACAAGCTCGGAATATTTTGGTACTATTTTTCTCTTTACACCAAACAAGATATTGTTGTGATACAAAACATTAAGAGAATACTGCCAAGGGAAGGTCACTCTCTTGAATGCAACTCTATAATAGTGTGGGCCACTCATATTATGAAGCACCTGATCCTATATTCGTCTGCTAATTATTTTCTTTGGCATTGTGACATTGTCCTGTAGTCAATCTAGAGCAATGAGAGATGTACCCAACCAAGTGCTTGATCATGTCTACCACATATCCACATGTTTTAGAAATACAGCTGTGAAAGCTTCAAATCTTCTGCTTTTAATGTCACCAAGTTGATATGAGATAAATGTGACCCATCAATGGCATGGCCACCTGTGGTGCACCTTAGAAAAGTTGTCAGTTGTCTTATGGTTCCTGTTTAGTATCTTTTGAAAAATGTAATCTTTTCACAAAACTTGTTTGGTTTCCTTAGAGGCTTATGAAGGGAATCGGAATAACCAGAAATGGGAAAAGATGTAGTGAACTGCACAGACGTGTTGCTGTCAATCTATCGCCACAGTTTGAACAATTTTTTTTGCTTAGTGGGACGGCACCTCAGAATGTTTTTGTACTACTTCCTTTGTAAACTAAAAAATGATTAACAGTAATGCTTTAAGATTTGACTTGAGCGACAAGTATATGTACTAATCCTTTAAAAGTCCATGCCAAGTTATTAACTAACTTCATCTTTTGAGCATTGCATCAAACAGAACTGCTCATGTGTGGTTTGTAAAATACGCATGAATATTTTGGTGTGGACCTTTTATCTACTTGTGATGTGCAACAGTGCAATAGTTTGTCCATAGATACACCACATTAGACTGTTGAGTAGTAGTACAGCTGCCCTTTTCATGTGTCTGTTCTTTGTTAGTTTTGTTGTACTTATTTCTTCCATTTGATGCCAATGGTGCACCACCTGGAATCAAGTATACAATCTCTAGCTGGGATGTTTATATTTTACTTGTTAATGAGCTAACTGTTTTAACCTGTTTTACGGGGTATATTTCTTGTTTCTTTGTGGATTGTTTTTGCAGATGCCATTTCCGAATCTTATGAAGGTCCTATATTCTTCAGGAGGATGAGATGGTTTCATGTTTACACCTGTTGAAACAGCTCTAGTAGAAGTGACATTTCATCATCGAAATTGAACCGTTTAACTGAATGTGTGCACATCTTAAAAAAACTTAACTTGTGTACTTATTCTACCCGTGGCAGCCTTTGAAATATACCCCGTAAAACAGGTTAAAACAGTTGAGATTTGAGATTTTAGCTTTGTACATTGTTCTATCTTATTTGTGTGCAGCGGTTTGAAACATTGCATGCTCCTCTCCTTGGCAAGATCTTGATGAACGTGAAAAAGTTAAATGGCTGGAACAGAATATGAGTGGGCCAAACAGGATTGAATTTATATCACAGTAAATTGTAGTGCAAATGCATCAATCATCTGTGGCACTTAAAACACTTCAGTGAGCTAATCTTTGGGAAGGAGATCCTGAACATGAGCTTATATCTATTGTTGAAGCTGATGTAACGTTTGGAGTATGGACAGGGGAAGAAACACTGGCATTCGTTTGTACAGTCAAGGCTTAAAAGCCTGTTCTTGGTCTTACAAAATACAGATGCTTAGGAAGAATCTGAACATGTTGTCGGTTCCTTTCTCCTTTTGCTCTTCATCGCTTCCAAAATAGTACAAACTTGTGCTTACAATAATCGATCAATCTGAACCACCCACTAACATTGCTGTTGGAAGAGTTCAGACTCTAACCGACGACCGTTTGCCTCAAAAGGGCAAAGGCATACAAAATCCTGTCCATGTACTGTTATATAGTATGAAAGCTTTCGTCGCAAAATGAATGAATAAATAAGCAAAAAAAATGATATGATAGTGTGCAAACTCCACAATATTGAACACATGAGATCCCGCCGGCGTCGTAAGACCGGCGAACTAACTGACGTGAAAGGTTGGACTACTTGATTCTGCTATAAAAAAAACAAGCCGAGAATTTGCTGCTTCGATTTGTTAATAGTGTCGCTAGAAATAAGGGAGCTGTTAGTGCTCGAACATCTAATTTATCAGACGATCTAACGGTTTGTTACAATATCGAAAAATAATATCTGCAATATCAGAAATGATTGTTTATAATATTAAAAGACATGCATCAAAATAGTATACCGTATGTATCCTGATGCAGGAGAAAAATTCTCACTATAATATTACGGTTTATTTCATGTAAAATCTACGTTGTCACTTAGCTCGTATGGTGCAACAAATCAAATCACTAAATGCAACAATAAAAATTATCTCGCGCCAACAATAAAAATTATCTCGCGCGACATATCGAAGAAGGGTCTACAACAAACCACCACAACAAATTGAATTTCTAAGTGCAACAAACCACTCCAACAATTTGAACAAGTGTCTGCAATAGTTGGAAACAGCTGTTGCAACAAGATGGAACAAACCCATCTCAAGGGTCCAAAATGTACGGATTAAGACAGAAATTGCTGCAACAATCCAAATAAATAGATGCAACATCTTAGTTTACCTATTACAACATCTCATATCCTTGCAACAAGTCTTAAAAAATTTCTGCAATACTGCAACATGCATACACATCGGTGGTCCGTAATCGTGCCCGCCCACCTCCTTCGGTGAGATTTGGCCAAGCCTCAGGCACCACCAGTGGGAGAAGAGAGGGAAGCTCTACGACTAAGTCTGCCACAAGAAGCCATCACACTAAGAGGCATTCGTCTGCTCGAGGAGTCTTAGCACCGATGGCGAGCTCTTGGAGAAGCAGCAGTCGTCCAACATGGACACCATGTACAACATGAGCTCCTGGGCACAATGCGAGGTCCTCCAACGAGGGACAATGCGTTTGGCTGCTATGCTTGAACTCGCTTTCATGTGCTGCGGATCCAATTTGGAAGTTGATTTTTGCGATGGGGAGAAGAATGTGAAGGGCATGGAGTCTCAGGCAAAAGCAGAAGGGGAGCTGGAAGAGGTCAAGGGCATTCTCGACCGATTTCCTTCACGGTTCCCATCACGAAGGGATTTTCACCTTTATTCCTTTCACTCTAGTATTCTCTCTCATTTCCCTTCACGAATTCATTTGCAGAAAAACTGTTGGAGATGAAATAAAAATAAAAAGAATTAGAGCAGAAAAAAAATCAGTAAGAACACAAAATGAAGGATAAATGGTTGAGATGGTCTGACGATAGAGAAGAGAAGATAGAGGTTATCGTGTGGCGAGGCCAGAGGGCACGTGGCAGCGGTCAGGGAGAGAACATTGTAGCCGGACACACAGTAGAAAAAAGGACAAAGGGGTTGAGGAAAGTAACGGAATGTGTGTAGCTAAGCAGCAAGGCGTCCGATATTCTGCGCGGCTCGAATGCCCTGCAGGAAGCATTATCGCTAGAAATAGCCACTTACTATTCTGCATGGGGTTTCCTATTAAACTTTTATTCTGATAGGACCAGAATTACTATATACAACAGGTTGTTGGACTCAAATATATTTTTTTAAAAAAAATCCTAAATAGGGCTAAAAAGGGCCCCTATCCATTCAGCATTTCAGCATATAGTTGGTGAAAGCCGAACTCTGGCCATTGGCCAAAAGGAAAATCCATTGCCACAGTATTTGCTAATTCAACTCGATATTTCTTATATATCTTACTGATGATGTCTTGATCACAACTACTTTCATCGTCTTGTTGGTTTAAAAGTTTCACAGCGGTTCTAAGATAATATTACAGAAACTTAAAGAAATCATGTATTCTAAACGGACCCTAATTAAAAATCATAGTACATAATAGGACGTATCAATCATATGCGAATGTTGTTTCTTTCAACACGCTTGTGGTCTAGGATTTGGTGGAAAATTATATAAGAAATAATAAAGGTCACAAATTTGAAAAAAAGCGTCTTAGCCATTTTGATTAGGCCAAAGAGACAGAATTTTTTTTGAAAGGGGATCCCACAAATTAAAGCGGCATGTAACAATTTCTGCTTATGATCACAGGTACGCCGGCCCAGGCAAGATATTGTCGTGATACAAAATATTAAGAGAATACGACTAAGGGAGAAGACCACTCTCCTGGAATGCAACTCCATAATAATGTGGGTCACTCTCATATAAAATTCGTATACGATTGATATTATGTACACACACACAGACAGCAATGAAGCACCTGATCCGATGTTCGTCTGCTAATTGTTTCCTTTGGCATTATCCTGTAGTCAAGTGCTTGATCAGGTCTACCACATGTCTCACATGTTTTAGAAATACATATGTGAAACCTGCTAGTCTTATGCTTTGAATGTCACCAAGTTGATATGAGATAAATGTGACACGTCAATGTCTCATATCTCACATGGCCACCTGTGTTGCACCTTAGAATTGTGGTGTGTTATGTTTTTTTAAATTTATTTTTTAACGAATCTTCAGAAGAGCTGCCAATAATATTGATAAGAAGAGTCCGATGGGCTAAACAATGCTCGGTTAATTAAGGAAAACTGAGCCAAAAATCACAACACAACGGGCAACTAACTAGCTATACTAAGCCTAAAGCACCGTAACGTTTGACCATCTACCTAGCTAAACTAGACCTAGGATGATCAACATCGCTGTAAAACGGCCAAAATCGGGCCCAAACCTAAGGCCACCCGAACCACAAGAAAGTAACTCCCGAACGACGCCACCAAGGAGGGCACAACGTCAAAAATATCGCCGTCCCTCATCCAAAAAAACAAGAATTAGGTTTTCATTCAAAGAACCTCCCGGAGAGGTATGGAGCACCACATTACCGCCTCCAAGGAGGTAACAATGCCCGAGGGCGCCGCCAGTGACGATATCGACACGGGATCGAAATGGCTTTCACCTAGTGCTCCTGCAACCAACCATGCGGAGGGGGAGGGCAACCACGGTCAAACCATAAGCGCATTGCAGCCCCCGTGAAGACACAACAAATGACACAACTGTTGACCCCTTGAGCATGCAAAGTCCATAGAGTCAATGCCAAGCAATAGAGCTCCCTGCGGGCTAGATCTGGGGGAAGAGGAGGAGCCCACAAGGCACCAGAGAGGTAACGATAAGGATGAGAGCCGCAAGAAGAAGGCCGGAGCGCCAAAAGCCACCAGGATTTAAAAAAAGGGAAGCCAACACCCCGCACACTTGCCACCGATGAAGCAAACACCAAACCGTCAAGGCTTTGTGTCGGAGGGTGAACTCCTGTCGCAGGGATCCTGGGGGACCCCTTTTTAGAGATTCGGCCGGGGGGATGATCCTGAATATGTTCGCCGGAGAAATAAATGGGTATGAATGCGATGGCCGGTGGTGTGGAGTGATCTAATACAGAAAGGAGTAAATGCGCTGGTGTTTAGACAGGTTCGGACCGCACGGGAGCGTAACACCCTACTCCTGTATGGATACTATATATGCCTTGAGAAAGTCCCTCAAGGATGTTGCTGGTTACAAGAATGTTTATCTATCTTAGAGCCTGGGGCTCTTTGTTCTTCGGCCTATGATCTTCTCTTCTCTGCTTATGAGCAATTGCTTCCTCTTTCGAAGCTTGTCTTTTTTTCTCTCATTTTCTTTTTCTTTCTTCTTTCTCTCTTTTCCTCTCTTTTTCCTTGCGCTGCCGGCTGCTTTAAATACCCGCCGGCAGCAGCGTGCCCCGAACGGGAGGGGGAGCACGAGTTTCGAGACACCATAAATGGAAAAGGCGTCATCATTTCCTCTGGGCGAAGTGACCGGGGGTGGAAAATGCGTCCCACTCTAGGTCGTCCATCACCATAAATGCACTGGCAACGGGCGCCGTGGAGAGGGCCCACCGGGCAGCCGCAGAGTGGCCCGGCGTGCCCGCCCTGTCTTGTTCCCCTGCCACAGTAGCGCGGCAGATAGAACGCCTCGGCCCTTACGACATTATCCCGAGACGGGCCGATGGCACGGGATGGGACCCGTGCATTCAATGACCCCACGCCCTTCTGCCAGAACGTGGCAGGAACTGACACCGAGCATGGCGGGAGAAGTTGGAGGTGACAGGCCATGCACGCTCTTTAAATGCGGCCTTGGGCCTTTGACTGGCTGACACCTCATTGGTGGGCCCCTCGGGGGCCACTATCAGGGGGCTCTCTGGGTCGTCGGGGAACCGAGTGCTCGGGGGTCACTGTTCACCTCCCCGAGCACTCTCTCCCGAGAATGCCCTTTCTTGTCCTCGGGGAACCGAGTGCACGAGGGTACTGTTCACCTCCCCGAGCGCTCTCTCCCGGGCACACTTGTACGGCTCCTCGGGGGACCGAGTGCTCGGGGGCTGCTGCACGCAACCCCAAGCACTCTCTCCTGGAACTTGCTTCGGTGGGTCCTCAGGATACTTGGGTGCCCAGGGGGCCACCGCTAGCGGCCCTAGGCACGTTTCTCCCGGTACTTAGCTTTCCTGGTCGTCGGGGGACTTGGGTGCTCGGAGGTCACCGCACACCTTCCTGAGCACCTTCTTCTCGGCACTTAGACTTCGTGGATCATCAGGGAACTGGGATACTCGGGGACCACCGACTGTGGCCCTGAGCGCCCTCTCCCGGGACTTGATCTTTTTCACCTTGCGGGGGAGATTCTGCGGGATGGCGCCATGTGGCGGATTGCTGGCCTGGCCTCGGGATTCGGGGACCCCCCGGTTCCTGATACATCGACAGCAGCCCCCGGGCCCATTGGCAGGCAATGGCCCAGAGACTGCGGATGGGCCCTTTGTCGTCAACGAGGCCGAAGCCGGTACTGACGCCATGTGGTGAGCTTTTAGACGGTGGTCCTTCCGGTTCAGGCCTTTGGAACGGCCCAACGGGGAGCCGAACGGACGCGCGTCCGACCGACTCCCGAGGCGTGTGACAACGGGACGGGCGGCGCGTGATAACGAGGTAGGCGGCACGCGTGGCAAATGTGCAAATCGAGGAAAATACGCCTGGCAACTGCTGACACCGCACGACCTGTGGGAGATTCGCCTGGCGGTTGCGCTGGCCGAGGAAACCGTCCCGCCGAGCGCGCCGCGGCAGGTGACGTTTGAATTTCCCTGGGGTATAAAAGGAGGAGGGGAGCGAACCGTCCCCCTCTTTACACCATCTTGCGATCAAGCTCTTGCCTTCTTTGCGCTCCTGAGCCCTAGACTTTCCTTAGGCGATCAGAGCACCCTTCTTCCCCCACCGTCCAGATCATCCCCCACCCTGATGAGATGTCGAGAGCAGGAGGAAGCCGCCGCAACCAGACACCCGACAACATACTGCCGGAGTCCCGGCTGGTGAACGAGGAGGCGGTGGACAGGGTTCGGAAGCTGATGGTTCCCGAGGGCCAGCAGGGGGCCTTGGTGGTGGCGCCGGCGAGCTTCCCGCCGGTGGCGAACCGGCCGGGGCGCATCGTTCTTTTTACTTCCTTCGTGGCAGCCGGGCTGGTGCTGCCATTTTTGACGTTCTTTCTCCAGATGCTGGATACGTTCGAGATCCAGTTGGTGCATCTCAGCCCCAACTCCGTCGTCATCCTGGTGGTCTTCGCCCACCTCTGCGAGATGTTCGTGTGGGTGCCGCCGTCGGTGATGCTCTTTCGGCACTTCTTCGTGCTGCGGTCGGCCAGGAAGAAGAGGGGCCTCTTAGGCCTGGCAACGGGGTGGGTCAGGGCCGGGTGCAACCAGAACGCCCCCGACCCAAAACCCGAATAAAAAAACCCGACCCGAACCTGAATCACATGTCGGGTGCAAAAATGAACCCAACCCCGAACCCTGCGGGGACCCGAAACCCGACGAGAACCTGAAACCCGACGAGGACGTGACGCGGGCCGGGCGTGCGGGGTGCGGGCCTGCAAGGCTGCAACGTAAATGGGCTATCGGCTGCCTCCACGGACGTGACGCGGTGACGGGCCACATACTACTTCGGGCCCCCCGTGGAAGCCCCGCGGGTGATAATTTATCCCCGAACCCGACCCGAACCCATTTCGGGGACCCGACCCGCGACCCCCGCGGGTCTAATTTCACCCCCGCTGGGTCTAAAACCCGCGGGGCCCCGACCCGACCTAACCCGTTGCCAGGCCTAGGGCCTCTCCACCGCGGATGTCACCAGCTGCTGCAACTTCCAGCTGCGGGACGGCCTGGGGGAGAAATACATTCCCCAGGTGCTACGGAGCAAGTGGGAGGACTGGCGGCGTGACTGGTTCTACGTCGACGTCAGCCCCCACGACCGTCTGACTCTGCCGGAGATGGCGGTGGAACCCTAGAAGGCAATCTGGGAGGTGCCGCCGCAGATGGACGTGCGGATGGCGCTGGTCCTGGAGCACATTGACTTCCTGCGCCAGGCCGGGCTTACTTCGGTGATGGTGGTGGCGGACTACCTGCCCCACCGCCTGGCGCCCCTGCGGGAACGGGCCCGACCCTGCTGGTTTTACACTGGCCCCCAGGACATCACCCGGACCCAGATCAGCGAGGAGTGGGACCTGGGTAGGCCGGCGCTGAGGGGCCTGCTCCGGGTGATGATCGGGGTGGACGACCTGAGCCGGGCGGAGCTCCCGTGGAAGGAGCTAGCGCTGTGCGCTGATCCTGGCCGGGTGGCGCTGCAGGCGAGGCTGCCGGAGTTCGACGCCCAGGGGCTGGTCGATAGGCCAGGGCGCCGAAACCCTGGGACCATTCAGATCCTCGGGGTGGACGAGGCAGCCGGCGAGGAGGCCGCAAGCGATCCGGCGCAGACCGGTGGCCCGGGCGCCGCAGGCCAGCGGTGGGGCTGTTGCGGGCAAGTGGGCGGTCGACCTCGTCATGGGCGGTGCCTGCATGGCAATTTTCGGGGACCCCGAGCCCCTCGGAGGAGGCTCGCAGGGGACCCAGCGCTCAGCCGTCACCTAGCTAGCCCACAGACCCCCTCCCAGTCGTGCTGGGAAGCGCCCAGGAGGTGATCGAGCAGCTGGAGGCGACCGTGGCGGGGGAGATGATGCAGCTTGAGGCGAACCGCGCCGCCCTTGCTGCGGAGAGGGAGCGGCTTGTCGTGGGCTGGTGCCTTTTTGAGGCCCGCATCGCCGCGGCACGCGCCGCTAACGAGGGCGCACTGCGCGCTCTGGAGGAGGAGCGGAAGGCCCTAGAGGGCACCCGCGCGGAGGCCGCACGGGAACGGGAAGAAGCCGCCCGCCTGGCTGAGGCATCGCAGCAGCATGCTGCCGAGGCACTCGCCAGGGAGAGGCAGGCGCAGGCGCGGGAGGAGGCGGTCCTGGCCCGCGAGAGGACAGCGGAAGCCTCCCAGGCTGAATTGGCCCGTCTGAACTCCAACACCGGGAGGAGGAGCTCTAAAGCCGGGAGGAGGACGTCGCGATCAGGGAGACCGACGTCAGCATCACGATGGCGGACCTGGAAGCCCAGGAGGAACTACTGATCCTCCGAGAGATGGAGGCTGCTGAGGCGGTGCTGGCCTCGGCCGCTTGGGAGAAGCGGGCCGCCAAGTGGGAGTCCGAGCTGACCACCCGCGAGCAGGCCCTATCCACCCTTGCAGAGCGGGTGAAGCAGGCTGAAGCTCAGGCGTCTGGCGCGGCCGGGGGATAGGGCCTCGAGGAATGGCTGCGGAGCGCGACGGAGGAGCTCGAGGCCACCGAGACCGAATGGGCCAGCATGAAGCGGATGATGGAAGACATCCTCCAGCAGACGCAGAGGTCCGTGAGGGTGGCTGGGCTCGGGCGAGTCCACGTGGAGGCGAAGGGGACGGGCCTCGACCGGGTTGCCCTCGACTTTCAGAGGATCAGCCAGCGCCTCGAGGCGCTGCCCCAGGCCGTCCAGGAGCTCGCCGCCCGGGAAGGGTGTGGTTTGGCCCAGGCAGTGGCCGAACATGTCCTGGCCTGCTACTGAAGCCGGGACCCGAACTTCCCGCTGGAAACAGCTCGGGAACGAGTGGTCGAAGCCGTGGAGGAGGCCGCCCGGGAGGCGGTTCGGGGCACCGCCGCCGAGGTGGCGGCCTACTTTGCGCGAGAGGCACCGCCGACTCCAGACCCAGGGAGCAACGGCGAGGGCTCCGACTTAGAGTAGGCTTTTGTTGTTTTTCTTTTTCTTTGTCTTGATGTAAATATGGGAGTGATCCCTCAGAATAGCTGTCCTTTTTTGTGAATATAATGGAAGCCTTTCTTTAGGGTCACAACTCCAGTATTCTTCTGAGTGCTTGATGAAGTTTCTGCTGTTTTCACTTGATGCTCCGAGGAGTACTCAGTCGGCCTGAGCCCGACCTTTCCTTCCCCGAGAACGAAATCGCCCCGACCACTCGTCGCCCGAGCGGTGAGGCCTTCTCGGCGCGTTCAGCCCCCGAGCCCTCGCGAGTCCACAACGGCTAAGTCAAAAGACAAAGGCACGAACTTCCTTGCTTGGGAGATAGATCGATCTAGCACGGAGCACGCCATGACCAGTGAACACTTTCCCACTCTGTGACCACTCAAACAAGTAGGATGGAGACACGTACGGGCGGGAATGTGACCAAGAGTCCCCACGGTTTGGTGGTGCCCAGGCTAGGACGGACCGGACCGAGCACCGACAGCCCACCCCCAGGGTCTAGGCTCCCGACCGCTCGAGCAGCTCGAGCCGTGAGAAAACCCGAGAACCCTAGAGGCTCGGTAGTACCCGGGGCCTTTTAAGCGGACCGAACACCATGACCACCATGAAAGACTTCGGTCAGACATTGCCGTACTTACGGTACACCTTCCTACTATCCGTTCTGTCGTTCTAGGAAAAAGTGGACACGTGGCAGGGTTTTGTGCGCGAGAAGACCATCTCGCCGAACAGATTAGAGTACGAGGGCCCCCGAGGACGACTCGGGAACAATATATTACTGAATGTAAATTCGTATGAATTTAACCACTCACCGGACAGCTGTCACCTTTTCGGCCAACTGATCCAGGAGGGGAATGCGCTCCGAGCTCGGGGTGCCCGGGAAGCTTGGTTCCCACGGCTAGGGCTACCGAGCAGTGGGGGCGCAAGGGGGCCCGGATCAGGTGATCCCGACCACTCATGCCTAAGCAGTAGGACCACCCGAGGACCCTTATGGTCGAGCAGCGACCTGGGCACCGAGGCCCTCGCGGTCGAGCTGCTTTTGCTTTTGATTGTCGATCTGTGACTTGAGAAAAATAGAGAAATTCTTTGCTTGGTGCACTCTGTTAGTGCGATACTTATTATGGACTGCTCTTGTTTTCGACCCGAGACCTCTTGAATGCCCAGACCGGCAGACAGGAGCAGGCAGAGGTATAACCCAGAGGTCCTATGGTTCGGTGGCGCTCGGGTGTGACAGACCAGATCGAGCACCGACAGCCCGCTTCTGGGGCCTAGGCTCCGGACTACTCGAGCGGCTCGAGCGATAGGATTACCCGAGAACCCTAGGGGCTCGGTAGTGCCCGGGAGACTGTCACGACACCGAACACCACAGCCTACCACAACAGACGTAAGTCAGTGGCAACTGCCCGCGCGCATACCGATCGGGATTCTTTTATCAATGGGGAAAAAGAGAGAGCGAATTTTTCTCGCACAATCGAGCATCTCACCAGACAGATTAAACATATAGAATCCAGAAAAATGAAATTTGACATAAGGATTGCACATTGATATACATATTGTATTGACAATTTTTTTTACAAGGTTGGGTGACTTACCCAGTTAGTGGTAGCCCCCGGTCAACTTGGGCGGGGGGGGGGAGCCCCCGGTCAACTTGGGCGGGGGGAGCCCCCGGCCTGGTTGACCTGAGCCTGCAAACATGGCCATCTACGGGAAGAACTTGCGCAGGTGCTCGATGTTCCACGGGTTGGGGAGCGGTTGCCCGTCTTCTGCAGCCAACCGGAAGGAGCCTTCTCGCGGGACACCGATCACGGTAAAGGGGCCTTCCCAAATAGGGGATAGTTTATTCCTTCCTTCGCGTGATTGGACGCACCGGAGAACTAGATCCCCCACCTCGAGAGACCGGGCCCGGACGTGACGCTGATGGTAGCACCGGAAGCTTTGCTGGTAGCGGGCTGCCCGGACGGCGGCACGCCACCGACGCTCTTCCAAATAGTCGACGTCATCGCGCCTTTGCTGCTCTTGTTCACCTTCAGAGTAGGCATGCACCCGAGGGGAGCCTAGAGTGAGCTCGGAGGGGAGGACCGCCTCAGCGCCATACACAAGGAAGAAAGGAGTCTTCCCGGTAGCACGACTTGGCGTGGTCCGATTGGCCCATAGCACGGCAGGCAGCTCGTCGATCCACCCTTTCTCGTGCTTTGCGAGCACGTTGTAGGTCCGGGTTTTGAGCCCCTTCAGTATCTCCGCGTTGGCGCGCTCGACCTGCCCATTTCTCCGAGGATGTGCGACAGAGGCAAAGCAGAGCTTGATACCGAGGTCTTCGCAGTAGTCCCCGAACAGGGCACTTGTGAACTGAGTGCCATTGTCGGTGATGATCCGGTTCGGGACACCAAAGTGACTGGTGATACTGCGGATAAACTGAAGTGCCGTGTTCTTGGTCACCTTGATGACTGGAACCGCCTCCGGCCACTTGGTGAATTTGCCGATGGCGACGTAGAGGTACTCATAGCCCCTGATTGCTCGGGGGAATGGACCCAGAATGTCCAGCCCCCAGACCGCGAAAGGCCATGACAGGGGATGGTTTGAAGAGCCTGAGCTGGCTGGTGAACCTGCTTTGCGTGGAACTGGCACGCCCTGCAGCGCCGAACCAACTCGGAAGCATCCTGGAGGGTTGTAGGCCAGTAGAAACCTTGCCGGAAGGCCTTCCCGACCAACGTGCGGAACGATGCATGGCCACCGCACTCGCCCTCGTGGACCTCAGCGAGAAGCTCGCCACCTTCTGCCCGGGTGATGCATTTCAGGAGGATGCCGCCTGCGCTACTCCGGTAGAGATCCCCGTCTACTATGGCATAGCGTTTGGACTGCCGAGCAACTCTTTTGGCAGAAGCCTCATCCCCGGGGAGGAACTTTTCCTTCAAGTACCCTCGGATCTCGTCCATCCACGAGGCATCTTGAGAACAATCAGCAAGCGCAGCGTACTCTCTGGACGGCGGCACCCTGTCAGGATTTCCCACTGAGGGCGCCGCCGGGGTCCCCTGAATTGAGTTTGAGGTTTCCCCTTCGTCCTGTTCGGCAGGCAGGACGGAAGGCCGTGTGAGTCTTTCTTCAAAGACTCCGGCAGGGACGCACGCACAGGAGGAGGCCAGGCGGGAGAGGTCGTCGGCCAGAGCATTGTCGCGGCGAGGGATGTACCGCAGCTCCAGGCCGTCGAAGCGCTTCTCCAGCTTCCTGACTGCCGCCACGTACGCCGCCATTTGAGGATCCATGCACTGGTACTCTTTCGATACCTGGTTGACCACCAGCTGGGAGACTCCTTTGACCAGGAGGCGATGGATCCCGAGGCCCACCGCGTCTCAGAGGCTGGCGATCAGGCCCTCATATTCTGCCATGTTGTTGGTTGCGCGGAACTGCAGCTGCACGACGTACCGGAGTTCTTCACCCGTTGGGGAGGTGAGAACCACTCCGGCCCCCGCGCCTTTCAGCGTGAGGGAACCGTCGAAATGCATAATCCAGTACCCGTGCGCATCGTGCCCGGGATATGTGGAGATTTCTTCTTGGACGACCTTAGGGACGGGCGTCCACTCTGCCACGAAGTCAGAGAGCGCCTGGCTTTTGATCGCCTGGCGGCTGACAAAGTGCAGGTCGAACTCCGCCAGTTCCACCGCCCACTTGACTACACACCCGGTGCCTTCTCGGTTCTGGAGGATGGGCCCCAGTGGGTACGTGGTAACCACTGAGACCTTGTGTGCCTGGAAGTAGTGGCGCAGCTTCCGGGAAGCGATGAGCATGGTGTAGAGCAACTTCTGAGCCTGGGGGTACCTTGTCTTGGCCTCCCGGAGGACTTCACTGATGAAGTACACCGGTCGCTGTACCCGGCGGGCCCGGATTGCGGCTTCACCTGAGGGCCTGCTACAGCCCCCAGGCTCGGCGACGTGGTCGGGGCTGATCGGGTGCTCGGGCTCTACTCCCTGATCGGGAAGAGCCAAGTGCTCAGGCTCGACCCCCGGCGTGGGGGGAGCCGAGTGCTCGGGCTTGACCCCCTGCTCGGGGGGAGCCGTGAGGACGGGGGAGTGCTCGGGGGCGGCCGGGAGCTGGGACCCAGCACCTGACCCCGTGCACTCATCGCGCTCCACCACCAGCACCATGCTCACGACCTGAGGAGTGGCCGACACATAGAGAAGTAGTGGCTCGCCTTCGGACGGGACCACTAGCACGGGTGGTGAGTTGAGATACTTCTTCAGATCGCGGAAGGCCTGCTCGGCCTCCGGCGTCCAGTCGAAATGACCGGTCTTCTTCAGAAGCTTGAAGAGGGGGAGTCCTCGCTCCCCAAGTTTGGAGATGAAGCGCCCGAGGGCCGCCATGCAGCCGGCGAGACGCTGAACCTCCTTGAGTTGAGCCGGGAGTCACATCTGCTCGATGGCCCAGATCTTCTCTGGATTGGCCTCAATCCCTCGGCTGGAAATCAAGAAACCGAGGAGCTTCCACGCAGGTACCCCAAAGACGCACTTCTCGGGGTTGAGCTTCAGGCGGGTAGTACGGAGACTATTGAAAGTCTCAGCAAGATCTTCGAGCAGGGTGGCGCGGTCTCGGGATTTGACCATGAGATTGTCGATGTAGGCCTCGACGTTGCGGCCAACCTGCGAATCAAGGGTGATGCGGATAGCGCGCTGGAAAGAAGACCCAGCGTTGCGCAAACCAAAAGCCATCGACACATAGCAATAAGTCCCCACCGGAGTGGTAAAAGCAGTTTTTTCTTCATCCTCTACGGCCATGCGAATCTGGTGATAACCAGAGTTTGCATCTAAAAAACACAAAAGATCACATCCCGCGGTTGCATCTACAATTTGATCTATGCGGGGCAAAGGAAAAGGATCTTTGGGGCAAGCCTTGTTTAGATCAGTGTAGTCCACGCACATGCGGAGCTTGCCGTTGGCCTTCCCCACTGTAGCGGTGGTGGAGTTCCGGTTTCGCCCCCCTAGTATTTGTTTTTGCCCTGTCCAGCTGTTATCTGACTAAATTTGGCTTAATTCTCATCTGATTTACAGGCTAGGTGATCCTCTCCTTTTATCTCAATCAACAACGGACTGTTTTCTTCCTCCTTTGATTTTGCTCTGCTCAATATCACCCCCGATCCGCTACGCTAACTAGCTTGGCCGTCACCCCACCTCCCTGTCGCGTCTCTGACGGCTTCCTGCTGCCGGATCCTTCTTCGTTACCTGCTCCCTCACTAACCCTTCTCGTTTTGACGCTACTGTCATCATTCTCTGCCCCGCTGTCGATCCTACCCACCGCCCTCCTACTGCTCGCAGCTCTGGCGACGCCCCCACCGCCTCGCTGCACTGTCAAATCGTAGCCCATCGCCTGTCCGGCCGCCGCCCACGGCCTTCTCTTCTAAAACTGCCCAGGCACTCGAAACTCGGTTCCCGAACCTTAAATTCCTAACCCTAACCCTAAAGGCTCACTGGAGCTGTAGAAGAAGAGCTCTTCGGAGACGAAGAATGTGGCTAGAGCTCGTCAAAGACGTAGAAAGCGGATATAGAGCGAGGAGAGAAAAATTAGGTGAGAGAAGACTCATTTGCCAAGTAAAATTTTGCAATTGTGTTTTTTTTACTAACATGACACTCGTGCGGAGCCTGTCGCCGGACATGCGGAGCCTTCTACCTGACCGGGCATGCGTCCGGACGCACAGCTAGGTGGTGCTCGATCACCTCCCTAAGGATCCCGAGCATATCGGACAGCTGTCATGCAAACACGTTGACGTTAGCCCGGAGGAAGGCGACGAGCGTGCTTTCCTATTTGCCACCCAAGTCACCGCCGATTCGGACGACCTGGGAGGTGCCATCGCCCACCACCACCTCCTTCGTAAGAACGGAGGCGTCGGCAGTGAGCCGGGGTTTGGATGTAGAGGGTCCCGGGCCCCCTGGATGACCTTCGTCCTCGGCTCGGGCTGAGACCAAGGCCTAGTATAACTGCTCGGCGCAGGAGACGGCGCTGCTGGTCTCGGCGGACATGGAGATGGGGCCCGCTGGGCCCGGCATTTTGACCGTGAGGTACACGTAGTGCGTAACCACCATGAACCGAGCGAGCGCCGGGCGCCCGAGGATGGCGTTGTAGGGGAGGGGGAGCTCCACGACGTCAAAGATGACGTTCTCCATCCGGAAGTTGTCCCGGCTCCCGAATGTTACGGGCAACTCGACCTGCCTGAGGGGCACCTGCCTGAGGGGCAGGGAGTGCCCGGGCGTCACCCCGTAAAACGGGAGCAACGCCTTTAGGTGCATGGAGGGCACCTGTAGCTTCTCGAAAGCCTCCTTGGAGAGGAGGTTAAGGGCTGCACCCCCGTCGATCAGCACCCTGCTGACCTTTATGTTGCAGATGGTGGGGGACACTACCAGGGGTAGTCGCCCCACACCTGCAGTACTGGCGGGGTGGTCAGCCAGGCTGAACGTGATCGATGCGTCCGACCACTTTAGAGGCCTCGCGGCCTCTTCACTCGGGGTCGCCGAGCACACCTCACGCCGCATAGTTTTGACACTGCGGAGGGAGGAGGACGTGTACGCGCCTCCGTCGATGAAGGCGACGGTGTGCTCAGGCTCTTGGAAGCTGAGTTCTGTGTTGTTGGGGGCGGCTTCATCGTCGCCACCCCCGCGAAGCTCGTCGTGGTCCCTTTGGCGCTGCTCGACGAGGCCCTTGACCGTGCGGCACTCCGTGAGGTCATACCATCTGGTCTAGTGGATCGGGTACCACTTCCCTGGCTCGGGCCCCGCAGGAGCGGGGGCCCTTGCTGGAGCAGGAGCCCTAGTGGGAGCCGGGGCCCTTGCAGGAGCCGGAGCCCTAGGAGGGGCTCAGGTCGGGGCTCTCGCGGGCGCAGGCCGTCTGTCGGCAGCCGCCCGACGTGCTTGCCGGTGGTCAAGCTCCTGGGCCGACCCACGGGCGGGGCCCTGGGTTGGCTCGACGGGGACAGCCTCGTGCCTCCTTCTCTTTTTCTTTTCCCGTCTGTCGGAGCAGGAAGGACCTGGTTGGTCGGCGGCGGGGTGCTCAGGGCGCGGAACGTGCCAAGCCCGAGCTTCCGCCGCCTTAGCGCACTTGTCGGCCAGCGCAAAAAGTTCCGCGGTGGTCTCAACCTCGTGCGTGCCCAGCTTCTCGAGCATCCGCTCATCGCGGACGCCCTACCGGAAAGCAATAATGACAGCGTGGGGGGTTATCCACGGGATGGTGTTGTGGACCTAGCTGAAGCGCTGAATAAAGCACCGCAGCGTCTCCCCCTCCTGCTACTTGACGGCATAGAGATCGCACTCCAGGCCGGGGCGCGTGAATGTGCCCTGAAAATTAGCCACGAACTGGTGGCAAAGATCATCCCAGGAGCTGATAGATCCTGGGGGTAAGTTCATAAGCTAAGAGCGGGCAGAGCCCCTCAAGGCAACATGAAAGTAGTTAGCCATCACCTTTTCACTGCCACCAGCCGCCTGGACAGCGGTGGTGTATATCTGGAGAAACTCGACGGGGTCGATGGACCCGTCGTACTTCTCTGGCAGCTTGGGGCAGAACTTGGTGGGCCATTTGACCCGGCGGACCTCACTGGCGAAGGCACGGCACCCGGTGCCGTACCCTGCGGCGCGGGCAGCACCCTTGGGCGGTGAACGCCGGTGAGCCGGGGAGCCCCGGCGATCATGGGTCGGCAAGGAGGAAGCCTGGTCCTCAGCTTCAGCCTCCTGCCGGGTCTCCCGCTGGCGCTCAAGAGTGACACGCGTGTCTTAGATGCCCCTCCGCTCATTGAGGTGTAAGCGGAGGTCCTGGGTTCCGGAAGTGGCCAGGGGGGCGACGCTCCGCCTGGAGATCCCCCGGCCAGCGCGTACGCCACCCGACGAGGGGCCGGTTCTAGCAGCGCCACGCTGGGTGGTGGCGCGGGAACTCTCGGCCAGCACCTGGCGGCAGGCAGTGCCGACCAGGGTAGCGACTTCCTGGAGCCAGCGGCCCTCCGGGGTTTCCCCCGCCGCCTGGACTGGCGGATGCCTGAGGAGAGCGTGCGCCGCAAGCAGCGCGCTCCCGAGGCCAGCTTCACCGAAGGCGAGTCTACGCCGGAGAGGCGTCCGGCGCTGTCCAAACGCGGACCTGGCGGCATGAGTTTTGGCCACCGGCTGGGGGTCGGATGGTGCACCGGCGACGGCGGCGGCGGCCTTGCTGGGCCCAGCGTCCTGGTCCCCTTGAGAGGGGAACACCGCGCGTGCAGATCGCGGCTGCTGCTGGGATGCAGCAGCGACTGGGGCCTCCTGTGCGAGGGGCTGCATTTCCCCGCTGGAGCTGGAGCCGGAACGCTGGAGGCGATGACCGCCGGCCATTTTTTCTGCGGAAGAAAACAAACAAACAGATTCAGGGATGCTTCCCCCCTACCTGGTGCGCCAGCTGTCAGAGGGTGAACTCCTGGGGGACCCCTTTTTAGAGATTCGGTCGGGGGGATGATCCTGAATATGTTCGCCGGAGAAATAAATGGGTATGAATGCGATGGCCGGTGGTGTGGAGTGATCTAATGCGGAAAGGAGTAAATGCGCTGGTGTTTAGACAGGTTCGGGCCGCACGGGGGTGTAACACCGTACTCCTGTATGGATACTATATATGCCATGAGAAAGTCCCTCAAGGATGTTGCTGGTTACAAGAATGTTTATCTATCTTAGATCCTGGAGCTCTTTATTCTTCGGCCTATGATCTTCTCCTCTGCTTATGAGCAATTGCTTCCTCTTTCGAAGCTTGTCTTTTTTCTCTCCTTTTCTTTTTCTTTCTTCTTCCTCTCTTTTCCTCTCTTTTTCCTTGCGCTGCCGGCTGCTTTAAAAACCCGCCGGCTGCTTTAAATACCCGCCGGCTACTTTAAATACCCGCCGGCAGCAGCGTGCCCCGAACGGGAGGAGGAGCATGAGTTCCGAGACACCATAAATGGAAAGGGCATCATCATTTCCTATGGGAGAAGTGACCGGGGGTGAAAAATGCGTCCCACGCCTGGTCGTCCGTCACCATAAATGCACTGGCAACGGGCGCCGTGGAGAGGGCCCACCGGGCAGCCCGCCCTGTTTTGTTCCCCTACCACAGCAGCACGGCAGATGGAACGCCTCGGCCCTTATGACGTTATCCCGAGACGGGCCGGATGGCACGGGACGGGACCCGTGCATTCAATGACCCCACGCCCTTCTGCCAGAACGTGGCATGAACTGACACCGAGCGCGACGGGAGTAGTTGGAGGTGACAGGCCACGCACGCTCTTTAAATGCGGCCTTGGGCCTTTGACTGGTTGACACCTCATCGGTGGGCCCCTCGGGGCCACTGTCAGGGGGTTCTCTGGGTCGTCGGGGAACCGAGTGCTAGGGAGTCACTGTTCACCTCCCCGAGCACTCTCTCCCGAGAATGCGCTTTCTTGTCCTCGGGGAACCGAGTGCTCGGGGGTACTGTTCACCTCCCTGAGCGCTCTCTCCCAGGCACACTTGTACGGCTCCTCGGGGGACCGAGTGCTCGGGGGCTGCTGCACGCAACCCCAAGCACTCTCTCCCGGAACTTGCTTCGGTGGGTCCTCGGGATACTTGGGTGCCCAGGGGGCCATCGCTAGCGGCCCTAGGCACGTTTCTCCCGGTACTTAGCTTTCCTGGTCGTCGGGGGACTTGGGTGCTCGGAGGTCACCGCACACCTTCCCGAGCACCTTCTTCCCGGCACTTAGACTTCGTGGATCATCGGGGAACTGGGATACTCGGGGACCACCGACTGTGGCCCTGAGCACCCTCTCCCGGGACTTGATCTTTTTCACTTTGCGGGGGAGATTCCGCGGGATGGCGCCATGTGGCGGATTGCTGGTCTGGCCTCGAGATTCGGGGACCCCCGGTTCCTGATACACCGACACCTTGCAGGCTAGACCAGGGGGAATAGACCAATTTGGCAAGGGTAGGAACGAGACAGCCTAGAGAGACTGAAATGGCGCAACACCACAGGGATCGGCTGCCCGGACGAAGGCAAATACTTGTGTGAGACAATGGCGACTGACCACCCACTAGCTGAGGTTGCACAAACCAAAAGATCTGACCATCCACACCGGTGCGCGCGTAGAACCAGTGGTCAACAAGCAGATCCATGCCTCTGCGTGACGCCCATGTGCAAAACTGGTGCCCACGCCGGCTAACCACTCCTTTGCATGATGAGTGCGACATAGGCCAGTGCAGAGAGCACATCCCCCGTGGCGACGTGACACGCGGGAGGGAGGCCAAGCCAACAACTACCTAGTGAAGTGGCGGCACCTTGGTGACACTGAAGAAGAATCCGATGGGCAGCTTCTCCACAAACTCGCTGACCTCACCATAGCTAGTGGCGTTTTCAAAGTCCCCGTTGCCAACTTCTCCTGTAGAGGACAGCTACGTCGTGATGCGTGGGGCACCAAGGATGATGGCGCAAATGCATAGTGGTAGGGACATGGTTGCTGCAGGTGGTGAGGGCGAGAGGGGCGAGGAGGACACAACCAAGGACAACGAGGAGGCAATGGACGCGTCGTCATCGTTGACCAGTGAGGACAGCCACACGTAGGTGAGCAGCGCCATGGTGGCGGCATTCCAACACCAGCCACATCGTCGAATCCGGCCTCAGAGGCCACCGAGACCGCTAGGAAGGGTTAGATCCAGGCCTAGGACGACCAAAGCACAGTTAGAATGCCATCCACAAGGACGTGCTGAATCCAGATCTGCAAGAAAAGGAGGGAGAGAGGTGTCGAGGGTTAGTTTGTGACTATGATTTCGGGGTATGCTGGATAGCGGTGCGTGAACAACATTTTAAGAATCGATATGTGCGCGTACAATGGACTCAGAGACACAGAGAGTTATACAGGTTCAGACCTCCCGGAGGATAATAGTCATACGTCCTGTGTGTTGTGTTATGAAGGATCTCAATCAGTTACAGAGGTAGTTCTTGCTGGATGCCAGACTTGATCTTCCTTTTTTTTAACAAACGGGTCCTCATCCCTTTATATAGTAGGGAGGAGGAGAACTTATATGTGGGTCCAAACAGAAAACTCTGCTCATCCTAATATCTAACCCAAACCACTATTACGGAGGACTATCTTCGACCACTTGCTTGATCGGCTTGCTAACAACGTCTCATCTGTCGTGCGGGGCCATGTCGACCTGCAAAAGTCCCACTTCGTAGCATTTAATGCTATGATACGAGACAAGGACCTTTTGCGCCGTCCATGACTTCACACACTGGAGTTGGCGCCTAGGGAAGGAAAACACTTGAGTGGATGTCAATAAATGTGATTAGACAGGTTGTGTCAAATCCGATCCTGCAACTAGTGAGGTCGATCGTGGGTTTATGTGATGGTGTAAGGAGACTGGTTGCGTATGCCTTGTACTGGTCGTGGGAACTATACACTGGTCATGCAACCGACCAATTTTAGCAAATATACACCTCTGGCCGTTATATCCCTTGCGGGGCCCGTTTGCCCGAGTTCCCCTTTACTCAATAAACCAACAGTAGCCCCTGAGCTTCCTCGTGATTGTGGCCCGACGTGGTCACACCACTTGGGCCCCAGGCGGATGTAGTCTGCCTAGAGAGTGGTCATTGACACCATCAGTCCCCAGAGTGCAACTTTGAACTTCGCGTCACGTGGGTAGGTTTTAATATCCCGAGAGGGAAAAAGAGGGTATGAGAGAAAGAGAGACATTAATTGGCGCTGGATCTGAAGGACTCCTGGTTTCTTCTGTGTGCCCCCTTGGGTTTCAAGCGGTTTTGAAGCTCGCGCTAGTTGGGGTGTCACTGTGGTTTAAAAAAGGAGGAGTGCTTGATAGCCTTTTAAGCCACCCCCTCACCTTCCTTTTCACCCTCAAGCTTTTAGTGCATAGAATTCATTCGCCTCCATCCCATCCTGCATTCTGCCTCATAGTGCCTGCAGGCCTAGAGGCCATGGCGTATTCCCCTCCCTCATCACCGGAGAGGTTGATGACCTTGGATGGCTCAGCAGGGGTAGAGTCGACTCCGACTCCAGATCTGCTCATCGTGGTGCTTTTGGAGATGGTGGTTGTTGCAGGTACTCTTACGAGGTTGAAGCCGGTGACCATCGAGCTCACGCCCTTCCAAAGAAGGCTACCCCCCTTCGGTCTGTCTCAATCTCCCACCCGAGCGAATCCCTCAGCCAAGGTCATCGATATCTCCGATGACAAGGAGGGATCGATTGGGACCTTTTGAAGAAGGAGATCGATGAAGAGGAAGAGTCAGAGATGAAGCAGAAGGGAGGTCTGCAAGGTGCACCAGTGTCGGTCAACAGCCCTAGCAGGGTCTTTACGTTGGCCACCTTCCCTGGACCTTATGCTGGTCATCGCCTGATCCCCAAAGTGGTGATCTACCGCTCCAAGGAGGAGTACAAGAGGTTCCTTGACTCATTCAAGGGCAAATAGAGGTGAGAGTTCAGCGGACTCTTTCTGTCAACTTTGCACTAGCCGCTTGAGCCAGGGAGGATAGGGCAGGCATGTAATAGGATAGTTAGTCCGATCGGATGCAACTAGTCGGCTTGTAACCTAACTTTCAATGAACGAAAAAACATGGGGGTTGAACGCATGTTCTTGTTCTATCCGAATGCTAGTCAGGTTCTTAGTGTGTGGAACAAGACATGGCTCAACAACTTCATCGGGGGCAAGTAGCGCTTGGCCCTAGCGAGAACTTGTGGCCTGGTGGTCATTGTCACTGGCCTTCTGGTCGTTTGGCATCTTGGTCACTAAGTTTCGTAGTGGCCGTCGAGCGTGGTCGCGTGCTGTGGTCAAAGAATCAGTATGTCAAGAGCTCGCGGCTTGGTTGTGAAGTCCTGCAAAGCAGAGAGTCTGGGTTTTCTTTTTGAATTTAAGAACTTACAAGCTATGTTCCACGCTCGTCCGGAAGGTCCTACAAAATAGAAAGACAAGCCCGTCTTCGAGCAACCCAACACAAAAAACCTGTGCAACAAGGCGATGTTCCAGGAGTTTTATAATTCACGGCTATCCTCCATGGCTTGCTTGACCACGCCAGGTCAGGTGATGGCGACCACTTTGTAGGGTCCCTCCCATTTGGGGAGAGTTTATTCCTATCAGCCTTATTCTGGATTTTCCTAAGGATGATGTCGCCTACGACCAGTGTTTGCTTCTACACCTTTCGATCATGGTAGCGTCTGAGGCTCTGCTGATTACGGGTAGCTCAAATTAGAGTGCGATCGCAAAACTCTTCGATTAGGTTTATGTCATCCTCCTATCGTGCCACTTGGTCGTTATCCAAATTATTGACTCGAGATGACCAAAGGGCCATTTTAGAGGGGGGGGGGGCATTGCTTCGGCGCCAAAAACCAGGAAGAAAGAGGTTTCGGCTGTGACCTGGCTAGGGGTCATTCGTAACGACTAGAGTACCATGAGGAGTTTGTCCACCCAGCATCTCGAATATCTTTTTTTCCGGTCGAAGACCCAAGTTTTGATCCCTTACAGTATCATCTTATTCACCATTTTGACATGTCCGTTGCTTTGGGGGTGAGCCACAGACATATAGCAAACTTTGGTCTCGATCTCTTCGCAATAGTCTCGAAAAGCACTACTGGCGAATTGAGTTTTGTTGTCCATATCGGACTGCCAAACTGCACTACCAGCCCTTGTATGAACTTAATCGCGGCTGTGGTGGTGATCTTCCTGACGGGCTCAACAACGATCCACTTAGTAAATTTATCGATTGCCACGAACAGGAACTCAAAACCGTCTTGGTTTTTAGGGAATGGTCCCACGATATCGAGCCCTCAAACAGCGAAAGGCCAAGAGAGTGGTATGGTTTGCAGTGCCTGGGCTGGTAGGTTAGTATTTTTCGGCCATGGTACTGACACAACTCGCACTGTTTCACCAGCTCACAGGCATCCTAGAGGCAGTGGAACAATAGAATCCTTGCCGAAATGCTTTTCTGACCAGGGTGCAATATGAAGTGTGGCTACCACATATGCCTCCATGGATATCAAAGAGCACTGTGCTCCCCTCTTCCTGAGTGATGCATTTCAGTAAAAGGCTGTTGCTCCCTCGGCGGTAGAGGCATCCCTCTATCAGGGAGTATTTGTAGGCTTGCCGTGAGACATTTTCTACTGACGCATCATCATTAGGGACTGCTCGATTCAGAAGGTTATACAAGATCTGATCCATCCAAGTCATATCCGAATCGAGCAAGGCGACCATATGATGGCCGCCCGAGGTCGATGGCACCAAAGGAGGCGTTGACTCCAAAGGTGTTACCTCGGGTGCTCTGTTTTCGAGTGGAGCATCCCCTTCACCTTGGCTTGAGATCGCGGTGGATGGTCATGAGAGTGTTTCTTCAAAGACTCTGACTGGGATAGGTTCATGAGAAGAAGCTAGATGGACCAGCTCATCAACTAGAAAGTTATCCTTGTGAGGGACGTGCTTGACCTCAAAGCCGATGAAGCGTCGCTTTAGTCTTCTCACTTCGACGAGGTATGCTACCATTGTTAGGTTAGAGCACTGAAACTCCTTTTGCACTAGTTCACGACTAGTAGCAAGTCCCTATCGCCAATAGTCATTTAATTCTAAGTGTGGAGGCTGCTCGCATTTCAGACAAGAGACCCTCATATTCAGCAGTGTTATTAGTGGCTAGAAAATATAATTAAACTATGTATCTGAGGATGTCACTGGTATGTGAGGTTATAATCACTTTAGCCCTGGCTCCCTTTAGTGTGAACGATCCGTTAAAGTGCATGGTCCAGTGTTCATCTGCCTCTGGTCGTTGTACCTGCTGAAGCTCGAAGGACGACCACTCAGCTACAAAATCAGCCAGCGCCTAGGACTTGATAGACGTTCGGGGGATGAACTGGAGATCGAATCCTCCGAGCTCTACTACCCACTTTGTTGTTCTTCCTGTCGCATCTTTGGTATGGAGAATTTCCCTAATTGGGGACGAGAAAATCACCTTGGTTTCGTGAGCTTGAAAGTAGTGTCTGAGCTTGCGAGAGGCCATTAGGATGGCATATAGCAGCTTCTGAGCCTGTGGGTACCGAGCATTCGCGTCGTGCAGTAACTCACTAACGTAATACACTGGTCGATGGAGACCTTCCCGCTCAACGAACAGGACGGCGCTCGTGACCTGTGGTGTTGAGGCAACATAGAGCAAAAACTCCTCATCGGGTTGAGGCACGGTCAGTACAGGAGGGGATGAGAGGTACCTTTTGAGTTCTTGGAATGCTGCCTCTGCCTTCGGCGTCCATTGGAAGTGGTCATTTTTCTTCAGGAGTTTGAAGAGTGACACTCCCTTCTCCCCTAGCCTTAAGATGAATCTACTCAGAGCAGCAATGTATCATGTTAGTTTCTGAACCTCCTTTAACCTGGTCGGGGATCTCATCTGGTCAATGACCCTGATCTTGTCAGGATTTGCCTCTATTCTTCGATGAGACACGAGGAATCTGAGCAACTTCCCTGACGGAACCCCAAACGTACACTTCTCCGGGTTCAGCTTCATGCAATACTTCCAGAGATTGTCGAACATTTCTTGAAGGTCTGCGACCAGGTCTGTCTTGGTCTTGCTTTTGATGACCACATCGTTCACGTATGTCTTGACGTTTCTTATGAGCTATGGTTAGAGAATGAGTTGAATATACCGTTGGTAAGTGGTATCGACGCTTTTTAAGCCAAAAGGCATTTTTACATAGCAAAAGACCCCAAAGTGTGTAACACAAGTCGTCTTTTCCTCATCTTTCCTAAACATACTAATCTGATGGTACCTCGATCGAGCATCTAAGAAATATAACAGATCATTGTCAGTCGTTGAGTCAACTAGCTGGTCGATTCAGGGAAGAGGGAGAAGGTCCTTTGGGCATGCCTTGTTAAGGTCGGTGAAGTCGACGCACATTCTCCACTTGCCATTGTACTTTTGGACCATGACTGCATTCTGGGAACTGCACCTCCTGGATAAAGCTAGCTTCCAAGAGCTTATCAATCTCTAATGAAGCGCTTCCTTCCGATCGGCTGCGAATCAACACACTTTTTGCTTTATTGGTCACTCGTCTGGTCGTACAGACAACTTATGCTCTATCACATCCTTGTGGATTCTAGGCATATCAGACGGACTCCATGAAAAGACGTCCGAGTTCGCCCGGAGGAAGGTGATGAGCGCGAGTCCCTATTTAGGGTCCAGTGCGGCCCCTATCTGGACCAACTTGGTCGGGTCGATGTCGTCCAGGCACTTTGCCTCGAGCCGATCATCTGGGTTGGCGACGACATGGACCTTTACCGCTCGTTCGCTGGGTTCAACGGTCATGAGTTGCAATCTTGGAGTCAGCTCGACCATGTTGAGGATCCTCTTATCGCAGTGTAGGGCCATTTTGGCGTTGCAAACAATGGTGATGGCCCCTGTTGAACCAGAGATTTTGATCACTTAGTATGCGTAGTGGGCAATGGCCATGAACTGGGCCATCGTTGGTTGCCCGAGGATCGTGTTATACGCGGTCCCGAAGTCGGCCATATCAAACATGACCCTTTTAGTTCTGAAGTTGTCCAGCGAGCCGAAGGTAATAGGCAGCTCGATTTGCCCTAGAGGCTTAGCCGAGGAGCCCAGGGTGATCCCGAAGAAGAGTGGAGATGGCCTCAATGAGCTCCTCGGAATATGTAGGGCGTCCAGTGCGTCGGTGAAGAGGAGTTTGATCAAGCTCCCTCCATCGACGAGTACTCGGCCCAGCTGGATGTTCTGCACCGTGGGTTCGACCACGATGGGGTAGCGATCAGGGCGTCTGACACACACAGGGTGGTCGGCCTGGCTGAAAGTGAGCGAGACCTCTGACCACTTCAGGCGGAGGCTCGGGTCCGATGCGGTCACCCACACCTCCCGAACCACCGACTTGTATTCACTGTTAGAGGAATATATCGCGGCGCCTCCGAAGATGTGGTGGACCATGTAATCACATGGTCCTTGTCTGCTGGTATCCCAGTGCCAACTGGTTGGGGGTAGCCTCGTCCTCATCGTCCTTGTCGTGCTTGTGCTTGCGCTCCCCGAGCTCTTGGTCCATGATGCCTTGAACGACCTTGCACTCGGTCAGGTCGTGGGTGTTTGTACGGTGGATCAAGCAGTAGCCCTGACCCTTTTTCCTGTCTTTCTTCTCGAAGTCCCGGCGTGTTAGGCCAGTTTGCTCAACCGCCAAGACCTCAGGAGGTCTGACCTTGCGCTTACTCTTCTTGTCCTTTCGGCCGACCCCTTGGGAAGAGGTGGGCTGGTTGGAAGTAGGTCACGGCCTGGTGTCAATCTGCCGCTCTTGGGCCTCAACAGTCTACGCGCACTTGTCCCAAGCTCGAAGAGCTCGGTTGTGCTTCGGATTAGCTGGGTGGCCAGCTTCTCGACCATTTTCTGGTCTTTGACCTCCCGCTTGAACACTATGATCACAGATTCTCTCGTGATCCTTGGAATGGTGTTCCGACGTTTGACGAAATGTCGTATGAAGTCTCGCAATGACTCTCCTTGTCATTGCTGGACCTGATATAGGTCGTCCTCGACCCCTGGTTGGGTGTAGGTCCCCTAGAAGTTGACGACAAACTGGTTGCACATGTCCTCCCAGGAGTGAACCGACACGTGGGAGAGGTTCATATGCCAGGACCGGGTGGAAACAGTCAAGACATTAGGAAAGTAGTTGACCATGACCTTCTTATGGCCTCCCGCAGCCTGCACCATGGTGGTGTAGATTTGTAGGAACTCCTCTGGGTTGGTCGAGCCATCATACTTCTTAGCTAGGACCGGACGAAACTTGTTCGGCCAGCGCACCTCCCGTAATCGGGCGGATAGGGCGTTGCACCCTATCCCGTAACGGGGAGCCACTCGTTATTGGGCGGTGACACGCACCCGGGGAGAGAGACAACAGTTTCGAGGTCTTGGCGATGGGGTAGAGCAGTCTGATGCCTCCCTGCAGGGGAAGGCGTGCGGTAGGTCTGCTTGCCCCTTTCCTTCTCCCGTCTAGCCCGGTCCTCCTACTCTTTAGTGGCCACCTGGCTCTGGATCATGCCACAGAGGTCATGTTGGCGCAGAGAGTCACGTAAGTCAAAAGATTGGCTGTCTTGACGTGGCGGTGGTCCATGAGTACCCCCTGCGGTTGAGGAAGCACGAGACTTATTCCACCGCATGCCCTACCGTGACCCTTGGCAACTGTGGCCCTCACTGGCCTTTGCGATGGGCACGGTGCATGTTGACATGGTCTGGCATCGGGCGATCTCGGCCAAGAGGGCGAGATCACGCAGCCACAGTGCCACATGCGTTCCCTCTGGTATAAGTACTGGTGGGTGGCTAAGGAGAACTCACAGGGTCCGTAGGTTCTACGCTGGCGTCATGGTCTCGTTGTCGAGATGCTGGACGCAGAGCGGTGATAAGTCATGAGGGGGAGCCCCCGACGCTTGGGTGGCGCGATATATTCCTCTAACAGTGAATACAAGTCGGTGGTTCGGGAGGTGTGGGTGACCGCATCGGACCCGAGCCTCCGCCTGAAGTGGTCAGAGGTCTCGCTCACTTTCAGCCAGGCCGACCACCCTGTGTGTGTCAGACGCCCTGATCGCTACCCCATCGTGGATTGCGCCTTGCCCAGGGGCTCCTTGGGACGACGCTGGACTGGTTTCCCTCTAGACGTATAGCCAGGGGTTCGACACCGACGCTTGGGACGGGGCCTCCAACGCCCCCTGCTGCATGGTCCACCATGTAGACCTCACGTTGGGTTTCGGAGCTCCCGGACTCCGTCTCGGTGTCCCATGCCTGGAGTACACAGGGTTCATTCGGGTGGTACCCTATGACGAATACCTCGCGGCAGCCAGGGTCATCGGAACAGGACTCAGTGGTTGTCGTGGATCCGATCATGGGTAACCTGATCAAGCTTTTCAAACTTGATGAAACAACGAAAACGCGCCCCCTACCTAGCGCGCCAAATGTCAAGGGTTATCCCCTGACAATGATTTCAGGGTATTCTAGACAGCGGGTGCATGAACGACGTTTCAAGAATCGATATGTGCACGTACAATGGACTCAGGGACACAATAAGTTATAAGGGTTTATGTCTCCTGAAGGATAATAACCCTACGTCCTATGTGTTGTATTATGGAGGATCTCAATTGGTTACAGAGGTAGTTCTAGCTGGCCCCAGACTTGATCTTCCTCTGTTTACAAACAGGATCCTCATCCCTTTATATAGTAGGGAGGAGGAGAATTTACGTGTGGGTCCAAACAGAAAACTCTGCTTATCTTAATATCTAACCCAAGCCATCACCACGAAGGACCATTCCTGACTACTTGCTTGATCGGCCTGTTGATAATGTCCTGTCCGTCGTGCGGTGCCGCGTCGACCTGCAGAAATCTCAATGGGAGGAGAAGAGAGAGGGGAGGAGAAAGCCTCCGATGCACAACGCTTGGTGTAGCCGTTGGCCGGTGGTGGCTTGGGCGTGGAGGTGGTGTCATCCCGACTCGAGTGACACGTGGGCAAAAGTTTGTAAAAGTGAAAAAAAAATCGTTTGGAAACGTAATGTTTTCCAATTGCTATTGCACCTGGAATCAAGCACATATACAATCTCTAGCTGGCAAGCTTTTTGTTTGCTTGTGAACGAACTAACTGATTCTTGTTGTTCCTTTGGTGATTACTTGTTAACTGCAAGTTGGTTTCTTGTTCTTGCAGGTGCCATTTCCGAATACAAGGTGACACGTACACAGCTACGAAGGGTATACTTTCTCCGGGAGAATGACTTTACTCTGGTGGAGACAGGTGTAGCATCAGTGACATTTCAGGATCGAAATTTAACTGATCGACTGAATGTGTGTACCCTCATACAAAAAGACTGAACGCATGAACTTATTTTACCTGTAGAGCGCTTAAAACATACCGGTATACTATCTAAGCAGCCTTAGTTGAGTTTTTTTTTTCTTGGTGCAGCATTGTATCTTGTTTGCGCATAGTGAGCATCAGCAGCTTTTATCATGTCCAATCTCCGAAGCGATGTGATTTCGGATCCACGAGCAGTCCTTGGATTACAAAAACAGTTCTACCATCTTTCCTTTTGAAGGGATGTCTATCACGTTTGATAATTTACAGAGAAATATGAAATCGAAATGAAATGAAATAACTCCTCGTCTAAAAAAAGCTGAGGCTAACCGCTAACGCGTGGGGGCAGGGACAGACGAAAAAAAAACCCTGCTATTTGTTTGTACAATCATATCAATCACAGTCGTTGAAAGGCTTCACCTGCTCTTCGTCTTATAAAACACAGAACGCCTAATGATAGAAAGAACATGTCGGCTCCTTTCTACTTGTGTGTGTACAGATGGCCAAGTGAGATAAAGAACATGTCAGTACATTTTCTCCTTGTACACGTATCGCTCGCGTATAGCAGAGAGTGCATGTTCCCAACATTGTTCCAACTTGTTCATATTTTAACTTCTTTACAATTGAAAAACCGACTAGAATTTACGTATTTGTAGCAGCGAGTTGTTGCGCCTGAAGTTCAGACCCTAACTAACGATCGAGTGTTTGCTAGAAAAAAAAAACATGTATGTACGGCCGGCTACTATATATGTTATGCTATGATGGCGTGCAGATTCCCCTATTATTAAACAAATATGTACGAGGATTAAATTAAGCCGCCACCATAAGACCGATGAACTAACTGATGGGAAGAGTTAGCCTACTTGATTCTGCTCGTATAATCCGAGTTTTGGTTGATTTGACCAATGCTGCTGCGAACACCCATTCATACGAAACTTCTATGGCAGTCCTTTGTTCCAATCATATATATTTCAAATGACGAAAAATTGAGGAACAACTAACCTAGTATTATTATTCTAGTTTTTCTATATATAAGGTGACTTAAATCTTATTATCTTTTGTCATAAATGCATGATGTTTTGAAACTTTGATTATCGATAACTTTTGAAATATTTAGTTTCAAAATATGAAAATTATATATGTAGATTTATCTTGAAAAATACTTTCATAACCTTATTAAACTTTATAAATATATTTTAGTCAGAAATAGTGGTCAAATGTGAAGACCGTGCTATATATATCAAGTATTTTTTATGTGAGGGAGTACTGCTATTTAGCGTATAGTTGTTGAAAACCAAACTTTGGACATTGACCAAACAGGAAGTCTAATACCACATTATGTGTTTACTAATTGCACTAAACGTTTCTCATATCGTTCATATGTGTCGCTAACCACTTGCTTTTACGATGCTGTTGGATGAAGGGATTTCACGGCGGCTCTGCATGAGTTCCACAGGAACTAAAAAGAATTCCCATGTTCAGGAAAAACCTCAAGGGGTATGTGTATCTAACAACTTCTGCTTATGATTAGAGTAATTGCACAGCCAAGATATCGCTGTGATAAAAAGTATTAAGAGAACGCCACCAATGGAAGATCACTCTTTTGGGATGCAACTCCATGATGTGGGCCACTGTCATATAAAATGTGCTTAGCCGAAATGATGCACCTAACCTGATATTCTATTCTAAATCATTTGGCATTTTTGCATCCTCCTCTCACAAAAAAAAAAGTATTTGGCATCCTGTAGTGAATCTGGGGGTGCAGATGAGCTAGGCAGGAGGCGCTCATCTATCTCGCTTTTTTTTTTCTTCTTCATCTTTCTTTTCTTCTCTTTTTTCTTTTTTCCTTTTTCTCCCTTAGCCATAGTAAAAAAATATTGGGGTCTCTATTAGCTACGAGGCGGTATGGGCTGGAGCCCCCCAGCTAGGGTTTGAAAATTCATCGAAAACCGGTCAATTAGATTTGCACTAAATTCTGAATTCGATATGTTTTTCAAATTTGAATTAAAAATTAAAAAAATTACAAAAAATTCTAAAAAATACCAGAGATAATTCTAAGATCTTTTGTGATCTTTTTTTTCAAAAATAATATCCTTTGCATCATATTTCATGGAGAGTAAGTTTAGAAGGAAAAAAAAAGGTGTGTTTTAAAAAGCATGCAACTCATTTAGTAGGGTTCACGTTAAGAAAAATATTAACATCCAAACACATTTATAAATTCGATTAAGTGAATTTGTCCAAATTTTTTGATTTTCACAAATTTCAAAAAATCAATAAATAGCGATTTTCGTTGTCCAAATAAATTTTCGAACCCTGCCCCCGCCCTCCGGATCCGCCCTTCTAAGGCGTTGAGAGATGATCACCACACATCACCATGCGGTCCGGATCACGATTCAAGATCAAGCGTACAGGCCATCCATCCTATCATGGATCACTCAAAGCGTCCGTTGAGATGTACGGCCGAGTTTTTTTCACTCCGGTCGTACGTGCATCACCGGCCGGTCTCGCATCCTCCCTCACCCACGAAAAAAGCCCATCAACCGCCGGACGTGCGACACGGTACGCCGCACCGGCGGACACAGTGCGTTCCGCGTGCCGGGCCTGCCGGCGCCGGAGGGTCTGCACGTCCGCCGACCAGACGAGCTCGGCATGCTCGGAGTCGGAGGAGTCTCTGCTCGCTTCCCACGACGACGACGGTTTGGACGCGGCACCAACCGCGCGCGCGCGCGAACGAATCCTACGCACCCACCCGCCACCACCCGGCTTCCGCGCGCGTCCGCTTCATCCCCCGGCCCTCTCTTTTCCTCCCGTTCCAACCACCACCCGCTAGTACGTACGTACATGCCCGCCGGCCGATACCCCTCCTACAAGAGCGCGCGCCACTCTACAGCACGCTAGCTGCACCCTGCACTGCGCTACTTAAACGGCGCATCGTTTGCTCGCCCTTCCGATCGCCTCTCCCTTTCGCTCAAAGGCTCGCTTTATCTCCGATCTGCTGGTAGACGCGCGCGCGGCCGGCCTAGCTAGCGGTAGCTCCACCGAGCGGCGGCGGCGGCATGTCGGCGGTGGCTCCCCGTGTGGCCGGCGCCGCTCGGCGGATGTCTCAGTCTCCTAGGCCGGCCGGGGGCGGCAGGGAGAAGGAGCTGTCCCCTGCCCCGCGCGAGGAGGCCGACAAGGCCAAGAAGAGGCTGCCCGCGGCCGTCACGGGGATCCCGTCCATGCTGCTGCGCCGGCAAGAGCTGCTTCTGCGCCGCGGCGGCGTTGGCGGCCGATCGGGGAGCGTGCACCCGTCGTCTTCGCTCAACGTGTCGCTCGCGTCGGAGAAGTCCACCGACTCGTTCTGCAGCCGGGCGTCCACCGGCCGGATCGGCCGCCACCCGGCGTCGCCGGCTGGGGGAGGAGCTCCACGGCGTAGGGCGGCAGGGTCGGCCGGGCCTCCCTCTGCGCGGCCGGCGGGCCGGAAGGCGGCCAGCGTTGTGCCAGGCGGTGCTGCTGCTGTCACCGCTCCTGTGGCCGTGGTAGGTTCCCTGAACGGGGATGCAGCGTCGTCGGCGGGGCCGGCGAGGTGCCCGTGGGTTACCCCTAATACTGGTAGGTGGTCAAAACTAATCATGTGCCTACGACATTTTTCGGTAAAGACAAAATAAACGCTGATTCATAGATACAGTTACTAGTTTGGCGATCCATGGTTTAGACTTCTTTTCATCTCGCCATGATCGACTTAGCACTCATGCTACATACAATACAACTAGATGATCGTATTTTAGGATAATATATGTTCTTGACATCATAAATAGTAATTATGTAGTGTTACACACAGTTGTCGTAACTCTTTACAACCGGTTGATTAAAGGTCTCGAAGCACTTCGGTGATTGCTCACTTATGAGTCAAATGGACCAAAAACACCTGGTTGTAAGAGTTGTACGAATAGATTGTACATGATATTTTTTATCCGGGTCCTCTTTAGCTCGAATTAAGGTGCTTGCTATCTGTAGTTGTTCTATAAATATATTCTCGGTGACAAACCGATACTTGCTATACCCCTCTCCATACTTCTGCCTCCTTGAGCAAATTGGGCTCCTTGTGCCGGGCTCCAGAGCAGAAGTGTTTCGCCAGACGGCTTGAGCTTCGCCATAGAAGCCCGGCTTTAGAGCTCGGCCAAACAGTGTCGTAGGATCGTCTCGATTGCCAATGCCTTGAACAAGAACACACTGCTGAATTGACAATAACGTTTTACTTCCATCTCAAGAAGAAAAAAAAAGAGCATACTCTTGGTAGTCGATTATGGTTATTTTATATGACATCACGAACATTTGGTGGCATAAAAGAGACAATAAAAAATGCACTACGATGTTTGGTGGGCTGTCCGTTGTCTAGCAACTTGTCAATCTTTTATCATCGAAAGGGATCACATTACTCACTGACTGCATGATGCTGGTACTATATATTATGCAAACGTTGTTCGTCCAACGCTTTTAAAAATGTAACCCTCTGAAGTCTGAACTGAACAATAAAGTGGCAATAATTGCAATTAACCAGAGTAATAATTCAGCTGAACTTGCTACTGGCTAGTTTATAGCAAATTTTAGGCGCCAACCAACAACAAAATCGGTACAGGCTTACGTTGACCTGAATTTCCATACTCTGTTCCAAATTCACCTAAATACATTTCCTCAAAAGCAAATTCTTTTGAGAAAAGCGTTATAGCGACCCAGATCATCTTTTCTTTACAAGGATATATGCTTAATGATTGCTCTCTTAGTTTATTTACAACTCCACTTTGCATCTTTTCTGCAATACAGCAAGCAGCTGGAAGTCATGATGATTACTATAAATAGTTTATATAGTGCTATATATTTGCAGTTCCTCATTGTTACCAATTATTTGCAACTTTTGCTTAGTTGTAGCAGTGATTTGTGCCATCTTTTTTTTTTTTGGTTACAACCGGATCCCTACCCGGGGCCTTCATTGGAGGCTTTTAAATGGGGCGCGTGCGAGGCACCTCCCTTGGTGCCTTGCCATCTTTTTGTTTGACATACTGTCAGAGAACCGTAGAAATCGCTTTGATTGGTAATTTGACTAACTTCAGAACAGTAAGTATGAACTAGGAAGTTCACTATTCAGTCCTACCTGCTGCCTTTGATCACACAACTAATAACCTGTTCGGCTGGGACCCCTTCCTTCGTGGACAGAAACATTCTGCTTGTGTATCAAGTCCAGAACAATGTGAACAATAAGTTCAAATGCCTAATATTGTTCTTTTTTTGGAAAGAATAAAATGCTTGATATTGTCATATACTTATTGAGTCTAGACCATCTTTATTCTAATCTTGCTTTTAACTGACGGTAAGGAAATCCTTGATTTAACCTTGCAACAGATCCTTGCTATGCAGCCTTCCATGACCAGGAGTGGGGAGTCCCCGTACATGATGACAAGTATACCCTAAACCTAATCAGATCAGCTAAACCTTTTCTAAGACCTTTGATCGGTAATAGATTATAAAGTTACAATTTTCAGTCCTACACTGCAGGAAACTGTTTGAAATGCTTGTTCTCTCTGGTGCCTTGGCTGAGATGACATGGCCAGTAATTCTCAGCAAGAGGGACACCTTCAGGTAAGTACCCCTAATCCATACTGAAGAGAGTCCAACAGCTTACCAAACACCAAAGGTCGTTAAACACACGCTTTATGTTTCACAGGGAAGTTTTCATGGATTTTGACCCTCTGTTGGTGGCAAAGCTGAACGAGAAGAAAATTTTGGGGCAATGCAGCTCTGCTAGTTCCCTGTTGTCAGAGCACAGGCTGCGCATAATCATCGAAAACGCGCGAGAGTTACTGAAGGTAACTTGATCATGTCATTCTATCCATCTGTCTCACCTAAATCCTGACGAGCCAAACATTATTGGCAATAACATTCGCTCATCCATAACACTTAATGCCTTCTGTTCACAGGTCATAGAGGAGTTGGGATCATTCAACAGCTACTGCTGGGGCTTTCTCAACGACAAGCCTCTGATCGGCCGGTTCCGGCATACGCGGGAGGTGCCGCTGAGGACGCCGAAAGCCGAGGCCATCAGCCAGGACCTGATGCGGAGGGGGTTCCGCGGCGTCGGGCCGACGGTGGTCTACGCCTTCATGCAGGCCGTCGGCATGGCCAACGACCACCTCGTCACCTGCTACCGCTTCGAGGAGTGCTGCACTGCCGAAGCTGCCGCTGCTTCTGAAGGCCGTGACGTTGACAAGCCGGCCGTGGCGAAAGATCAGGAGGTGGGCATGGTGTGTGGGCTGGTGCAGTGCGTCAGCTTGGAGGCTTCGAGAGCCGCCACCGTGATCAGCATCTCATAGCAATGGATCAGTTGCAGATAATTACTTGGCAATGACAAATGACTAGGGATTAGGAGAGTTGATTTCACTTAATTGTGAGCTGCTTGCATGTATAGATATTGGCCGTTTGAGGTGTACAGGGTTGTTGATTTGAGGTTTGAGAAATGCGTTGGCTTGAATTGAGGATGTTGAAAAGATAGGTAGGGCACGAAGTTTTCAGACGATGTGTTCAGATTTCATGTTATATAACAAGTTGGGTGAACCGGTGGAGCCGGTACCATCTTCTATAATATTATTATTTGAGTGAAAAATAAGTATCATATTCGCTCTTAAGATCATAAAATTATCATGTTAATAAAAAAAAGAATATAGACTATTTATTGTTATGAACATCTAACAGTCTAGATTAAATAAAAAAACTTATATCAAATATAATTAATAAATAGCTAAATTTAGAAATCAAAGAGTCCATATCAAATATGATTAATAAATACCTAAATTCAAAATTCAAAATATGAAAAATTAGCAGTTCGATTTTCATACGGTTTGGGAAGAGTCCAAATAAAATAAAATTAGTAATAATTAAAATTAGGATTATAATAGAAAAATAAAGATTCAAGTCAAATATAGTGTTATAAAAAACAAATTATTACAAAAATTAAATACCTAAATAAAGTGTCCATGTAAAATACAATTAATCAATAGCTAAAATTCATAATAAAAATAATTATTTTTTAAAACATTTTTACTAAGATAATAGATTAAGAAACACCGTAGAGCTCAAGATCATCGCATCAAATAGACAGTAAGTAAGTCAAATCTATTCTGATTTTAGTTAAGCTGTCTGACGTACTATTTTGATAGTTGATTAAAACATATATAAATCGAAACAATATGTGAATATGATTCGGAAATAAGTTTAGAGCATAAATAGTTTTTTATCCAAACATAATTTTTTAATTTTATGTGTTTTTTTAACTAAATGACACTAACCTCGTAAAAAACTAAAGAGACTAATTTTTAATAAAAAATTGTTAAAATAAAATATTATAACAAGACTAATCATATTATCAATGTGAGCCACCTCGCTAGTTTGTAAAGTTGCAAAATTATAGTGTTCTCTTAATTGGTATGCGAAAGCAGAAAAGTCTCTTCCTTCGGCTTCTGTTGGATTTCGGACGTGACAAGAAAGTGAAAACAGAGACTAAATATATAAATATATGTTAAACGACGTGATTAAAGTTGGGTCGTTGCGTTGTCGTTCTCAAAACTTTAGAAAAAAAGGACAAGCGTGGAAAGTAAACACGAGCAAGCTAGAACACGGTTTGGTTTTGGTGCCTGACGATTCAGCTTATGTCACACCAATCGGCGACGAAGTAGCGATGCTACCAATCGTTGAACAAAGAAAGAAAAATCTTCACGTACAGGCACGACGAGTCATTCCAGTCGAGAAATTGTTCTTACTCCAGTCCAATCTTTACCTGCTGGGCCGGTGTGCTTCTCAGGATGGCAACCTCCGATCCGACTCTTGGACGGGCTCCCTTCGTTCACCGAGAACTCGAGGAAACCGGGGAGTCGCGTTTGATGGAAACGGTGCCCGGCAGGCGAGGAGCACGGCATGGGCCTGGAAGCGCCGACGAGAGTGGAACTGGGCTCAGCGAGAAGCGAGCAGCAGCTAGAATTGATTTGCCGACAGGATACTATTCTGTAATTTTCTGAAAATACATATTATTTTTACAATTTTCTATTTAATATTACTTTTTAAAAAAACTCCCAGGAGAGGCAGCAGCTTCTTGTTACAGACTCTTGCCATGGCTTCTGCTGGTGCGCTTTAAGATGGTCGCCATCTGCATGCTTGTCCTGGTCATCGGACAAGCGCCGGTGGTGCACGCGACCCCGAAACCGGATGCTGGCACGGTGCCACAGCCAGCGCTCGTGCAGCAAGAGCCGGCCGACCCAACGCCGCCGCCTCCTGCCTGCGTTGCCACTGCTCCTGGGAGCAAACGGTGTTGCAGCGGTTGTTGTTAAAGGTGAAACACCGTTGCTGTGTTAGTATCCAATGGGATTTAAGTCCCAGAACTCGTCATTGTGATCAACATATTATAGCAATCAGTTGCAGTTGCTCTTGGTCATTTGAGTTGTTTTTTTTAGGGAAACAGTAGGGGATTCTCCTACTATGGTAGATATATATTGACATAAAAAGGGAAAACGCCCAGTCTCTGTACAAAGGAAAAACCCAAGTAGGGAGCAAGGGGCAAGGAAAAAGAAAACAAAAAGGAAGCTACACAGAACTAGAAGCTACGCCTCGGAGCCTCTCCATTTTTTGGAATGAAAAAAAGAGAAAGAAGGAAGAAGAGAGAGCTCTTGGTGGCCCCTGAGCCGCCATTAAAGACAGTGCAGGGCGATCGCGCGAGGCGGGCTCGGGCGCGCGCGCTGCGCACCTGTGTGACACGCACCCACGCCTCACTCAGCAGCCACCGGCGTAGCTTGCTGAAGCAGGCGCTGGTCGCGGTGCCGTTGGCGAAGCAGGCGCCCGAGTCCTTGTTGATCGAGCACGCACGTGATCGTGCACACGATCAGGCAGTTCTGGCACGCCGGCGACAACCGAAATAGGATCGAACGACGGCGCCCCTGAAAGGCGAGACCAGCCGAAATGTAGCCCGATATATACATGCATGGAGCCTGCTGCCTCTGAGGTCATTAATTATTGGTGATCTACTTGGAACAACACACAGCACTCACTATGCTGTACAGGGATCGATATACGCACACAGGACACAGCAACTGATCAAGCAGACGAGACAGCACACGGCGCGACCGACCGAGGCGGACCCTCACGCGGCCACCGGCTTGCCGAAGCAGGCGCTGGTCACGGTGCAGTTGACGAAGCAGGCAATCGAGGCTGGGTTGAGCACGCACGTGACCGCGCAGACGATCAGGCAGGTCTGGCACGCCGGCGAGCACACGTCGCCGACGTGGTGCTGTCCCGCTCCCTGGAGCCCCAGCTCCTCGGCGATCTCGTGCTCCACGAGCTCCCGCATCAGCGCTCGGGCGGCGGCGGCCTCCTTGTCATCCGGCGACGGCGGAGACGCGAGAGCCGGCCGCGCCAAATCCGACCCGACGCACAGGAGGAGCATGCAGACGGTGGCTACCTTCAGAGCTGCAGCAGAAGCCATTGCAAATTTGCGCAGCCAGCTGCTTGGTTGCAATGAGATGGTGCTGGCTGATTCGCGATCGACATGGAGCAGTGAGGCTTTGCTACATATAGGAAGCAAATGGTTCATGAACGTACGTAAGCAATCAAATGATTGATAATGCATGGTTTCACTAAACCTCAATGATCACACGCACACTAATGAAACAGCGTCGATCGATATAACAACACAAATGCGTCCTCTGATCGATCGGCAACAGTACTTGGACACGCTGAAGCTTTACTCCTGAGATTGCCGGCTTCACGAAGTAACCGTACCCCAAATGGAACGAAATTGTTCCGAGTTTATCACGGGGTACTACTAACCGGTCAAGTGCAAGCAAGCTGATTTGCTTGCTAAGTCCGTTCTATTTCAATGCTTTCAAGTAAAGCATTAGGATTTAGGAGAGTACAGTGGATGAGTGAACGCTCACGCTACCGTATAAGAATTTAAGCTAGTGTTTTCTGCTTTTCAAAGCAAGAATTTTGCAACAAGCAATTCATCGATAACTCGTGCATTTGCTAGCTGGTGCCTGGATGAACTGTACGCGAGAACCTTGCACTCCAGTCATTGGCGATAGCAACTGTGCACATTTCTGGACAGTCAGACGAGAATTACAGACAAGATATTTCGAAGTTAGGAAAAACCATACAGAGTGCCAATTGTCAACCCCTAGGGTTGTTAATTCGATCCATCAGATAAGTAACCATATAGTACAAACTCGTGGACAGCCACCTCTCAAATATAACTCGCAAAACAAGAAAAGAAATCGTTCTAGTACGAACTGAATCTAAGAGAAGCAACAGGGTTGTGAACATAATGCTGACAGTGCAAAATCAAACATAAAGAACTCTTCAGTCAACAGCAACAAGTTTTCAGAAAAAATCAAGCGACGATAAATTGTTATTTGCATGATCGCAATGAGCAGCATTTCACATGAACTACGCACAATAAAATTAACCTCAAAACTGCTAATCTGTTAATAACCGACCAAAGCTGTCATGTTTTGTAGCTGAATGAAACCAATTCAAAGAGAATATGGTTTGCTTCACGTAATCACAGTTAAATTGTTTTTCTTACTTTTCTGTGATATACTGAATGGAACTTAACTATAGCATTAGAAAAGCTATGTGATATGAGAATATACCGTAAAAGCTTTACTGTGAATTGATAAAAAATAGATGGTACAAAAGAAGATGCAGGACTTTAAGGATCACTTCAGCACATCAACTCTTTAAATTCAGCAAGATCACGAAGGACTGAAAGTGGTACTTGCACTACAAGGGCATGACAGACTACTAAGATATCACCTATAACTATGCACAGAGTTTGAATTGTTTGGAAAAGGCCTTTCTCTAGTGCTTGCACTTGTCACAGTAGTGAAGATCCTTTTTCATTGGCGCAGCACAATGGTAACAGAAGTACACCTTCAAAATAAAATAAAATAAAAGTGTTCTAGAGTCATGATGGAAACTGGAAGAACATCAGCAACAACATTTAATACATGTTTAATGTTTATAGAACCTGCAAGGTCCAACAACTTGCGGCAGTACAACATCTAGTGGACACCAAAATAAAAACACAAACTTCCAACTGGAACTAACCCCCCCCCCCCCCCCCCCAAAAAAAAATGCAGAATAACAAAAACACGTGCTGGAAATTGATACAAGCCAATAGCTTGGTAGGAAATAACACTTTACTTAACATAACCCAGTATACCCAACCCAAGTCCTCACCGCATTTGACAAGCTACTGGCTGTATAAACTGGTTTCCATGAGAAACAGAACCATAGTTTCACTTAAGTAACCTACTCACGGGACTTATTTCTATCGGGCATACGTCTTCACACATAGCCCTTAGCCCACAAGGAGGGGGGCAAGGAGGCTATTGCTTTAGACGTGAATAGTGAGAAGCTATCAAATATTCCCTCTGGAACATAATAGTAAGGAATATACTTTGCTAGTCTTGTTACAAAATATTGGGTACAAATAATGATGTATGACTATGTACAAATTTACAAGACATATATGGGGTGCTTTAGTCATATTCCCATGTTATTCTTTGGTTGATGGCTAAAATAAACCATGTAATTACAAAAGTGAGAGTGCATTCAACATTTCCCTAGGAAAACAGCTATTAAAAGGTAAAAGCAAGATACGCTGTTTAAGGAAAAAGCCAGCAATCAAACCAACTGCTAGATTTATCATTGATATCAGTAAAATGCTGAACTAATGGGTACCAAAACAATAGTACTAGGCTATTAGCGTACAACTCCTAAATAGTAGTAAGCATAACTGCATGTTGATTAGCTTCACTATGACAGGACCTGAAAAGCACTATACATTTTTTTGAACTGTGTAATTATGGCCATCCTTCACAAGTACGGAACATCAGCTAATACTAATGACACCAACATAATAGAAGAATACAGAAAAAGGAATATATTCCCAAAAAATAGATTTGACGGGTCTAAAGTGAACGGGTGATTTTATATTAATCCATAAGAAGCAATTCCTTTCACACCTTCCTTATCATGAACAGCAATTACACTTCCTCATCACTTTTTCTGTGCACACAAATTGCCCAACAATTTTTGCCAATTTGTGCCCCTAATCTGCCTTTTTTTTCGTAATTTCACTCATTACCATAGTCTGAGAAAAGGATACAAATTGCAGTAGGACTTGGTTAGATAGATAAAGTACCTGCATTTTATTAGCAAGCACCCAGACCTTCTCGAAACATACATCTTGCACTTGGGGCACCTCTGCATTTCTTCTTGCCAGCGAACTTCTTAAGCATCAGATCGTCCACCCCCTTCTCATCATCCCCAAGCTTCTTGAACTCCTTGCACTTGATCCCATCGTGCCACGGCACGCGGCAGCAGGCGCAGAACAACCGGTGGCAATGTGGGCACTCCGTTTCCCTGATCTTCACAGCCCCATCACTGATCAACACTACTGAGCAATCTTTGAATGGGCAGTAAAACTTCTCATCCCCCAGCACATCCTCACACAGCGTGACGCTCCACTGATCAAATAGTTCCGGCGGGATGATATCCCGGCACAGATCCATCTCAACCATGCCATCCTCGCATCCGGGGTCAGGGCACCCGATCACGGCCACGTTCTCGGCGATCTTGGAGGCGACGTACCTCCCCACGCAACTATTGCAGAACGCGTGGGCACAGTGGATCACAAGAAACATCTCCGAGACCTGAACATTCTCAAAGCAGATGACACAGTTGAAGCGGTTGCGCTTGGAACGCTTCTTCTTGGAGTCGCTCGGGCCGTCTTCCACATTGCGTCAGAGTAGAACAATTAGGCAAGGAACAAGCGAATCGCACGAATCTACGTATCAACCATCAATAGTTCAAGATCCAAAAGTGGACGAGCAGATGGGTACCTTCCGATGAAAGCCTGCGCTTGCCCTCGCGGTCAGGAGGGAGTTCTTGAGCGGTGAAAGACACCAGCGGAGCGAGAGGAGGATGATATGGAGGCGGAAGTGGAGGAGCGGACGGTGATTGGGGCGCGAGAGGAGTCGAGGGAGAGGAGGATGACCTCCTGGATCTCCATCTCCTCGGGGCTGTAGGAGGCGGCGAGGAAGGTTAGCTCGTCCTCCTCGTCGGAGGACATGTAGACGGGGAAGTACGGGTCGGCGGCGGCGGCGGAGGCCTCCATGGCCGGCGAGGGGTTCGTGCCTAGGAGCGGCGGGTTGTTTTGCCTTGGGTCCGGATGAGGACGGGGAGTGGGGCCGGTTCGTCAGGCGGCCGCAGCAGGGAACGGCGGGGGACGCGTGGCCAGGCGGGATTGCATGACGCGACAGGGAGACGAGGCTGGATTATTGGACGGTGTGGATCGCATCTGTAAAACAATAAAATTCTTCCTATTTGGAACAAGGAATTTCGGTGATCTCTGCAGAGTTTCGGTAAAACTAGCCGGATTAGCGGTCGCGCCCTTTTTTTGGTTGCACGGAGTGTGACAAAAGAAAACTAAAAAAATGGATTCACCATTTTTTGACATGTCAATATTTATTTATAAATTTATCAATATTTAACATATTCATTTAATTATGAAAAAATAGTGGTACTTTCATACATGAACATAATTTTAACATATAGAAGATAGTAATACAAACCTAACTAAATTTGTTTTATATTTTTTGAGTTTTAAATATTTTTCTATGCATTTTAGATTATTTCAGCCGATTTATCAATATAACTATTATTTCTTTCGCTATTTTTCTAGAATCTTGAAAAAATTATATGTGTGTGTATATACATACATATATATATATATAGATACGTACACACATACATATATATATACACGTGTACATAAGGGAGACCTACCTAAAACGTAGCTACAGTAACATTGTTTCCACTTTTCAAAAGGGGCTTGAATAAAGAGGTTTTTTTTTCATTAAAAGTGATGCGTAAAAAATATCTACTTGTGAGTACCCGACTTTAGATTGTTTTAGGTGATCTAGAACATGATGTAGAACAGAAAAAGAACACTTCGATTTGTTTTAGGGGTTTTAGAGCTTCTAATATAAGAATTATGGTTGCTCGCAACGGACTTTTCCACTTTCAAGATAGAATCTTTTTTTTACGGTCATCACTTGACTTAGTAGAGAGTAGCAAAACAGAAACAATATAATGAATTTATAGACGAAGTCACCAAATATATTTTAAGATAGCTCAAGAACTGAAATATCATTAAGCACAGAAGATAGCATTCGTACCGTAGACGAGCAGAGTTCCAGCTATCTTCTCGTTTGCTATATATGTTTGCTGTTTTTTTTATCGCTGGGACAGAAAGAGTCTTGACCATAATGTCCATACTCGTTTGATTAGAATATTTATTATCAAACATCATAGATCTATGGGAGTACAACGGGTAAATAACTTTGAAGACAAGCAATGATTGAACAATCAGTATAAAAACCTTCAGATAAAAAATGAAAATTCTGGTCACAACTGATAAAAAATGAAAATCAGGAGTCTATAGACACGAGTCATACCTTAGCGTACTCTTGTTTGCACGAGTAAAGATGTGACTCGTGTTTATAGACTCTTGATCCACAGTCCACACATGATCTTTTGATCAAATTTAAGGACAAAAGAAATATTGCGAAATGGTCTGCCTCCTTCGGATGGTAAATTGAAGATCTTTAATAGATGCAGATTACTAATTATTACAGTTATGTTATTTCAGGATAATACTTAATGTTGAATGGGTCTTTTGGATAAGTAGTGAAGGCAGCACCAGGCCTTCAAATCACGATCGAAGGCTTACCCACGTCGCCCTCAGAAAAGTCCACCAAAAGGAGCGTCGAAGTCGTCACCACAGGCGAAGCCTGTGAAGGGCCTTCGAAGGTCAACCAAAGGCCCATTCGTGAAGGCATGTCGAACCCGATCGAAAGTGTGCCGAAGATCCCATCTACGGTAGACCTTCGGGCCCAGACCGAAGGAATAACGTTCGTCGGAATTCGAGGACAGTGAGGGGTGGAATTGTAAAAATACTAATGTACTTAAGAATGTACTGAAATACCCCTGAATACGCTGAGAATATAGCAGTTAGAGGAGTAATTATGTAAATTGTAACATGGAGTGGTTGAGTACGAGTTATAAATAGGCTATCACTATGCCCGAAATGACAGTTGACATAAATGACATTGCACAATTTCCCATAAGCGTGTGGCACATAGAAAAGCCTTTGGCTTCCTCTAAAGGGTCGAAGGCCCTCCCCTGTGTTCGGTAACTGAGTTTCCAACAGTTGACGCCGACCGTGGGGATCGAACATTCCAAGGCCATGTCACCCAAGAAGAAGCCGAAGCACGTTGCGGGAGCAACTGCTTCTAGTGGGGGGCTTTGATCAAAGCAATCCCTCCGGTAGTCTCAGAGTCGGTCAACACTTCGACTGGTGTAGGTGACGACGACCGGCAGGGGCAGGATGGTGAGAATGTAATGGTGCCAGGCAATGGAGAGGCTCGTGAAGAAGAAGCTCTCTAGCAAAATACAAATATGGCAATACGGAAGGTAGAAGCTAACCTTCGGACCAACTTTGAGGCTTCAACAATCCTCCAGCAGAAGAGAGAGGGAAAGCACATCTTGTTGGGGAGCTTGACGACTTCGATGACTCATAAGAGTACGAAGGAGAGGAAGAAACTAAAGAAGAAAGAGTGACGAGGCTAGAAGCTAAAGAATTGGAGAAGCAGAAAAGCGTATGATGGATAGCTTGATAGCAAGTCGGAAGGTTGCGGAGTACCGCCGGTGAGCCGACAAAGCCAGAAGAACTCTGGAGAAAATGCAAGAAGAGATTAACATGTTGCAACAACCAGGTGAGTATATCCCCCACATGGTTACTCCTCCGTCAGCATTTGCAGCACGGCCGGTGCAGGACCTTCGACATAGGTCATGTGTAGGCGATCCAGAATCATCACTTTCCGTTAGCTTGCAGAACTAGCCCTGGGCTTCGGGCTTCAAGATGTCGAGGGTGGTAATGTTTGATCCAAATGAATTCGTTATGAGTTTCGAGGCAGCAGTTGAATCCGCTGGGGGAGACAACACAACACTGGCGAAGGCCTTTGTGTTGGCAGTCATGGGGATAGCGAGGTCGTACTCTGCCTTGACTGCAGGATCCATTTACTCATAGGAGCAGTTGCGTAACGCCCTTTATAGTAATTTCCAAGGCAATCGAGCAGAGAAGTTACCGCCGGTGACCTCTTCACAGTCAAGCAACAACCAACGAAGACACTGCAAAACTATATGCGTCGCTTTGTGCATGTACGCTATCCAGGGCATCAGAGGAGGACTTTTGGTAGGAAAGCTTACACGCAGAGGCCGGAGAGTGTGCATGAGCTCTTCAACAAGATGGAGGAGTATGCAAGGTCTAAGATAGACCATATTCGGAGGAAAAGTGAGCTATTAGCGTTTAAAACATTGAAGCCAAACTCAAGTAGAGACGTAAATGTTGGCCAGTCGAGGGACGAGTCTAAGCGTGTGAAGAAAACCGAAGCATTTGAGTACACGTCAAGGCAAAAAGAAGTCAATCAGATAGACTCCGGACTGGACGAGGTTGTACAAGAGGTCGTTAGAACACAAGGCGGGGGTGCTCGAGGCGACCGATATGTCAGAGGTCATGGAGGCCAAGGCGGTTGAGGCGGATGAGCTCCGCATGATCCAACCACATTATACTATGAGTTGCATGGTAAAGGTGTCGATCATAAGACTAAGCAGTGCCCATAGGTTATATCCATGAAAGAAAGCTTAGGGAAGTAGACCTTCGATCTTGCAAGAGTCGTGCATCACACCGCACACTTCAAGCACGACGACGCAGGGGAATCCAATTAGAGTCATGGCCCAAACCCCTCGTCATTTGTTACTTAGTGGCGACCGATGGCTTGTGGCATAGCCATACGTTCATACACCTTTGGCTCCAATAGACTAGACCTTCGGTCGATCAACAGCTTTTCAAGCAGCACTCCCACCCCCTCCGCCAAGGATAGCAATCAAAGCCCCCCCCCCCCCCCCCCCACGAAACTAGCAGGTCGATGAACACAGTAACTCAAGGATTCAATGTTGTGCTGGCAATCACTGGAGGATCCAGTCAGTAAACTAAATCAAAGAGACAACAAAAAGAGTATGTGCGAAGGGTTAACCATGTTGGTGTAGGCCCTACTTATGTCCATTCGAAGTGGTCTCATGTACTAATCACCTTCTCACAAGTAGACGTGAGGGTGCTAGATTACCCGCATACGGATGCATTTGTCATCGCTGCAAACATTTCAGGGAACGAGGTGCACATAATCCTCATAGATGGTGGGAGTTCGGCAGACATCATTTTCGTCGATGCTTTTGATAGGATGGGCTTGCAGCAAAATAACCTTCGACAGGCTAGATCCCTGATACTAGACTTTGGGGAAAATAAATTAACGCTTTGGAAAAAATAGAGATCCCGGTTTATTTTGGCGAAGGATCTAACTTTCGGACGGAGGATATCACCTTTGATGTGGTTGATATAACCTATCCTTATAATGCAATTTTCGGGCGGGGAATCCTAAACAAATTCGGAGCAATTCCACACCATGTTTACTTGTGTACGAAAATGTTCGGTCTTGGAGGTGTCATAACAGTATTCGGAGACCAACAAGTGGCCCGTAGGATTGAAGTGGGAAATACTCTATGCAAGCAAAATGTTCATGTAGTGGCAGAACCTCCGATGAAACCTGAGGAGTGCGAAGAACAGCTACAAACACAATGGGTGACGAAGGCTACACCTGAAGGCCAGACCAAGAAGGTGCTGCTATATCAAGATAGGTCAGATAGAACAGTTGTCATTGGAGCTGAGATGACAGAGGAGGCCAAGCGAAGGATGACACAGTTCCTTCGCAATAGCAAAGATGTCTTCGCATGGTTGCCGAAGGATTTGCAAGGAGTAAATAGAGAAATCATTCAACATACTCTAAATATGGACCCAAATATGAAGCCAAAGAAGCAAAAGCTTCAGAAGCTTCGAAGGAGAGGAAAGACGCGGCGAAAGTTGAGGTGCAGAATCTACTTGACGCTGGAGTAGTACGTGAAGCCCTGCATTCTAAGTGGCTGGCCAACCCGCTAGTTAAGAAAAGTATTGGAAAATAAAGGATGTGTCTAGATTTCATAGACCTTATAGAGCCTATTCGAAGGATAACTTTCCTTTGCCACGCATCGATCAGTTAGTGGACTCCATTGCCGATTGTGAAATGTTGAGCTTCCTGGATACCTATTTTGGGTACCATCAGGTTTGGATGGCAAAGGAGGACGAGGAAAAACAAGTTTTAGAACCTCGTTCGGCATATATTGTTTTGTAAGGATGGCTTTCAGTATTTGAAATGCTGGTGTCACCTTCGCTAGAGTGGTCCAAATAGTGCTGAAGTCGCAGTTGGGCCGAAATGTCTCTGCATATGTTGACGACATAGTAGTCAAAAGCGTCAGGGAAGACAAACACCTCTATGACCTTCAGAAAACCTTCGATAATCTGCGAAGGGCAGGGATAAAGCTAAACCCAAAAATATGTACATTTGGTGTGCGATTCGAAAGATTGCTGGCCTTCTTGGTGTCAAAAAAGGGCATCGAAGTAGATCCCCAGAAAATACAAACTATACTTGACATGAGGCCTCCCTAGAGTAGGAAACAGGCGCAATGCTTAGCTGAAAGATTGGCAGCTCTAAGTTAATTCATTGCTAGATCCGCTGAGCAAAGCCTTCCTTTCTTCAAAACCCTTAAAGGCTCGGACCCTTTTAAGTAGGGGCGTGGAATAGCATGATGCCTTCAATGAGTTAAAGAATTACCTAACAAAACTCATAGCTCTGACAGCCTAGATCCAAAGGTGGGTTGTTACTGTACATAGCGGCGTCTTTTTCGGCAGTAAGTGTTGTACTTATGCAAAAGATGCAAGTAAATGATAAGTTGCAACAATTTTCAGTATATTATATTTTGGAAACCTTGGTAGAGCCGAAGAGGTTCTATTATGAGATGGAGAAAAAAGCTTACGCGGTGGTGATGACATCGCGAAAGCTTCCCGTTATTTCACAGCCTACGAGATAACAGTAGCAACCTCCTTACATGAAGTATTCAGTGAAACATTCAGTGAAAACCTCCATTACTGCAAAAGTTGCAAACTTGGCCAACATGAAGCATTCAGTGAAACCCTGACAAGCATCAGCCAAACGATCAGCGTTTGCAACTTTTGCAGTAATGGAGGTCCTTGGTCATTGGGGATGCACAAGCGTAGCAGAAGCAGTACCCGCACCTACAAATCCAAATCCAATTCCAAAAGAATTTCATACGCATGAATTCATTAACAAAAAAACACAGTTTTTAGTAAAAGGTTTAATCTGTCAGAAGGAACCAAGGCCTGGATTTTTACCTGCACTTCATGAACATGCATCCCTCGGACTTCTCCACGTACATCCTGCACTGGGGGCACCGCTGCCACCGCTTCTCGCCGGCGAGCCGCTTCACCATCACGTCCTCCCGGCCGCGCTCGTCCTCCCCGAGCTCCTGGAACTCCTCGCAGCCGACGCCGTCGTGCCAGGGCACCATGCACCGGGCGCAGAACAGCCGGTGGCAGTGCGGGCACTCGGCTTCCGCGATGCCCCCCTCTCCCTCCTCGACAAAGAGAGCCGCCGAGCAGTCGCTGAACGGGCAGTAGAACCTCGTTGCGCCAAGCACCGACTCGCACAGCGTGAAGTCCCACTTGTTGAATAGCTCCAAGGGGATGATATCACGGCAGTCCTCCAGCTCGATGAAGCCGTCTTCGCAGCTGAGACCAGGGCAGTTGACATGGACAATTTTCTCGCCGATCTTTGTAGCAATGTACTGAACGATGCAGCTCCAGCAGAAGGCGTGGCCACAGGAGCTGATGCTGAACTTGCTAGCGCCGGGCATGCTTTCCATGCAGATGGGGCAGTAGAATTCGTCGCCGATAGGCGTAACCGATGATGAGGATGGTCCTGGATCAGCAATGGAGGGTGTAACCGATGATGAGGATTGTCCTGGATCAGCAATGGGGGAGGGTCTTTTCGATGCTTCGCTATGATCATGCCTGATGATCAGATCGTCAGTGGAGGCGTCCGAGGTGTCTTCAATGGTCATTCCTTGGAAGGCAGAGAGCAGGACTTCCTGCAGTTGCAATTCCTCAACCAGCTCAGCGTCATCGAGTGACATGCTCCCCCACGCCAGCGCAGCACCGTCGTCGTTGATAATCGGATCGATGCTCCTTTCCATTCCTTGCTGTGCTTGTTTTCAGGTTGTAGGAAAAGAACTGATGGTTTTCTTGAAAAGAATTTTGCAAGTTTTTTTTTGGCGGGTATGAACTAGGAACTAAAAGAGCTGCTAGGTACAGACGTGATCACGAACTAGCCTCTTGTACTCAACAAAAAAGCATGGAACAGGAAAATTGAAGCCCCCAGGTTGTTGTTTACATGAAAAAAGAAGAACATATTCGCCTGTCATTTTCTTGACGCGTCCAGCTGAAGTTGTACGCAATTCGCAGCACAAACGATGAAACTTCCACGATACACAACGCGTCGAATATTTTTTTCTTTCCAGAAGAAACATAGTATTCAACTGGCTCAAGTTGTATTATGTTTCAGGCAGAACAAGCCAAAATATTAGCGCAGGTCCGTATTTGAAATCTCTCTGTGCCCTAAATTTTCCCAGGTAGCTCTATGTCTCATGCTCAAGTTGACCTGCAATTGCATGAAAAAGGATGGCAATGGAAGGTGGACCCGATTTTTTTTAGGGCAAGCCGTGGAGCTTTCACGAACAAGATTGTTACAGTCAGCGGAAGGGGATCCCATCAAAAACTGTGGACACATAGAGCGCCGCCCAAAAGAAAACAGCTGCTCGCAGGCAGTCCTAGCACAAGTGCGCAACAAATTATACAACACATCAGAATTACAGCTTCATTATAAACATCAGGGAACACTTATCCATTATGTTATTTCCTAAAACGATGGTTGCATTCCGTGGTATGCATGCCCAGCAATCAGATTCTAAATATCGGTTGACAGATCAAACCGGACGCATACATAAATTAAATTGAGAGATCCATATGTCAGAAAATGCTCCTGAAGTTCATGAGAAATTTCATTCACATGCACGGTGATTTCGTAAAAGGGTCAGAACTAGTTCTTCTACGTGGGCACCCGATACTTTTCTTCGTAAGAAATTCATCGGCTCCTTCGCATGTCACTAAGATAAGGTTGGAATACTAAGACTTCTGATGATGGCTTATCCTTGGAACCAGGACGCTATAAAAAGGCAAGAAAAGTAAGATAGTGTTTGGTTCGTGGGATAGGTTAGGATGGAGTGGATCTATTTCGTTTTTGAGCTGTTTGGTTGAAATTCAATGGGATATGATGGTTCTGAATTAGGGAATATTCTTCAAAGATTCGGGACAGAGTCGTTAAAAAAAAACGAACGCAGCCATCTCACTTTGATTGTGATACTTACGGTAGGCTCGAGTACTAAAATGTATTCGTTCCATCCTACCTATCAAACAAGCATTTGATTTCGGATCATCTCATCCATCCATAAATACATGAATATAATCATCTCATCCTACCTCACTCTCTGACTAAACACTACCTAAGTTTCAAGAAAAACTGAAGGCAACATGTTGTTGTTTACATGGAGATCGACGTACATGTTCGCCTGTCACTTTCTTGACATGTCCTGCTGAAGCTGTAGGAGCTAGTTGCAGCATGAGCGAAGAAACTTCACAACCTGTTTCTACTCTTCCCAGAAGAAACATGATAATCAATGAGTCCAAGTAGAACCACGCTTTAGGCATAACGAAGAAACCAGACGCATCAACAAATTAAATTTAGAGAGAACCATCTATCAGAAAGTACTGTTGGAAGTTCATACAATATTTCAATATTTCATTCGCATGTTCAGTGATTCCATAAAAGGAACACATCTAGGTCCCTTCCAAGGTAGCACATGTTACTGTCTTCATAAGAAAGTCATCAGCTCCTTCATATATCGCTAATACAAAAGGCTGCAAAACCATTCCTGTGACACCATTTCCTAAACAATACTTTGTGATGTTAACTACTACAGCTCCAGTGCTACTTCTGAGACCGATTTTGCCAAATCGGAAGTGCACGAGCCAATGCTTAGCTAAAACATTCATAAGTCATAACAGCAATTGAACGGTTTTAGTAGAGTTAAGAACTTCCTTCCCTCACGTAGAGTTTTGCAGCTTCAGGTCATTCACCAGGTTCTCTTGCACCTGCTGCAATGATGGTTGCCCCTAGACATTGGGGATGCACAGAGGTAGCAGAAGCAGTGCTGACACCTGGAAATTGGAAGAAAGAAGAGCATCACCATTTTTGCTGTGCGCATGTATGTTTGGACTGCAAGCAACGAAACAGTACCTGCAGACGATGTACACGCAGCCCTCGGCCCTCTCTACATACATCTTGCACTTGGGGCACCTCTGCCACTTGCTCTCTTGCGCGACCTTCTTCAGCAGCAGGTCGTCCTTGCCCCGCTCATCCTTCCCAAGCTGCTGGAACTCTGCACAGGTGACGCCGTCGTGCCATGCAACCTTGCACTGGGCACAGAACAACCGGCAGCAGTGTGGACACTCAGCTTTTGTTATTGCTGTCTCGCCGTGGCCACGATCATCGGCCAGCAGCGCCGAGCAGTCCTTGAACGGGCAGTAGAACTTGAATGCCCCCAGTGCCGAGTCGCAGAGTGCAGCGCCCCACCTCTGGTACAGCTGCAGCGAGATCATGTCACGGCATGCCTCCGGGTCCAATGTACCATCCTTGCATCCCGGTTCAGGGCAGCCAATGGACAACACGTTATCCTCGACCTTCGCAGTGATGTACTGGCTCACGCAGCTGATGCAGAAGAGGTGTGTGCACCCGGAAATAGGGAAGAGCTCTCTGACGTGCACTGTCTCCATGCATATGTTGCAGTAGAACTCGCTGCTGGCCATCGCATTCGCACCACGAGAGCATTGGCCAAGTTCCTGAGGCATACCATCCAATGGTTTTTTCCCTTTGCAGCTGTCCATGTCTTCGATTGAGATCAAGGTGCTATGACCCACATTGATCCCCTGATGTGTCTCTGGCTTGCATAAAGATTCACAAGAAGCCACTGCACACCTGGGCAGTCCGGTGGCCTCTGTCTCGGGTGCATATTGCCAGAAGCAGGCAATGCAGATGACATGGTCACAGTTGTCAGGTTTCCATGACGCTTCCAACGATGGGATCACCAGTTTGCAAACTGCACAGACCCTCTCCGAGTGAGTTGAGAATCGGAGAACCTCTTCGACCTGCAGATCCTCAGCCAGCGCCAAATCATCAGCTAACGATGGGATCACCAGTTTGCAAACTGCACAGACCCTCTCCGAGTGAGTTGAGAATCGGAGAACCTCTTCGACCTGCAGATCCTCAGCCAGCGCCAAATCATCAGCTAACATGGAAATCAGGTCCAGCATTGTTGTTGTTGTGGTGCTCTCTTGGTTGAACTAAATCGAAACCTGGCAGAGGCCTCTGTTCCAAGGAAATTCAAAGAGTGAGCACGGTTCTCTTGATGAAACGAATGAGAAAGTTACAGAGAAGGTTAATACTAAATGATTCAAAACAACTGGTAGCTGCATAAAAGATGAAACTAAAGGTGCAACAAGAAGAAACGCTAGCGTGACGCTCTGGTACCATTGAGTTGTGTAAGCAGAAAGGGGAAAAAGAGCAGAATGAAGGGACGGGAAAACTCCTTGCAGCAGGCATATCATCAAACACCTGGTGTGCTCTGCATTAGCGCACTGACCAACTCGCACCAAAAACGCGTCCTACATTCAGCAACAACCAGCGAAACAAACTTGCTTGAGCCAAATTCCCATCATAATCACGCCTTGAACCACTAGAGAGCGGCAGCCAGAAGGGCAAAGAGAGCGGGCTAGCTCCTTGCAGACATATCATCAAACATATTGTGTGCACCAATTGCGCACACCCTGTTCAGCCGCCGCCACCACCAGAGCTTACCACCGACTCACCTAGATGGACTTGCGTGTACCACAAATTCCCATCAAAATCGCGGCTTTATGCATAACGGCGCGGCGGAACGATCCCAACTACGGGGTTCTTGCGTGCGTACCAGTACTTGCGCGCATCCATGTGCTCGCTCCTAACGGCGGGCCCCGGGAAGCTTGGAACGGGTCAGCGGCGCAGCACACGCGTCCGCCGGTCCGCCCGCTTGCGCGCGGCGGCGATCGACCTTGGAACGAAGGGTTCGATCGGAAAGCGAGGAGAAGAGGGGCAGGTGTAGCGGAGTAAATAGCGGGGGTGGACGGACGGCTCGGTTGCCGAAGCGGCTAAAAGCTGATCGATCGCCTGTTGCCGAGGCAGTTAGCAAATGAACTCAGGGCTGTTTGTTTTCAGCTGTTTCTGACTTCTGTTTTTATCAGAAATTTAAAAGTTAGAAGTCAGAACAAACGGGTTTGCTGAGAAGTGATTTTTGGAGAAGGTAGAAACTACTTTTGAGGAAAATGAACTAGATACTGAGAAGCTCGCTGAGAGTGGCTTTTCTGAGAAGTTATGTGCTAAGAAGTCCAAAATTTATTGTAGAAACCAACAACCTATTTCCAAAAGCAGCTTTTCAGAAAAGCCAAAAGCACAGCTTTTCAGAAAAATCAAAAGCAAAAACTCAAACAAACAGACCCTAAGTATCTGATTTCTTACCCAGTCCATACAAAACAAGAACGACAAGGATCCAAACATATCCGATGTTCATACGTTTTTTTTTTAAATGAGCCGCATTAATTTTTACTAGCTAAATACTCATGCGTTATAATAAAAATATAAATAGTGGAGAATATGCCACTATAAAAACATAAATGCGGTAGGAAGATGAGAATATGCTATAAAAGTAGTATCGAATGAATACATCGAGAGTGATATTATAGTTTAATTTTAAATACGAAGGAATTATCTATTACTTTCTCTCTTAATTTTATTAATTATTTATTAGTAAAATAGGTCTCATATCCGTAACCAGTAACACGGCAATGTGATTGAAAGACGACGATGAATAACAAAAGTGAATAAATTGTTCAAAATTTAGAAGTTCTTATTAGATGATAAGAGAATAAGAAAAAATATAACATAAAAAATCAACTCATATTTTATATAATAAAATTGTTATATTAAAAATATATAATTACATAAAAATTTACTATTAATATATATATATATATATATATATATATATATATATATATATATATATAAAAGATGCACATAGCTATAAAAAAAAACAACAAAGTAAGACATCCAAAAGTAACACAAAGTAAAGTCGAACCAGAGGAAACAGATCCTCACAGCATTAATTATTGTAGTTACGTTTTGATGTGAAATCTAAACTGCAAGTTAAACCAGGTAAAACGTTTTTCTGACCACTCACTCTAAATATTATCTCTATTCTTTTTTACTTATCATTTAAAATATTAATATAGTCTTCAACAAACATATTTGACCACTATTTTTAACAACTAAGTACATCTTAATAAAAATTAGACGATATTGCAATATTTTTTAGATAAATTCGTTACTATTATTTTTATATGTTAAGTTTTAATAATTTATATATATTAGCGATCAAAAATTTTAAAGTTTGATTGTATGTATATTAGCACGCTATCTATTTAAGGCGGAGGTAATAGACTCATGTCGAAGTGACCAACTAACAGTGCTTCTATCGATGTAGCACGTACTATGAACAGAGCCAGTGTGCTCGTGCGTTTTCGGACGTGCTGATCCTCTAGATTTAGTGACGTGATGGAGACTGCGTGTTTGCGAGTTTACGGGTGCTGCTGAGCTGTTTCGCACTACTGTGACACACCGCTCAAGCGTGACAGGGATTCGTTTTGTGCAAATTTCGTGTGAAATGACGGTGCGTTTGGAACGCGTTCGATTCGTGGCACCATTTCGCTCACAGTGCACTACGTGCATCAAAAAGATATTTTCCCCGTTTTTCAATACTGGTTACTTTTGATTAAACACATCTATCAAAATATATGTACAAATTTTAAATATAAAATGATAAAAATATTCTTAAAAACTAGCTAAAATATTTTAGAAACTACCGTAAATAAATGGATAAAAGATATTTTATAGGATAAAATTAAAAATTACGTCTAAAAACGTAAAATGATAAGTATTTAAAAACAAATAAAATAGTCAAAGTGACAAGTACTTAAAAAAACGGATGAAGTATTTTGTTTCTATAACGAGAATAAAAACTTCAGTGAGAGAAGTCACTCGAATTCTGAACCTTTGGACGGTGATAGCAGTTATGGCTGAGGTTCACCGAATTGAGGTGTGGTTCGCCCAGCATTGACCCTAGGATCAGGGTGGACGACTGAGGAGACCATATGGCGAGGGCAACGCCAACCACTAGTCGTTTTGTTTGTTGGCAACTTGCCGTCAAAACAAACAAAGTAAGAATAAGTCTAATTAACAAAGTAATAAGTGGTTAAAAACGATCTAATAGTCTAGTACGGAAAGAGCTAAGATCCCAAGATGGCAAGAGGGGAGCGAATGCAGTTTTGGCTTTTGCCATTTGGGTTGCGAGAGACGGTCACGGAGGTAAAAAAAACATATTCCTCTATTTTAAAATAAGTATTATTTTTAATATTGACATGGTCCTAAAATACAACTTTGACTTCTATTTTGTTGTAATATACTTATAAATATAGCAAAAGTATATTATTATAAAAAATACTTTTCAAGACAAATATACCCGTATCATTTTTAAGTATTCAAACTTAATACATAAAATTATTTATCATCAAAGTTTAAAACAATTAATTGTATGCAATCCAAAATAACACTTATTTTGAACTAGATGGAATAGTATTAGTCTTTAAGAACACACGCTTCCTAGAGTTCAGGCGTATAAAAACTTACAAAAGTTTTGAGGCGACCTTGTGAATATGTCGATGCCGGCGAGTTCAAGAGAGGGGGTTGGGATTCGGGGTATTGGAGTTCACTGATAATCCCAAGGGTTAGAGGGAGGCTAGTGCGGTGGCCGAATCGGCAGTGAATTGTAGCGTGGCAGTGCGGCGGTGCTGCGAGTGGCAAGTGGGCAGTGGACGGGATTGACAACGAAGGTGATGAAAATAGAGCGGTTAGCATAGCGGTGGGTACAGATCCATCGACGCGGACATCACCAGAGACAAAGGAGGTCAGCAGGGCAAGGGAGCACGACAAGACCAGGCTTAACATACAGAGGAAGAAGATGACCAAGCGAGGCTGCCACAGCGTGTTCCACACGGCCTCCCCGTTACTAATGACTGTAGGGATTGTTCATGTTGGATCGAGAGCGACGACTAGAGTGGGGAGTGAATAGACGTCTGTCGGTGATATGGGAACTGGAGGTTCCCGAGTCTCGAGGCCAGGACAGCACAGTGCCACGTGGCACCTTCCCTCGGGGACCATCTCCCCGAGGGCCCGAGAAAAGACAGTTCCGGGAGGGGGTGCTTGGGGCCAGGAACAGCTGGTCCCAGAGTACCCAGAGTTCCCCGAGGACCCGAGAAGAGCCAATCCGGGAGATGGTGCTCGGGGCCAAGAATAATTGGTCCCCGAGTACCCAAAGTTCCCCGAGGACCTGAGAAGCTCCTTGCCGGTGGACCCCACAAGGGCTTCACAATGAGGTGTCAATCAGTGAAAAGCCCGATACTGTATTTAAGAGGGAGCGTGACCGGTCACATCCAACCACTCCCCCCCACGCTTATCGTACTGAGTACGTCAGTCCCTGTCACTGCCTGGCAGGAAGGCGTGGGGACATTTAATACGACGGCTCCTATCACACGTCACCCTGCGGGGTCCATAAAGGAAACAGGTTGAAGATATCGTCGTTGGGCTCGAGGCGTATCGCCTGCCACCCTGCCGCGTCAGACTGTGTCAGATCTTCTTTGACCGGACGGGCATGAGGGGATATTTAGCGGCTGGCCGATGGGCCCCCCTACGCCCACTAAAATTGGGGCGTAATAACCAACAGGACCGACCGAAGGGCGCATTTTCAACCCCTGTAATATCAAACTGTAGACCCATAATGGTTGCTTTTCATTTATGGCTTACGGAAACTTGTGCCCCCATTCGAGGCACGCCGAGCCTCCGCCCGGTAGGATAAAAGGGGGGGGGGGGGAGCACTTCGTAGAAGGAGAGGAAATCCCTTGTGCATTTACTCCTACTAGGCAAAGATCATCCGTCTCGTCTAGATCTCATACATTCGTATTAAATCCACGTACGAGGTAGTTCCAGAATCAACCCCCTCGGCCGAATCTCAAAGGGGGTCTCTTAGGATCTCCGCTTGCGGTGTTCATCCACCGACAACATCTCATAAAATTTCTTTCAAAATTTGATGGCCTTCGTCTAGTTTGATCACCCAACGCACCTCAAAACACAAGTGGAAACAAAACGGAGAGAAAACTTAGTTTCAAATGAAAACTTCGAGACAAGGCTCTCATGGGAGTTGATGAACTCTAGATTCCATTGATACTCATCCCACAAGTTATTGCCATAACGATTGCAAACTCAAAGAACAAGAGATGGTCACAAAGAGAAGAAACTCTCAAAGTTGATGGATTAGATGCACATGAAGTCCAAACTCACTTCTATGCATTTGCATATGAATTTTTTTCTCTAGCAATAAGGAGAATGACCTCACAAGGTATTGAAAATTCAGCCAAAAATCAAAACAAAAATCACATAAAAAAGGAAAAACTAGCAACAAAACAACGAGCCAATAGAAGGAGACAAGAAGGAGATAGACACAAGCATAGAAAACAATATATTCATTTCATCCAGAGGACAACCCTCTTTTCTGCAGATTACGAGATAGTTTCCTCACAAAAAGCTCTCACCTATTAAAAAAACTAAGCTCTTATTTTCTCTCATTTAAAACCTATCTCTCAAGACTTAAATAGCTGACTCAACCCTTTTCTACAGTCCTACCCCTCTATTTATAGGCTTATGGAGGTTGTTTAGTCCTTAAATTTCCTTATTCCTAAAATACCCTTTACTTACAATGGCTTCTTACCTACAATCGGGGCATTTTAGTCCATTTTTAGATTCGTCCATCGAATGACCAAGGTGTCTTCATGACTTAGCTTCAGCTTAATGCTAGTTTTGCGATGATGCTATGAGCATGTCACCCTTCCACGGTTTTAAGACCAAATCGCAAAACCATCTTGCACGTTTCTCAAAGCGTGACTCACATGTGCTTACTTTAACCTCAAGCAAGTATCCCGATGTCGACACGTGTACTCTGTCTTACTATCTTGACCACCGGCAAATCTCCCCCACTCCCGATCCCTCAGGCCGCCTTGTCGCTTGCACCAATATCCCATTCACTTGACTTTGTCAACACACCATCTTCATCCATCCTTTCATGCTTCGCTTGACTACCATGTGCACAACTAGGATCACCCTTGACTCCGTCCGGCCTCCTCAATCGTCCAACATCAAGCACTCCGCTTGGCCCCGATCATCCTGCTGTTAGTCGTCAAGTTGCATCTATCACTTGCACAACACGAGAAAAGAAAATATGCATCTCCAACAATATATAACTCCACTTGCAATTAGTCCAAATTGAAAATCTCAGTTCAAAGCACATCTTAGAAAAATCTTGAATGAAGGATGATCCGGCGTGCACACTTCCTCAGCACCGGACCATCCGGTGTGTAAACCATCAGACTGAGCAACTTGCAATCCTCTCTGCAAGAAATGCTTCGGCGTGCTCTTCAACCCACACTACTACAGAATTGCATATCAGTGCCTGTTCAAAAATGGCTTCACTGCCCTTTTTTTCAATCGACGTTCTTTACTCGACACTGATAGTATGTTACTATCAATGCCGGTTGACCACCCAACACTATTATCATTTCCAAAGAATAAAAAAAAGAGAATTGAAAGCGGCGGGAGCGGCATCCGAGCTGATAATGTGTTACTACCAGTGCCGGTTGACCACCCGACACTCTTACCATTTCCAATGAATAAAAAAAGAGAATTGATAGCTGTGGAAGTGGCATCTGAGCTGGCTCGGATGCCACTCTTGCCGCCGCTCCCATCACCGCTGCCGCCGAGCACTGTCGGGCACACCTAGAAATGTGGCGGCTCTAATGCTGCCACCACAATACATGCACAAGATAGCGCGGCACGACGCGACTCCTCGTGGCCACCCTCCGGCACACTCCATCTCTGTTCGGTGCTCCCCTCCGGCGTTCCCTGCCAGCGTCAACCACCGAATCGCTGCGCCTCAGCCTGGCCCGTGTCAAGCAGTGCAGGGATGAGCGGGTGCAGGTGCGATGCAGCCATGGATGCAATGTTGCCCCATTCATCTCCCCTCTCATCTCCTCGCGTTGAACTCGGCTAGCCCCACCGGACCACGACCAACCTCATCCCCTCGCCTCCCTATTCTTCAGCTGCGATGATAGGCGACAAGAGGCTCGACGGAGCTTGACCGGCCTTGGTGGAGCCCCTTGAAGCTGCCACAGCCAGATCCGGTAGAGCCACTCGAAGCTGCCACCGCCAGATCTAGCGGCCATGAGATCACCATCGCTAGATCCAACGGCCACGAGCTCGTGGTTGGCCAGATCTGGACGGTATGACATCGGCGAGCACACTGGTCAACCATGGGGACGATAGGCAGAGCTCAAGCGGTCTTCGCCGTCGCCACAACCACTACCGCCTTCCTCACCGGTGGAGATCGAGAGAGAGAGGAGACTGAGAGAGGAGAGAGGTCGGATGAGGCAGGAGACAGAGAGAGAGAGAGAGAGAGAGAGAGAGAGAGAGAGAGAGAGGAGACTAAGAGGGGAGAGAGGCTGGTGGAGGCAGGAGACCGAGAGAGAGGAGAGAGACCGGCACGAGAGGATAAGATTGAGGAGAGTTGAGCTAACGGACGTGAGCCGACGAGACTAAAGTCGATTCAATACATTTCTAATTCAATCATTTTATCAGTGCCAGTTCGTATTACGAACTAGTACTGATAGTATTAGTGCTGGTTTGTAGTACGAATCGGTATTGATATTAGTTATCAATGCCATTTTTTGTCTGAATGGACGGGTGAATACTTGATTTTGCTACCAACCAACAGTGATACCCTATTATTATCGGTTTTAACTAAACCATCACTGATGAGATGACACTTATTACTAGTTCTATAGTAGTGCCATCGCCAGATCATCCGGCGAGTTCACTGCCACCAGACCACCATTTGCATCTTCTCTGAACGAAAAGGTCCGACAAAGCATCCGACGTTCAATCCTTTAACACCGGACCATCCGACGAGTTCAAGTATATCAGAGTCGATTCTGCAACCTCTCTACAAGAAATGCTCCAGCGTTCACTTCACCCCAACGCCAGACCATCCAGCGTGTACTTCAAGTTTTGCCTCTGTCTTGAAATGTTTTGGCGTGTACTTGGTCCGAACGCCAGACCATCCGACGTGTACATTTTTCCTAGACTCAGAGACAAACATACCAACTCAATTTTCTTTGTAACTTTGGTTAGTCATGATCATAATAGTTGTAATATACATGCTTTTGCAACTTATAAATCAACAGACCAAATCCACAACCTTATGAATCACTCATCACAAATGAATCAAGACACATTTCAATTTGGTTTCTCAATCTCTCCCTTGATGAATGCATTGACAACCTTCAAAACACAAAGATTTTAGTTTGAAGAAGTCCAACAAGAGAAGCTTATCCAAGTGAACAAAAACTCAAGAAGGAGCAAAAAATGTCACTTGGTATAAGAAGATTGCAAAAACTCGAAGAGAAGCAAAGAGTAGCCAAAAACACAATAAAAGCTCAAATATGTAGAAGATGCTTCTCCTCGATGAATGCACAAGTTCATTATAGCATATTTTTCCCTTTTTTATTTTTGCAAGATTCTTTGTGTATATAATATTTTCTCCCCCTTTGGCAGCACATTCCCCCCGTTTTCATTTATGCAAGATTCTTTGTGTATATAATATTTTCTCCCCCTACGGCAATGCAAACATCAATGACAAAAACACCATACAATCCTACTGAGTTTTCACAAGAATATCACAAAGTATTAGCAAATGCTAGAAACATCAAATGGCTATAGAAAGTAGAATGCGGAGCTCACAAACGCACAAATGCTCAAAAAGATACAATGTCATAAGAACATAAAGCTAGACAATCTAAATGGAAGAACTATTGGCGCATTTAAGTTCACACAGCCGAATTATGTTAAAATTGACCACCACATAAGCACCTACTCATGCCGAGGCAATACAAGCAATAAGAAATAGCTAACTTCAATCTCAAACTAGGCAAACAAGTATTCATGATGATAGGCTTTGCAAACGCTCACATATAAAACCAAGACTTAGTTAGATCTAGTGATTAAAAGATGTAACACTGAGGCACATTTTTTTGTTTTTATTTTTATCCTCAAGTTGCCTCTTATCCAAGTGAAGTATCGCGCAACTGTGTACGACAAATACATCGAGGCTTCAAGATAACCGTATTGAATTATATTTTAGCACAAGAAACTTGATTTCTCAGTATAATCCAATTTTGCATAAATTATCAAGTTTTCACATGATCAAGTCAAGTAGTGCATTTACGACACAATGAACACATGTTCCCCTAAGGTTCTATCATGAGCTAAACATTTGATAAAGATAGAAACATAATGTAATGTTCCCTAATCAACTATCTTGAACCAAGAAGCCTATAACTAGATATTTATCAAACTAGCCTTAACATAAGCATTGATTACGCCAAAGCAAATACGAATATGATGATCAAGAATGTAGCATTTGATAGTCTATATGATTCGTAAAATTACCAAATTTAATCTTTAGGATAGCTAGCTTGTTTGAAATATTTCAAGTCAAAGTATCAAGATGAGCCTACGATTAAAGGCTTGTTCCGTACAACTACTCAACTTAGTCCAAATTCGAGACTAGCAAAAGGAAATGATAATGACATACAATTCCAAGCTCAACTACTATGCTTATCTTACATGATGCTATGCAATGCAAGTGCAACAAAAATAAGATAGAGTATGTACTATAGCGGCTCCCCCTCACATAATGTTATAGGGATGTCACACTCCAAGCTCTCTCCTAAAATAGGTAAATCTTATTGCATCTAAAGGCTTTGTGAAAAAGTTGCCAAGCTGATATTGAGTATCAATGTATCTCAAGTCAGTATCTCCCTTCTTATTATGATATCTCAAGAAGTAAAATATCACATCTATGTGTTTGATTCTGGAGTGTTGGATTGTGTTATTGGCTAAGCTGATGGCACTAGTGTTGTCATACAAAAGTGGCACATTTTTTAAATCTAACCTAAAATCTCTCAAGGTAGCAATCATCCATAAAATCTGAGAATAACAGCTAGTGGTAGTAACATATTCAGCTCTAGTAGTTGACTGTGTAACAATAGATTGTTTGTGAGAAGACTAACAAACAAGAGAGGTACCTAAGAAATGACAAGTACCCGAGGTACTCTTCCTGTCAATTCAGCAACCAGTAAAATTCGTATAAAAAAACTTCGAAGAGAAAGCGAAGAGGATGCAGAGAACTAAAGATCATACTCAAGGGTGTGCTTGAGGTACCTGAGTATACGCTTCACCGCTTGGCGGTGAGATGTCCTTGGTGAAGCTTGGAAGCGGGCACACAAGCATACGACGAAGTGGATATCAGATCTTATCGCCATCAGGTACAGGAGGGAGCCAATCATGCTCTTGTACTCCCGTTGGTCTACCTCCTCGCCATCTACATCTGGATCAAGCACGGTTGAGGTAGCTATTGGTGTCGTCAGGGGCTTTGCATTGCTTATGTCGAACTTTTTCAGTAAATTCTTGGTGTACTTCGTCTGGTGAACAAATGTACCTTACTTTCATTGCTTGATTTGCAGTCTAAGGAAGAAGTTGAGCTCACCCATCATCGACATTTCAATTTTCTTGCTCATAGTATTTGTAAACTTGACCACAAGTACGTGAGAAGAGTCGCCAAAGATGATATCATCACCGTATATCTGAACAAGAAGGAAATCCTTACCATACCTAAATATGAATAAAATTTTATCTACCGACCCCATTTCATACTCATACTCTAACAAGAAGAACTTAAGCCTATCATACCAAGCCTTAGACATCTGCTTAAGCCTGTACAAGGCTTTTTAAAGCTTGTATACTCTATTAGGGTATTTGGGATGCTCAAAACCAAGGGGTTACTTAATATAGACCTTTTTCTCTATGAAACCATTTAGGAAAGCACTCTTGATATTCATTTGATACAACAAAAGTTTTTTAGGATGCCGCAAATGCAAGGAGGAACCTAATGGCTTCTAGCCTAGCTACTAGTGCAAAGGTCTCTCCGAAATCTATCCCCTCTATTTGAGTAAAATCTTGAGCCACAAGTCTAACATTGTTTCTAACAACTGACTCATCCTCCCCCCATTTGTTCTTGAAGACACATTTGGTGCCTATAGAATGAATGTTAGGTGGTGGCTCTATAAAGACCCAAACTTGATTTTCTCTCAAAATTTTCTAGTTCTCCATGCATGACATTGATCCAATTTGAATTAAAAAGAGCGTGTCCAACATCATGGGACTCAAAAGAAGCAACAAATACAGTATCTATAACAAATGGATGTCAAGAGTGCTTTCCTAAATGGTTTCAAACCTAGGGGCTCAAAAGAATTAACAAATGCATATTGAGCAAATTTGCACCTCGTTATCCTCTCAATAAGGTCGTCAATCATCAGCTGTAGAGGATGTTTTCACTGAATGTGTCGAGGAGCCTCACGTTGTGAGACGATCTCCCCCTCAATTGCTGCTGGTGCAGGCTCGAAAGCAGTTGAAGTGGAAGTAGAGGCTGCAGGATCCTCTGCCGATGTAGAAGTAGCAGGAGCCAGCTCTGACATATGCGATGATAGGAAGTAGTGGATCATCCTCATCATCACCGAGAGCTGAAAGGTTGTCATTCACAAAGATGTTTTCCCTATCTCTTGATCACCTTCATGCTTAAAAACATAACTAGCACACAAAGTTGATTCATCAAAAGTCACATCACAGGATTCCATGATGGTGTTAGTGTCAAGAAACCATGTAAGAATGATCATGAAGGGAATACCCCAAGAAAATTCTATTGGAATAACATAACTTGAATTTGTCAAGATTGTCACGCTTTAGGATGAAGCATCGACAACAAAAAACTTTCAAATGTGAACCTTCGACCTCCTCTCAAAGTGCAACTCATAAGAAGTCAAATTCGAAATTGAGAACAAGAAAATCTGATTGGAGATATAGCAAGTTGTACTAATAGTCTCTACCCAAAACTTTCTAGGAATCATATGCTCATCGAGCATCATCCTAGCCATCTCCACTAAAGTGCGATTCTTTCTCTCAACCACGTCATTCTACTGAGGAACACGTGGGGTAGAAAATTGATGCTCAATGTCATGTTCAAGGCAGAAAGTATAAAAGAGATAGTTCTTGAACTCGATGTCATTATCACTGTAAATTACTTTCAATACACCAGAGGGTTTTTTGAACAATATTAAAGATAAGATCTGAAAGTGTGAGAACACTTCATCCTTGCTCACAAGAAAGTAGACCAAAGAGTAGCGAGAGTAATCATCAATAATGAAAAGTATATACCACTTCTCACACGCTGAACGAACTCAAGATGGACTAACAATGTCCATACGTAAAGGTTCTCCCGGTCATTCAGTCATCACTAGATTAACTAGTGGGTGAGAAGCACCAACCATCTTATCATGCCAACAAGGAGCGCAAACAAGGTTCTTCTCAAACTTGAGCTTGTACAATCCTCGGATCAAGCCTAGGGTACTCAAACGAGAAAATAAATCAAAGATCATGTGCCTTAGCCTCTTATGTCACCTCCAAAGCTTAGAAGAATGTTGAGCAATTAAACACTGAGAAGAACCATGAGAATTAGAAAAATCAGCTCTAAAAACTCTCTCAACTCGAGAGATCCAATAAATTAAAGCGCCTGAAGAATCAAGAACTTGTGAAGTATCACGTTTGAAACGCACTTCCAAGTCCTTATCTAACAACTGAGATACATAAAGTAAATTGTATTCCAGATGCTCCATCAAAGCTACATCCTTAAAAGTGAAAATCGCATTCACCTTTACCATACCTTTGCTTTCACCCTTCCTTTCCGATCATCCCTGAAAGTGATGTACTCATGTCTCTACATCGGGGTGAGGCTAGAGAACCATGATGAATGTTCGGTCATATGGCGTGAACAACTGGAGTCGATGAGCCACTTGTTCTTCAGGACTTCGCCTGCCACCTACATATGAGAAGAGTAATAGGTGGATGGCTCAGTACTGGAATTTGACAAAAACCTCTTGGAAATCTAGTACTGGGTCATCGCCCTAAAACATTAGAAGTAGATGCATGCAAATTAATACTAGTGCGTTGAGGGCGAGTGCCACGGTAGAGAAAACATGGTCCACCAAGCGTTGCAACTTAAAGTCTCTTACACGTAAACCAAAATCATATGAATCATGGTAAGTTTCACACCGAACACCACCTTTAAAGGAGAATTGATGAGCGTCTGAAACATGTGGGTGGGTGTGAGGAAAAGACTCATGTACACCAACAGAGGGATGGTATATGTCCTGAGTGCTTCACTCCCACTCACGCCACTTATCTCTCCTACAATGAAAGTAAAACCCAACTAAGTAACTCTCTCTCTGACAGTAGGTTCAATGGTAGTGTCTCTCAGGTGCACGACTGCCAGTCACTCTAGGATCTCTCACATGTGCTCTCATCTTTGGCTGTGGAGCTTTCTTGGATTGTGTTGTGGCTTTCTTCCTTGTGGGTTGTGGCGTGAGTTTCTTGATGGGTTGTGATGTGGTATTGATTTTGGACTTCTCGACTTTTAGTGTAGTAGGTGAGGTGAAAATAGTCTTACCAACCTCATTGTAAGCCACCCTCTCAAAACCCAATCCCAAGGCTAAACCTGGCTTATCGGCACATATCTTAGTCTTAGCTAAGATCAAATCCATTTTGCCCTTGCATTCTGAGTATTTTTCCACAAGAGAAAGGAGATACTCATTCTCGGTCATGAGCTTCTCAACTTTTCCTCTAACCCAGCTGAGCTTATCCTTCAGGACAATCAGATGGAACAGTTTGGCTGCACATCCTTAGAACTCTCAGCACTCTCCAATCTAGACTCTAGCTCCTTTTTGTGCTTGACTTTCACATCCTTTGAGAGCGAAAGACAATTCTTGCAAGCGTATAAGAGAGTAGCTCTCCTCCTCGCTTGAGGAAGTGTCGATGTCACTGAACGCTACCACAAACGCCCTTGATGCCGCCTTGGCTGCCTTCTTGGTCATCTTGTCGCGGTTCTTGATGAAGGGTTTCTTGGACTTCTTGTGTTTGTAGTCGTGGTTCCGGTCTTCACTCTTCTTTAGCTTGGGATATTCCGCCTTGAAGTGGGTGGTGTCACCACACTCAAAGCAGACCCAAGAACCACCCCTCCTTTGATCTCGGTAGTTGTTATAGAAGTGGGTGAACTTCTTCATAATCAGTACAAGATCCTTATCTTCAAGCATATCTACCTGCTCCTCTGTAATAGAGATCAAGAAGACAAAGCAAATCCACTAGTTAAGGAGTTAGCATAAGAAACACTAACTCTAGACTGACTCCCACCGCTAGGTCCTAAAAACAACACCATGTTCTGAGACAGGGGATTTACTAGGCCTATCCTTGTCGTATTAGCGATCTTGGTAGACTTGAGCTTGTTGAAGAGTTCATCACAAGTCAATGTGTCATAATGGATATCTCTTCAATGCTCGAGATCTTCATTTCCTATATGCTACGATTAAGAGCATAGAGAAGCTTGATCGCTCTCTCATGATCAGAGTAGGGCAAAACTCCAGTGGATCTCAGATTGCTGATAATCCCATCAAAACGAGCAAATATGGAATCTAACAACTCTTCGGAGCCATACACAAATATTTGATATTCTTGGTTATATGTGCTTTGGCGCCAAGCCTTGATTTGGTTGGTGCCCTCATGAAAAACACTCAAATTACACCAAAATTCACTAGCAGTCTAGAGGTGTTGGACTCTGTCAAACTCATTATGACTCAAGCTAATAAACAATATATTTCTAACCTTGTTGTTGGCTTCATATTATTTGTTCTAGGCTTGAGAAGTGCGAGCAACAGGAATCTCATAGTTGGAGTCTACAACCTCCCATATTGCACTTCCTTGGCTTAAGAGGTAAGCCTCCATGCACATCTTCCAGTACGAAAAGTCACTCTCATTAAAGAACAAAATCTTCCCATGTCTCTCCATATCGTCAACGGATCACAAAGCCAGTTAAGGTTAACTAGTGATCTAAAATGGCTCTGATACCAATTGTTGGATCGAGAATGACGACTAAAGGGGTGGAGGGTGAATATGTGCCTCACAAAATTTCTTTCGAAATTCGATGGCCTTTTCCTAGTTTGGTCACCCAATGCACCTCAAAACACAAACGAAAGCAAAACGGAGAGAAACCTTTGTTTAAAGGAAAACTCGGAGAAAACGCTATCATGGGAGTTGATGAACTTTAGGTTCCATTGATACTCATCCCACAAGTCATTACCACAAACAATTGCAAATAAGAGAAGAAAACTCAAAGAGCAAGAGATGGTCACCAAGAGAAAAAACTCTCCAAGTTGATGAATTAGAGGCATGAGAATTCAAAACTCACTTCTATGTATTTGCATGTGAATTTTATGTCTTTAGTAATAAGGAGAATGACTTCACGAGGTGTTGAAAATTCAGCCCAAAAATCAAAATGAAAATCGCATCAAAAAAGGAAAAACTTGCAACAAAGCAAGGAGCCAATAGAAGGAGGCTAGGAGGAGATGAACACAAGCATCGTAGGAAACAATCTCCTCAATTCATCCAGAGGACAACCCTCTTTCTGATAGATTACGAGATAGTTTTCTCATAAAAAACTCTCACCTATTACAAAGACTAAGCTCTCCTTTCATCTCCTCTAAAACTTATCTCTCAAGACTCAAATAGCTAGCTCAACTCTTTCATACAACATACCCCTCTATTTATAGGCATAAGGAGGTTGCTTAACCCTTAAGTTTACTCAAAATACCTCTTGCTTACAATAACCTCCTATCTACCACCGGGGTATTTTGGTTTATTTTTCGCTTTGTCATGACTTAGCTTTGCCTCGATGCTAGCTTCGCGATGATGCCACATGCACACCATCCTTCCACGGGTTTGAGGCTAAACTGCAAAACCATCTTGCATGCTTCTCAAAGCGTGACTCACAGAGCTAGCATCTCGATTCGTGTACTTCATCTTACGATCTTGATCGTCGGCAAGTCTCTCCTGCTTCTGATCCCTCGAGCCGCCTTGTCACTTGCACTAGCATCTCTTTTGCTCGACTTTATTAACATGCTGTCTTCATCCATCCTTTCATACTTTGCTTGATCACCATATGCACAGCTAGGATCACCCTTAACTCCGTCCGGCCTTCTCGATCATCCGGTACCAAGCACCCCACTTGACTCCGATCTTCCCACCGTCGGCCGCCAAGTTACATCCATCACATGCACAACACGAGACAAGCAAATATACATCTCCAACAATATATAACTCCACCTGCAATTAGTCTAAATTGAAAACCTCAGTTCAAAGCATATCTTAGAAATTATGAACGTCGGTTTCTCATTTCTCTACGTACGTGTATCGTCGACGGGTCCTGTTTGGCTGTTCACTGTGCGTCTGTGCATGGCTTGGCTTGAACGGCTGATCAACAGGAGCAGATGTTGGAGCCGGCGGTGCGGGGCACGGAGCACGTGATAAATGCGGCGGCCGATGCCGGCACGGTGCGCCGGGTTGTGTTCACGTCGTCCATCGGCGCCGTCACCATAGACCCGAACGGCGGGCCGGCCGTGGTCGTCGACGAGTCCTGCTGGAGCGACCTCGAGTACTGCAAGAAACTAAGGTCAGCACTCAGCAGTCTAGCCTCCGTTCGGTTCGCCTACACGGCTCCACTTAATCATGTTGTAAAACATCACAAGGATATGCCGATGTATTAATTGATAACGTTAAGCAAACTGAAACAAGCCATTGATTAGAATCAGAAAAAACTCTTGTCATCACTCAACGCTGCCATGGACGTCGTACCACGCCATGCTGCATACATAGCTGTTGCGTAAGCATGACAATGGTATCACCCACACCCGATTAAAGTAGTTTCTAACAAGTATTCTTCTCATGCCACGCCGGATCAGAACTGGTATTGCTACGGCAAGGCCGTGGCAGAGCAGGAGGCACGGGACGCGTCCGAGAGGCACCTCTGCGCCGAGCGCGTCCTGCACCGCGAGGACGTCGTCCAAATCCTCGGCAAGGTGTTGCCTGAGTACCCGGTGCCCACAAGGTGATACGCAACTTCCATGATCACAACATTATGCTAACTTTAGGTTGTCTAGTTTGCCGTACTTAGCAGCTCAAGTTAGGCTTGGGTTGGCTTTGGTTGCTGTACATTCTTTCCTCTTAATGAAAAACGTGCTCAGGCACAAAACAAATTGCTATGAATGCAAATGATGCATCAATGCTACAAAGTACTTCCTCCATTTCAAAATACAGGCGGTGGTTTCCGGCATGGTCTCTAAAACCAAACTTTGACCGTTGGTTTCTGTCACATAATATTATTTGTAGTAGTAAAATTATAATCGAATCTAGTGATATCATTTTTTAATACAAAGCTTACATATTGCTAGACTAATTGTTAATCAAATATTACTAAGTTTGAACCTTGAAATATGTGCACGCCTTATAAAAAGAAACGGAGGGCGAGCTAGCCTCCTCTTGGAATGCTAGAATTTACTAGTAGGACCATAGTTGGAATTACACTATTTCCTTCACAATTTCTACAAAGTTAATTTATGAGAAATCCCTACATTCAAAATAGGAATGAGTCCAGCAAAACTTCAGAGATGCTTAGGATTATCATTTGGTTATTTTCTAGTACTTAAGACTTAATAATAGGATTAGTTAGTTACTTGGCGAGTACTTGATTAAGGCGGATTCCACCTTTTGGTTGGTGACGGATAAGACGAGGGAGAGAACTTGATGTTGACTGAAGCCCAGGTGCACAACAAGCAGTAGGTAATTGTTGCAGGTACATCAAAACTCACTAGTGACGGCACGAGCTCAGCGCTGGAGAAGAGTTAGAATGTTAAGTTTTTAAACTGTGATGTGTACGATTGAAGGTGGCTAGAGAAGGTTTCTAACGTGTAAATGAATTGAATAGGTAATATTTTAAAGCTCTACCATAGTAACCTGTTGCCATTGAGTTGGATCAGAATACAGAAGGATGAAGCTCCTCTAATGCTATTTTACAAACCGGGAAAATGTGGTTAATTACCACTGTAATGCGCCGAACTGAAAGCGGCAACTTACCAATGTATGCTGACATGTGCAATTGGTCATGGTCTCATGGATGCCCACATGCTCTCAAGAAGTGAACCCACCAAAGCAGCTTTATAAGAGTCTGTTTATTTTAGCTGTGGATTATGAAAAATAGCATATAGATTGTGAATTATAAAAACTGGATTCTATAATTTGCAGAAGCTGATGGAAAACAGATTACTACATTGTTATAATATGGAGGCTAGATTATACAATTCAGCTTTTACAATCTAGTATGTTTGTTTCAAGCAGAAGCTACAGGATCTTAGCCTCCAGTTTATATCTGTAATCTGTAATCTACAAACTGAAACCAACAGATCCTAAGATGTCCAACCTGAAGCTACAAGATCTTGGCCTTTAGTTTATACCTGTTAATCACTCACTGTACGAGACAGTGAAGAGCCTCCAGGAGAAGGGACACCTCCCGGTGCTAAGCGGAGAGATCCTGGCAGAATTTAACAGTGTGACGGCATGACACTGCCAAAAAGGCAAAAACAGCATGGTCCACATTTCCCTGTAACAGAAGTGAAGCGTCTAGATTCTGGAGTGTTAGTGTATCTATACCATATGGCATTGTGTAATTCACGTGAAACTAATGAACAAAGTAATATACTATTTCCAACGGTGGTTAATATTTAGAAGTGAACTTTCTACATTTACAATCCTTGTGCTGCTGCTGACCGCCAGTTGTGGTTTCATCGCTTTCGCGATCCGACTGAACAGGCAATTCTTCGTGCGCGGAGCGAGCGTTTATCGAATGTAATAGAGTGATCTGTGCTTTCTCTCCTTCTACCCCTTGAATCAAAATCCTGTATGATGAACCTACATACTTAATACAACGTTCAGGTCGGCGTCAAAGTCTGCCGTAGTTCCTCTAAAAGAACATTTACAATCCTTGGAATTTAGTACAAGTATTTCTTCTTTAGCATCACTGTAGCACACTTGATCTACTTAACCATTCCCCTGAGCAATCATATCATCACCAATTTACCTTTACAAACTATGTGATAGTTTAGTGGAAAATGTATCCTGAAGCATTTTTCTTTCAATGAATTATTCCAATTGATGACATAATTTAGTTCTCTGATGAGAGAATTTATGGTCAACTCTTCCAAACCTGACAAACAACAAACGAGAATTCCATAACACCAAAAATGTGCTGGATAATAATCGAGATAGAACTGAAGGATAACTACAACAAAGAGAAAATTTGGGCTCAATTTCTTTATTCATCGCCTAGTTACACAGCAAGATCTCGCTAAGCATGTGAGGAATAATGATATCAAAGCAAGAAAGTAATTGAAATGCAAAAAAATATCCAGGCTGAATATCGGTCGATTAGAATGGTCTGTTCTTCAGATAGAGAACACTTGCACATATTTCAAATTAATTCTACATTTCTCCTCTGTCTGCTCAAATTTAAATATATTCAATTATGGCCCAGAGCTTTTACTTACAGAATCCACATAAGACTCTATTAAAACGCACGGAGTTGATTAACAATCTGAATTCAAAATTAGATTATCTTCAACTAACTTTGCGCTATTGAGCTACGTGCACTGATCAACTCACACAAAAGTGGCGAAATGTTGGCAATTTACTTATACTTTAACATGCACGTTCACTCTATATCGCCATGTAAGGTAAACTTTCAACTGGCAGAAGAGGAAAACAGCAACAAAATTGGTAAGAAAATTGGTTTAACGGAAGCATTTTAGTTGCGCCATACTGCACTGATATCACTATGTTGTAAATTGAAACATGTTCTATGTTTTAGATTGGGCTAATCATTTCCATGTAATATCTCGATAGTCTCTTTCTGGTGTAATCTCCCTTTGTAACTCTGTTGCGTCTGCAACAACCTGTACTGTGATCTTGTTTATTTAACACAAATTCTTTAGGCAGGCTGAAAGGTTCGCCGTAGTTCCGTAAAAAAACCATGTTCTGACAAACAAGCATGGATATTGAAACTACAACATGTGACAATTAACTAATAGACTGATCGCAAAGAGAAAAAAAAGGCTAGAAAATAGGCGGCCTTAACAATCTCAAAATTTCACAAACATGCTATTACCGCACACACCACTGTCGACGAAAGCTGCAGTTGAGATTACCTTTGCTGCAAAGTAGGGTTGACAGGAGCAGAATGAAGTAGGTTCGACTCGGAGAACACTTGCAGAATTCTAGATAGGAGCGGATGCAGAGACGACGAGCTAAGCGGGATTCTAGATGGATAGGACGCCCACGATTCTTCCGTCCCACCTTCCCCCGCGCCATTTCTGCTCCCATCGTCGTCTTCGCCCTTCTCCGCAGCAAAATCACCTATCGAGGCTGGCGTTTGGTGGCGCTCGCGCGGCCGCCCGCGGAGGAGGAAGAAGCCGGGCGCCGGACGACGAGGGGTCGGGTTGACGTCGCGGCACGTTGATCGTTTCAGATGCGCATTCAGCCCGCAGGCCGTTGAACCAACAGCAGGAAGGAGGCCCGAACCTTTTTTCATTTTTATATTTTTTAAATATATATCTGTATTGAAAAATTACAAATCTAGACTCATGTCGCCTGTCCACTTCAAAAAATGTTGGTTCTACCCTACATAAAATTTCAGAATTTTTTATAACAATTTCAATAGTATTTTGAATTTTGACAACTAGATGATAGCATCATCCACACTATAGATTTTTTATAACAATTTTGATAGTGCTTTTCGAATTTTAAGAGTATTAGAACATATTTTTTTATTTTTAAACATATCGTTTTTCCAACCGACAACCTAAATATAGATCAGTAATTTTTTTAAACAGATACATATATTTGTAATTTTTATTATTTAAAAAATCGGAGTTTATTCTCCGTTTCACGCTGCATTAAGCTGTGTGCAGTATTATTGACATAGCAGTAACCACGTGCTTGATAAAACAATATTTGGCTAAAAAATCCCCAAATATTTACCTGACGGCTTCGACAGAAGAACGGTACAATGGAGAAGACAATCTATACATGGTAAGCAAGCAGTACATCCAATGCAAGAACTTCAGTACCAGTGATAACGTCTTTACAAAAGTGGTTCCTGACTATTTTTCGAACCGGGGAAATCCCATTTCCATTAAGGATTTTAACAGAATTCACAGCAATATGATCTTACACCGACACAGGTGGCAGTGTAATAGGAGCATAGAACCATTACCTTGGATTCTCAAAAGCTAAGGGACGCTAAAGGACAAAACATAACCGAGACCAGACAAAAGCTAAGGGCGCTACAAGTTTCTCAAAACCATCCTGCAAAGACCAAAAGATTCTCAAGAGAAATTTGGAAAGCAACCCGCAGTTCTTCAGTTTCCCTCTTCATCATCTTCCTGGTCAGCATCTAGTTGATCTTCCTCCGGTAATAGCATCAGACGACCAGCAAGGGGGGCTGATGGAGGTTGATGTTGAGCTAGCACTTGATACATGGACTGCAGTAAGCTTTGTACGCCACGAATCAGCTCATCTCTTTGAGTAATGCTGCCCAGAGTCAATAAAGAGCAAGCATAAAAAATTACATCACTATGATGCCGAATAAGTTTCTCTCAAAGCATGTTTTGTTTCTAGCTTTCCAAATAGCCTAGTAAACAACAGCAAGCCCCATCATGTGAATGCTTTTATCAAGCTTCACAAAAGAATCAATCCAAACATAATATTGATTAATAGAGCTGGGAATAATGTTAGCACCAATCCAAAGAGCAACCTACTTCAACACTAGAAAGGATGATCAACGGCCATCGGGCACTTCTGAATGTCTGATTGTGGTTGATGATGCTAGAAGCTACTTGTCAGTTTCAGGCTTTTCAGTTCGCCTTTAGTTGTATCCTGCTGCTGTGTAACAGTCCTCTACTGTATGTGTTAACACTTAAGGTTGTGATCGGCTTGCTGGTTGCTTCTACTATCGGCAGCATTGAGCGGTGTGTTTCTCTTCTCCTCCATTTTGAGCTGGTTGTGAATGTGTTTTCTTGCTTCTATCAAGACACGTAAGCTTCACGCGTTCCCTACATCAGTTCTTCAAAGAGCAACTGCTTGGTTGGACCCAAAACTATACAAGCACAAACTGGTTCGGTCTTAGAATATTACTAGGAACTTTTGCTTGACAGTTTCACTATTAGATGACACAATGAAAATTGAGTAGATGCATACTGAAATGATCTGACTTAGGAACTGTATAGTATGAAGATAGCAAGGACAAAATGATGTCACAGGTTCCTGTCAATTCTGTTTAATAACAAAAAATATTTGCAACAAGCAAAAAACACAAATGACTGCTTTGAATATGTAATTGATATATACCCGTTAGGCACAGCTCTATATTTAAGATTTCTTGGAGCTAGTCAAACATAGCTCCAAAAAAATCTTTAGTCGAGTCATCTGATTTTTATTTTGAACTAAAAATAAAAATTTAAACTACTTTATTTTCTCATACAAATTTCAGATCCAGTATAGATCTTGGAGCTGTGCCAAATAGACCGGCAACTAGTTTCTCTTGTGTGCCACATACCTGGCACTTGTATGAGACACAGAAACCACCTTGACTGCAAGTAGTATGTTACTAGCAGAATCTGCAGCAAAGATAATTAAGGTGACCACCAGTACCAGGGTTCCTAGATTCAAAATTAAAATCGGTCAGTTCTAGCTAGAGTATCTGAGTGCACGATCTCAAAAGAATTTAGAGGCCAATGCTACTATATCAAGTTAAGCACACAGCTGAACTTGTCGAAGGAAAAGAAATTGGCTTATCCACCAGAGAAACTGAAACCAGCCAGTTACCAACATCCTGGTGGGTAGTCATAATTCCCAAAATACGAAAATGAAATCCCTGAGAACAAGATAGCATGGTTTCAAACCTAAATCATCAGTTCATGACAAGTCTCAGTATAGATTCATCACCACTTCAGAAATATTAAGCACATCGATTGTCCTAGGTTTTACTGTGAACAAACCTAGCTTCGGCCCATACTTAGATCAGTGGAAAGCTTCTCTCAGATAAAATAATATGATTTTCCTCATTTCTGTTATTAACTTTCAAAACAAAGCACACCGAGCTAGGCATGCAGTAGATGACAAAATTTGAAAAGCAAGGCGAGTAATAGCCTTACAGAATTGGAATAGCTCTCATATTGTATGCCAGGACAGATGGCTGTGTTGCAAGCACACCTGCGCTGAACTCTGCAGTAGTAGCTGGTTCGCTGAGATCACACTTTCATGAAATGATGAACAAATTCAACAAGCTTTGTGTATACCAACTGATGCCGGAAACTTGGAGATATTTCATCCGCAACGTCAAACAGGTGAAAGAAGGCGCCTGACCAAATGATATAAGATGAGAGATTGCTTACAAGACACATCTGATGCACTAAATGATGTATGCCTAATGCTCCCTATTACCCCAAACATTTCCTAGTTTTCAAGTACTACCTTAACCACAAATTCATTATGGATGCTGCAGATGGAAAAACCCAGGATGCAATTAACAAGCAACATGTTCAAGTAATCAAATCAATCACGATACAACATAATTCATTTGGCAGAACTTAGTCCTAAAAAAGATAGAATATATCTAAAGCTGCCAACTAGCCTGAGATAGAATTTATTTAAGGCTGCCGACTAACCTGAACAGGCATCAGCATGATCAGACCATTTACAATCAACTAACAGCAGAGAATGCGGGATAAGTTGACTTCTTTAGTGTGCTAGTGATTAGTTGCACTAATAAGATAAATGTTTTTAACAATAACAACAATAATTTTAATTTACAATAATATTTATATGTTTAGCAGAAGGATAATTAATAGCCATTTGCAACCGAAAGACGTTCCATCAGGTCTGCTAGTTCTAGAAATGGGTCATACATGTATCATATACATTTTTTTTAAAAAAAAGGCTTAATTATTTGCCATTAATCTAGTCTTCATTGGAGGTCCTTTTACATATGTACAATCTCTTGTATATCAGCCCCTTTAGGGCATATGGAATAGATGCGCTGCACATTTGTTACATGGTAATAGAGCCATCAAAATTTATTCTCGATCCACATCCACCGCCACCGTCCACCGGCTAGACGTCGTTGAGCCTCCACCGGCCGGCAACCACGTAGCTCCATCTCCCTTTCCCTTCCTGCCCTCCTTCTTTTCCATCTTCCTCTGTGCCATCTCGATTGCGCGCGCTACCATGCGATATCTCATGCATGCGCTTGCTTCATGCAAGCCGCTCGTCGCTCCAACCGTCTTTGACTCGGTCGTCATCGCCTCTGTCCTCGCCGCCACCGCCGCCACCGCCGCCACCGCATCGAGGACATCCCCGAGCTTCGTCCCAGCCGCCTACGCCATTGCCGCCCCGAGCTTTGGCTCCCCTGTTATGCCAGCTGATGCGTAGCCGCCTGCTACGCCGCCTGATCCAGCTTCCCCCCAGCCGGATTTGCCCCGCTGCCATCGGATTTGACCAAGCCTGGCCCCCGCCACTTTCTCGACCATTGCCTGCTAAGCGAGAGGTTGAAAGGGGCAAGAACAAGGAAGAGACAAAACTTCTTCATGGTGTCCTACGGAAGTACGGGTGCCATTCCTGTTCCGCGGTGCCCGATCTTTTTCAATGGCATCAACTTGGGGGAGTTCGCGCTTCACATGGAGATCCACATGGGTGGTTAGTAGCTGTGGGGCTACCTTACTGGTGAGCGGGCATGTCCGCCTTATCCCGCTCTTCTAACTCCATCCACTTACCCGCTAGATGCTAATGATGATGCCAGAGCTCCTCTGATTGATGCTTTCGAGGTCGAGATGGAGACTTATCGGTCAGATCTCGCTGTCTATGTGACATGGTTGAGTGAGGAGGCATGTGCCAAAGCAATCTTGTTTGCGAGCATGGAGGTCGATCTCTCGATGTCACTAGAGGGACTCAACACTACACAGCTAATGTGGGCTCACCTCTGCCGCAACTACGAGATTCACAACGAGGCATTGTACATTGTTGTTGTGACGGAAGCTCAGCCTCTTTCACAAGTAGACTCCAATGTGGAGGAGTTCCATCATCATATGTTAGCAGTTTGGCAGTGTCTGGACAGCTTGAGTGCAAAGTTTTGTACCATTGGCACTTGTAGGTGATGTGACCGCCACCAGAGTTAGAGGGAGGTTCTTCGTCTTCATGAATTCCAATCTGTCTTTGCCCTGAGCTTGAGACTATCAGATCGCAGCTGTTGACGCGACGCCTGTGCCTATCGCTTGATGAGGTGATGCCTGAGCTACGAGCTGAGGAGACACATCTTCAAGCAGGGGGGGTGTGAGCCTGGCTCACCAGTCCACCTTTGTCCTGGATGCTCGAGTCCTTTCTTTGGCTCTCACACCTCCTCAGGTGCCTCTGCCTCCTTCGACGCCATAGCCGTCCCCGATGGTGGTGGGGGGTGTCGTCTGCGACTACTGTGACAAGCCAGGGCATTCTGCTCAAGAAGAAGATACCCAGAGCCCATGAGGTGGTTCTAGTCAGTTGGGCTCTCGTTTTGTGTCTGTCGCAGGGTAGGAGCTTTTTGCGTCGTTCCGCCGCCTCACCACTGCAGCTTCTACCTCAGCACTCAGGACTACTGCTTAGCCTTCCAGTTGTAGGACGGGGCACTCTCTCTACTTCCTCCTTTTATGTTTCTATTATCTCTCATGTTCCTAAACCCACAATGCACCTTTTGTCCACAGGTCAGATCACCGATCATAAATGTCGTATCATTCTTGAGGTTGACATTTAGGATCTTCGTACTGGGCTTCTGGTGGGGACTGGTCCTAGGTGTCATGACTCTCAGCGCCTCTGGGAGCTTTATTGGCTATGCCTTCCTTTAGCCACTTCGGACAGCCAGTCATCCAGTTCTCCTGCCTCCTTGTCAGTCGCTTCCTCTACCACCACTTTTGCATAGTGGCATCATCATTTAGGCCATATCTTTGGTTCTAGGCTTTCCACTTTGGTGGGTAGTGGTGTCTTAGGTCCTGTCTCTGGTGACACTATTCTTTATTGTATGGGTTGCAAGCTTGATAAATAGCTACAACTCTCTTATCCTTTTAGTGATTCTGTATTGCAAGCTTGGTAAACAGCTACAACTCCCTTATCATTTTAGTGATTCTGTGTCTTCGCATCCCTTCGATCTTGTCCACTCTGATGTATGGCATGCTCCCTTCGTTTCAAAGGGGGTCACTCCTATTATCTAATCTTTATAGATGACTTCTCAAGATTTACCTGGATTTACCTTATGTCTTCTCGTGGTCAGTTCATTTCCATTTACCAGTAGTTTGCCACTATGATTCACACTCAGTTTAACTCTTCCATATGAGCCTTTTGTGCCACTCTGCTGGTGAGTACATTTCAGATGCACATTGTCATTATATAGCTGACTAGGGAACTCTTGCTCAATTTTCCTATCCTGGTGCCCATGCTCAGAACGGTGCTATTGAGCATAATCAACGTCACATTATTGAGATTACTCGTGTTCTACTAATCTCCTCTAATCTTTCACCTCATTTCTAGGCTGAAACTGTCTCTACAGCTGTTGCCTCTGTTCGTCAGTGGTCCATCTCTCAACTAGACGTCAAGAATGCCTTTCTTAATGGCGAGCTGCGTGAGGAGGTCTACATGCAGCCACCTCTAGGGTAATCTATCCCTGATGGCATGTTGCTTTGTCTGCGTTGCTCCCTTTACAGCCTCAAGCAGGCTCATCAGGCCTAGTTTGAGTGTTTTTCTTCGGTTGTAACTGACACTGGCTTTCAGCCTAGTGACCATGACCCTGCTCTCTTTGTTCACACTTCCTCTCATGGTCGCACGTTTTTTTCTCTGTGTTGATGACATGATTATCACCGGTGATGATTCTAAATTCACTGACTTTGTGAAGAAGTGCTGCAGTGACAAGTTCTTGATGTCTGACTTGGGTCCTCTTCGGTACTTCCTTGGGATCGAGTTCTCTGCCACACATGACGGCATCTATCTTTCCCAAGAGAAGTATATTTAGGATCTTCTTGCTTGAGATGCTCTCACGATCATCGCACGGTTGATACACCCATGGAGCTTCATCTCCTCTCCATTGATGGTGAGCTTCTCATCAACCCCACTCGTTATCGTCATCGTGTTGGAGTCTTGTCTACCTTGAGATCACTCATCTGGACATTTCTCATTCTATTCACATCCTCAGCCAGTTTGTATCTGCTCCCTCTCAGCTCCACTACACACACCTCCTCTGTGTTCCGCGATATCTTCGTGGCACCATTTCTTGTCATCTTTTCTTTCCTTACTTCAGTTCCCTCCAGCTCCAGGCATATTCTAATGCGACTTGAGCTAGTGATCACTCTGATCGTTGCTCTCTCTCTCTGCCTATTGTGTTTTCGTTGGATCCTACCTAATTGCCTGGAAGACCAAGAAGCAGACAACAATTTCTCGTTCGAGTGCTGAGGCTGAGTTATAGGCTATGGCGATGTTGACATCTGAGATCACGTGGCTCTGGTGGCTCCTAGCGGATTTTGGTGTGTCGGTTACAACACGCACTCCTCTTTTGTCTGACAGCACTGGTGCGATCAATATTGCTCAAGACCTAGTGAAACATGCACTCACCAAGCATATCGGTGTTGATACTTCCTACATGAGATCACAGGTGCAGGATCAAGTTGTGGCTCTTCAGTATATGCCTTTCGAGCTCCAGTTAGTTGGCTTCTTTATGAAGGCACAAATAAGGGTTCAATATAGTTATTTCCTCTCCAAACTCAGTGTGGTTGACCCACCATGAGTTTGAGGGGGAGGGGGGGTGTTAGATTTATAACCCTTAGTTTCTATTTGGTTTTGTATAGGGGTCTTTTTGCATATGTACAATTTTCTTGTATATCAGCCCCTTTAGGGCAATAGATGAGCTACAAATTTGTTACATACGCAATCTCAAGTGACACATTAGATCATAACCATTCATTCACTTGATTATTGCAACTCTCCATCCTATTTAACCACAACGCTCTTCTCAGATTTGATATCTCATAATTTACGGCTCGCATTTATAGCTTTCGTGAGGAATAGACAATAAATTCATATTTCATTTGCATGGCATCTTATAATTTAAATGCATATTAATCTATATATACTACTAATAAAAATACCATTTTAGCATATTTGTAGCATGATTGTCGTTCGTTAAGCTAAATCTCATAGCTGCATTTCAAAGTTGTTCCATTCAATAAACTACCACCTGTAATTAATTTACTATCAAAGGCAACAATCCATCAAAAACACTTAAAATAACCTCAAATCCCCCTTGTATATCACTGCATTGTTTCACAGATTCCCTCTTGTTGTTCATCATGTCCACTGCACGTGTTATAATCTGAAAATTATTGTTCAGATTGGACTCAGAATAATTTCAAGTTTGTTTCTAAATAAATTGCATAGTGTATTATCTCATATATGATTCTCTGAGTTCATGTGCTAGTAAAAGTACATATCAACATTATTGATCTTTATATGCTCTTTAGCGACGTAAATTCCACAAGACATCTGAATAGCAAAGTTTAGTTACAATGCTCATTTGCTCAAATTAGCATCCATGTCCAAGATTTATTAGTTGGAAGGCGCTAATTAGACCATTTTCAGTAATTAATTAAAAATCAAATGAAAGGGCAACCCAATTAAAAATCAAATGAAAGGGTCACCCGTGGGTATACCCGCGAACACCCATGGGCGAAGACCGGGCACCAACCCATTGCCCGCGAGTTTACCCATTTACCCGCTGGCCATTTGCACTCATGTGGCAATAGCTAAAGAGCATGTGATGTCAGCTGCCGAAGAGCGTGCATGGCACACTAAAATAGAAACAATGAAAGCAGATAGAGTATCAAAGATGGTTTCCTACGACCCGTCACTGATGGAAAATACATAGAGACGGTTACTAAGGAGACGTGCTGTAACATGACCTCCCGCTTGGGTGTGCAAGAACTCACAAATAGTTTTTAGAAATCCGTGTGTGTATATGACAATGCATTGATGGTTTTGAGGAAAACCCATTTGTGCTATGTCATAGACGGATTTTATCTAAACCCATATGTGTGTTCGGGCACAAGACCCAGACGGTGTTGAGAAAAACCCATCTATGAAATAATCACAGAGGAGTTTTATCTAAAACCGCTTGTGTATTCGGGCACAAGACACACACATGACATAGACGAAACCCATCTGTGATATTTTCATAGACGGTGTCTTCTAAGATCTGTCTATAGTTAAAGACCCAAGTAACTGTTCAAATGTGACCCCTCGCTTCCCACTACCCCCACTAAAGCGATGATAAGTTCAAGAGACCGCTCGTCTCCCTTGCTCTCATGCTCTAGTCTCCGAGTGCCGGTTTGATTCGGACTGTGTAGTGTAGTTGTACTGTAGGGTAAGGGTTTGATTTGATTAGTGTGTAGTGTAGTACGCAATTAACTTGCAGGGTTTGATTCACAGTTTGCTTCGATCTGTGTGTAATGTTGTTGTTGTGTGTGTTGCAGATCTGCATACAATGCCTGAATCACTTTTCAGTGCTATCAAGCACTGGGAGGATAGGGTCGTTCCTATGCCTGCTTCGACGATCCAGATGCTTGGCGTCGATTTCGATCCTGTGGAGCATGTGTTCTTTGCTGTTGTGAAGGGTGACACCGTGGACCGAGTTTATGTTCTGAATCACATTCTTTTGTCCTCTATTCCTGATGAAAATTTCTCTATTGCTGTTCGTCACAATGGAGATCTTTTCGTGAACTGCAAGACTCTATTGAGCCGTCATCACGTACATAACAAAGGCAAGAGATTGGAACGAATATTGTTTGGTTCTGATACATCTAGGAGTTTGTCAGGATGGAGTCTGATCCGGATGACAACGAGGTGTTGTACTAAGACAATTCTTTTGCTGATGCTTTGATGATGCCAAAACGCAAGCATCATTATTTTTCTAATATTGGCCAGTCATCCTCAAAGGCGACCAAAGGATCTAAGTAGATTGTGTACAATGTGCTGCTGATGGGGTTTAATTTACTTTTAGTGATGGTGTAAATTCTGAACAATGTTCTGCTGATGGGGTCTAATTACTTTTAGTTTACTTTTACTTATGTCTATTATGGGTTTTGAACAATGTGTTGCTGCACGCTGAGACAATGTGTTATTATGTGTTATATATGTGGGTTATATATATATTTGTGTGATGTTCTTATATATATGCCTTTGATATTCTTATATGTGTGATGTATATTTTTCTGTGATGTTTCTAGGGTTCAAATATATACCATGTCTGTGTTGAAATTGTGAAGATCAATTCTGGACAGATAGCAATTCTGAAGATTAAATGCGTTCTGCAATGTGTCATAAGACACAGACGGTTACCTATGTAAAACCGTATGCGGGTTTTTTAGATAGAGGCACGCGTTTTCAGATTGGGCAACCAATGTTGTCACAGACGGTACCTTCTAAATCCGTCTATAGTCTTCACCGGATAAATTTGACCTTTAGCCTCCCATAAAGCGATGAGAAGTTCAAGGGACACTGCTCATCTCCCTCATTTGCGCAATCGCTTGTCCTCACCCTCGTTTATCTCACTTGTGCAAACTGCTCGTCGCTGGCCGTAGTCTCTTAATCTTCCGCTCTCCTTCGTCAAAGGTATGTTCAACACCGATCCCTTTCCGCTAGTCTCCGGCCGAATCTCGGTGGTGTAGTGTAGTGTACGGTAGCCAGGGTAGTGTATGGTAGGGTATAGGTTTGATTCGACATCTACGGTAGTGTATGGTAGCTAGAGTCACAGATTTGCATATAGAATTGCTTCTTAGGTAGGATCTTGGATTATTTCAGGTTGTTCTTGGCAAATGATGATCTTGTATAGTTTCATTTTTGCTCGCTCTTCCTGCAATAGAGTGTAGAAGGCACTTAATGTAATAATGGCACTTAGTAGCTTGTGCACTCCATTGCAGGAGAGCGGATTGCTTTTGCTACTGCATATGTTCCTATCCAAACTCTGATGCTATTATTGTTTGCTTTATTAAGTATTTTTTATCTGACAATTTAACTTTCATTTTTGAGATGTTTTGGGTTTTGACGGCATGAAAGAAACATAAGTTTGAGATAATGGAGTATTGTTTACTTTATTCATTATTTTATATCAAGTTGGAGAATGGTAGCATATACATAAACATGGGCTTTACGAGGTTGCTTTACCAATAAGGGAACAACAATACTTCTTACATGCTGCTATTACTATCTTGCAGGACAATGGCTAATTCTGGTCCAACATCATTGATCAAGATCTTCACTTCCTACAACAACCTTAAGATAGTAAGTATATATCTATTCCTCTGTCAAAAAGCCTACATAACATTCTATTAAAACTTATAATGTTTTCTCGCATGCATTCCCTTCTAAATTTACAGATTCCTTCGAAGGAGATATTCATGCTTTGTCAAGGTTACCTCAAGGACTGATGAGATTTTCCATGTGTACCTAACACAACAAAGTATGACACTAGTTCTTAGGAATGGATGGACGGTATTTGTAAATAAGCACAAGCTCGAACCAGAAGATATGTTGATCTTTAAATACAAGATACATGATGACTTCAGCGTGCTGATATTTGACAAGGATGGGTCAGAGAAGCTTTTCCCGACATATGTTCAACAACCTCCACCATCACCACCTGACACAAAGCCTTCTGACCATTCAAAAAATACCATTGAACAAGATACACATTCCTTATACAACATGTGTTTCATACGAAATGTAAAGTGTCCTTACCAAACCAACAGGATACATATGCCCACGTGGCACAACCCTAAACTCTAGGCAGATGGTTACAATGCAGAGGTGTATCGAGTACAAATTCTCCTGCGCCTCTCTACATTTGTGTATTAAAAAAGCAACATGCATACAAACAATTGTTGCCTAGTGAGTACAAACCTTTTCACAATGCAACTGCATGTCTAATTGCACAACTAACAACACCTTAATATACATGGACAAAACATATATGCAGAATACGTCACTGTTTATTTACCATTAAATGAGAGAACCATGATTGTGAAAGACAACGATGTTCAATAGGCTGTTGAGTGTCAGGTCAGAGGAAAGTGGAGGTCCAAAAGGTTGGTCAAAGGATGAAAAGCATTCACAGACAACAACGGAATGACTAAAAGAGATCTCTACATGCTCGAGCCCCAGGGTTATGATAGCAACATTATGATTGTTTACATAACACGTAGTCAGGTACATAAAGTTGATAATAGTTTCTCAAACGTTTATTCAATTATACCCATGTAATACATCTCCTATACATTTCTAAAGTAGCGCCAAGTACGAAGGCACGAAGGACATCCTAACATGTCGTCTTCTTCTAGTCCTGACATGCCATTTTCTTCTAGACCTAACATGCCATTTTCTTCCAGACCAAGGGTTTATATAATTAATTAGCATCATATTATAACCTCCGCACCATATTATGTCTGCCATCAAACTTGTGTTATGTACTGTCTACCGTCGAACTATGTAATGTCATATTATAATCTCTTTTAAACTGTGTAATATCAGTACACTAGGTTTATGTAATATATTTCCATCTACCTAAACTCTATGTTTATATCATATTGAGATTATGTAATGTCCATAAAGCAGCCATGGAGCAAAATGGCAGCGGGTGGGGCGGAACACACAAAAGGTTTTTAAAGAAATCCGTTAGTGCAATTTGACTGAAAGGCAGTCTGTGTCAGATGACACAGACGATTTCTTACAACAACCCTTTGTTACTCTCTTTTCATCATAGATAGATTGTTAACAACCACCGTCTAAGATGCATCACACAAACAGATGGTTCCTTGACAAAAACCGACTCTGAGACATCCAGAGCTGACACGTGTTTAGCTATATTATAGACAGAGTTCTTAGGTAGAATCGTATGTGATACCCATCTATGACGAGATTGAGATCAACGACACTTTTGTAGAGACGGAATTCAAACCTGTATGTGATAAGAGTTTAAGAACTGTCTGTGATAACTTGATCTGAGGTGGTGACAGCAATCGAAGAGCACGTGATAGGGCGGCGGCGTGCCCCACACAGTAATGGGCACACAAAATGCTCACTACGTAAGAAACCATGAAAGGAGACACGCCATTAGTGACGACTCCTCAGTATGTGTCACTAGTGCACTATTAGTGACGATACCAGTGCCCACCCGTCACTAATGTGTGGGCCGGGCTGAGACCCGGCCAAAACTCATCACTAATGAGGGTTCATTAGTGACAGGGAACGAACGACACATCACTAAAGATATTAGTGACGGGTCACATTAAAGTCTGTCACTAATAATTCAGTCATTAGTGACAGGTATATGAGGCATACATCACTAAATGTAGCCTACTCATTAGTTGCAGAACGTTATGAGATCTGTCACTAATATTAAAGTGATTAGTGATGGGTCGTAGTTGTTACCGTCACTGATGACTGACTCATTAGTGACAGGTGTCTTTATCATCAATCACTAATTTCTACGCCGACCACTCCTATCTGCTCGACCACTCTTATCCGCTCATTTCTCTCTCTCTCGACCACTCATCTCTGTTCATGTCCACTCGCCTCCTCTTCCAGCCGCCGCAGCCGTTCGCACCTCTCCGCTGATGCTGCCGCCATCCTCCCCCCTCCACCACAACCCGATGTACACCGTTGCCCCCTAGGGTTAGGGAGATGGATCTATACAGTGGCGGGGGCCGTTGCCGTCACCGTGGTGGACTTGGATGGATCCTGATAACTCCTCCATCGGCTCATAGACCAGGCGTATACTACCCTCTAGACGTTCCCCCACCGGCGTTCCCCCATCAGCCACGATCGAGACCGATCATAGTAACCTCTTTTGTTTCTCTCATTGTTAGGCTCGTAGTAATACTCATTAGGACACAACAATTTAATTGAGTTTATAGTATATTAGGCTCAATTCATATCGTCCTATCATGTAGGTGTTGAAATGTGCTGAAGGGTGACTGAAAGTGTTTGAGGAGCATGGGTTCTTTTTGACTGACTACAACTATTTTCGAATAAAAACGCTTGAGGTGGGCGAAGAGGATTTGGCTTCAATCAGTGAGAGGTTTGCTCAGTTCGATGAATATGATATGGTACAATAATATGTAATTTGGTTGTTTTGATATACATGACTGTTAGCGTGTATTATTTTCATAATTTTTTTTTCTTGTAGGATATTTTTGGTGACACCTTTGCGGCAATTAGCTTTCATGCTATCTTAGATCAAGCCATGGAGCATCTTTGGTTAAGCTTTTATGGCCACGGAGTGGACTTCACTACTGAAGGAAACTTCCCGGTTGATATAAGATTTCATTTAAGTGGAAATGAATAAGCTAATAAGATATTGTTTACTGTCTATAGTAAAGCATCAGATCGTCCATGTCAAGCGAAAGAGAGTGCACTAATTCATGCGCTAATGTATATCAATGAAGTACTAGGATATAGTATTGTAGATTTCAATTATGTTAAATATCAGAGGTTACGTGCTCCAACAAATGCTCAGTGTAATGATGTATGGATATTTGGATAAGCACATAATGTATGCAAAACTATATTGTCTGACTGACTTGAGTTAAATTCAAGTCTCTAGATGTATATTTGTGTTCTTGAATGTGAAGACGGCTGCCAAATCCTGACATTGATTTAGGATGTCATCCATCGAAGTTTAGTTCTGTTCTGTTGAATGGGATCTGTTGAAGTCCTCTCTATTTGCATGCATGCCTCTGTTCTGAAAGTCGATCTCTTCTTGTAGAAGTCATTAGCGATGGGTCTTAGTTTTCACCTATTACTAATATATCATTAGTGACAAGTATCTTTATCACCCGTCATTAATGTTAAATAATTAGTGACGAGTGTCCTTATAATCTGTCACTAAATGTAGCCTTGGCGGCTCTCTATTGGGACCACTCATTAGTGACGGGTTGTTATGAGACCAGTCACTAATGGCTCACTCATTAGTGACAGTTGTCCTTATAACCCGTCACTAATAAGTGATGTTTAGTATTATTTTAATCATCGAGTAGCATGACCAAACAATGTCTATCCACCGTGGCTGCTCAGTAAAGGGGTGATTTTTTGGCGATTTCGTTGAGGCCAAATCAAATCTTGATGATTTGAAGTTGGTGTCTATCCCTGGCCTTTGAAGGTTTGTCTCCTCCCTCTCCTCCTCCTCTTGCTCATATATGCATGGTGGATTCTAGGGATTGAGTTGGAATCAACAATTTTGCTCCTTCTCTCAAATCTTGATATATGTAGATTATCCCCCTTAGTGTACATGCGTAACTTACGTCTTCCATTCGGGAGTGTTTAATTATAAATATGACTTGACAACTCGTCATATTTATAAGAAGATGCTCCCGAATTGTCGACGTACTTTAGACAGTTCGAGAATATGTGGACCGAGTAGTAGGTTTCTGTGCTCTTGTATGGTTTCAAAGAGAATTTCGGTGGCGTCTCCCTATTGTTCTCCAGATACATACCCTCTCGGTTCATTGTCGAGACGTGTATTTGGAGAACAGAGGGGAGGTGCTGCCGAAATTTTCTTTAGAACCGTATAAGAGCATGGAAACCTACTCGGGTCACATATCCTCAAATGGAATTATGACCTATCTTTGCATATTAGAAATTAGTTAGGATCATTCACCATAGATAACATGTATCATATTTGGATGTTAATTGTTGTCTTGAATATCACTAGAACACAGGTACACACTTAATTTAGTTAAATTAAGTTCAAATTTTTATATTTATTCTACCTTCTCTGCCGTTTCTATTTAGAATTAATATTTTTTTAATTTATAGATGGTGGACCAAAGTTGGATGTACCTTGATTGTTGTACTTATAATGAGTACATAAGCATGGTGAAGTCTTTTTGATTGTCGCGGTGGCGGATATGGAAGGTCGGGATAAAACGGCAATTTGGTGTCTATACTGTGATTATAAGAATGAGAAGAAGTTCTCAAAACTTGACAATATGTACTATCACTGTTAAGGCATGGATTCAAAAAGATATTATATTTGGAACAAACACGGCGATGAAGGCCTTAACGAAGTAGAAATAGATCAGATCCTCCCGTCACCGGTGATTGTCTTTAGTCAACCTGTCACTAATATTTTATCATTAGTGATGCAATAAGAGTGACGGGTGTGATAATCGTCACTAATGACTGTTATCACCCGTCACCAATGTGTTGTTCTGGCGTAGTGACCCAGAAGGTGACGTAGAGCCACAACATCGAGCGTAGCGCGCTCGTGGCGTGGATGAACGAGAGAAGGAGGCCAACAGGGAAACCACACCATGGTGGGCAGCGCGACGAGCGGGATCGGGCGTTGCACGAGGCAACGATCTTGGAGGCGCCGGGCAAGGGATCCGAGTTGGAGGCACCGAGCGCTAGGTGTGGTGTTAGAGGTGATGAGGGCGCACGGTGCGGGAGGCGGTGGGGGCGCACGATGCGAGATGCGACGGGGGGAGGGGTTGTGTCGCTGTGGGCTATGCGTGTGGCGGCTGACGGGCTAAGGAATGCTGATTACAGGATGAGATGAGGAAACGAGATTAGGATTTGGAGGATTGAAAGCCCACCTATCAGAGAGCTATATGGGTCTACAGGTTTCATAGGTATGAGTATATCTTACCTATACATGTATTTGTTTACCGTTAAGTAGTATTTTCTACTCACGAACGTACATATAAGTACCAAATGCTATCTGTACCTTACCCTGTTCGGGTATTTTCTCGTGGGTAAATGGTAATTGGGATAAATTGCCATCCCTACTTAGCAACACAGGACACTTATGGCTACCTTTATAGTTGTGTCCTATGGTAATCGGGATAAATTGCCGTACCTTTTATTGTTCAATGATTAACCTAAGACACTTATGGCTACCTTTACAGTTTCAGTGCCAGCGAGCAACCAACTAACAAACAATGACGATCTGCTAAACAAACTAAATAGCCTTGACTTATCTCACTGTGTTCAAGGTGTTGCCGCCGGGTCTATCTCAGCCACTTGGAGTTGTCGATGGCCCGGTTGCACCCTTCCTGCGCAGGTAAGTCCTCCCGATAAACGCGTCCACAACATAACTATATTTCAATTTATATTCGGATTTTCAAATAAAGAATGAGTAAGCGCTAGATGATCTAGCAACTGGATTTCAACGTAGATTAAAAATCTCTTTATTTGGTGTTGAGATGTTGTGAGCAGTCAATAACCTTCAGGAGCATAGGCATGCATGTACCCAGTATCTTCTGAACTAATCCCTTTGTTTTGTTAAAGGATTAGACAATCTTTAACTCTACTGTATGTGGATCCAAAGCTTGGGTTAGCAAGGTGAATGAATAAGAACACTGGTTAATTTTTATCAGATAATGTAAGATAGAGCCACAGCCCCACACATTATCATTATCAACATAACAAGTTGCTCGACATGCTGTCAAGACAATATGCAAAACCACAAATAACAGAAAACGTAAGTGCCATCCAAATATTCATCTTGTTCAGTGTCAGGTAGTATCCAAATACATATATATATATGACATGCAATTAAAATTTAAACCAAACATTGATCCATATGTGTAGTTCATAACTATAACTTAACATGATCGAATTAAGATTCATTAATATATTTTGTAGCTAACTAAAATTTCTGTAACATCTACTGAACATCAATTAAAACTCTATGTGCCATCCATGCAGCAACAGCAAGGATGATCAGCACCGCAGTTTTCTGCACTTACAGAAAGGGAGATGGATGCAGAATTAATGGATCACAAATGATATAGCAGCACCAAAACCAAAAATATAAGCTCGTAAGTTTGGTGATATTGCACAGCTAGTGTGAAATCCTAACGGTTTGCCCGATCAGTGGTTAACCAAGTGCTCTATTCTGCATACAATAAAACGACCATATGTTGCACTGAGCTATTCCCAATTTCCCACATGGGAGATTATATAATGAAGGGCTGGAAAAAACCCGGCCACGAGCGAGTTCGGAAGACAATTAGATGATATTGAGCCTAAGGGTAACTTAGCCCAGATATTATCTCGAAGATTGACAACGATTCCCTCAAATTAAGAACGAGAAACATGCATGCACGGCTACCTGATAATGAACACCAAAGATAAACAGCTGCGTGAACGAAACAGCCAGTCAACCACAAGAGAACTAGCTCATAGCTAGTTCATATGGCTGGTACAAGTGCAATAAGATGCGAAATCCCCAATCGCCATTAAAGACTAAACCATATATCCACGAGCAAACTCCAAAAAAGGCAAATAACAATATAAAGACAATACCACAAGTAGGCCAAGCACGAGGAGGCATGCACGCTTTAGCAGAAGCTAAGGACGAGGGGAAGCATGGACTCACCGGAGAAGAAACATTTACAGATCTGGAAGGCGCCGCCGCCGGTAGCCTCCTTTCCACTTGCAACCAAGCAGATCTGCCTCCAACCACTAACGCCATGGCTGCCTCCCACCAACCTCATGACACTCAGAGCCCCACATGAGATGAGCAAAACAAAAGGGAGAAAGATGCAATTTTTGCTGTGAGATCTTTGCAAAAAAAGGAGAGGAGAGAGCACTCGATAAGTGAGAGAGAGAGTAAAGGAAAGGGAGAAGGGTAGCAAGGACTAGTCAAACAGTGCTTTCCGTTAAGCACATCTGGGAAGGCGACCAAAGAGCTGTGTTAATCCATCACGCGTCCTCTTCCCCCAAGGCTGAAGGCCCTGCTAATAATCCATCATCGGAAGGCACAGAGATGGCAACGAGGAGATCGCCGAGAAAAGAAACGTAGAGAAATTGCCCAGCGCGAGAATCCATGCCTGCATGCGCGCAGCGGCTGCCATAAAATTTAAGAGTACTTGTTCCACAGAGCAGGCCATCGGAATCCGTGTGGGAGACAAGATAAGGTTTCAGGTGGGGACACGGCCAGGCCGGCGCAGCAAAACGAACAGTGCATCTCGGAGATCGATGCAAGAACGGCTGCACGACGCGATTGGTGAGAAGCGACGGAGACGGTCGGGGAGCTGGATGTGGCGAAGCAAGTGCCAAGGAGGGAGCGAGAGAGCTGACAGAAAGAGAAGTGAGCACGCAACAGCAGCTGCGTCTAGGCATTCATCTATCCATCGTCTTTATCTCTCCAGAAGCAGCCGTATTTAGATCCAGTCTGGCCGCTGCGTGCTCACTCTCTTCTGTCAGCCACACCACCATCACCAGTTCACCACCACGCCCCGTCCCGTCGCGTCGTCGACCACCTGCAAAGTGCCAAGCAGACGCAGCAAGAACTCGACACGAGAAGAGAGATATAGAGAGGGATGGAATCAAACCCCGTTACACAAACTCTTCATCGTCGTCTTGCCCGAATTAGGGACGAAGCCGACGGCAGGCGGCCAGATCTGCGAGCGCTATCCTACTAGCTCAGCGTCTTCAATATGGTTCTGCTGGTAGCATACCCATCAAGGAGGGCTTATATAGAGGAGATGGTCCCTAATTACCTTCCCTGTTGTTAGCTTCTTGCTCATGGTGCCGTATAGCCCTAAGGTTGTTAGGGTTGGACTTGAAGAGATAGGGCTCCTGAGTAGAGATGGGAACGAATAGTTCACTTTTCATATTGATATCTATATTTTAATATGAATATAAATATAAATCTGAATATCCTCGAATGCAAATATAAATGGGATAGTTCAAATCTAAATCCGCATTCGAATATCTACTCGATTGGGTTGTATGCAAATATTCTACATGTTTAATGATAAGAATTTTTTTTTGGTGCGCAAAAAATTCATTCACATTTGGAATTAATGGAATTAATTCATTTAAAATACATGTCGAAAGTTTAGATTTTTGGTCAATTTGATCAAATTTGACTAATTTGTTACAATTTGATTGGGACGAAATATAGAAATTCCGTTCACCTCTGAAATTTCTAAAATATTAGCGAAATTTAGTTCCTTGGTTGGCGGATACGGATATTATCCATTTCCACATCCAAATTCAAAGCAATTCAGATATTCACATTTGAATCCAAATCTCAAAAACAAATACATATACATACATTTTAATATCTGTTTTTGAAACGAATACAGATATAAATATACATATTTGTATTTTAATAAATATGAATATCGGATAATTTGGATACCTGCTATCCATTTTCTACCCAACTCATGAGGATGGGATTATATTCGTGAGAATTCGGTGACAATTAAGGATCTGCACATTAGTGCAAAGTTGTATTGCTTGGATTCAAATTGATCAATTAGTAATATTATATTCATATTTTTAGTGTGCAGCTTGGAGTATTTAACTAGAGTAGGTGTAGGTATCTATTGTTAATTTCTTACAATATAACCTTGTATGGTTGTTGACGCCAGTGATTTTTGTGTCTATACACCGTAGCGTATAATTAAATTATTAGTAATCCAATCAATGATCAACACAGATTTTTCTTTCAATTTGTCATGTAAATCGGCACATAGTTTTCTTTTCATTGGTCACGTATATGATTTTTCTTTTTATTTAGCTTCTAAGTTTCCCCCCAATAGTGTAGATAACTTGCTAGCTATAAAAATGTATATTTCATCTATAGACTAAAGTAAGATAACTTCTCAAATAGGTTATCTATAAAATTATCTCTTCAGGTTTTTAATGCTCACACATTATAACTTGTTTTCTGTTATAAACTATTCTCTTCAGCAAGAGCTAATTGTATTCTCTCCTTCCTCCATCACTACTATAGAAATGATTTAGTACGACGCCCCTGTACGAGCGGTTACTGTAGAGCTGTTTGTATAAACATTTTCACAGATAGCTCTAAATAAGAATCGTATGTGATAATGATGAGACGCCTCCGGAAGTGGTGGGACATTTTTATTACAGGCGATTCCCATTAGGAACCGTTTGTAATCTTAATACAGACGGCTCGTATTTAAAGTCATCAGTAATAAAACGAATATCACAGATAGCTCTAAATGGGAACCGTCTGTACTATTCTTACAGACGGCTTGTATTTGGACCATCTATGATATTCATTTTATTACAAATAATTCTAAATATGAGTCGTCTGTAAATTAATATAGACGGCTCTAAACACGAGCTGCCTGAGAAAATGGACAAGGGGATGTAGGACACTTTAGTACAGATGGCTCCAAACATGAAGCCAGCTGTAATATTATAACAGTACATCATCCAATACCTCCATATCGAAGCAGAACAGTGCCGACCGAGTGAAGAACAGTGCCCAACTTTTGGAGGAAGAGGTCGGTGATTTTAGAAAAAAAAAATTGTTAGATTTTGGTGAAAACTTGAAGATTTATTGGTATTTGTTACTCCAAGGTAAGCATTATGTTTTAATTTGGTTTAGATGGTCTAGATTTGGTTTAGAGAGCTAGCTAGATCTGGGTCTAGATTTTTTCCATGATGATATAATTTTGTTCTATTCATTAGATGATGTAGATTTGTGTTCTACTTTAGTCTTAGATTTTGTTATATTCATTAGATGATGTAGCTAATTAATATCTACATCTAGACTTCGATTGTTTTCAAGATGATCTAGATATATTAGTTGTTCTAGGTATATATGAAGCTCAAATTATAGATCAATGTTTAATTATGTATTTTTTAAAAATAAATTTAGGATTTTTGGTACATAAACATAAAATTATCAATAACTATATAGTATTTAACGACAAGTTTTGAATTAATGTTTGCCCTTATTTTTAGGTATTCATGTATATAATATAAGGGTAATCATTAATTATTTTTGAATTAATTGTCATTTGTAAGGTTCATTCATGTATGTATGCATGCATGGTAGCTCCATTTTTCGACGAAAAGCTTGGCTGCTCTCTTTTATTAGGTTGATTTAACATTAATTTACTTCATACGATATAGATAGATCGTGGTTGGATGTACGGTTCTCGTACGAACCAAGGGTATCTTGATGGTGCGATGGCTTTTCTAGCAGCTACCGAGGAGGATCGAATGGAGAAGGGTGTTGAATTGATATATTATCCTTGTTGTGATTGTAGAAATGAAAGATAATTTCTTAGACAGATTGCAGCCCTACAGATCCAAGCACACTTGATCCTGCCTGCTATAATTTGAAAAAGGCCGAGAGAACCGAATTGTGCAGGTGCTTGCATGGTGTGATAGTTCCATCCGGTTGCTCCGCCAACATCTCGAAACTTGTTTAGATGCAAGATTTGAAATTATTTGGCATAAAGTCCCATGATTGCCATGTGTTGATGACACAGATGCTTCCTGTTGCAATCTAAAATATGCAGTTGACCTATCTCCGAGACACAATCACCAAGTTGTGTTACTTCTTCAATACAATTTTTCAAAAGGTCATCGATCCTGAAGTACTTGATGTTTTACAGGCTGATGTGGTGAAGACACTATGTCATCTTGAGAAGTACTTTCCACCATCTTTTTTTTATATCATGGTACATGTTATCATTCACCTGGTGAGAAAGATAAAGATATGCGGCCCAATATTCCTACGTCAGATGTACCCGTTTGACAGGTACATGGGAATTCTCAAGAAGTATTTGCAGAATTGATCTCGTTTGGAGGCCATCATCCTCCAAAGTTACACAACTGAAGAGGTAGTCGAGTTCTGCATCAATTACATGGAGCAACTCAAACCAATAGGTGTGCCCATGTCTCACCATGAGGGGAGATTGGATGGGAAGGGGACCATAGGTAGGAAATCAATCATTGCTGACTTTGCCACGTTATCTAAAGCCCATTTCACTGTCTTGCAACACATGACTTAAGTATCCCCGTATATCTACATGCATGAGGATGTGCTACGCAGAGAGAATCCAAGCCGCACGGAAGCTTGGATCACAAAACAGTACAACTGTAGCTTCAACAACTGGTTGACAGCACAAGTTAGTAATAATAGTTCAACAGAGCATAATATTAGTTGGTTGGCAAGATGGCCAAGTCACACATTCGTGACATTTGAAGTATACGACATAAATAGATACACTTTTTTACTAGAGCACAGGATAGCAAGAGCACGGTACAAAACAACGGTGTGCGCATAGGTGCCTTTCAGGATAAACATGAGGTCTATGCGTTCTATGGGTACATAGAGAAGATTTGGGAACTCGACTATGTACATTTCAAGATCCCCCTATTTTGGTGTCATTGGGTCGCACTCTCGAGTATTAAGGTAAACAAGAACAAAATGACTACTGTTGACCTCGAATGTGCTGCATATAAAGACAAACCATTTGTACTCGCCAAGCAAGTTGACCAGGTCTTTTATGTGTAAGACCCGACAAATCTAAAGTTTCACATAGTCCTTTAGGGAAAAAGAAGCATTGTCGGAGTTAAAAATGTCATGGATGAAGAAGAGTACAACCAATTTGATGATTACCCTCTCGGAGATGCCCTTAACGAAGAACAACTTCCGACCGGGGCCGCTTGCTATCTGCGCGTCGATCATCAAGAAGGGCTGATTGTTAAAACTGCATGATGTTACTAGATTGTTATGTTCCTATATATTGCAATGTAATATGTTAAATTGAATTAGTTATAAATTTACTTAAAAATTTCGTCTCATCAATTTATGGTTTAATGTGTGTTATGACATGGTGTTAAGATCAACAAGTACAAATAAGAGTACAATTAAATTTGATTAATTCCCTCTCTTAGACAGCAACGACCTTAATGAAGAATAGCTTTCGAGACCAATAGCATGTTTAGTGTTGATGTTAAATTTTGGGTTATAGTAACATGAATGAGATCTACACCATTTGATAGTACACATTAAACCATAAATTTACATAAAAATTTCATCGCATTTAGAGTTCATATGAATTATTTATGAATTTTGCAAGTTTTTGGAAAATCAATTGTACAGACTCGTTATTATTTTGAACAGTCTGTAATACTAATACAGACGGCTATTTATAAAAAACCGTCTGTACTAATATCAGTACAAACGGCTATGTACAACGAGCCATCTATAACCATAATATTAGTATAGACGGTTCTTTATAAATAGTCGTCTATACTAATGTTAGTACAGACGGCTCTACCTTATGACCAGTCTGTACTAACAAGGGTATAAATACTATTCAACCCATGTTGCTACCCATTTCATTCCTAAACCCTGGCCACCTCCTTCTCTCACGCTCCTCCTAGCGACATCCCCGCCAACCGTGCTCCTCCCCGATAGCCCCCCTCTCGGCGACCTCCCTCCCAGCGACCTCCCTCCTGACGACCTCCCTCCCGGCGTCCTCCCTCCTGGCAACCCCCCTCTCGGTGTTCTGCTTCTCGGCGACCTCCCTCAAGGTTTACCTTTCCTCCCTCTCTGTTGATCTGGATAGCAAGGTTCATTTATGATTTTGCTCGATGATGAATATATGTGCTGAGAATTGGACATGTTCTCTGAGTATTTTAGCTTAGGCATGTGATAGCTCTAATTGTTTGGTTGAATCAATAGCACCTAGAAGCTAATTAGTGTGTCTCAGTTCTGTTCCTGTATATTGAGCTAATTAGTGTGTCTCAGTTCTGTTCCTGTATATTGAGATGCACCTGGTGGTTTTGTTCTCTATGTGCAATCAGTTCATTTGATCCCTAGATTAGTGATGCAGTTGATTTCAGAGTAAGCTTTACATATCTCATACTAGATAAATTGGTGATCCAATTGATGTTACTATCCCTTTTGCAATTTTTTGTTCAATTTTGTTTCTGTATAAGATATGGTTCTGGCAATGACCTTCCAGTCTTGTTTTGAGTATGTGCACTTTGGCTTGACACTGCAGTACTTCCCATGATGATTCTTTGATCAATGAGAACTTTGTCCAGGTTTTCTTACTAGCTAAATATTTAGGAACATTGCCTAATTGATGATGAATTCTGTCACACCCGATTTTGAGATTAAAATCAAGTGTAAACTATATGTATGCCATGATCAGTTTATTCATACATATAGCGACGTCATCAGTGCATAACAGACACAATGTTTCTTATTACAACGTTATTTATTACAAAATGACCCCACACGGGTCTAAAGGAAAATTACATCACAGCGGAACAGAACACAGCGCAGCTTCACGCTAACAGGCAGTCGACCGAAAACTCCACAAGCCTAGAACTCGGCTTCATCTTCAGGGAAATCTTCAAAAGCTTCACCTTCTGAAACAGCAAGCGTGAGTATTTCCAATACTCAACAAGTGGGGGAAAAATATGACCTGGTAGCTTGAACCAAGATTTCCTATTCTCTAGGGTTTTTTTTTGCATAAAAGCTGATTTTTACTCCTGAACTATGGAAAAGCAAATTTTATTTTAAAAAGGAAAAGATGTACAAAATATTTTCTTTAACCTCCGAGAATTCAACCAATTCTCAACCATGTAAGACATCCACCCGACTAATCATGTGAGGGTCCATACCGCTCATAACCGTGAGCACGGCTGGAAAATTCAGTTTGACACTCTGCAGAGTTTTGTACACTTTACCCATGAGTTGTGATCTTCTCTTTTGCCGGTACCCGCTGGTACCTTACACACTTCTGGGGTGTGCACCAAGAGATCACTACGAGGCTTTTCCAAAGAGTCTCCTAGTATGCACTTGCCCACTGAGGTTTCACCGCCGTACATAAGTGGAGTAACCCTCCACCCCAGAAGCCCTATCTTGTGCCGGGTAGAATTGGGAAGTAACCCTTCCTTATCTACACATCCAATTAGCTCATACAACACTGGGAGAACATCTAATTACTAGGCCAAGCCGTACCATATTGGTCTTATGGTTGTACTGTTGCCATGGATGGTCACTCCACGAACCGGTCCTTAAAATGGTCTGAGCAAGACCGCCAATAACCCCATAAAGGTAGATTACCAAACATCTCCATTCAACCAACCATACCGAGAATAACCCTTTCTTGCCCAAAACCCAAATATCCTTGTTGTTAACTCCCTTAACAACATCAGTTTTCATGTCATACTTCCTATATCAACTTTTAGTTCATAACTCATGATTCATCACCTAAATGCTACATGTTCATCTAAAAGCATGGCTAAGCATAATCATGATGTTATTTTAAGGATGAAACATCTACAACTAACACTAGTGTTTGCTATACTACCTATTTTGTAAAACAGCATGCATATTTGATAAGGACTATCTTTATGTAAAAACTGGGTTCACAACATGGTCAAAACACTTGCCTTCGTCAAAGTGATGCACAGGTCCTTCAAAATCTTCTTCCTGGAAATTCCCGAACTCTTGGACTGAATCGTCTACACGAGCACACATTCATACATAAGAACAGCACACCAAACAGTCCTAAATCACCTAAAACGAAGCTACAAGCAAAAAGTTATGAGCATTTGAAGTTTGAAGGGCTTAACTGCAAATTTTAGTTTAATTCCGAGAATAGAACGAATTATTTTTACGCTGGAAATGTGATTTATGACGTAATAAATATTTATTGATTTATTCTTCTATTAGAAAAGGTTATGAAATGGGTTCATGAGCCCGTGGACCATGGCCTGAAGGCCGGTCCACGGGTCCACGGTGAACCGAACTTCAAAAACAAAAGGGGTTATAATCCTGGCCGTAGAAAGGAGATCGGACGGCCGAGATTGATCCGGGCTCGGTCCGGCGGCGTGAACGGCGGCTGACGGCGGCGTGGTGGTTGGAGCGTGGCCGGAGTTGGCCGAAACGGGCTCCGGTGGCCGGGCTGCTCCGACGAGTGGCGGAAGGGAGAGAGAGGAGGCCGACGAACTTACCCCAGGCTTCGGTGAGGTCGGGGCGACGGCGAGGTAGCCGGCCGACGAGCGCAAGCGGCGGAGGCGGCCGGGGCACGACGGGAAAGAGGCTCCGGCACCAATCAGCGACGAGGAGGCGCGGGAACTCCTCCAGGGTCACTGCGAAGCCGGCAAGGTGGTTAGAGAGGCCGGAGATGGCACATCGTGCAAGAATGGCGGCGGCGGTGTTGGACTCACTGACAATGGCGATGGCAAACCGAGAGAGAAGAAAGGGTGGAGATGGTTGGACGGGGTGCGCAAGAGAACGGCGAACTCAATGGCAACGGATTTTATAGAGGGGAAGGAAGGGAGAGGGACGCACGGCCGGTCGAACTTCAATGCCGGTGCTAGCTCCATGTGACCAGAGACGGCAACGGACGGCTGTTTCACCAAATTGAAGAAGGGAAAAGGAGGGGAAGGGGCACGCGCACGCGGAGGTTCGACACTCGGGCGGGGAGATGAACGGGGGAGGCTCCAATCGAAACTGGCGGCAGCGGCGACGTTTAAACGGGGAGGCGGGCGAACGGAGGTGGGAGAAGGGGAGCCGTCGGCTCGGCTCGGTGCAGCCGGCTCGGCTAAATGGGCCCACCTGGCGGTCAGACAAGGCGGGGGAGGGGGATCGGTTCGGCGGGGAGCCGGCTCGGGCTGAGCAGGGCCCACGGGGTGGTGAAAGAGAGAGGGAGGGCCGGCTTAGCTGACTTGGGCCGCGCTAAGAGAAGGGGCTGGCCCATGTGGGAGGGAAAGAAGGGAGGAGGAGGAGGCGAAGTGGGCTGGGAGAAAAGGATTCGGCCCAAAAGAGATTTTCTTGATTTTCTAAGCCTTCTCCAATTGAATTTCAACACATTTTCAAAAGAGGTTTTAAAGCGGCGAATCCTAGTGAAATTTTGCAAACTTTTTTCACCCAATAAAACCTTATTGCATCTACAACGGCATGAATGCATTTAAACATTTATCCTAGGCCAAGTTAAATTTAGAAATTAATTTCCTATTGAACTAAGTTGCAACACCTGATTAAATTTCTAGCAAAATTTTAAATTATTGCAAAAAATTGAATTTTAAGGTGTTACAAATTCGATAGGAAAATTAGGTTTGCTTGTGGCTTTGTGCTAGCACTTCATTACCAATTGGTTTGTCAGCAGTTGGTAATTTGTGGAGGATCTCTCTCTCTCTCTCTCCATTATTTTGTATGAGTTCTTGGTTCAATAATTCTATCAGACAAAAGAAAGTATGAAGTCATTTCAATGAAGTATGGCATATTGTTACATTTTTAGCCTATTGAGATTACCATCTACAATTGCGCTCCTGGCAATATAGTTATTTCAATCTTACTGATTCCAGCACTCCTGGCAATCTCCACAGTCTTTGCACCGGTCACAATTAACATGACAAAAAGAGCATATAAGTTATTCAACGGTGCATAGAATGATCTACATTGGTGTTTTCAATTCGACCAATGTGCTCGATCATAGTAAGTGTGTCAGCCATTATCTAGCATGGATGGTTATAGTCCATGAGACCATTTATGACAGGTACAGATGCATATTTAGCCAACTCCATAATATCACTGTCGGTGAATCAGGAACCAGGGGTCCCCGAATTCCGAGGCCAGGCCAGCAATCCGCCCCGTGGCGCCATCCCGCGGGGTCACCTCCGCAAGGTAAAAAAGACTAAGTCCCGGGAGAGGGCGCTCGAGGCCACAGTAAGTGGTCCCTGAGTACCCGGGTTCCTCGATGATCTGCGAAGACTAAGTGCCGGGAAGAAAGTGCTCGGGGAGGTAAACAGTGACCCCCGAGCACCCAAGTCCCCCGACGACTAGGAGAACCAAGTACCGGGAGGGGTGTGCCCGGGGTTGCGAGCAGTAGCCCCCTGGGCACCCGAGTACCCCGAGGACCCATTGAAGGAAGTTCCGGGAGAGAGTGCTCGAGGCTGCGAGTCGCGGCCCCCGAGCACTCGGTTACCCGAGGATCCGTACAAGCATGCCCGGGAGAGAGTGCTCGGGGAGGTGAACAGTGGCCCCCGAGCACTCGATTCCCTAAGGACCAAGGAAGGGCACTCTCGGGAGAGAGTACTCGGGGAGGTGAACAGTGACCCTCGAGCACTCGGTTCCCCGACGACCCAGGAAGCCCCTCCATCAGTGGCCCCCACAGGGGTCTAGCGATGAGGTGTCAGCAGGTGAAAGGCCCGAGGCCGCATTTAAGAGCGCGCATGGCCTGTCACCTCCAACTGCTCCCGCCACGCTCGATGTCAGTTCCTGCCATATTCTGGCAGAAGGGTGTGGGGACATTAAATGCACGGGTCCCATCCCGTGTCATCCGGCGCACCTCGGGATAACGTCGCAAGGCCCGAGGTGTTCTGTCTGCTGCGCTGCTGTGGCAGGAGAACAAGACAGGACGGGCACGCCGAGCCGCTCTGCGGTTGCCCGGTGGGCCCTCTCCATGGCGCCCGTTGCTAATGCCATCATGACGACTGATGACCGGGTGCGGGGCTCGTTTTCAACCCTCGTCACTTCGCACAGAGGCTATGATGACTCCCTTTCCATTTATGGTGCCTTGGAACTCGTGCCCTCCTATTCGAGGCACGCTACCGCTAGCGGGTATTTAAAGCAGCCGGCAGCACGGACAAAAACAAGCGAAAAAAGTCTGGAAACTCTTGAAAGCTCGGCAAGCTCTGCACGGTTGAAGAAGTTAAGGAAGTAGAGAAGATCGAGAAGTCCAAGAGCACCCAAAGCCAACAGATACACACAGACCAAAGAACAAGAAGCCCCAGGCTCTAGGATAGACAAACATTCTTGTAACTAGCACATTCCTGAGAGACATTCTCAGGACATTTATAGCATCCACACAGGAGTAGAGTGTTACGCTCCATGCGGCCCGAACCTATCTAAACCCCCAGTGCATTTACTTCATTCCACACTAGATCATTCCACCCTACCAGCCATCACATTCATATTCATTTATTTCTTCGGAAAACATATTCAGAATCATCCCTCCGGCCGCATCTCTAAAAAGGGGTCCCTCAGGATCCCTGCGACAGGAGTTAACCCTCCGACAATCACAATGGTACATTGTAGTTCTTTTAGCTTTGTTCCAATCTTAACTAGGGGACGATTCTTAGACCTAGAACAAGAGATTGTATAATCCATTTATTCGAAAAGGATGTATGTTTGCAAAGGGTAGTCGACTATAAGCCTATACTATATATCCACATCTCATTATCTTTTTTATTTTGTTTCTGAGATCGATATGCATTCTATGGCCACATATATATTCTAAGCTTTCAAATTGTCAATTTGGGAGTTCCTAATAAGCATGTGATTATTCCTATTTTAAAGATGGCGTCAGGAGATGGACTTGAACTGGCTCCGTCCTCTTCTCCTCAACAAGAAGAGAGGGTAACTGCTCAACAAGATGTGGATGCCACTTCTCAGGAGCAAACCGAAGAAACTCATGCGTAGAAGCAAAAGCGAGTTGGCCAAGGCAAAAACCAAATGCCCACGGGTCACTACACCATAACTCACGTCAATGAGGCAGGCATGCCAACACATGCTCAACAAGCTCAGGCAACATTCTGTAGAGTATGAGCCTCACTTGGACGGACAAGGGTCAGGATAATCTACCCAAACTGGAAGGCCATCCCGCAAAGCGAGAAAAGCTTCTTGTGGGAAACAATTAAAGTCCAATTTGACTTCCCTGAAGGATGCTCTTTGGAGGATGTGGAAATACAGACAATAGCCATGATGGGCAAGGCGTGGAAGACCTTCAAGAGTGAGATGTATAATACATATGTGAAGTAGGATCTCATCCTCAATAATATTGCTTGTGGGTACTTGGTAGATCAATGGGCAGAGTATGTGGCGAGGTGCCACTCTGAGGAATTTCAGTAGCAGAGTTGGGTTAATAAGGCATGCCAGTCACGCAACACGCACCCCATAGGCTCGTCACCGGTGGGTACGCGTGCAAGGAGTTGGACTAGGGCAAGGCGGATGAGCAGGTAGCTTGGGAGAACTGCCCCACACCATTTTCACAGATCCTGTAGAGGCAGGCCCAGAACTAGTTCCAAGGAAGGGCCGTGCGCTCGGCTGATGGTTCCGTCACCTTCAAGAAGCTAGAAATCGAGCAAGTGGCCTAAATGATCCTGCAAATTTTGGAATAATCCACTCAATGATCATTCCAGCCATCTCGGGAAAAAAATATACTAACCTCGGCTTTGAGGAACAAAGAGCACCCAGGTCGCACGCGTGGTATAAGTGTTTCCGTTCCATGGAAGTTGGGATTTCCTGACGACGCCAATTCATATAGGAGCCAAAGGAGAAACAAAGCTGAGCGCGAATCAACCGAGCATGAATGGATGAGAATGGAGATTGTTGCTGAGGTCGAAGCAAGGATGAAAGAATATATGGATATGCTTGCAGGAAAGATGGAACAACGGGTCAAAGAGCGAGTACATGCAATGAGGCAGTAGGATGCAGCCACAACACTTGAATCTCCCCTGGCTCAGCACTGGAGCAGCTGCGCATCTGCACCAGATAACGATCTAGATAACATGCTCGATCAACATGACTTCCCTATCGGCGGATTTGAAGGTGACCCCCTGTCGACGACATTCCAAAAGAGGTCCTTAGCGAGAGATACACCGTCGATGATATAGAGAGGGCCACCAAGTGCAAGCTCTTACTACCTACCACTGTTGGCTCCGATAACATCATTGAGGTTGGCACAGGCTTGGTATTCCCATGTGGCGGGGAACAGACAATTCACAGAGTCCCGCTATAGCCTGGTTACGCTAGGGTGTTAGTGGATATGGTCTATAGGAATTGCGCGTCCCTCCCACTTCCTATTCCCCCATAGGACGACGTCAGGACACTTGGGGAGGCCATCCACTCCTTCATCCAGTGGCTGAAAAAGTTCATAACACTGGTTGCCCCACCACCGTCTTCGCGGCCTCTGTCAAATTAGTGTAATCCTATAAGCATCGGTTCATCCGATGAGTGCAACTTTAACTATCTTAGAGACTAGCCGTTACTATGTGGTCTATGCATCGGATGCTCCATTGAGAACTCCAAAACTTAGCAACAAAACATCTGGTGAGTGTAACTCCATCTTTCAAGCCGACCGGCGTCTTTGTACAAATACTCTGGGGAGATCGTCCGTTGAACATCGATACATCCAATGACTTTGCTCCATTGAAACCATCGAACGAACATCAAATCATCTGGTGTGCATATCCATTTCCTAATATCCCGCCTGCATAAATATTGTGATGAAAACTTTGATGGATTCATCAGATTATCCAGTGAGTGCAATCAAACAGGGACTTGTCCAATTCAATCCAAACTTTATCTAGCATCGATGGCTTCTCTTTGTTGATGTCTTGGGTCTTCCTCTGGTATATTAGAGTTATAAACCTAGTGTTCATCACTTACAAAGTAACTAACCTAAAGGCACTAGATCAAGCTATTAAGTCCAAACTGCTCTTCATAGTACGACCAAAAGAAAAAAAAAATATCTACAAAAATGATGCTCTCAATTACATGATCATTTGTCTAAACAATATATCATTATATATTCATGAACCTCTTCTTTGACCTTGATGTTAACTCTTAGGTGTTTGAAACCCCACGCCCATCTTCTTCATTCATGAGACTAAATATTTGCACACTAGTAAACCTTATTAGTCTCATTGATCAATGTTGGTGTAATAGGTAGGGGGGTGCCTCACCCGCCAGGCCCCATGTTTTCATGTGTCAACCGACGTGCGAACACCCTCAAGACTATGACCTCACCTTATGACCAGGACATGGCTCCTGTGACCAGTTCCATGATTGTAGAGCAAATCCTTGCAACTAGCCCCTGCTGCTCATAGAGCAAGTACTCATTATACCAGTCGAATCATATTTAATGTCATCCACTTAAGTGTTTTTCTTCCCAAACACTTCCTTTCGACGAGCAAGGTCGTGGGAAGGCACATTGTGCAGTGACCCATCCCGCATCATTTAATGCTATGGGATGGTCTTGCAGGAGAGCGTGACGGCATTTGGAGGATGAAACAGGGTGTGCTGGATGACCAGAGCGGGATAGGTGTGGCTATCTGTCACCATGATGGACTAGGGGTAGTTGGCTTCGTCAGGTATAGGTCTGATATAGAGTTTGGCACGGTCCATTTGTATGTACACATTTTTCCCTAGGGGAGGACCTGGTTTGTAAAGACACGGAACACATTTTGTAACAAGTTCATCCAATCCATAAGAAAATACACATGACGTAGGGCTATTATCCCACGGGAGGTCTGAACCTGGATAAAATCCTCGCTTTCTTAAGTCCATTAGTTCCGACCCCCAGAAACGCATATCAACGTGCCTATCATCTGGTACACCCCGAATTCATTATCGGGGATCATCCCTCGATAGTTGGCACGTTAGGTAGGGGTGCGTTTTTCGCGTTTTCTTTAGATTTGGAGACTATGGTTGGGCTACCTATGTCCAGATCCATGATGACTACGGAGTCCAATTTCAAGGACCCTGGCCATCGTGAGGTTTTTGTCATGGGGTATGATCCAAATGAGCCTGGTGTGCTCCAAGCATGGGACACCAAGCCGGAGTTTAAGGATTTTGAGACCGAACGTGAAGTTTGCATGGTGGTCAATGCAATGGGGGAAAAATATGACGCTCGTGTCGTGGGAACTGGAGGTGAGATCCATACTGTAGGCCAAGGGAGAAACTAGCTCAGTGCCAGGCATGGAGGTGGTCCTATATTGCCCTAGCAACTGCAACACCATCCAGAGGAGCGCCCACCGGAGGTTGAGACCTTAGCGGCAGCATCTTCAAGGCCATCACACTGCACGTAGAACACGAGCACTGGGGGCTCCCCCCTCACCATGTATCACCGCTCCACGGTCAGCAGCTCAACTACGAGGTCATGACCCCTGCACAGAACTATAGACTATGCGGGTACTTCTTTGCCAATGGTACCAGAGAGTTCACTAGTAGCGCCATGGTTGTGCGATCTTGCCCTCTTGGTAGAGACCATTCGGCAGCAGACTGTGGTGGCTGCCACCCCGTCCACCATAAGGAGTGGACGTGGTGGTGATCAGCAGTGTTCGTAGTGGGCTCCACGACTGGAGGGAACTTGTGCTCCCTCAGTAATAGAGAGTACGAGGAGACCATCACCATATTGGGACAGTCTAACCACTAACCTGCGTGACTTGCTTCACCACCGTGACTTCCACAACGTAATTCGGTGCTAGAGGGCCTCCTGAAAATAGGAGGACCACGCCCGGTGAGAGCAGGAAAAGGGCATGCGGCCTTGTCACTCGCCTTCCCCTTGCAGAGAGACATCAAACTCCTCTGTCCCCTTGCCAGGGCCGTGGGACCGATGGCCTAGAGGAGTTCCTGCAGTATGACCGATAGCCAAATAGTATGACGGCTCGACCAACCTAGAGGAGTTCCTGCATATCTACACCACAATGGCGCAGGCCACGTGAGGCGATGGCAAGATCATAACGAACTATTTCCCGATCGCCTTGATCAGTTCACCTCGGTCATGTCTCATGAACCTCCCCCATGGTTCAGTTCATTCATGGGAAGATTTATGCGACCAATTCATCTCTAACTTCTAGGGAATCTACATCCGACCATAGGTCGATGATGACCTCTACCATGTTAGGCAACGACAGCATGAGTCGCTGTGTGATTACATCCAATGTTTCACCAAATGCCAGAATACCATTCCAAAGATCACGGGCGAGTCCATGGTCATCGTGTTTCGAAGGGGGTTTAGAGACCAAAAGATCATCAAAAAGCTGGCCACCAAGGATGTTCGGAGTACTATCGACTATTCGAGCTAGCGAACAAGTGCGCGTAGGCTACTGAGGCCTGAGAGCATCAGACTAGCATGAAGCAGCAGCCGATCCCTGGGCAGCCCGCCTCTTCCAAAGGGACCAGTTGGAAGAAGAAAAAGAAGAACAAGCACAAGGACGGGCCACCTGACGTCATGGTGGTCGAGCAGACCAACCAACCACGCTGACACTTTAGGAAGAAGGACGGCAAGAAGGGCATAGGCTATTGCCTGATCCACCGCACCGATACACACAACCTGACCGAATTGAAGGTTGTCTGAGGCATCATCAACAAAGAGCTTGGGGGTCGCAAACCCGGGCACAACGACGATGGTGAAGATGGGGCCAACCCATACCAGTTGACTCTGGGTTTTCAGCAATTCGAGGACATGGTCCACCGTATATTTGGGGGTGCCATGACCTATTCCTCAAATAGGGAATGCAAATCAGTGGTCCACAATGTATGGGCGACCATGCTGGGTCCGAGTCCGTGACTAAAGTGGTCGGAGGTACCCCTCACCCTTAGCCAGGTGGACCACCCTACATACGTCAAGCACCCTAGACGTTACCCCATTGTGGTCGAGCCCATAGTGTACTATATATGCATGGGGCGCGTGCTCATCGATGGAGGGAGCTCTATCAATCTCCTCTTCGCCGACACTCTATATGCCCTGCAAGTCCCGAGGAGTATTCTGAAACCATCTCCTCCTTTCTTCGGGATCACCCTCGGCTCCTTGGCCAAGGGGCAGATCGAGCTGCTTGTCACTTTATGTTCGCCGAACAACTTGAGGACCAAGAGGGTCTTGTTCAACATATCAGACTTCGGGACCACTTACAACGTGATTCTAGGGTGACCAACGTTGGCCTAGTACATGGTTGTCACCAACTATGCATACTAGACAATCAAGATCCCTGGTCCCAAGGAAGCCATCACCATTTTGGGCAACCAAAAGATGGTCCTGCACTGTGATAAGAGGAGCCTTGATATGGTCAAGCTAACTCTCGGGTCATAGCCCGAGAACACCGGGTCTAGTTCTCGCCCGTAGAAGGTTCACTTCGTCGCCAATCTCAATGATAAACTCAAGGTAGTATGCCTAAATGACGCCGACCTATCTAGAATGGTCCAAATCGAGGCCATTTTGGAACCAAAATAGGAACTCGCGTTCATCACTTTTCTCCAGACCAGAGCGAATGTCTTTTCTTGAGTCCATCTGATATGCCTGGAGTCCCTGGAGACATGATTGAGCACAAGTTATCCGTGCGACCTGACGCACGACCAATAAAGCAAAAGGTGCGTTGGCTTGCACCCGATTGAAAGCAAGCACTTCATGAGGAGATCGACAAGCTCCCATAAGCAGGCTTCATCTGAGAGGTTCAATACCTGGAGTGACTAGCTAACCCCGTCATAGTCCAAAAATCCAATGGTAAGTGGAGGATGTGTGTCGACTTCATTGACCTCAACGAGGCGTGCCTGAAAGATCTCTTCCCTCTACCCCAGATCAACTAGCTTGTTGACTCGACCACCGATAGTGCTTTGCTAAGCTTTAGATGCCCGTTCGAGGTATCATCAAATTAGCATGTATAAGGAAGATGAGGAGAAAACTGCTTTTGTAACACCCTTCGGGGTCTTTTGTTATGCAAAAATGCCTTTTGGTCTAAAAATGCGATGCCACTTATCAGCGAGGCATTCAACTCATCCTTCGACCACAGCTCGGTAGAAATGGCGAGGCATATGTTGATGATGTAGTCATAAAGATCAAGACTAGGGACAATCTAGTCAAGACCCTCCAGGAAATATTCGACAAGCTTCGAAAGTACCGCATGAAGCTGAACGTGGAGATGTGCATGTTTGGAGTCCCATCAGGGAAGTTGCTCAGTTTCCTTGTATCCAGTTGAGGAATAGAAGCAAACCCTGACAAGATCAAGGCCATCGACCAGATGAGATCCCCGACCAGGTTGAAGTAAGTCTAGAAACTGATAGGGTGTGTGGCGGCTTTGAGTAGGTTCATCTCGAGGATGGGAGAGAAAGCGCTACCACTCTTCAAGCTCATGAAGAAAAGCGAGCACTTCCTATGGATGCTAAAAGCAGAGGCGGCATTCTAAGATCTTAAAAGGTACCTCTCTTCCCCTCCAGTACTAACTACTCCTCGACTAGACGAGGAGCTCCTGCTCTATGTTACAGCTACCCCACAAGCGGCGAGCGCGGTCCTGGTCATGGAGCTTGAAGGTCTTCAATGACTAGTCTACTTCATGAGTGAAATCCTACATGGCGCAAAGGCTTGGTACCCACATGCACAGATGATCTCCTTTGCTTGTTCACCTTCATCTTTTAGCTTGATATCACCAATTGATATATTCTTGATAGAACTTCTCAAGCCTACATTATCCAATTTTTTTCTCTTATTGAGAGCTATTAGTTTCATTAAATTCAACATTATATGTCTCTTCAACTAAACCAGAATTTTGGTTATAGACACGATAAACTTTAAGTGAGAAGAATAACCAAGTAAGAAACCTTCACCACTTTTTTTGTGGAATTTTGATACACGAGCACCTTTCTTTAGAATGTAGCACTTGCATTCAAATACCGTAAAATATGAGATATGTGGTTTTCTTCAAATAAGGAGGTCATATGAAGTCTTCTTCAACAACCGGTGATAATACAATCTATTTGATGAGTTGCAAGCGGTATTAATGGCTTCAGCCTAAAAATTGTTCAAAATATTATATTCTAAAAGTATTGATCTTGCCATATCAATTAGAGTCCAATTCTTCCTTTCAACTACTCTATTTTACTCCAGAGTATATTTGGCCAAAAATTCATGTTTGATTCCCTTTTCTTCACAAAAATTCTCAACCTTTATGTTCTTGAATTTGGAGCTATTGTCACTTCTCACTTTCTTGACCTTGAACTCAAATTCATTTTCGGCTCTATTGACAAAACTTTTGAAAGTGTTAAATACAATAGTATTATCATGTAAAAAGAATACCTAAGTATATATAGAGAAATCATCAACAATAACAAGATAATAGCTATTGCCTCCAATATTTACATATGTGGTTGGGCCAAATAGATCTATAAGTAATAATTCCAATAGTCTTGAGGTTGATATGGAGCTTTTGTATGTATGTGAATAAAATCCTTGTGTTCTTGAGTCCATTATATCCGATCCCCAGAAACACAGATCAACGTGTTTATCGTCCGGTACACCCCATATTCATTGTCAGGGATCATCCCTTGACAATCATATTGATATTAATCACCAAAATATAGTAACTCTATGCTAGGGTCATTGATCTCTTAGTTTTTTTTATCGAGAAGACATATGGTTGGTCTCTTATCAGGGCGCATTTCAAATTTCCCTTAAACTACTATTCCAAGAAATCAATTTAAATTCCTCATCCTAGAGGTCAGTAATAAAAAATTCTCTTCTCTGACTTAATAAGTTTTTTGACTTCATGTTTTTTTCTGAATATAAATTCCTTATCATTTTTTGAAATTATATGGGAATAGAGGCTCTAGCATTTACTTAATAAGTAATTGTTACCTAGGTTCAAGTAAAGACAAGTGTGGTGCTTGACGATACACTCTACCAACCGAGCCAACACTCCCCCTTCTACATCTCTATTAATCACCCTTCTATATCCTCTTTTTGGCCCCTTCACAACTACGACATCTCGCACCCTTCTCCTATATTTATATGGGGAACACTGTTGGTGATGGGTCGCGCGAAAGTGATAGTTTGTGACCACGCGACGCTACCATAGGAGTAGCGAAGTAGCCAAACTTGGGGATAGGGTGTTCGGATTTTTGGGTTCCGAGGTTACTATCTCCCTCAAACCTAGAAATCGGAAGAGAGGCAAGCCAGGTGGGGGCGTCATGTGCGGAGTGGTTAGGGGTGGGCTGGGTTGAGATGACGTGGTGGGTGACTCGACGAGGCGGCGAAACGCCATCAACAACGAGTTAGTTGAGTAAGGGGAAGGGAGGGCACGACGAGTAGCCGCGACGCTGGTAGTTGCAATGGGCAGCGGTAGTGCGAGCAGAGGTGGGACATGCGGTGGAGGGATGCGAGGAGAGGTTAGAGGCTGGAGGAAGACAACATGCTAAGAGGAAGAAGGCAGTAAGTGCTGTGCGATCCCTTGAGCGCAACAAGTCACGCGTTAACCTAGTCTCATTTAGATGTCCTTAATCTGAGTTTTATGCAATTGAATAGCTCTGGTCAAGGGTGCCTATTGCCATCTACCTGTCTAGTTGCTCATCGATATGAAGCACACCACCATTGAGGATCATCCTGCCTCCACTTGGTCATCCTACTTGGACGATGCTATGAACATGCGCGTGTCCATCTCTCAGTATGAGAACACGAAGGGCATGTTTATTTTAAGTTTAATATTGTCACGTCTAACTTTAATCATGTTATAGATTCTTAGACAACTGTTTGATTGACTGTTATAACTATAATCTTTAACTCATACGTCACACACTTAATTTTTTAACTAACTTTATTGCATGTATAAAAAATTTATTAGCAATACTTTTTTAGCAATCTATAATTAGCTAAATTTAAACGTAATAAATATAGTTACAATGTAAATAGACCCTGAGCACGTGACAGCTCGATCACACAGGACGTCTCCTTCAAAAGCAAAACAGGTCGGAGCGAACTCTGGATGTTTCTTTTTCCTAGGGGCGCTGGACGTGACAGCAACACACACAGTGCTCTGCTACAACCATTGTTCGACACCGCGGCACCCTGATACTACGTATGAGCCACAGAAGATCAGAGGTGCCTAGGACGGACGTCCTGATGTCAGGCCCTATCAGGAGCGAACACGTACGAGCCCCGGGACCAGTGAGCATCCGAGTACATACACTAGGCAAAAGCGGGCACTGGCCATCCAATCCGAGTACACGAGGCAAAAGCGGGCTCTGGCCATCCAATCCGATCAGGTTTGCGCTTCTTTTTTTTGCCTTTTCTGGAGTATTTTGCAGGAGCGTACTGCATTCTAATCCACGATCCAGAAAGCACGGCCTGACGGCCACGGCGCCTGAGTCGGTTTGATCCACAACGCAGAGGTATCTCCGGCTCCATTCCTGTGTGCTATTAGTAAGGTGCCTCATGAGGACCTCGCCTTTTTGTAAAGCGGCGGGGTGGCACGTCGGAGGCCCCACGAGATTGCGATGCATCGACCAATGTATGGTGAGCTACCTCGCTAAGAGAATATGCATGTCTCTCTCTCCAAACACATATTCCATCTGTGGGTCAATGGCGAAGAGTGGTCGGGAGTGATCGATCTATGTGCATGCACGGCGGCTCTTTTGTTTAATAATATGTAGTTGTCACGCGGGAATCACTTCCGTCCTCCCCATGATGACGTGATTAATCAGTGAGCCGTAGTACTCCTAGATTGTAATGTGGATCATGCTACTCGTATATTCCTAACTTGATACGGTGTACAAAATTCTGTCGATTTCTTTTATGGCAACATCTTTATGCCCTGCTTTTTTCATTCTGATGATTGATTCTATCTCCAAAAGTAAAAGTAAACATAAACTGTCACATCCTAAAATCTGATTCCCATAATTCATAAGTCAAGTTTTACTTACAAAATTCTACAATTCACAATTTAATACAAACGAGATTATCTAGAATCTAGACTGTGAAAGTTTAAAAAAAAACAAAAAACCTTGATTACTTTTAAAGTCAAGAGAGATATGTGCCCAAGTGGGTGTTCTGTAGACTGTAGATGGCAAACTAGCTACTGTAGGAGATAAGCACGCACAAAAATGGCAGGATGGATCACAGCCTGACCAATCTCCGGTGCGCTTTGAGAGAGATGCATGAGCACATGACAGCATGAGCACGCTGCGCATGCATGCGTATCGTATGCAGCAATGGAATGTTGGTTCTGATATGGATTTACTCCACAAATTAACCGTGTCCCCACACTTACTGCTGCATGATGTAGCATGGCACCTAGTTCCATGGGTAGTGTAGGTACTCTCTCCGCTTTCCATTGTCTTGCAAGGCTATGTTATCTGGGATGCCATCAGCAAAAGAAAGCAATGACAAGCCGTATCCAAAGGTTTGCAGAATCAAAATACGGTCATGCATTCAGATTTTGCTAGCTGCCTTGAGTACTCCACGAGATCTCAAATGCAAAGACGTCACAAATTCGCCCATTTTTAGATAAGCAAGCTTTATTTCAAGATAAAATATTGTTTTAGCTTCTACACCTCAAAAATGTTGATGCATCGAGCCATTACATAAGGAAAAAGTAAAAAAAAAATGAAGAGAAAAAACTAAAACTAGGTATGCACAAAGCAACAGTACTGAGCCTTAAACTTAGACTTATAGCTACAGCTATTGTACACTCCAAAACAAAAATGCTTGTTTGATGTTATTTCCACTATATACATAAGTATACCTATGGCCTTACATCATAGATTGAGAGGATCTTGAAGACTCACAACACCCAATATCCTCCTGTTAATAGGAGGCGAACAACAAGGCATGTAAAGCATTTCGATAGTCGAGCATAGCCTCCGACAACCGGTCGGATACTGGCCATACTAAAGTTGCGCACAACCAACCACCAACCACCAACATTAAACAGTGACGAGCAACCGCCTAGCACGACCAACCAACAACCCGGTCGACAAAGCCTTGAGCTTCCATTGAGCACCTTCTCTCCAAGTGAAGTCCAACAGCATGGGCAGGAACTCCAAAGCAATGCCTCCAAGAAGGACATGACTCACGACATTTTCATCCCTCGATCCGACATGAGATCTAGATTTTCACCCGCATAAACCACATCAAGTTACTACTTGTTGGTCACTTAAGGATGATATTCTCTCATAAATTTTAAAAAAGGTTCAAAAAACACTCATTAGTCACTGCACGAAACTGGATCACCATAGCGTCACTCGACTACCACTATGCAGATTACCGTCGCGCCGGACATGGTCACCACACAGATAAGGACACTGCTACACCGAATGCAACCTCTACTTCACGGGCCTAGCCACCACGGCACGGACCAATCCACCGCCACACTGAACTAGGCCACTGTCGCCGCACAATCACCACCAAGGAAGGCGTTAGGGAGGAAGAAGAGAGGGGGAAGAGGGATGAGAAGGTCACGGACGAAAGCCGCTTGACTCCACTGCTGGTTGTCACCACAACTGTCGGCTAGTGGCCAACTAGGGTTTGGCGTGGGGGTGGTTGGGTGGGGTGCTGCTTGGGCTTGATTTCTCTAGAGAAGAAAAGAATGATTTCTGCATAGAAATCCTTTCATTTCAGAGAGTTGCATAGCATAACTCACTTATAATCCTTGTGGTGGAGTCTGCTCATCCGTGTTTGAGTTCTAGACTTAGCACATATACTCATATTTATAAAATAACTATATATATTTTTGACATCTTAACATCATGTTAATATAAAGACTGGAACGTATACTTCTTTCATGCTACCTTAGAGCCATCTCTCGTGCTCTTATCTAGGGCGAAATTTTTGGTGCAAAAGACCAGCTGTGCGCAAACGTGCAAACGACCTAGCCCAGCCCGCCCATTTTCTTTCTGTTGAAAAGAGCGTCCTGGGCTAGCCAACCCGCTTACCTGGGCCGTCCGCCGCTGCTACTCAGGGAAGGAAAACGCACACGCACCCGAGATGACGGGCCCTCTCCTCGCGTTATTGCCTGCCGGATTGCCAGGAAGGCGGGAACAACGGACGACGCCCGCCCCCCGCTGCTACGCAGGGAAGGAATCGCATAAAAGCGTTCATGGACCAGGCCCCGGACGGGGTAGAATAATTGGAGTTCGGTTTTGATCACACGGTAACAGACAAATAATGCGTACTGTGGATGGCTAGGATCGAGCCCTGGGGCTGAGGGCCTCTACCCTCTAGTCGCAAGATCTTCGTAGGAATTTTGGAGTATCTTAGTTCTTAGTTTTTGTCTTCCTGCAGGATATAGTATAATATGCAGGCTCTTGTTTGATTTGTTGAAGGACTCTTTCAAGTGAGGAGTGGAACAGATAACAATATTTGAACAATTGAAGCAGATCATGACTAGATGCTAGCAATACATGTTTGGGAGCTATGTTGATGCAAGGGGAAAACCTATAGCCTTTTTTTTCGCAAATAAGTGGTTTTCTTGTAGTATTTCCAAAGTGATCCTCAGATGCTCCTTTTCACTCACTATGTGAAAAAAAGTTATTAGTGACGGATGATAACTGGCATTAGTGACTGGTCTTGTACCCGCGTCACTAATGATAGGTCATTAGTGACGGATGATGACCCATCACTAATGTTCAGTCATTAGTTACAGGTCGTAACCGTGACCCGTTACTATTGATCGAATATTAATGATGGGTTGTAATTTTGACCCGTCGTCACTAATGACCGATGAACATTTTTCGTATTTTTTATAAAAAAAAGTCAAAAAATATTTTTTCACCCGAGCTATCCCAACGTAGGTCCATCCCATATGCCTCACAAGCCACATTTTTTCACATTATTTTCAAGTTTGTGCTCTATGGAAATCGAACCCACGACCTTCTCCTCGCGTGTGTAGCCACCTTACCACCTCTGCTATCACGTAATAGTGGTAGAAATCGGATATTTTATCCTTTTAATCTTCTTTGCCAAAGGTCATTAGTGACACGTCATAAGCATGACCCTCACTGATGACTAATTTTACCAAATTTTATCGAGGATTATAATTTGGTAGGTGACCTGGAGTAAATTCGGTAAAACAGGCATAATTTTTGCATACGGACTCTGATTTCGTTATTTTTTTACTCTACGAACATCTTGCTTCTCCCCAACTTTGTTAGGTTCGAAAAAAATTTCGAGGCCAAAAATGGCTTGGAAGATGAGTTCTAGTCCCCAAAAATTTCTGCATCATTTTCGGAACACGTGTTTATGTCCATAGCACACCTTACCTCAAACTTGAGCATAAATGTACAAATAGTCCTATTCTAGTGCTATTGTGGTGAGAAAAAATAAGAAAAAATAAAATAAAAATAAAAAATATTTGCGAATACCGTCATTAGTGACTGGATTACAAGTTGACCTGTCACTAATAACTGTCCTGGGACGACCTGTCACTAATAAGTAAATTATTAGTGATGGGTCATAACTTGATTCATCACTAGTGATTAACCTAGAACGACTCGTCATTGATGACTTTATCATTAGTGGCGGGTCACAACTTAATCCGTCATTGATGATCTAGTCATCAATGACGGGTCACAACTTAACCCGTCATCCGTCATTGATGATCTAGTCATCAGTGACGGGTCACAACTTAACCCGTCATCCGTCATTGATGATCTAGTCATCAGTGACGGGTCACAACTTAACCCGTCATCCGTCATTGATGATCTAGTCATCAGTGACGGGTCACAACTTAACCCGTCACTATTATCATCAGTGACAGGTCATGTTACGACCTATCACTAATGACCACTCATTAGTGATATGTCTATATCTGGTACTGATCAGAAGGGACATTAGTGACGCGTCTTTATTAGAAATTTTTTCTCATTTATGCAATCAATGTAAGGATAAGACATAAATTTCTCATTCTTATTCAACATATCTGTCTCAACAACACGCATGAATCGAGATATGGCATTAGAGGAACTCATCACAAGTACAATTCTCTACATACATCAAACTTCGGTCGGTCATCTGTAATTTTCAAAAGTTAACAGTTATTGAATTTTAAACTTAAGGAATTGTTTTAAGTGCAAATTTTAGAGTCAATATAATAAAACTGAACTGGAACAAGACAGTAGGTGTATTTATAATAGAAGCTTAAACACAAGCTCAAATATTTTTAAACTATGGTTCTATCAACCTACCAATTCGGAGCTAAAGAAAGTAAACTTTAACCTTTATAAATTCCAATAGAGGGAGCTTGCACAAAGGAAGCTTACACTGTATAGTCGAATAGAATGCAAATATTTGAACGCAATGGTTTGGTGAATCTAGCTACCAATTTGAAGCTAAATTAGGAAGGTAAATACTAACCTCTAGATATTCGAATAGAGCAAGCTCGCGTTCCAAAAAAATCACCACCGTAGAGAAAGCTCAACCCACTGTCTGAAGACTCACGCACGAGTCTGTCTAAAAAACTCGTGCCAAAAGGCTCTATCTTAAAACCAATAATTACAGAACACGGACAATTATTAGAATGATCCATTTATATATTCACCTTCGTGAAGATGATCTTTAAGTATAGACGGTTTATTATTTTCATTTGTCTGTATCTACCAAAGAGATACAGACGAATTTTAGAAGAAACCATCTGTGACAATGTTACAGACGGGTATCGTAGAGACACATGTGGATTTAAAAAATTATTTGTGCCTCTTGATACACCTAGATGATGGTCATATTATAGACACGTATACCTTAACAACCCATGTGACTATTTTGACAGCGATGTTTATAAGAAACCATCCGTGACACTCCTGCTTTTGTTGCTTTTGTTGTTTCTGTGACAGTATACCTTTATCCCTTTGTAAACAGCCCCAAAAATTTACATGACGGCTTCGACAGAAGAACGTACAGTACAATGGAGAAGACAATCTATACATGGTAAGCAAGCAGTACCAGTGACAACGTGCGGTGTGCTCCTCTTTTCCTCCATTTTGAGCCAGGTTGTGAATCTGTTTTCTTGCTTCAATCAAGGCACGCAAGCTTCACGCGTTCTTTGGGGGGGGGGGGGGGGGTCGATGGCCCGCGCTACCTCAGTTCTTCAAAGAGCAATTGCTTGGTTGGAACCAAAGCTATACAAGCACAAACTGATTCGGTTATAGGACATTACTAGGAACTTTTGCTTGACCGTTTCACTATTAGATGACATAATGAAAATTGAGTACCTGCATACTGGAATGATCTGACTTGGGAATTGTATAGTATGAAGATAGCAAGGACAAAAAATATGTCACAGGTTCTTCTGTCAATTTTGTTTAATAATAAAAGATATTTGCAACAAGCAAAAAACACAAGTGACTGTTTTCAATATGTAATTTATACATAGCTAGTTTCACTTGTATGCCATATACCTGGCACTTGTATGAGACACAGAAACCACCTTGACTACAAGTACATTACCTGCAGAATCTGGAACAAAGATAATCAAGGTGATCACCAGTACTAGGGTTGTAAAAACTGTAACCAGAAATACCGGCGGATTTCTGGATTCAAAATTAAAACCGGTCAGTTCTAGCTAGAGTATCTGAGTGCACTATCTCAAAAGAATTTAGAGGCCAGTGCTACTATATCAAGTTGAGGACACAGCTGAACTTGTCAAAGGAAAAGAAATTGGCTTATCCACCAGAGAAACTGAAACCAATCAGTTACCAATGTCCTAGTGGGTAGCCAGAATTCCCAAAAACGGAATGAAACCCCTGAGAACAAGATAGTGTGGTTTCAAACCTAAATCATCAGTTCACGACAAGTCTCAGTATAGATTCATCACCACTTCAGAAATATTAAGCACACGGATTGTCCTAGGCTTCACTGGGAACAAACCTAGCTTCGGCTCATACTTAGATCAGTGGAAAGTTTCTCTCAGATAAAATAATATAATTTTTATTTTCCTCATTTCTGTGATTAACTTTCAAAACAAAGCACACCGAGCTATGCATGCAATAGAGAAGACGAAAATTGAGAAGCAAGGCGAGTAATAGCCTTACAGAAATGGAATAGCTCTCATATTGTATGCCAGGACAGATAACTGGGTTGCATGCACAGCTGCACTGAACTCTGCAGTAATATCTAGTTCGCTGAGGTCATACTTCATGAAATGATGCCGGAGACTTGGAAATACTGCATCCGCAACTTCAAGCAGGTGAAAGAATGCACCTGACACATTGATATAAGATGAGAGATTGCTTATAGGACACCTCTGATGCACTAAATGATGAATGCCTAATACTCCCTATTACCCCAAACATTTCGTAGATTTCAAGTACTACCTTAACCACAAATTCATTATAGACGCTGCTGATGGAATAACTCAGGATGCAATTAAAAAGCAACATGTTCAAGTAATCAAATCAATCACGACACAACATAATTCATTTGGCAGAACTTATCGTCCTAAAAAAGATAGAATCTATCTAAGGCTGCCAACTAGCCTGAGATAGAATTTATTAAGGCTGCCAACTAACCTGAACAGGCATCAGCATGATCAGGCCATATACCATCAAGTAACAGCAGAGAATGCGGCATAAATTGACTTCTTTAGTGTACTAGTGATTAATTGCACTAATAAGATCAAGGTTTTTTTAACAATAACAACAATAATTTAAATTTCCAATAATATTTATATGTCTAGCAGAAGGCTAATTAATAGCCATTCGCTACCGAAAGACGTTCCATCAGGTCTGCTAGTTCTAGAAATTGGTCATACATATATCATACACATATAGTTTTATAGTAGCCTATCTCAAAAGAAATTATTAATTAGATATATTTTGCAAGATCATCTACCACTCACAGAATCAGTATACTGAAAACAAAAGAAAAAACATTGAATCAGCTTGATTAAATAATCAAGTCGTACTAAAAGAATTCTGAATGAGCAGAGATCAATTAATTGTCAGAGCTTCTAAGTCTGTTAGTTATCTAGAAATCGGTCAAACAGGTATCATATGCACAGAGTTCTATAGTAGCCTATCTCAAAAGATAAAATAAAAAAATGATTGAATCAGCTTGATGAACAATCAGTCAAACTAAACAAAATATGAACGGACAGAGATTAATAGTCAGAGCTGCTCTCTTCAGGCGCCCCGTGCATATAGGTGATAGGCATGTGAGTGGCTCATGTAAACCAAATTGACCCGTACTCTTAGAATTAGGCTGCAATCATATGAGCTTATGTAAGTTTTAATCTCTTCCACTACATTGTGCAAATACAACAACTTTAGCAGGAAAAATACGTGAGGTTTTAATCTGTGCACATTAAACTCTAAAACAATTTCAATTCATACAATTAACACCCCCTTCCAAAAAATAATAATAATTCAAGCCCCTCTAAGTATATGTACATGTATAACCGAACCTTTGAGGTTCTACTTACTTTATTTGTGTCACCATACTATTCGATTTTGTTTAATTAGGAATTTCTATCACTCTGAAATGTAATTCAAATAAGACATACTGAGAAACTAAAACTACCTTTCATTCCAAATATGCGTCATCATGTCAAACCTATGCTCCAGAATTAAGGTAATAGTATATTAAATGACCATGTTGCCCTTCAATGCTCACCATACTTGATAAATTTGTCTCTTAAATACACTAATTGAATTGACAACATTTATCTAGAAATGGTATAACGAGAACAAGAGAAGAAAAGGAGCCACAAACATGAAGACCTGACTTATATTTGGGGAAGAGTGATGTGGCTAAAATGATCTATCTTTGGATTTGAGGGAGTACTAAAGCTTCATAATGTGGTTTTGGGGTAAAAACACTAACATGATGTGTTGTCTTAAAAAACAAAACTTCCAAAACTTCACCGGCCATTTTGGTGGGAAATTTTACTTTAAAGAATGTTAACAAGTATAGATAATAACTATTTACCTTATTTACACGACTTTCAAAATATCTTTATCAAAATTCTTTCCACACTTGTACACACCCTCAAGTGACACATTAGATCATAACCCTTCTGTCACTTGATCATTGTAGCTCTCCCATCCTATTTAATACCACAGCATTGTTCTCTGATTCGATATCTCATAATTTACAGCTCGTGTTTATTGCTTTCGCGAGGAATAGACAATAAATTAATATTTCATTTGCGTGGCATCTTATAATTTAAATTCCTATTAATCTATATAAATTACTAACAAAAATACTATTTTAACATATTTGTAGCATCATTGTTGTTTGTTAAGCTAAATCTCATAGCTACATTCCAAAATTGTTCCATTCAATAAACTATAGCCTGTAATATTTAATTTACTATCAAAGGCAACAGTCCGTCAAAAACACTTAAAATGACCTCAAATCACCCTTGTATATCACTGCGTTGTTTCGCAGATTCCCTCATGTTGTTCATCATGTCCGTTGTACATGTTATAATCTGAAAACTATTGTTCATATTGGACTCAGAATAATTTCAAGTTTGTTTCTAAATAATTTTTAGTGTATTATATTTCATACATGATTCTCTGAGTTCATGTGCTAGGAAAAGTACATATCGAAATGATTGATCTTTATATGCTCTTTAGCGACATAAATTCCACAAGCCGTTTGAATAGCAAAGTTTAGTTACAATGCTCGTTTGCTCAAATTAGCATCCATGTTCAAGATTTATTAGTTGGAAGGGTCTAGTTAGACTATTTTCAGTAATTAATTAAAAATCAAAAGGAAGGGCTACCCAATTAACTAAAATTGAACTCAATTGCCTTGATTGTACAAACAGATTGGTTGAGCGGCTCAAGTAAACATAATGACTCCACAGACTTGGGAAATTAATTATGCAATAGCTAGCTATTTATATCGAATGAATGTTTATGGTTAAATGCATAATTTGGACAAACCATCCAATATTTTCATCTATTGAAGTATAATAACATCCTTGCTGTTGATTTGTAATTTCATTGCATGTATAGTTACCAATAAGTTCCAAGGGGTACATCCACATACTCTTATGGTGATGGCGCAGGCTATATATGTTGATCATATAGTACAAATGGTGGTTTATTATCAAAATGTTAAAAACACAAACCTGCTAAAAGGATAGAACTACGCGGTTAGAAAATTTCACGTTCCATAGGTATGAAGAATATATCCATATTGCTAGAAACATACTAAATGAATTCAATAGAATGCTGATTTTAGACATAAACACTCAGGTAGCATTGGTGATGGAAGGTCCCATTGATGTGGCGTGGTTTCAGAGAACGTAAAAATTAACAACAAATATCATATATAAGTGCCATACAAATATACATCTTGTTCAGTGTCAGGTAGTATCCAAATATATATGACATGCAATTAAAATTTAAACCAAACATCTATCCATATGCGTAGTTCATAACTACAACTTAACATGATCAAGTTAAGATTCATTAAATATCTTTTGTAGCTAGGTAAAATTTCTGTAACATCTACTGAACATCAATTAAAACTCTATTTGTCATGCATGCAGCAACAGCAAGGAGGATCAGCACTGCAATTTTCTAAACATACAGAAAGGGAGATGTATGCAGAACTAATGGATCACGAAACCAAAAATACAAGCTTGTAAGTTTGGTGATATTTCACAGCTAGTGTGAAATCCTAACGGTTTGCCCAATCAGTGGTTAACCAAGTTCTCTATTCTGCATACAATAAAACGACCATATGTTGCACTGTGCTATTCCCAATTTCCCACATGGGAGATCATATAATGAAGGACTGAAAAAAACCAGGCCACGAGCAAGTTAGGAAGACAATTAGATGTTATCTCGTAGATCGACAACGATTCCCTCAAATTAAGAACGAGAAACATGCATGCACGGCTACCTGATGAACACCAAAGCCAAACAACTGCGTGAACGAAACAGCCAGTTAACCACAAGACAACTCATAGCTAGCTCATATGGCTGGTACAAGTGCGATAAGATGCGAAATCCCCAATCGTCATTAGGGACGAACCATATATCCATGAGCAAACTCCAAAACAAGGCAAATAACAATATAAACACAATACCACAGGTAGGCCGAGTACGAGGAGGCATGCACGCACTCTTTAGCAGAAGCTAAGGACGAGGGGAAGCATCGACTCACCGGAGAAGAAACATTTCCAGATCTTGAAGGCATCGCCGCCGGTAGGTGCCCCCTTTCAACTTGCAACCAAGCAGATCTGCCTCCCACCTACCTCACAACACTCAGAGCACCACATAAGATGAGCAAAACAAAAGGGAAAAAGATGCAATTTTTGCTGTGAGATCTTTGCGAAAAAAAGGACAGTAGATAAGTGAGAGTGAGAGAGGCTAAAGGAGAGGGAGAAGGGGGTAGCAAGGACGACAAGTCAAACACATCTGGGAAGGCGAGCAAAGAGCGGTGTTAATCCATCACGCGTCCTCTTCCCCCGAGGCTGAAGGCCCTGCTAATAATCCATCATCGGAAGGCACAGAGATGGCAACGAGAAGCTCGCCGAAAAAAACGTAGAGAAATTGCCCGGCGCGAGAATCCATGGCGTGCATTCGCGCAGCGGCTGCCATAAAATTTAAGAGTGCCTTATTCCGAAGAGAGCTCACAGAAAAAGAAGTGAGCACGCAACAACAGCTGCGTCTAGGCATTCATCCATCCATCGTCTTGTATCTCTTCAGAAGCAACCATATTTAGATCCAGTCTGCCGCTGCATGCTCACTCTCTTCTGTCAGCCACACCACCATCACCACCACCACCACCAACGCCTCGTCCCGTCGCTTCGTCGACCACCACTGCAAAGTGCCAAGCAAACGCAGCAACTCAACACGAGAAGAGGGGGATAGGAACCATACCCCATTACACAAACTGTTCATCGTCGTCTTGCCCGAATTGGGGATGAAGCCGGCGGCATCCCTGTTCTTGCTCATGGTGTCGTATAGCCCAAAGGTTGCGGTCGGACTTGGAGAGATAGGACATTAGGACTCATGACTGATGAGGATGGGATTCGGTTCATTATTTTTGTATTTCAGCTAAGAATATATTGTGCTACTTGTTGCGATGGATACTAGCTCGTGAGAGAACTCGATGACAAGACGGCTCTTACTCACTTCCCAAGAGAGGGTCCGTTGTCGATTCATTCTTACACTTATCACGTTTTTCTGTTACGGTCGGCGTAGCATATAGTATTAGATTCACCTTGATTAGTCTGTATTAGTATATCTACATTTTAATATATAGCCTATTGTATTTTTTGATATGTACTGATCTCTGTTATTTTTTATAGAACGATATTGCAAGTGGTCAACACACGTCACGCTATCCATAGAGTAGTTTTTTTTTTTAAAAAAAAGACCACTAGAGTGGTTATGTATAGTTTATAATGATCTAATTAATGACTGACTAAATTTCTTCCTATTGGCATTATCCATGCATATCCATTATTATGCTAAAGGCAAAGATAATAAATGTATTTTCAGTGAAATTAACATGATTTTTCATATATTAGCTTTTAATACCAATCTTCTATTAGCGTTACATACTTAGCGGCATAAACCATCATGTAAACCTTTACACCGGATGGTTCCCTAATCAATACTATCTATTAACGGTGGTGGAATCGGTGAGCTCTCAGCACCCCTGCTGCTGTAGCTACTGTAGCAGTGGCCTTGTGTATGTACGTGTGTATATATATATATATATATATATATATATATATATATATATATATATATATATATATATATATATATATGTGTGTGTGTGTGTAATTTTCTTTTTTGAAAATTCTAGAAAAATATCGAAATGAATTAGTTACATTAATAAATCGGCTGGAGCATTACTCGTTCTCATGGTACTACCACGGTGTCCGATTAGCCTCGCTAACCACCAACTTTGAAAATTCATGATCTCTCCACTCTACGGACACTGGAGCATTACCCTCCTCGTCAAATGAATCCCAATCGGCAACGGCTTCCTCCAGCTTTTGATCCTCCAAATCCATCTCTTCAATTATGCTAGGGATATGCTCCCCCTCATCGGCTACACCCATCGGTTGCATCTCAGGAATATCCCCAACATCTGCCCTGGTTCTGACATTTATCGGGTCTAATTCATCTTCCACTGCCTCACTTGGTCCCGCTACTGCTTCCGTAGAATTCACCTCCGTTTGATCTTTCAGGTACGCCTCAGCTAACAAAATCAGAGGCAGACCACGTTCACAAGATATATCTATATACTGCTTCTAAGTTGATATGGCTTCGATCGGAACCAGCTCGCCAAAGTATCCATGACTAGCACGGCTGAGGATAGCTTACAGCTTAAGATCATGTTGCTGTGGATCCAGTTGGAAAAACCGCATGAGTCGCTTGCACACACCCGCAATGGTCCTATTATTAGCTTTACTAATACCCTTCATGACATGATGAAATCCAGACAGATCTACACCGTTAGGACCGTACCTAATTTCACCCTCACCATAATATATCTGAAAAATTAATTTATCTGCCATCCCTGGAAATATCCGTAAATATAACCAATGTTAAGACCGATGAACTATATTTCTCAGTATCGAAAATAAAAAATTTACCGACACCGATTCATACGTAACAATAGGTTCTTCAATAATACCCCTACCCAAACTTACCTACAAATATTACTCTATACAATCTACATTTAATAGCTATCCTACTATGTTAAAATTAATATTCATAGTATACTACCATTTTCTAAACGCTACATCCTAAGTCATACCATTATTATACAGTGCTAATTCCTATGTCACACAATACTACCCTACAATTATTACTCTATGCAATCTACATAATTCAAAATTAACATACTACAAATAATATTCTGTATTTCATTGCTATCCTACCATGTCGTAAGTAAAATTGACAATTTTCTACTAAATACAGTATTTTCTAAATTCTAGGTCATAAATGCCTAAAACCTATATCATATAGTGCTACTGTACTAATTAACAACAATAAAAGTATAGAAGAACTTACCGGAAAGTGATCTTCAAATCCGCGGATCAAATGCAGTAGGGCTTTGCCGCGCTCTCTTCCTCTCCTCTCCTCTCCTCTCCTCCCTCTTCAAAGCTTTCTTTTTTTCGGATTAAAATGAGGATTTCACCTTATTTTTTGCTTTTTTATAGAGGAGGGGGAAGGGGGGAGGCGGGCGGGCAGCCACCTTACCGCCCCCTCAGAGGGCGGCAAGGAGCCGTAACCGCTCTCTCAGGGGTGGTAAGGCCTCGGCTCGGGTGGGCACGCTGTAGCCACCCTCTGAGGGGACGATTAGGCCACCCGCTCTCTCAGGGGGCGGTAAGCAGGCCTAACCGTCCTCTCAGGGGCCGCAGGCGCCTATTTTACAATTATTTTCATAAGAAATCTATTTATTTAATTTTTTAATCGAAAAAATCTAAAAAAAAAACTCGACAAAAAATGTGTACTGTGGATGGCTATGATCGAGTCCTCGGGCTGAGGGCCTCTACCCTCTAGTCGCAAGATCTTCGTAGGAATTTATGAGTATCGTAGTTCTTAGCTTTTTGTTTTCCTGCATGGATTGATTGAAACATCTAGGTGGAATTAGCAAATTGCTATGGACGAATTAAACATGAACTCAAACATAACGTTAATTTCTTCTCGTTTCCTACAGAACAATCGACTGAAAATGAAGCTCGTTACAATGGACGCATCTCTGGCGAGGTTCATGAAGGGGGTTTCAGGTTTGGGGAGTTACTGAGGTTGCTAGGCTTAGAGGGAGGCTTAAGGCGACAACCGGATCAACGGTGGTGATAGAAGGCTGAGCGGGCGGTAAGGTGGGGCTTCGCCGGCTGTGGGTTGACGGTCAGATCAGTGGTGGGGGTAGAAGGTTGTGCGGGCGGTAAGGTGGGGCTTCGTCGGCTGTGGGTCGCAGAGGATTGTCGGTGGGCAATGTTAACACTAAGGGAGACGAAAAATAGAGTGATTAGTGTGACGACAGGTATGGATCCAGTGACAAGAATGTCGCTGGAGATGAGCGGAGGTGGGCGAGGTAAGGGAGCGAGCGTAGCACTGAGATAGAACATAGAAGAAAGAGAAGGAAATAGTGAGAGGTTGAAGAAAAGATGTGGTGTCGGATGACGATTGGACGGTCAGGATATATCAGCTATAAAGTTGTTGTTTTTCAGTCGACTGAATTCTAGTTCCTCCCTAATTTCTTTTTTTCTTTTGAGGAAATCCAAATGCATTCTCGTTATCTCTCTACTCTCCCAGGGAGAAATATTTTCCTCCACGTCTTATTTCTCGTGAAAACCATCGACAAACGGCTTTGAACATTCCGTAGTTTTTAAACCATATCGGATTCTATCATACGTGGCATTAGATTCCACGAAAGAGGCCATGGCAGTATTACGTCAGTATTTGAAAGCGTGTTAGTGATAGAATTTCATCGACAATTAATGCATGAATTCTTCTATTTCCTTGCTACCTTCTTCTACAGTTATCCATTCCAAATATTTTCCAATTTTAACCCCAACAATTTATTTTTGAATACTTAGCAGTTTCAGACTTTCAGTCCCCAGTGGAAATTGTTAGAAGGTATTTTTGTCCTGTCCTGCTTGAAATAACTGGAATCTTGATTTTTTAGATCGAGAATGATGACTAGAGAGGAGATGAGTAAGTGTATCATCAATTTCTTTCGAAACGGATGGTCTTTTTTTATTTTTTTCACTCAAAGCGACTCAAAACAGCGAGCAGAAGCAAAAACTAAAGAGAAAAAAGTTGTGATCAAAATCATAAGAGAATCATAGTTCTCATGGATGTAAGTGAATCCTAGGTTTTGTTAAAACTCGTTTTAGAGTCATCGCAAAAAAAAGATAGTAATTTGAATGAAGAAACCTTAGAACCAACGAAGAAAACACATGGTGAATAACCTCTCTAAGTTGATAATCTAGAGGCAAGAGAATTCAATACCAACTCCGTATGCGAATTTTATACCTTTAGCAAAAAGAAGAATAACTTCACAAGTTGGAAGAATTTCAGCTCAATAACTAAAAACGAAAGCCGCAATGAAAACATAAAAATTCACAATCAAAGCAAGAGAGCCAATAGAGAGAAACTAGAAAGAGATGAACACATACATAGGAGGAAATATAAACTTCATTGCTTGCAAAGATCAACCCTATTTTTAGCAGATTAAAAAAAAATTGCTCACAAAAAACTCCCACTTAATATATATACTAAGCTATCTCCTCCGTCTCCTATAAAAACATAGCACTCAAACTAAAATAGTTGGCTTAACCATCTCTTACAATGCTACCTCTCTATTTATAGGTCTAAGAAGGTTATTTATCTCTTAAGCTTTCTTATTCCCGGAATACCCCTTTTTTCTAATGCACTCCTACGTACCACTGTGATATTTTGGTCTATTTTTTATTCTGTTCATCGAACGATCATGGTGCCTTCACGACTTACGTTTGCCTCGACGCAAGGTTTGCGACAATGCCACATGCACTCTATTCATCTATGGTTTTAAGGCCAAACCGTTAAACCATTTTGCACGCTTTTCAAAGCATGACCCACTGCCACTTGTTTACACCATAAGCAAGCACTCCGATATCAACACGTGTACTCCGTCTTACGATATTGACTACTGGTAAGTCTCTTTTGCTCCTGATCCCTCGGTTCCCTTGTCACTTGCATCAGCATTCATTTCGTTTGACTTTGTCAATAGAACATCTTCATTCATCTTCTCACGCTCTACTTGCCCTCCATGTGTATTGCAAGGATCACCATTGACTCTACCCAACCTCCTCAATTGTCCAGCACCAAGCATCCCACTTAGCCCTAATCATCCCGTTGTTGGTCGCCAAGTTGCATCCATCACCTGAACATCATAAGACAAGCACAAATGTATCTCCAATTCGATTATAGATGAATCAAAATCAAAATCATCAGTCAAAAAGCTCATCTCAGCCAAATCGTGAACGTCGGATGTTCCGTCATTGCCAATTCCTTATCGCCGGACTATCCAACATGTACATCACCAGACAAGCTATTTTGTGTCCTTTCTGAAAAAATTTGTCCGGTGAAGCCTCTGGTGTTCACATTGCTCATCACCGGACCATCCGGCGAGTACAACTCCACCAAAAGTCATTTTGCAACCTCTCTGGAATAAATGCTTCAGTGAAGGCTTTGGTGTACACAACGAACCATCCGATGTGTACAAAAGCTTTTTCTTTGAAACAAATAATCCAAAGTTTACTGCAGATCATCGCCGGACCATCCGGTGTTGCAATGAATTTTCTCTTCTAAGTCAAAACCCTTCGGCATGAAATATTTTGAACACCGAACCATCCAGTGTATTCAATTTTCTATTGGGAACAAAGCATGGTTCATATCATATTTGTAGCTGACTGATTAATGAAACAAAAGGTTAGTTCTGTGGCGTAGTTGTAAGATAATAGACCATCAATTTCTCACTTTCATCAAACTCTAACTCATTGAGGTTGAACATTCTATCGCTTTCAGCTAAAAATGTTGCCCAAACTATATTACTCAAGTATGTAAGAGGTTAGCACAGTACAGAAGTATCTAAAAATGATTGTAGGTGGTTCAGAAGTCTTAAAAATCAGCGGTATCATTACCAACAATAATTAAAACTAAAATCATGATATTTTGGCTACCTAGCTACTTGATTGGTTTGAGTGCATGTATGAAATAGTATACCAGCATCCGCCTTAATATATGAGGATGGTAGAAATAACACAAGAGCCATATTTATCCAAAGAGTTATATATATAACAATTGTACATGAAGTATAATTGATCCAGATTTATAAATTCAATCTAGCATTCATGAACACCAATCAACATTACTCTATGTGGTGTCGACCTGCAGGTGAAAAACATAAATTCCTAATGAGCTAGGCCAGTCCTAAGCTATTAGGCATAATTTCAGCTCTGTCTGCTCTTCAAATGTTTGATTGAAATGCTATAGCCACAAAGAAATTTAAGAAACAATAAGAGATGTAAGAAGATACTGTTTCACAATGATTTACCTGTTTATATATCTTTGCCATGATATTAAATTTGTTCAGTATGATTAGTCTGATGTTTTAATTCTATTAAGGCTGCACTATTAGATGCGTCATCCATGCAATATTGTTCTAATCCTATTTATGCACTAGATTGATGTGGTGCTTTGTAGTAAAATTCTATGACTCAATATTGTTCTGAATTAAACAGATTAGGTTACATTCATTTGTTTCAATCCATGCTGCTATGCATGGCTCAATTGCAGCACATCCTCATATTCGAATAAGTTGCATGCAGTAGATGATGCATTGCACGTTTAAATTCAATCTAGCATTGATGAACACCCATCCACATTACTCTATGGGATAACAACTGAATTTACAAAGCAAATAGAGAAATGGAAGACACAATTAATTTCTTCAATCAATGTGTTTCATCACTTACTCAAGGAACATCAACCAAAGCGAAGAAGTGACAGTGGTGGTATAGTGAAGAGAGGCAAGGACTTTGTACAAATCAATCCGGTGTGGCATTCAACTTCTAGCATCCCTTGTCTTTGTGTAGTGAAAATGATCCTATTATGCCATGACTGTGATTTTGGTGGTTAATGATAGCATAGTTAATGGGACTAACATGTTTATTAAGAATATATGTTGGTAGGTCTCATGGATGTAATATATGTTGAAGCCACCGCAGCTGGGACAAAGTTTGGTTGAATTGGAGAAGTCTCAGGGGATTTGTTCTCACCGGAAGGTCTAGTGCTGAAAGAATTGCACTCACCAGAGCATTATGTCTAGAGCCAGTTTGCATCACCGGATGATCCGATGATGAAGAAAGTGCACACCGGAGGCTTCATCGAAGCATTTAACAGAGTGTGTGAAAAACCCAGAAAAGAAGAAGTTCTACACATTGGAAGATCCGGTGATGAAGAAAGTGCACACCGGAGGCTTCACCGGGGCATTTAACGGAGTGTGTCAAAAACCTAGAAAAGAAGAAGTTCTACACACCGGAAGGTCCGGTGACAAAGACAGTGCACACCAAAGTATTTTGTGCAGAGAAGAAGTTTGGCGCGGTTTGGCTCAGGATAACTCACCGGATAGTCCGGTTATGAAGAGGATGTATACACCGGAGTATCCGGTGTTCAGAAGAACTCTAGGTGGAGTTCCAACGGCTAGTTTCTAAGAATGTACACACCGGATGGTCCGGTGCTTGTACCTCTGTTAACGCCGGATCATCAGGTATTCACAGAATATTTGAGCTATTGGGATAACGGCTAGTCTGTGGGGTTGAGCCTATAAATACCCTTCCACTCATTCATTTGAAGGAGCTAGAGTCCAGAGAAATCCTTGTACACCTAAGAAGACATCCAAGCCATTTAAGAGCATACAATGTTTATCCAAGGCAATTAAGCACACTATTAGCAAGATATTAGTGCTTCTAGGCCTAGAGAGAAGAGTTGCTAAATGCTGCAACTTAGAGTGTGGATCAAGGAGTGATCCAAAAGTGTACCGAAAGGTACGCTGGTGTCTTGGAGTCTTTGTGACTCGCTGGTAACTTATTGACCCTCCGACTTGGTGTGGAGCGACGACAAGAGGATTGTGCGGGGACGTGAAGGCCCTTGTCTTTGTGACTAAAGCTCTGGAGTAAAGATGACGTACAAGTGACCAGAAGAGAGGTTAGTGGTGAGACCTCGCCTTGGTGGCTTGGTGGCTCATCGTGCTTAAGGCCTTGTCTTTGTGACTTGGTATCTCAAGAGCTGTGACCGGAAGAGACTTGACAACCAGGAGCATATCCTTTGTGGAGCTCCAACGTGGACCAGGGGTGGTTTGTATGCCACCGATACCACGGGATAAAAATGCCTCGTGCTTAGTTTGTCTCTCTACCTCATTTACGTTTCCGCATTTACTTACTTGCAATTTACCTTGCAATTCTCTTAAGCGGTAGAATAGACACACTAGATAAGCCTAAAGCAGAAATTAATATAGGATTATCTCATAAAAGTTTTGGAGCCAATAGTTTTAAGTGTCCTAAGTCACTCACCTCTTAGGACGTCCTTGATCCCCTTCAATTGGTATCAAAGCCTCGTGCTCTTTAATTGGGCTTAACTGCCTAGAGTTGTGACGTCCGATGTTAGGGATGGATATTGGTAGTGCTCCACACTTTAATAGCACAAATTTCTCCCGATGAAAAATTCTTATGACATGTTATTTGGAAGCAAAAGGTCTAGATGTTTGGAGGGTCACCGAAGAGGGGATGAAAGAACGTATCACCAAAGCAGAGAAACAATTTGATGCTTTAGCAAAGAGTATCCTTTTATCATCTTTATGTGTTGATACATTCAATAGAGTATATTCTCTTACCAATGCACATGATATTTGGAATAGTTTCATTAAAATACATAAAGGCACAAAGAATGTGCACAATGAGAAATATCATATTTTTGTGACTAAACTTAATAGCATCAAACAACTTGCTCGTGAAAATGCTAATGACATGTACTCTCATATGAATATTCTTGTCAATTAGATCAATGGGCTAGGTTTGACAAAGATTGAAGATGTTCAAGTGATGAGAAGAATACTCCAAGCTCTTCTTCCAAAATACAAGCTAATTGTCTCCATCATCTATGACAACCACGACATGAGCAAGATGTCTCCAAGCCAAGTTTTAGGCAAGATCACCGCCCATGAGATGATCATGAACATGGGGGTTGAAGCTTCTACCTCATCCGACTCCAGTAAACTTGCCCTCACTAGCAAGCAAGCATCATGTTCACACATGAAGGCGAAGATGAGGAGACAAGAGTAAGAGTCAAGCTCAAGTGAAGATGATGAAGATCAAGATGAAGAGAGCAAAGAAGAAGATGATCAAAGCACCTTAAGTGATGAAGAGATTGATCCCAAGGTGGCAAAGCTCATGATACAAGTGGAGAAAAAGTGACAGTTTAGAACTTTTTATGGGGACAATGACATTTTTTATGGTCTAAAAGAGGTAGTGTTGTCTGTGTTTGAATCAATGAAGAAGGGTATATCCATACTGATGCATAAGAGTGTCAGCCATTTGTACGACTGGTTAACGCAGGGTTTCAAAATAGACTATGAGGTTCAAGTGATGACTATTTGCATTATGGGCAACTGTAGGATTTAGGGTGTCTACTGGGAGGTGTACCCGCTTATGAAAAACCAGGTTTGGAGAAGGTACCTATAGGATGTATATTGCTGTGCATGGAAGAATAAGGAGGGAGTTAAGGAGATTCAGGGTGGAGGGTATGTGGAGGAAGAGGCGGGTGATGAGGTAGTCGAAGAAGAGGTTGAAGAACTAGATGTTGGGCAATCACTAACCATTCCGATTGAACCTACTGATGAGGCAGACGAACGGGTGGGTATCCATAGTGACCCTTGAAAGGAGATACCTAGAGTGACGTGTGGTAGGTGATGTTATACCACCCCTATCTTCTTCAGAAATGTTACAAGGCAAAGATAATTTACCAATTTGTGGGGGTGGGTATCCATAGAGAGTCTGGAAAGGAGATACCTTGAGTGATGTGTGGTAGGTGATGTTATACCACCACTCAATAGTAGGTAACCATGTATACCATTCTTTGGGTCTAGAAATACCATACTCCTCAAATAGGACTCTATGCACTGATTCACCATCTTTGTCTGTCCACCAGATTAGGGATGATATGAAGTACTGAATTTAAAAGAAACCTCCATTGTTTGAAAATCTCAGTAAATAATTTGCTAGTAAAGATTCTGTCTCTATCACTTATGATAGAAATAGGCATCCCGTGCAATATGAAAATATGATCCGTGAATAGTTGCACAACTTGATGTACTGTATAAGGATGTATCAAAGCTATGAAATGGACATATTTAGTAAACCTATCCACTACTATCATAATTATATCCTTCCCTTTTGATTTTGGAAGTCATTCAATACCCATGCTCAAATGTGCCCAAGCCGTATTTGGTGTTTCTATGGGATCCAGCGAACCTAGATTTGTTATGTGCTCAGCCTTGGTCATTTGGAACACATGGCATTCTGATAGAAATTGTTCCACCCCTTTTTCATATGAAGCCAATAAAACAATATCTTTATCCGTGATAAGTGGCTCTCATACCCGAATGACCACCAAACACAGATGCATGGAAACTATCTATCAGTTGGTTCTTCAAGTCACTATTTCCACCAACATATATCATGCCCTTATAGTAAAGGAGTCCAACTTTAGTTGTATAGTACCTGCAGCTGTTAGGTTGGTCTTGAATCTAGTCCATTATTTCCTGACATTTGTTATCCTCCAAATAAGTTTGTTTGATATCCTCCACCAAATTGAGCTCCACACAACATATAGCATTGAGTTCTAGGTCATTTGGTTCCATATGACCAGTCTTTCTAGAGAGTGCATCTGCCACTACATTCTCCTTCCCTTTCTTATATTCTATAGAAAAATTCATATTCCAACAGTTTCAATAGCAATTTATGTTGAATGCCATCAATCAGCTTCTAGGATGTTATGTATTTGAGGCTATGTTGATCAGTTCTAATTATCACTTTGCTGCCCATAAATAATGTCTCCACCATTTAAGAGCTTCACGTATCACTACGTAAGAAACTAACATTAGTGACATCACATTAGTGACGGCCAACTAGAAACAGTCACTAATATCACCCCGAACTGGGACCTGTATCAGATCTGTCACTAATGATAACAGTGACGGGTCACTTTACAAGCCGTTACCAATGACATAGTCATTAGTGATGTGTTGTGACGACACCGATCATTAGTGATGAGTAATAAAAACACCCGTTACTAATGTAAAAGTCATTAGTGACGAGTATTAAGAAACACCCATCACTAATGTGCAGGCTCGCGCGGAGGCAACCTAAGCCTAGGCCACACCGGGCTTTGGAGCCGGACCAAGGAAGGTGCCACCAAAGCCTTTCCCCCGCCAAATAAAAGGGGCACGGGCGCTGGCCAAGGATTAGCGTTGGCCCTTCACGAGCAGCAATAAGGGTTAGGGATCTACCTCTCCTCGTCATTGTGCCATTGAGCCCATCCTCATTGACACCAATGGCGGGATCCATGGAGGGCCACCGAGGGAGGTTGGCAGCGAGATGCATGGAGTGAAGGATACATGGAGCTCCTCCACTATGGCGAGCTCCTCCACCACCACGACTGAATCCATGGTGAGCTCCTCCACCACCACGACCGGATCCATGGTGGCTGCATCCACAATGACCAGATCCATGGCAGCGGATCCATGGTGGCCGCATCCACGGCTACAAGGCATAGGAGAGCATGAAGTGGTGGTCGGCGACGGCGAGCACACTGTAGGTAGTCAGCTCCTCGGTGGCCCGATGGCGCAGGGTGGCAGTAGGCAGCCGCCAGCTAGCTAGGAAGTTAGGTTAAGGCTCGACCACTCGGCAAGGCACGCGCAGCTGCACTTGGCTGCTGACTTGTGGCACGGTGTTTTTGATTATGAAGTGCAGCATGACGACTGGTAGTGGTAGAAGCAAAAGGACAGAACTCACAATCACAAAAGGTATAAAATTTCATATGTTGTATGCCTAGATGTAAAATGCGCAGATCAGTAGTTATATGATGTTCATATGATGTAGTCTTATAGACTTGTGTTTTGATTTATGATTTTTTGAAGTCATGAACTGCTAGACTTGTGTTCTTCACTGCAACTAGACTTGAGCTACTATGCAGCCATCTTCGGAATGACAAAAACATCATTTTCTAATTTACCATAGTGTGTAATCTGATCTTCATCATCTTGGAAGAAAGAGTTCTAGGTGTACTAGGATGGAGGACTTCTCATCATTTCCTTGAGATGTGCGTATGTATGCCTAGATATGCAAATGTTCATATGTTGTAGCATTGTAGATGTGGTCCGTGAATCACTATATTTAAGTTCTAAACCAAATAATGAAATAAATATGTCCATTTCTTCTACAGGTAGAGCAAGATCCTAAATTTTTTTCAACATAAATAAAAGGACACTAGAATCTTCAGGAAAGAGAAGAGACATACCATGCAAAAGACCAAACCCTCTTCTGTGGTTTTGTAAGAGAGCCAGAGGATTACCCTTCTACCGAATTTGATTTGGATGAAAATGATAGAAGGTATATGGCCACCTGTGGTGTTGCTATGTCATCATGCATTTTTGGAAGCTCTGATTATTTGAGGAAACCAACTAAAAGCAGGGTGATTTTCTTATGTCTTCCGTAAATCCTATAGTTCATATAAGTACCAGCTCCTAATGTAATTTAGGACTTTGTAGTTTGCTTTTTGTTAGAGCACACTTGCCTTTTCTTATTTGTGTAAGCAATGCATATCTGATCAAAAAAGAGTGTTTTCTGAGTATATATAACTAATGCATATTTGCTTGTAACACATTTTATATTTTTTTGTTTTTTAAAAACACATCATTGACGGGTCTAAACTCGATCCGTCACTGATGTATAGTCATTAGTGATGGGTATAAATCCCGACTCGTTACTAATGTGACGCGTTCGGAGTGATAAGGATTTTACCCATCACTAATGAAGGTTATCATCCGTCAGTAATAAGCTTTTATGAGGTAGTGTATGGCCACAACCTCTTCATCATATATTGATTGAGCTCTAGCTCTCACACCTAATGTTTTGTTGAAAAAGGCTATAGGTTTCCCCCCTTGCATCAACATAGCTCCCAAACCTGTATTGCTAGCATCAGTCTCAAGTACAAATGGTTATGAAAATTTTGGTAGATCTAACACAGAACATCTAGTCACGATCTGCTTCAATTGTTCAAATGTTGTTGTCTGTTCCACTCCTCACTTGAAAGAGTCCTTCAACAAATCAAACAAGGGTCTGCATATTATACTATAACCATTGACAAATCTTCTATAGTAACCTGTCAGCACCAAAATCCATGCAATTGGGTTACATCATTAGATTCAAGCCACTGCTGAATGTTAGAAATCTTCTTTGGGTCAGTTGAGACTCCTTCCTTGTTTATGATATAACCCAAATACTCCTTCCTTTTCTTTGCAAATAAGTGGTTTTCTTGCAGTATTTCCAAAGTGATCCTCAGATTCTCCTTTTCACTCACTACGTGAAAAAAGTCATTAGTGACGGGTCCCGTACTCGTCACTCTTATCGCGTCACTAATGATAAATCATTAGTGACGGGTGATGACCCATCACTAATAAAGTCATTAGTGACAGGTTATAACCATGACCCGTCACTAATGTTCAGTCATTAGTTACAGGTCATAACTGTGACCCGTCACTATTGACTGAACATTAGTGACGGGTTATAATTTTGACCCGTCACTAATGACCGATGAATATTTTTCGTATTTTTTGGATACGAAAGAAGTCAAAAAATATTTTTTCACCCGAGCCATCCCAACGCAGGCTCATCCCATATGCCTCACAAGCCACACTTTTTTCACATTGTTTTCAAGTTTGCGTTCCATGGGAATCAAACCCGCGACCTTCCCCTCGCGTGTGTAGCCACCTTACCACCTCTGCTATCACATAGTTGTGATAGAAACCGGATATTTTATTCTTTTAACCTTCTTTGCCGAAGGTCATTAGTGATGCATCATAACCATGACCCATCACTAATAACTAATTTTTCCAAATTTTATCAAGGGTTATAATTTGATAGGTGACCCAGAGTGCATTCGGTAAAACAGGAATAACTTTTGCATACAAACTCTAATTTTGATATTTTTTTCTACTCTACGGCCATCTAAAAAAAGCTACATCTGCTTCTACCCAACTTTGTTAGGTTCGGAGAATTTTTGGAGGCCAAAAATGGCTTGGAAGATTAAGTTCTCGTCCCCGGAAGTTTCTACACCATTTTCGGAACACGCGTTTTGTGTTCATAGCCGCCACAACTCACATCAAACTTGAGTAGAAATGTACAATAGTTTCTATTCTAGTGCTGCTGAGGTGAGAAAAAAATAAGAGAAAAATAAAATAAAAATAAAAAATATTTACGAATATTATCATTAGTGAATAGAGTTGGTCATTAGTGACGGATTACAAGTTGACCCGTCACTAATGACTGATCTGGGACGACCCATCACTAATGATTGGCCTAGTACGACCCGTCATTGATGAACTTATTGTTAGTGATGGGTCACAACTTGTTCCCTCACTAATGACTAGCCTAGTACGACCCGTTATTGATGACCTTATCATTAGTGAGGGGTTACAACTTGATCTGTCACTAATGACTAGCCTAGAACGACCCGTCACTGATGACCTAGTCATTAGTGATGGGTCACAACTTAACCCGTCACTATTATTATCAGTGATGGGTCATGTTACGACCCGTCACTAATGATCACTCATTAGTGACGGGTCTATATCTGGTCCCGATCAGAAGGGACATTAGTGTCGTGTCTATTGGATCCGTCACTAATAGGACATTAGTGACGCGTGTTGAGCCGCCATCACTAATGTAGTGTCTCCTTTGTTTGTTTCTTATGTAGTGACTTCTATTAAAAATCAGAATGTCATCAAATTACACAACTATGAACTATCCTATATATGGGGCAAATATCTTGTTCATGAGTAATTGAAAGGTGGCAGGTGCATTAGTCAGTCCAAATGGCACGACTATATACTGATCATAATGCCCTATATATGTGTTCTAAAAGCTATTTTGATGATGTCTTTCTCTTGCATTCTAATTTGATGATAGGTTGATCTCATATCTATCTTGCTGAATATATTGTCTCCATTAAGTAAATCCAACAAATCTTCAATTACTGGCATGTGAAATTTATTTTTGACTGTTATGGAATTCAATTTCCTTTAATCCACACAAAGCCTCTATGATCCATCATTTTTCTTGACCAACACTACTGGAGATGCATATGGAATAATGCTTGGTCTAATCTCATGATTATCAAGCAATTGCTTCATGATATTGTCCATAGCTTCCCTTTTGTAATGAGGAATTTTGTAGGGTCTCAGGTTTGGAGGATCAACACCTTCCTTCAATAAAATACCATGATCACAATCCCTCTTTGGTGGCAGTTCTTCAGGATCTTTAAACACCTCATTGAACTTATTTAATAGTCTATCCATCTTTGGGGTTAATTCTTGTGTATTTGTTTCCATTGCACTTCTGATCTGTTGCACAACCATGACACATCCTACAACTCCTTTGTTAATCATATGCTCCAGTTTGGATGCCTTAATTAGAAATTTCTGTCCAGGAATAGTATGATCTATAAATTTTACCACCTCCCCATTTTTTGTAATAGTCATATACCTTTGTTGTAGGCCCATCCCAATTGGACTGTACTCATAAATCCAGTCTGCTCCTAATATGATATTGTGGTAGCCTAGATTAAGCAACTGGAAAGAACTTGTGGAATATGTACTTGGATCATATAAGACAGTTGTTCCACTTGGCCACTAATTTGTAATTCACCTCCCATACCAATCGTTACCCTTTTGCTTGGTGCATTAGTCAAGTTGCAGTTTTGTTGACTAGCAAGTTTAGAATCTAGGAATGAATTGGTGCTACAACTGTCTACCAAAGCCACATCTCTTTTTCCATTGATATAAGTTACCAGAGAGAAAAATACTAGGCCCACAGTACATTAGACAAGATGAGCTGAGATCAACATAACTTGCTCCCCTATTTTCAATTAGCTTGGATTCTTCTCAGTGTTACCCACACACTCGTGTCTAATTTTTTTGTCCGAATCAGACACCCCAAATCCAAGTCAGATTCCGAGTTGTATATCGCATGTCCAATTTTTCTTTGCCGAATCAGACACCCAAATCCGAGTCGGATTCTGACACTCGTGTCCGTGTCTAGGTAACACTGGTTCTTCTATGAGATTTGGGCTATCTGGTGCAGTTTTCAATCTATCTCAATGCTATCTTCACTACCTTCACAAGAGGCATTTTCTTGCTCCCCTATCATCAGCATAGCATGTATTCTCCCCCTAACTCTGCATTTGTGTTGAGGGCTCCAGGGCTCATTACATTACCAGCATTCCCCCCTTTTCCCCTAGGATTCTTGCCAGGTTAGTTGTTCTTCCCTTTCATCAAATGTTGCTTGTGCTGCCAGCTAGAAATCATGGCTGGTCTAGTAATAGGCACACTCTTCTTATATATACCAGCTTGCTCTAGGTGTTTTGCATACAAAAAGCCTCTAACAGATTTCTAGGTTGATGACAAGTCACTTGACGCTGTATATGATTATTCCACCCCCCAACAAAACAATTCAAAAAGAATGTCTCCTAAATATATGGATGTTCTCTTTTCAAGCTAGCCACACACTCTTCGAATTTGTCTATATGTTGAGCCACTCTTCCTTCTTGTTTGAGGTTTTGAAATCTAGCTACAGATTCACGAACCCCCGTCATTGAGAATCTATCCTGCACCATTCTACTCACTTGATCCCATGTAATCAATTGCCATAGAACACTAAGACCAGTGAACTAGTTCTCTGCCTTCCTAGTGAAATGGGCGATGGCTACATTAACCCATTGTTCATATGGGGTTCCAGTGTGGTCAAAAAAATGCTCACAGTGCCTCAACCACCCAGCTAGATTTTCTCCATAAAAAAGTGAAATCTCTAGTCTAGGTCCCTTCAAAGTTTCTTCTACATAATGGTGTATTGGGTTCCCTCTATTCTCTCCCAAGATATGAACTCCCATTGGTTGTACTTGCCCTCTTGGCACTACACTGCCACAACCATTTGGAGAATTCCCTAGACCATACGGATTGCATTGAGGAAGACAAGGGTATCTTCCCTCTCCCAAAGGTCTCACAGTTGATACCAAAGATGCATTGTATATTGAAAATGAGTAGAGCATGGCATATGAGGTGGGATGACTGCAGCCTGACCAAGTCCTATTGGATATCCTAAAGATGTAAACCGAGAAGTGGGTGTAGTGGGAATGCTGTTGATCACCTGAACCATATAATCACCAGCTTGGGAATTCCTGGTATGATCTTCTGGATTTCGACCAGTTCCTGTCTCCAGATCATTTTGGCTCAGCAGCAATCTTTTGATCTCCGATAGATCAGAACTCAAAATCTTTAATTCAGTTACTTCTCGTTTCATTTCATTCATCTCGTGACACCAACTCTCATTTCCACCAGACCCACACTACTACAAAAGCTATTTTTCGAGACACCTAGGGTTCATTTTTACTGGCGGTTCATATGACAAACCGTCTAAGTAGTAGGCTAGGGGCCCGTGCGGTTTCGGGCCGTCTGTTAAAACTTGTTTCCACAGGAGGTTCCTTATGTGAACCACCTGTGAAAATAGCTCCATTATCACAGGCGGTTCACATAAGGAACCGTATGTGAAAATGAACCCACAAGCGGTTCGTTATACGAACCATCTGTGATAGTATCTCCATAAATAGTTCCTATCCGCGGGGAGCTCCATTCAGATCAAGCTCACTTTTGTTCGAACAGTAGAGCTCAAAAGGCGGCCACAAAATTTGAAAACAAAGGGGAATGTTTTGTTTTTCAATTCCTTGGAGGAGACATCTAAGGTAAGAGTATCTCATCCCTAGCTAGCATCTTTTTGAAGTCTAGATTTAGATTTAAGGGTTATTTAGGGTTCGAATAGGTTCTAGAGATGCTCGTGGTTCTAGATATTTAGATCCTCGAATTAGCTTAAATTTGTGGCAATGTTTATTCAATTGTGTAGATTCACATGATTCTAGTATTATATTTCAAAATGTAGCATCAATTTGATGTTTTTTTAGCCTCTAGGAGGTTTTATCATGAATGGAGATTTTTTTAGATCTAGATCTAGATGTAGAGGGATAGAGTAATGAAATCACATTGTTTTGAGTCATAAATTTGCGTCAATATTGATTCAATTGCGTAGACATATTATAATCATAACATGCCTAATTTTCCCTCTTTTTAAAAAACTTTTTTTAATTATGATTTTCTTATTAATTAATTAATTTATGTATCTAATTTTGTGATTGAAGTTAAAGAGAGAGCATGGATGTACGATGCACCAAGATATGGAGAAATATACATCAAAGGACTCTCTGCTTTTATTGAAGCCGTCGAGACAAACGCTTTGACTAAGAAGACAAAGGAAATATATTATCTATATTATGACTGCAAGAACCAGAAATTATAGGACTAATCAAGCATAATCAAATCACACTTGATCTTGAGAGGTTTTGTCGAGGATTACACATGTTGATCCAATCACGGTGAACAACGTGCAAGCGAACCAAACGACGACATCGTTGCTGATCAAGGGGATGGTGATGATGAGGTAGTCAAAGGCGACATTGGTGTTATGATGAATGATGATATTGATTTTGATCTGGAGGAAATGTTATGCCATGCAGAACCGCGTGTTTTAAGGGACATGAGAGATTTAGATAATTTTGAGATATTACAGGAGTCATCGAAGGATCTTTTGTATGAGGAATCGAAGGCTTGTGATAAGTAGTTTACGATGTTGTATTCGGTGCTTGAACTTCTAAGGTTGAAGGCCACCAATGGATCATCCGGCATGTACATCTCCACCAGACACTCATTTCGCAACCTCTCTACAAGAAATACTTCGGTGTCATTCTTATTCAATATATCTGTCTCAACAACACGTATGAATCCAGATATACCATTAAAGGAACTCATCACAAGTACGATTCTCTACGTACATCCAACTTCGGTCGGCCATCTGTAATTTTCAAAAGTTAACAGTTATTGAATTTTAAACTTAAGGAATTGTTTTAAGTGCAAATTTTAGAGTCAATATAATAGTCCTGAACTAGAAAAAGACAGCAGAAGCTCAAATATTTTTAAATTATGGTTCTATCAACCTATCAATTCAGAGCTAAATAAAGTAAATTTTAACCTTTACAAATTCCAACAGAGGGAGCTCGCGCAAAGGAAGCTTGCGCTTATAGTTAAATAGAATGTCAAATATTTGCGTTGTATAGTTGAATAGAATGTCAAATATTTGAACGTAATGGTTCGGTGAATCTAGCTAACAATATGGAGCTAAATTAAGAAGGTAAATACTAACCTCTAGGTATTCAAACAGAGCAAGCTCGCGTTGCAAAGAAATCGCCCCTGTAGAGAAAGCTCAACCCGTTGTCTGAAGACTCACGTGCGACTATATCTGAAAAACTCGTGCCAAAAGGCTATCTTAAGACTAATAATTGCAGGACATGGACGATTATTAGAATGATCCGTCTATATATTCACCTTCGTAAAGATGGTCTTTAAGTACATACGATTTATTATTTTCATTTGTCTGTGTCTATCAAAGAGATACATATGAATTTTAGAAGAAACCGTTTGTGACAATGTTACAGACAGGTATCATAGAGACACGGACGGATTTAAAAAAATTATTTGTGCCTTAGTAACCATATATGACTATTTTGACAATGACGGGTCATAAGAAAACATCCGTGACACTTTGCTTTTGTTGTTTATGTGACAGTATACCTTTATCCCTTTGTAAAAACAGCCCCAAAAATTTACATGACGGCTTCGACAGAAGAGCGTACAGTACAATGGAGAAGACAATCTATACATGGTAAGCAAGCAGTACCAGTGACAACATGCGGTGTGCTTCTCTGTTTTCTTGCTTCTATCAAGACACGCAAGCTTCACGCGTTCTTGGGGGTGGGGGGGGGGATGCCCCGCTTTACATCAGTTCTTCAAAGAGCAATTGCTTGGTTGGACCCAAAGCTATACAAGCACAAACTGATTCGGTTATAGGACATTACTAGGAACTTTTGCTTGACCGTTTCACTATTAGATGACACAATGAAAATTGAGTACCTGCATACTGGAATGATCTGACTTGGGAATTGTATAGTATGATGTTAGCAAGGACAAAAATTATGTCACAGGTTCTTCTGTCAATTTTGTTTAATAACAAAAGATATTTGCAACAAGCAAAAAACACAAGTGACTGTTTTCAATATGTAATTGATACATAGCTAGTTTTACTTGTATGCCATATACCTGGCAATTGTATGAGACAGAGAAACCACCTTGACTACAAGTATATTACCTGCAGAATCTGCAACAAAGATAATCAAGGTGATCACCAGTACTAGGGTTGTAAAGACAGTAACCAGAAATACCGGCAGATTTCTGGATTCAAAATTAAAACCGGTCAGTTCTAGCTAGAGTATCTGAGTGCACTATCTCAAAAGAATTTAGAGGCCAGTGCTACTATATCAAGTTGAGGACACAGCTGAACTTGTCAAAGGAAAAGAAATTGGCTTATCCACAAGAGAAACTGAAACCAATCAGTTACCAACGTCCTAGTGGGTAGCCAGAATTCCCAAAAACGGAAATGAAACTCCTGAGAACAAGATAGCGTGGATTCAAACCTAAATCATCAGTTCACGACAAGTCTCAGTATAGATTCATCACCACTTCACTGGGAACAAACCTAGCCTCGGCTCATACTTAGATCAGTGGAAAGCTTCTCTCAGATAAAATAATATAATTTTTATTTTCCTCATTTCTGTGATTAACTTTCAAAACAAAGCACACCGAGCTAGGCATGCAATAGAGAAGACGAAAATTGAGAAGCAAGGCGAGTAATAGCCTTACAGAAATGGAATAGCTCTCATATTGTATGCCAGGACAGATAACTGGGTTGCATGCACAGCTGCACTGAACTCTGCAGTAATATCTAGTTCGCTGAGGTCATACTTCATGAAATAATGCCGGAAACTTGGAAATACTGCATCCGCAACTTCAAGCAGGTGAAAGAATGCACCTGACCAATTGATATAAGATGAGAGATTGCTTATAGGGCACCTCTGATGCACTAAATGATGAATGCCTAATACTCCCTATTACCCCAAACATTTCGTAGATTTCAAGTACTACCTTAACCACAAATTCATTATGGACGCTGCTGATGGAATAACTCAAGATGCAATTAAAAAGCAACATGTTCAAGTAATCAAATGAATCACGACACAACATAATTCATTTGGCAGAACTTATCGTCCTAAAAAAGATAGAATCTATCTAAGGCTGCCAACTAGCCTGAGATAGAATTTATTAAGGCTGCCAACTAACCTGAACAGGCATCAGCATGATCAGGCCATATACGATCAAGTAACAGCAGAGAATGCGGCATAAATTGACTTCTTTAGTGTACTAGTGATTAATTGCACTAATAAGATCAAGGTTTTTTTAACAATAACAACAATAATTTAAATTTCCAATAATATTTATATGTCTAGCAGAAGGCTAATTAATAGCCATTCGCTACCGAAAGACGTTCCATCAGGTCTGCTAGTTCTAGAAAGGGACAATTGCAAAGAAACCACTACTCCTGGTGTTATTGCAAGCTTGTCACTCGAAAATTACAAAAATAGTATTAAAACTATCATTCGAGTGACATTCTTGCAAAAAATAAAAAATCAAGGAGGTATTTGCAAATGCCCCTTCTAGAAATTGGTCATGCATGTATCATATACATATAGTTTTATAGTAGCCTATCTCAAAAGAAATTATTAATTAGATATATTTTGCAAGATCATCTACCACTCACAGAATCAGTATACTGAACACAAAAATAAATGATTGAATCAGCTTGATTAAATAATCAAGGCATACTAAAAGAATTCTGAATGAGCAGAGATCAATTAATTGTCAGAGCTTCTAAGTCTGTTAGTTATCTAGAAATCGGTCAAACAGGTATCATATGCACAGAGTTCTATATTAGCCTGTCTCAAAAGATAAAATAAAAAAAATGATTGAATCAGCTTGATTGAACAATCAGTCAAACTAAACAAAATATGAACGGACAGAGATTAATAGTCAGAGCTGCTCTCTTCAGGCGCCCCGTGCATATAGGTGATAGGCATGTGAGTGGCTCATGTAAACCAAATTGGCCCGTACTCTTAGAATTAGGCTGCAATCATATGAGCTTATATAAGTTTTAATCTCTTCCACTACAATGTGCAAATACAACAACTTTAGCAGGAAAAATACGTGAGGTTTTAATCTGTGCACATTACTCTAAAACAATTTCAATTCATACAATTAACACCCCCTTCCAAAAAATAATAATAATTCAAGCCCCTCTAAGTATATGTACATGTATAACCGAACCCTTGAGGTTCTACATACTTTATTTGTGTCACCATACTATTTGATTTTGTTTAATTAGGAATTTCTATCACTGTGAAATGTAATTCAAATAAGACATACTGAGAAACTAAAACTACCTTTCATTCCAAATATGCGTCATCATGTCAAACCTATGCTCCAGAATTAAGGTAATAGTATATTAAATGACCATGTTGCCCTTCAATGCTCACCATACTTGATAAATTTGTCTCTTAAATACACTAATTGAATTGGCAACATTTATCTAGAAATGGTATAACGAGAACAAGAGAAGAAAAGGAGCCACAAACATGAAGACCTGACTTATATTTGGGGAAGAGTGATGTGGCTAAAATGATCTATCTTTGGATTTGAGGGAGTACTAAAGCTTCATAACGTGGTTTTGGGGTAAAAACACTCACATGATGTGTTATAGGTCTTAAAAAACAAAACTTCCAAAACTTCACCAGCCATTTTGGTGGGAAATTTTACTTTAAAGAATGTTAACAAGTATAGATAATAACTATTTACCTTATTTACACGACTTTCAAAATATCATTATCAAAATTCTTTCCACACTTGTACACACCCTCAAGTGACACATTAGATCATAACCCTTCAGTCACTTGATCATTGTAGCTCTCCCATCCTATTTAATACCACAGCATTGTTCTCTGATTCGATATCTCATAATTTACAGCTCATGTTTATTGCTTTCGCGAGGAATAGACAATAAATTAATATTTCATTTGCATGGCATCTTATAATTTAAATTCCTATTAATCTAATATAAATTACTAACAAAAATACTATTTTAGCATATTTGTAGCATCATTGTTGTTTGTTAAGCTAAATCTCATAGCGACATTTCAAAGTTGTTCCATTCAATAAACTATAGCCTGTAATTAATTTACTATCAAAGGCAACAGTCCATCAAAAACACTTTAAATGACCTCAAATCACCCTTGTATATCACTGCATTGTTTCGCAGATTCCCTCATGTTGTTCATCATGTCCGTTGTACATGTTATAATCTGAAAACTATTGTTCATATTGGACTCAGAATAATTTCGAGTTTGTTTCTAAATAATTTTTTAGTGTATTATATTTCATACATGATTCTCTGAGTTGGAAGGGTCTAGTTAGACCATTGTCAGTAATTAATTAAAAATCAAAAGGAAGGGCTACCCAATTAACTAAAATTGAACTCAATTGCCTTGAATGTACAAACAGATTGGTTGAGCGGCTCAAGTAAACATAATGACTCCAGTACTCCACAGACTTGTGAAATTAATTATGCAATAGCTAGCTATTTATATCAAATGAATGTTTATGGTTAAATGCATAATTTGGACAAACCAGCCAATATTTTCATCTATTGAAGTATAATAACATCCTTGCTGTTGATTTGTAGTTTCATTGCATGTATAGTTACCAAAAAGTTTAAAGGGGTACATCCACATACTCTTATGGTGATGGCGCAGCCTATATATGTTGATCATATAGTACAAATGGCGTGGTTTATTATCAAAATGTTAAAAACACAAACCTGCTAAAAGGATAGAACTACCCGGTTAGAAAATTTCACTTTCCATAGGTATGAAGAATATATCCATATTGCTAGAAACATACTAAATGAATTCAATAGAATGCTGACTTTAGACATAAACACTCAGGTAGCATTGGTGATGAAAGGTCCCATTGATGTGGCATGGTTTCAAAGAGGAGCGGAGAGAACGTAGCAAGGAGATGAGTTTGAGGTCTGGACACTTAGGGTTACCTTTATAGTTTCAGGTGCCAGCAACTAACGAAGCAACCAACTAAAAAACAATGACGATCTGCTAAACAAACTCAAACGAACTCTAAGCCTTGACTTATCTCCTTGTGTTCAAGGTGTTGCCGCCAGGTCATTTCAGCCACTTGGAGTTTTCGATGGCCTGGTTGCACCTTTCCTGCGCCGGTAAGTCCTCCCGATAAACACGTCCACAACATAACTATATTTCAATTTGTATTCGGATTTTCAAATAAAGAATGAGTAAGCAGCTAGATGATGTAGCAACTGGATTTCAACGGAGATTAAAATCTCTTTAATTGGTGTTGAGATTCTGTGAGCAGTCAATAACCTTCAGGAGCATAGGCGCCATGCACCCAGTATCTTCTTGAACCAATCCCTTTGTTGTGTCAAAGGATTAAACAATCTTTAAGTCTACTGTGGATCCAAAGCTTGAGCTAGCAAGATGAATGAATAAGAACGCTGGTTAATTTTTATCAGATAATGTAAGATAGAGCCACAGCCCCACACATTGTCATTATCAACATAATAAGTTGCTCGATATGCTGTCAAGACAATCTGCAAAACCATAAATAACAGAAAACGTAAAAATTAACAACAAATATCATATATAAGTGCCATACAAATATACATCTTGTTCACTGTCAGGTAGTATCCAAATATATATGACATGCAATTAAAATTTAAACCAAACATTGATCCATATGTGTAGTTCATAACTACAACTTAACATGATCAAGTTAAGATTCATTAAATATCTTTTGTAGCTAGCTAAAATTTCTGTAACATCCACTGAACATCAATTAAAACTCTATTTGCCATGCATGCAGCAACAGCAAGGAGGATCAGCACCGCAGTTTTCTAAACTTACAGAAAGGGAGATGTATGCAGAACTAATGGATCACGAATGATATAGCATGCAGCACCGAAACCAAAAATACAAGCTTGTAAGTTTGGTGATATTGCGCAGCTAATGTGAAATCCTAACGGTTTGCCCAATCAGTGGTTAACCAAGTTATCTATTCTGCATACAATAAAACGACCATATGTTGCACTGTGCTATTCCCAATTTCCCACATGGGAGATCATATAATGAAGGACTGAAAAAAACCAGGCCACGAGCGAGTTAGGAAGACAATTAGATGTTATCTCGTAGATTGACAACGATTCCCTCAAATTAAGAACGAGAAACATGCATGCACGGCTACCTGATGAACACCAAAGACAAACAACTGCGTGAACGAAACAGCCCCAGTTAACCACAAGACAACTCATAGCTAGCTCATATGGCTGGTACAAGTGCGATAAGATGCGAAATCCCCAATCGTCATTAGGGACGAACCATATATCCATGAGGAAACTCCAAAACAAGGCAAATAACAATATAAACACAATACCACAGGTAGGCCGAGTACGAGGAGGCATGCACGCGCTTTAGCAGATGCTAAGGACGAGGGGAAGCATCGACTCACCACAGAAGAAACATTTCCAGATCTTGAGGGCACCGCCGCCGGTAGGTGCCCCCTTTCAACTTGCAACCAAGCAGATCTGCCTCCCACCTACCTCAACACTCAGAGCACCACATAAGATGAGCAAAACAAAAGGGAAAAAGATGCAATTTTTGCTGTGAGATCTTTGCGAAAAAAAGGACAGTAGATAAGTCAGAGAGTGAGAGAGGCTAAAGGAGAGGGAGAAGGCCAGAAGGGGGTAGCAACTTGCAAGGACGACAAGTCAAACACATCTGGGAAGGCGAGCAAAGAGCGGTGTTAATCCATCACGCGTCCTCTTCCCCCAAGGCTGAAGGCCCTGCTAATAATCCATCATCGGAAGGCACAGAGATGTGGCAACGAGAAGCTCGCCGAGGAAAGAAACGTAGAGAAATTGCCCGGCGCGAGAATCCATGGCGTGCATTCGCGCAGCGGCTGCCATAAAATTTAAGAGTGCCTTATTCCGAAGAGACCTGACAGAAAGAGAAGTGAGCACGCAACAACAGCTGCGTCTAGGCATTCATCCATCCATCGTCTTGTATCTCTTCAGAATCAGCCATATTTAGATCCAGTCTGGCCGCTGCATGCTCACTCTCTTCTGTCAGCCACACCACCATCACCACCGCCACCACCAACGCCTCGTCCCGTCGCGTCGTCGACCACCACTGCAAAGTGCCAAGCAGACGCAGCAACTCAACACGAGAAGAGAGGGATAGGAACCATACCCCATTACACAAACTGTTCATCGTCGTCTTGCCCGAATTGGGGATGAAGCCGGCGGCATCCCTGTTCTTGCTCATGGTGTCGTATAGCCCAAAGGTTGCGGTCGGACTTGGAGAGATAGGACATTAGGACTCATGACTGATGAGGATGGGATTCGGTTCATTATTTTTCTCTTTCAGTCGCGGTTCTAAAAACCGATAGTAACCGCTCAAAAACCGCGATAATCGACCTTCTCGGTTTGATCTGGTTTCAGAAACAAAGCGGTAACCGAATTTAAATTAAAAAATTCGAGAAAATAAAAATAAATAAAAAAATCAAAAAAATCTTAAAAAACCTAGACACAATTCTAAGACCTTATGTGAATTGTTTTTAAAAAAAATAATGTCGTTTGAATCATATTCTATAGGGAGGAAGTTTAAAAAAATAAAAAAATTGAAACGTGCAGCTCAGTTATTAACTCATGTTAAGGAAAAGTGTAACATGTAAACACATATTTTTCTTGTATAAAACATATTTTAAGAGAATCTTTGAAATTGATTTCACTTTATTTAGAGTTTTATTAATTTCTCTATGATATTTACAAAGTTCACAAGCATAAAGTGAATATGTTAAGAAACAGTACTGTAATTAATATTTTCATGTCTACTATTATTTTTTCTACGTAAATCATAGTATAAATAAGCTAATGAAAGTGGTTTCACTAATTTTTGAGTTGTGATGGATCAGTTATGAATTAATCTAGTCGTAACACATTTACACAATCAAGCATGTTACAATAACTAATTCGTGAGTTCATGTATTTTGGAAAGACATAAGATCATGTAAGAAGACTAAAAAAATTAGTTTCATGATTTTTGGATTAGTAAAGAGTAAGCTATGCATTTAACTTGGTTTAATAAATATAATTTCTCACAGAAAATTTTGAACTTTTTTATGAGTATAAATACTTTTATCATGTAGATCATATTACAAGGAAACCAACAAAATTTGTTTCACTTGATTTGAGCTCAGATGAATTAGTTATTGATTTTACAAGATTGAGATAATTTTTAGGTTTTTTGTTGAACTTCACTGCAAATCGAGAAAACCGCTCGATAAATCGAGAAAACTGAGCGGTTACCGATAATACGAAAAATTCAAAAAAACCGCTCGATAAATCGCAAAAATCGCTCGGTAACCGGTTCAAACCGACCGGTTACCGAACGGCTAAAATCACAATTTTTTTTAAAATTTTAAATTTTACCAAATAAATTTTGTCTGAATTTTTTAAATTTTTAATCGGTTACCGTGGTACCAAAAATTCACGATTACCGCTGAAGCTCGGTAACCCCTGATTTCAGCTAAGAATATATTGTGTACTTGTTGCTATGGATACTAGCTAGGACGATGCTTTTGCGCGAATGCTCGTGAGAGAACTCGATGACAAGACGGCTCTTACTCACTTCCCAAGGGAGGATCCGTTGTCGATTCATTCTTACACTTATGACGTTTTTCGTGTTACGGTCGGCGTAGCATAGAGTATTAGATTCACCTTGATTAATCTGTATTAGCATATCTACATTTTAATATATAGCTTATTGTTTTTTTTGGATATGTACTGATCTCTGTTATTTTTATAGAACGATATTGCAAGTAGTCAACACACGTCACGCTATCCACTAGAGTAGTTTTTTTTTTTTAAAAGGACCACTAGAGTGGTTATGTATAGTTTATAATGATCTAATTAATGACTGACTAAATTTCTTCCTATTGGCACTATCCATGCATATCCATTATTATGCTAAAGGCAAAGATAATAAATATATTTTCAGTGAAATTAACATGATTTTTCATATATTAGCTTTTAATACCAATTTTCTATTAGCGTTACATAACTAAGCAGCATAAACCATCATGTAAACCTTTACACGAGATGGTTCCCTAATCAATACTATTTGCTAACGGTGGCGGAATCGGTGAGCTCTCAACGCCCCTGTTGCTGTAGCTACTGTAGCAGTGGCCTTGTGTATGTACATGTATATATACATATAGGTATACATATATACATATATATATGTAATTTTATTTTTTTGGAAAGTCTAGAAAAATATCGAAATGAATATTAGTTACATTAATAAATCAGCTGAAAAAAATCTAAAATACAAAAAAATATCTAAAACTCAAAAAAAATATGAAACAACCTTTTTTAGGTTAGTATTACTTTCACCTACATGTTAAAATTATGTGCATGCATAAAAGTCCTATTATTTTCTCTATAATTAATTGAATGTGTTTAACATTAATAATTTCATAAATAAATATTGAAATGTATAAAATTTGTGAACCTAATTTTTTAGTCTTCTTTTGTCGTGCTCTACACGGTAAAATAAAAATAAGTGCGGCGTAGGCGCGCCAATCAGACTCGTTACCTTGTTGATGTTACCCTAGTAGCCTTACGTTTGGTAGGGTTGGGTTTGAAGATAGAGAGTTGCTAATTTTCAATTGAGTGAAAATAAGGGTATGTTTCACTCGACAACAGTAACTGTTAGATGAAGATCTAATGGCTGATAAAAAAATTGATTCATAAGTGAAAAATATTTTTCTATAGTAGAGACATATATAATTTTATGGTGCATGCCAGACAAAAATCCCTGACAGACTACAGATCAAAAGACAGCCGCATGATCGGACAATCGGATGGATAACACGTTGAGTGAAATAAAGCTCTGATTTCAGTCGATTGAAACATAGTAAATCCGTTAAAGATATGAATGATGAGTCATCAGAATGGGATTCTGTTAAGTGGTTTTTCACATCTGGACTGCATAGGATCGATTTTTTTGATGGTTACTTATGGACGTAAGCTCAAAGGATACAAACAAGGATTCACAAACAAAAGCGGAATTCGTACTTACTTTGTTCCTATTGTGTAAAAAAAAAGGGTTTTACACAAGAGCAATAGAGGTTAGGATGTCTTCTAAACAACCTCTTTTGGATTCTTAAGATCACACTTACAGTAGAATATCATATATAGAGCTTACTACTTATAAGAGTATAAGTATCATATATTATAATAAAGGTAATTTCTCCGATACACTATCTATAAAATTGTGTCTTCGTGTTTTTATTGTTCACATTTTATGTCTCATTTTTTTTATAAACTATATCTACAACAAAAATTAATTGTGTTGTCTCTTCTTTTTTTTCACCATGTAGGACTAATACTGATATAGGCAAGCTTATAGCTAACTGATGTGCATTGTTGGAGATGCCCTACTTTCTTAGTGTTTCTCGTGTACGTATGTTAACTTTTCTCTTCCTTTGTCCTGTACGGCAATATGTGTTTATTTATTTTGTTGTTACATATTGTCCATTAATTAATATATATATATATGTAAATTCTTATTATTCGTAGTTCAACGATGGATATGCGTGCACATACTGTTTTTATGTACATTCGCTAGTTCAACGATGGATATGCGCTATTTTGTTATGCTGTCTTTTATCAAAGGTGCATTGTATAATATGGCAAAGATAACACGTGAAGGGATAAGTGACGTCTTAAAGGGGATGAATTAGAATACTTAAAACTATTTTGGTTTTAAAAATAACACAAGATAAATCTATATCAATTTCTATTTAAATATACTCTATGTTTATCTAGTGTGTCTACTCTACCGATAAAAACACTGACAACCTATCTAAGAAGGTAAATTACAAGAATATAAATACAAAACATAAATAAGATAAAGAGAACAAACTCAGCACAAGAAATTTTTTCTGTGGTATCAATAGCATGAATGACACCTATAGTACATGTTAGAGCTCTACAAAGAATATGCTCACGGTCGGCACCTGGTCACGACTCTTGAACCACCAAGTCACAAAGACAAAGCCTCCACCCGGATGAGCTACCAAGCCACCAAGGCAAGGTCTCACCCTAGCCTCTCTTCTGGTTCCTTGTCGTCGTGATCATTTCAAAGCTTGAGCCACTAAGGCAAAGGCCTTCGTGTTCCCGCACAATCCAGTGAGTTGTCTTCAGCCAATCGAACCAATGCAACCCTTTGTGGAAATAATGCTCCGGTGTTTCACAGCCTTCATTACCGGTCCATTCGTTGGGTTGAACTTTGTTCTGCTTCTTTACACTGTTCATTGTCCGGTGTTCATTCCATTTACACCAGACCATCCGATGGGTTGAACCTTCGATCTTCAGGGGATGCATCCTTCTCTGGTAATAATGCTCCGGTGCATCCATCCTTCTCAACACCGGATTATCCGGTGGATTGAGCCTTCTCTTCTTTTCGTTGAAAATGTTTTGGTGCAACTCCCACTGATCATTGGACTATCAAGTGAGACTTAACCTTCTTTCTTTAGCATATCACCTTCTATTAGAGAATTGCTCCAGTGAGCACTCTTCTCAAACACCAGACCTTCCGGTAAGGTCTTTAGGCCTCTCTCCCATTTGACCAATATACTCCGGTAAGATCAAACACCCAGAGCACTGATGAGGACATCACTCCCTCGGATACATACAATGATCCTCCATTGAACTTTCAAGGTCCAATCACAAGAGCTCGCGCACGACAATTAAATTTAGAGGTGAGCTCGTTCCTAAGCAACTCTTTATATAATTTTGAGAATAGATTACTACCTAATGATTATGTGTTGCTTAGGAATCATGGAGAGGACAAGGAGACGCATAGAGGAAGGCTTGGAGGCGTGGAGGAGCAGCTAGGACGTCCAACAACAGCAGGAGGTCTAGTCCAACTCGAGTCCGAATCAGTCTCGACCTCCAGGACCAGCGAGCAGTAAAACGGACGCCCAGGACGCATCCGGACTCCGTTTTTGACGATTCACATATGGTTCGAAAGATAATTTCATAAGGAAACCAATGGAGTTGGTTTGAGGTCCAAATTCCTTCTGAGTCAACGGGAAACGTCGAAACAAGTCAGCGTCCAGAATCTGTCCCGGTTCTGCGTCACCGTTTTTGGTCCGTTGGGCCGTGTATCGTCGTTGAGCCCATTAGGGGGGCGTGACCAGGGGGTGTGACGACCCTTAGACCCTTATTATCAGCCGCCACTGCTCTCGTTAGGGCGGATTTTGCTTAGATTATTCTGTCAAGAACAGTTTCGCCGTTTCGTCGGTTTGTGAGACCCCAACTCGTGAGATTAATCATTCATCTGCAATTTGGTTGCATTCTTCCTTGTTTTGCTTGTGTTCTTCGATTCGCAGGCAAGGACTTTAGCCTTCTTGGCGAGGTCAACCGTGCAACGCCGGTTGATAACCAGAGGAGACGTGGTGCTGCGATTGCGGGGTTTCGGATCGTGTTGTTCGGAAGCCGGATCGACTTGTGTCTCGTTTCCACCAAATCGAGAGTTACCAGAACCTTTCGGAAGATCGGGAACCCTTGTTCATATTAAGTGGTATTCAGAGCTTCAGGTATACCGTCAGGTTCATATCTACCCTTAGTTTCGAGTGTTTTCGCCTTCGTTCCAAAGTCCACTGCCATATCGTTTTTTTTCCTGTCCTACAACCCTTCCGCGCCTTTAGCTTTTGCATATTTCAGTTTCAGAGTTTGTCGTGTTGAGTTTGTGTCCTGGTCAAGGTCTTGTTGCTGGTTAGGTCGTGTTAGAGTCCAGTTCGTGTGTTTTTCCCCACCGTTTCCATCAAACCCTAGCCTCCGTCGCATATTTTCCCCACTTTCTTCCCGTTTTGTCCTCTAATTCGGAGTCGTTTCTCAAATCGGGCATAACTTTCGCGTACGAACTCTGTTTTCAGAAAAGTCACAGAGTTTTTCGCATCGAAATGGCGTTTCGGATCCGTTCGTCCCCGCTTTCTCGGGTTCGGCGAAATCAGAACTCCCAAATTCGCCTCCGAAGTTTGAGTTTTCAATTTCCAAATATTTTTCTCATTTTCCGGCTGAACTTCAGAAAATTCTACAGGCCACGTCTTTCACTTGTTTAAGCTCAAATTTTCTGTGGTTCCCTCTTGTGTGCTCCTAAGTGAAAAAAAAATATCAAAAAAATAAAAAGAAAAAGTCGAATTTTCCCAAAAAAACAACAACAGCCCAAAAAAATAGAAAGAAGAGAGGGGCAAAAGAGGAACAATATCTAGAGGAGCACATAGAGAAGGGCAAAGTGAGCTGTGTTAGCGTGTGCTGTTTAGTTCTTTGTTTCTGTTGCTCTTGCTATCCATCATACTTATTTCTCCACCTTGTTTATCACACATACTTGGTACTTGCAACACTTTAGGCCAGCAACGAGAACAAGTACTTGGGACTATAATTCAGCATTACTATCTGTTTCTGATTTGTGTTCCACATATACATATTTGTTCTCTTTGTGTGCCTTCCAAGCTCTACAGATTCTTCTGGACAGCACTGGTTTGCATCCCTGCAATCGCTCGCATGCCTTCCAGGTATCCTTTGCTTTGCTGGTAAGAACCCTGGTAAGAGCTTGGTAAGGTGTCTACCTTTGCTGATCTTGATTGAGAGGCACCACTCCACCTTTGTAGTACGATTATTAGGGATAACCTTCACTGTTTGTTGTTGTGTTTGTTTCCACAATGTCAGTTGATGGAGATAAAACGCCAAAGGACTTCAAGGAGTGTGTCAGCCAAGAGCAGCTACAAGCTGTTGTAGACAATGCTCAGAAGGAGATGAAGGAGACAGTCATCAAGGCTGTCACTGAAGCGATAATTGAGATGAAACTCGCAAACGCGGTTGAGCGGGTGGACAAATGGTTATCCAAGCTCACCGACAGGGTAAATGCTTTGGAAAACCGTCCTGTGCACAACGAAGATGTGAATGGAAGCAACACCGGTGATGAGTTGTATGATGACTATGGTAATGTTGATCCAGCGGCGACATTGCAAAACAGATTACGGTGTCGTCTTCGCACTAACACCACAGGTATGGGTGGCGTTCCACATCACCACCACCATCGAGGTATGTATAATCGAGCTCCTGAAGATCCTTATGCTAAGGTTAAATTTACTATACCTTCTTTTTTGGGACATTATGATGCTGAGGGATATCTTGATTGGGAGATGACAGTAGAGCAAAAATTTAGTGCCCACCAAGTACCTGAACAACATAGAGTTAGACAAGCCACTAGTGAGTTTAAAGATTTTGCTATTATTTGGTGGACTGGTTTAGCTGCAGATGGTGCCACACCTCGTACATGGGAAGAGCTTAAGGTTGCTATGCGTGATAGATTTGTTCCCCCATCTTATCATAGAGACCTGCGTAAGAAATTGATGCGTTTAGAACAGGGAGATAAATCTGTGCAGGATTATTATGGTGAGCTTCAAAAGGGCTTGATGCGTTGTGGCATAGTAGAGGGAAACGAAGATTCTATTTGTCGATTTTATTCGGGTTTGAGACGTGAAATCCAGGATATTATTGATTATAAAGAATTTAACAATGTCAACCAGTTGTTTCAGTTTGCTATGCTTGCAGAGAAGGAGTTGCAGGGGCGTGAGCAGCAGGGCAAGTACAAGACCAGCACCACATACACGCCGCGCACAGGACCATCCTTGGGGCTGTCCAAACCATCCACTTACAGGGCTCCCTCACCAGTGAGCAAGCAACAAGCAGCTACGGCACCAAATCCGGTCACTACACGACTTTCAGGCTCAGGTAAAAATTCTGTTTTGCAGCGACCTTCCAAGAGTGCTTCCTCTGTTGCATCAACGGGACGCACCTCTAGCATTCAGTGCCGTCGCTGCCATGGATTCGGTCATGTGCAGAAGGATTGCCCAAGTCAGCGGGCATACATTGCAACGGAAGATGGGTACATCAGCGCCTCTGACATTGAGGAAGAAGAAGAAGAAGAACCAGTTGTTGAGGAGAGCAACGAAATCTTGGGCAGTGATGACACAGCGACCTATAGGAGCATCATTGTGCAGCGGGCGCTCAGCACAAAGGTACAACAACCAGAGAAGCTGCAACGCCATAACTTGTTCCAGATTTTCTTCGTCATCCAAAATCGGCGAGCACGTGTCATCATCGATGGAGGTAGTTGTAATAATTTGGTGAGTTCAGATTTGGTCAAGAAGCTTGGCTTGACCACACGCCAAAACCCCCATCCATATAACCTTCAGTGGTTTAATGATGCTGGAAAAGCTAAGGTAACACAAACTTGCAGAGTTTCTTTTTCCATTGGTTCCTATGGTGATTATGTTGACTGTGATGTGGTACCTATGGAAGCTTGCTCACTTTTATTGGGTCGACCTTAGGAATTTGATAATGATGCTATACACCATGGTAGAAGTAATACATATACTTTTATGCATAAAGGAAAGAAAATTACTTTGGTTCCTATGACCCCTGCTGAAATTGTACAAGCTGATAAAGAGCGAGCTGCTAATTTGCGTGATACTAAATCTGAAAATCAGCAAGTTGCTAATTCTCTTTACCCACCTAAAAAGGAGTCTGCACCTAGTTCTAAAGTAGAGGGCATAAAATTGAAGGGTGTTATGCTTGCACTAAAAAGTGACCTTGCTGAAATTTCTAATGATGATATTTGCTACACCTTGGTTTGCAAACGAGTTTTGTATTCGCTTGATGATGTTATTAGTTCGATACCTCCTGCTGCCACTAACCTTTTGCAGGAGTATGAGGATGTTTTCCCAGCTGAGATACCCCCGGGACTGCCACCTATGAGAGGGATAGAGCATCAAATCGATTTGATCCCGGGAGCAACATTGCCAAATCGTGCTGCGTATCGAACCAATCCCGAGAAGACTAAGGAAATTCAGCGGCAAGTCCAAGAGCTTTTGGACCACGGGTATGTACGTGAGAGCCTTAGTCCTTGTGCTGTTCCTGTGATTTTGGTTCCTAAGAAAGATGGTACTTGGCGTATGTGTGTTGATTGTAGAGCCATCAATAACATTACTATTCGATATCGCCATCCTATTCCTAGACTTGATGATATGCTTGATGAGTTGTGTGGCTCTGTAATTTTTACAAAGATCGACTTGCGTAGTGGTTACCACCAAATTAGAATGAAACTTGGAGATGAATGGAAAACAGCTTTCAAAACTAAATTCGGATTATATGAGTGGTTAGTAATGCCTTTTGGTTTAACTAATGCACCTAGCACTTTCATGCGTTTGATGAATGAGGTTTTAAGAGCTTTTATTGGACGATTTGTGGTGGTTTACTTTGATGATATATTGATTTATAGCAAGTCTTTGGATGAACATATGGATCACTTACGTGCTGTTTTTAATGCTTTACGTGATGCACGTTTATTTGGTAACCTTGAGAAGTGCATCTTTTGCACGGATCGAGTCTCTTTTCTTGGCTATGTTATTACTCCACAGGGAATTGAGGTGGATGAGATGAAAATTGAAGTCATAAAGAGTTGGCCGGTGCCCCAAACCATCAAACAGGTGAGAAGTTTTCTTGGACTTGCAGGTTTTTATCGTCGTTTTGTGAAGGATTTCAGCGCCATTGCTGCCCCCTTACACGAGTTGACAAAGAAAGGTGTGGTGTTCCATTGGGGTAAGGCACAAGAGGAGTCCTTTGACACTTTGAAGGACAAGCTTACGCACGCGCCATTGCTGCAACTTCTAAATTTTGGTAAGACCTTTGAGCTAGAATGTGATGCTAGTGGAGTTGGCATTGGAGGTGTTTTGATGCAAGAAGGTAAGCCCGTTGCATACTTTAGCGAAAAATTGCATGGCCTTGTTCTTAATTACTCTACGTATGATAAGGAATTGTATGCACTTGTACGTTCTTTAGAGACGTGGCGTCATTATTTGTGGCCTAAAGAATTTGTTATACATTCAGATCATGAATCGCTTAAGTATCTTCGTTCTCAAAATAATCTGAATCGTAGACATGCTAAGTGGGTTGAATTTATTGAATCTTTTCCTTATGTTATCAAACACAAGAAAGGGAAGGATAATATAATTGCTGATGCTTTGTCTAGACGATATGCTTTGTTGTCCCAACTTGATTATAGAATTTTTGGACTTGACTCAATAAAAGAACAATATGTGCTTGATCCTGATTTTAAAGATGTATTGCTGAACTGTAAAGAGGGACGTACGTGGAACAAGTTTGTGATCAATGATGGATTTGTGTTTAGAGCTAACCGTCTATGCATTCCAGTTGGTTCCGTTCGTCTTTTGTTGTTGCAGGAAGCACATGGAGGAGGATTGATGGGACATTTTGGTGCTAAGAAGACGGAAGATATGTTGGCCACACATTTCTTTTGGCCAAAGATGAGGAGAGATGTTGAGCGGTTCGTGGCACGCTGTACCACATGTCAAAAGGCTAAGTCTCGCTTGAATCCACATGGTTTGTATATGCCTCTTCCTGTTCCTTCTATTCTTTGGGAAGATATTTCGATGGACTTTGTTTTGGGATTGCCTAGGACTAAGAGGGGGAGGGATAGAATTTTTGTTGTTGTGGATCGTTTTTCTAAGATGGCACATTTTATACCTTGTCATAAAAGTGATGATGCCGTTTATATTGCTGACCTCTTTTTCAAAGAGATTGTTCGCTTGCATGGTATGCCTTCTACTATTGTTTCAGATCGCGACGCTAAATTTTTGAGTCACTTTTGGCGCACTCTATGGAATAAGTTGGGTACAAAACTATTGTTTTCTACTACTTGCCACCCACAAACTGATGGCCAAACGGAGGTAGTGAACCGCACTTTTGGGTACCATGTTGAGAGCTATTTTGAAGAAAAATTTGAAGATGTGGGAAGAATGTTTGCCCCACGTGGAGTTTGCTTATAATCGGGCAACACATTCTACCACCAAGGTAAGTCCTTTTCAGGTAGTGTATGGTTTTAACCCTCGCGCTCCTATTGATCTTTTGCCTTTACCTACCACTGAAAGAACACATAGTGATGCTAGTGCACGTGCTGATTTTATTCGTAAGTTGCATGAAACAACTAAAATAAATATCGAAAAGATGAATGAAAAGTATAGAATTGCTGGTAGTGAAGGTAGGAAAGAAGTCAAACTTGAACCGGGTGATTTAGTGTGGTTACATTTAAGAAAAGATAGGTTTCCAGAGCTGCGTAAGTCTAAATTAATGCCAAGAGCTGCTGGTCCTTATAAGATAATTGAGAAAATAAATGATAATGCATATACACTTGAGTTGCCACCCAAGTTCGGGGTTAGTCCTTCTTTTAACATTGCAGATTTGAAACCTTACTTGGGAGCCGATGATGAGCTTGAGTCGAGGACGACTCCAATTTAAGAGGGGGAGGATGATGAGGACATCACTCCCTCGTATACATACAATGATCCTCCATTGAACTTTCAAGGTCCAATCACAAGAGCTCGCGCACGACAATTAAATTTAGAGGTGAGCTCGTTCCTAAGCAACTCTTTATATAATTTTGAGAATAGATTACTACCTAATGATTATGTGTTGCTTAGGAATCATGAAGAGGACAAGGAGACGCATAGAGGAAGGCTTGGAGGAGTGGAGGAGCAGCTAGGACGTCCAACAACAGCAGGAGGTCTAGTCCAACTCGAGTCCGAATCAGTCTCAACCTCCAGGACCAGCGAGCAGTAAAACGGACGCCCAGGACGCATCCGGACTCCGTTTTTGACGATTCACATATGGTTCGAAAGATAATTTCATAAGGAAACCAATGGCGTTGGTTTGAGGTCCAAATTCCTTCTGAGTCAACGGGAAACGTCGAAACAAGTCAGCATCCAGAATCTGTCCCGGTGCTGCGTCACCGTTTTTGGTCCGTTGGGCCGTGTATCGTCGTTGAGCCCATTAGGGGGGCGTGACCAGGGCGTGTGACGACCCTTAGACCCTTATTATCAGCCGCCGCCGCTCTCGTTAGGGCGGGTTTTGCTTAGATTATTCTGTCAAGAACAGTTTCGCCGTTTCGTCGGTTTGTGAGACCCCAACTCGTGAGATTAATCATTCATCTGCAATTTGGTTGCATTCTTCTTTGTTCTTACTTGTGTTCTTCAATTCACAGGCAAGGACTTTAGCCTTCTTGGCGAGGTCAACTGTGCAACGCCGGTTGATAACCAGAGGAGACGTGGTGCTGCGATTGCGGGGTTTCGGATCGTGTTGTTCGGAAGCCGGATCGACTTGTGTCTCGTTTCCACCAAATCGAGAGTTACCAGAACCTTTCGGAAGATCGGGAACCCTTGTTCATATTAAGCACCAGACCATCCGATGAGGCAAATCTTCCTGGGACTTTCCCAATTCAGTCCAACTTTGTCCCGACTGTTGGGGCTTCTTCATATATTGCATCCATTAGACCTATTAATATATATTCTTGACAAATATGTTAGTCCCATTGACTATGTTATCATTAATCATTAAAATCACAATCATAGCCTAATAGGGCTATTTTCGCTACAATCTCCCTTTTTATAATTGATAACAACACAACCAAAGTAAGTAAAAAATAATAAATGATACCAAATATAAAGATCATAAAAGAGCATAAAGTCTTACCACATTACTTGAATGTATGTTCTTACCACTTAGCCCCCTTTGTTGTGACTCTCCCTTTCTTCATTACCACTATCTCCCTTGAACGACCTATGCAAGAGCTTCTCTTTTGTCAATCTAGACACCTAGCATATTTTCTTCTCCCCTTTTGTCAACTTCGGTATTCCTAGATATCGTGCTTATTGCTACAATCTTTTCAAATTATTCGTCTTGCTTCCATCTTGCTTTAGTCGTCAAACTTCTCCCCTTTCTCAACAATCTTCCAAAAATAACTATAAACATATATTGAACTCAAGGGAAGAACATTAGAGCACATGAAAGAGGGCTTCACAAACCATAATCCAATAAAAGGATACAAATTATATGGATATTACTACAAATGAATGATACTAAATGTAGGCTATGAAAGCACTTGGATTATAATTTATGAAACTTAAATAATATAGTCTAAACTCCCTCTATATGTATGCATACATATGATGAGAAAGAAATATATGCACAACTAGACAGTATATCAAGATAGGAAGTTTAAACTATATTATGCATGGAGGTAACTTAAATGAATAAAATATTTGACAATGATACCAATTGAAATATTTAAGTATTGCAAACCTTCGGGGATATGTTAATTGCTCCATGAGACTGCAAAAGATGTCACTAAAAACACATGTTAGTCTCAAAATCACAACCTATGTGATATGCTCCCCCTAAATGTGTGCATACAAGCGTTGAATACTTATAAGATATATATGCACTTGTTATTGATAACAATAGGGATTTATCATATAGATTGGATCATGGCACATAAAAGGTATCAAATATAAAAATTGGTGCTATGAAAAAAACCTACAACCAATAAACCTTGTATGTTGCTCATGGGTTAAAGATAAACACAAGTAACCAACCATATGAAAACCTACACTAGACATTGTAGTAAATTAAAATAAGCATATGCAATCCTAGACAAGACAAATTAGCTACAACAATTAAAAGATTTCTCATCTAGCTCTATTATCTCTTTTACCTTTGGAAGGGGATTTGGGTATGTGATGATCATGATCTTCATCAATGCACCCATCTTGTATACTTGGCTGTTTTGTTTGAACCTTCACTTCATCTTGTAAGCCAAGCCTCCAAATCCATAAGCTGACTTGTGATTTAAGTCTTCTTTGTAACCTAAATTGATTGGAGTCTCTTCATGTTGGTGATGACTTCCTTGGGTACCCAAATGGGTTAGTTCCACCTCCGATCCTTTCTCCTAACCATGTGTACAACCACCTTACCATTGTGCTTTTTCTTGAGCTTGTAGTGATTGCTCTTGATCTTGATCTTATGGTTGAGTTTGGTGTAGAGCCTATTTAAGAAGGTAAATTGCAAGCATATAAATGTGAAAACGTAAATACGGAAACGTAAATAAGGTAGAGAGAGCAAACTCGACACAAGGGATTTTTTCCAGTGGTATCGATGGCATTAATGCCACCCCTAGTCTACGTTGGAGCTCCATAAAGGATATGCTACCGGTCGACACCCAGTCACGGATCTTGAGGCACCAAGTCACAAAGATAAGGTTTCCACCCGGATGAGCCACCAAGCCACCAAGGTAAGGTCTCACCACTAGCCTTTCTTCCGGTTTCTTGCCATCATGGACATTTCAGAGCTTGAGCCACCAAGGCAAGGGTCTCCACATTCCCGCACAATCACCTTGCCGTCGCTCCACATCAAGTCGAAGGGTGAATAAGCTTGTCGATGAGTCACCAAGACTCTAAGGTACCCGCTTACCTCTTGGTACAAGGTTGGATCACTCTTTGATCTACTCTCTAGATAGCAATCACCTACCAACACTCTCTCTAGTCCTATAAGCACTAATCACTCTCTAATGGTATGCTTAATCATCTTGAATGATCACTTTGAGCACTTTGGTGGCTTGGATGTCTTCTGAGGTGTACATGACCGAGTGGAGAAGTATTTATAGCCTAAAACTAGCGCACTAGCCGTTAACCCAACGACTCTGAAAAGCTATTAACACCGGATGATCCGGTGAGAACAGTAGTACTAACATCGGATCATCCGATGAGTATACTCTCACAAACTAGCTGTTGGAATCCCACTCAAGCCTCTGTGAATACCGGACACACCGGTGTATACTTCATCTCCATCACCAGACTATGCGGTGAGTTATCCTTAGACATTGAAGCCTTTTCTTCTTCTTTCTGTAAATTGCTTCGGTGTATGCTTCTGGGTGCACATCACTTCATCACCAGACTATCTGGTGAGTTGTCTTTAGCCAACCGAGCCAATGCAACCTTCTCTGGAAATAATGCTCTGATGTTTCACAGCCTTATCACCGGACCATCCGTTAGGTTGAACTTTGTTCTGCTTCTTTGCACTGCTCATTATTCGATGTATTGTCCGGTGTTCATTCCATTCACACCGGACCATCCGATTGATTGAACCTTCGATTTTCAACGGTTGCATCCTTCTCTGATAATAATGGTCCAGTGCATTTATCCTTCTCAATGTTGGACCATCTGTGGGTTAAGCCTTCTCTTCTTTTCTTCGGAAATGCCCCGGTGCAACTCCCACTGATCACCAGACTATCCGGTGAGACTTAACATTCTTTCTTTAGCACAACACCTTCTTGGAAGAATTGCTCCGGTGAGCTCTACGCTCAAACACCGGATCTTCCGGTGATGAGGTTTTGAGGCCTCTCTCCTATTTGACAACTATACTCCGGTAAGTTCAAACACCCGGAGCACCAGACTATCCGGTGAGGCAAATTTTTATGAGACTTCTCCAATTCAATCTAATTTGTCCCGGCTGTGGTAACTTCTTAATGTATTGCATCTATGAGACATACTAATATTAACTATGCTATCATTAATCACAATTATAATCTAATAGGACAATTTTCGCTACAACACGGTATATCATGTGTGGTTATATTGTGACAAGCTAAGTTGACCACTCATAATATATCGTTGTTTTCATATGGACCTAATTAACTCGGGGTAATTTGTTGTAGGACACCGATCAATAATCATGGTATTTGCCGGAGGACAGTGGACATAATTTTCTTGGTTGCTCGATACTACAAAACGACTAGACAGATTATCTAGCAGCAAAAAAGAACTATTGTTCAGTGTCCTGCAGCAAATATTGTGATTGATCGGTGTCCTCCAGTAAATTTTGCCACTAACATTTTGCCCTTTACGTCTGAAGTGCATGCTAGATTCTCCCCTGAATTATTTTTTTCCATACTCATGTTAGTTAGAGTGGTATATATATATAGAAAAAAAATCTAGTCTGTATTCCCTGAGTAAATGCTCTCGCCTCATTCAATAATTGATTTTGTTATAACTGAAGTATATACTACTATATAAGATGTATATACTATTTTTTAATATGTATATACTTATTTATAAATAATATATATATTTGTGAAGTATTTACTATTTTTTAAGATGTATATACTCCTCTCTGAACATTTATTAGAGGGAGAGTATGTACATCCGGAAGTTAAAAAAAAGCTTCATATATCTCTCTCTCAGAAAGTATTATATATATTTTTCAGAAAGTAGTATATATATCTTATAAAGTAGTATATATATCTTAAAAAATAATATATGTCGGGTTACATTAAATACTCTCTACTGAGTGCATCTAGGATATTTTCCCTTTCGAAGGGCATCGGGACCTGCCGCCTTAGCACGGCGGGCTCTCTCCCGCTTCCTTGCCCACTCAGCCTCCCGAGCCTAAGCCACGGTATGGTCATGCACCTCCTTCCTCATGCGCTCTTCTTCCTGCCGCTTTAGGCGAAGTTCCTCTTGCTGTTGCTCGTACTACCGACGTGCGTAAGCTTCCCTTCTCCACCTCATGGTCGTGTCGACCCACTGCTTCTGTTCTTCATTTTGCTCATTGTTAATTTATTGAATAAAATCACAGAGCGGTGAAGAGGACTGAACAAATAGAATAAGATAATCGGTGAAGAGGACTGTTCCATGTTGAGGCTTGTCATATTAGTAGTTGGCACATATGAAGAAGCGCAGCCCATAGGTGTATGAGATTTCTTGCGACTCGCGAAGCCTGCAACGGTCAGAAAAAAAGCACATTGGTGGTTCGATACCTTGAGGGATGAAAATCCCCCAATATTTCTTTGCTGGGTTTGGTGAAGCTGAGGAAGAAATTGCACTTGAGAGATCTGAGAAATGAGTGGTGCATCAAAGTATGGAGGTTCGGCTATTTATGGTGGAGGAAGGTAGGAGCATTAGATTCCCTCTTGAAGAAAGGAGTGAGTGGAAGAGCTCAGAGGGTGGCAGGAGCATTGGATTCCATCTTGAAGAATGGGGAAATTGTGGCATTGATGATGGACATAGATTCCATGTGTATTGGTACATGTGTTGTCATTTATTTTGTGGTAAAAGATGTCCGGTGTTGTCACTTCTTGTCTAAATCCTACGCAAGGAGACATGTGTTATCATTTCATGCTTAAAGTTGAGCGGTCATATCATTTGTACAGATTACGCCAGGAACATGTGTTGTCATTTATTGGTTGAAGTTCAGTAGTGTGGTATAAAGTTAGACTCCCGACAGAGTTATCGAGCGTTCATTTCGTGTATTAGTAACTTTGTAAGATATACTTTTCTAGGTCTATCTTGAACCGTACATGTGTGAGGACGATAGAAAGTAGCGTGTGGTCATGCTGGATTAAGAAATACAACTAGCGTGCCATCACATTGGAGTAAGAAATGCAGTTACGACATGCTACGTGGACCATAAAGATTACACGCGTCCGAATACGTAAGAGTACATCGCGAATCGAATATGCATATGTAAATTACAAAAACAAATGTAAAATCCTACTGCTATCTCCCTCGCTGCCGTCGGCCGTTCCCCCCATCATGGTCCCGCTGTCGCTGCCGCTGTTTGACCCTCACGTGGCCCCTGGAGTAGGTGAGGGGGTCGGGTGGACCGACCTGCCTGGTAGGCCTAGTCCTGCGTGGGCTATGTCCGAAGTGGAGCACTGGGTACCTGGGATCGCTGGAGGACGTCATAGTCTGGTGTGGGCTGGAGGGGCCTACGAACAAATAATTATATTACATATGGAAAATATGGAAATGAAAGTAGTAGTACAAAATGCACAATTGTACCTGCGTGGTATGCCGGTGTAGCAGAAGATGGCCAGGCAGGCGTGCTATAGTAGGGCTCGAATGTTGCTAGTGGGATCGGGTGCGGGGCAGCTGAAGACGGGCCGGCCTCATCACCGAAATAACCTGTGGACGATATTAGATGTATTGCTGAATATATTGAATACAGGGATGTAGTGGTGCCCAATACCTGAGGGTGGAGGCACAGGGCTCGGTCTACGTGGTTGCGTTGAGGCATGTGTAGGTGCACATAATATTTGTTTAAAAATCATTGCAACAGTAAGAAATGAATATATTTCAATGCCATGCAAATTAAAAATTCGTACCTATTTGCTCCGAGCCTGCATGACGTAGTAAAAGGGGTCGTGTGGATGCCGACATCGATGAACGGTGGTGCACATCTGGCCTCCAAGACAACTCTGCATGGACCCCACTAGACCTGGGAGGCGCTCCAGCTACGTCTATGGTGGAATGGCATGAGGTAAGCTTAAAGGCCCGCACGGTCTTGTTGAAAACCCGCTTGACGAAGCCCGCGACATCCGACGCACTGAGGTGCACCCCTTACCTGAGGCAGTCCATGGTACTAGCTGTGTCCCTATGGATATCATAAATGATATCGGCCTGTGGATACAAACAAGAAAAAACAATTTAAATCTACAGTCATGGTTCCTCGAGTATGGAGTACTGACTTGTAAGTTACACATACCGCCAATGCAGCGTCCTCGTCCCAATAGTCGACGCAACGTGGGGCAGGACACACTCTGGGGTGTATGTGACCCGTGTGCATGTACGTGGAACGTACCACCCTAGGTAGTCGTTGAAGCTCCGCTCGTCGAAGGGACGCGCCTCCTCCACGTCATCCTGAAGCACTTGGGCCCATGCTGAGACGTACGGGGCCAAGCGATCTGCCCAGAGGTTGCCAACCGGCTGTCCTTTGCGTGTGTACCTGCAAGTGAACCATGTTAAATATAATTCATAGTAAGACGAATGTTACGAAATATTTAATTCTTCATATGTACCTGTGGACGTGCACGGGAACAATGCGAATGTGGACGAGAGGTAATGCCTGGTTGCGGCCAAACTACCGCATGACGTGGTGCGGTGAGTACTCCTTGACTTAGATGTCAAAGACAAGCAGTGTCTTCGTAAGCCAGTAGTCCTCGTCTCGGGTACACAACGGCGACAGACCCAAACCCGCACGGCCTTGGACGGCCAAGAAGCTGTATGGCTGCCAGACCACGTAGTCCGGACGCAGCCTGTTGAACTGCGACCGAAAATACTCATAAGCGCTGCGAGGCTGCTCATGCGCCCAGTGTGGCTGTGTAACAAACATCGTTAGAATTCATTAGAAATAACATGTGCCAATTAAAATGTTAACAAAAAGTACGTACCCGATGACGACACCAAAGCGAGGCATGGTAGGCGCGTCCTCCTCGGGCTCGCCGTACTATTCCTCAGGGTACGGGGAGCGATCCACCACTGGCCGGCCTATGGCGAACCGCTCGTAGGACCACAGCTGCAGAAAAAGTGGGCACCCAACAAAAGTGGCAAGTGGCTCCTTCTTCGTGCACGTGTCGCACAACACCCGATACATCGCAGCAAGGACAGCAGATGCCCAACTGAACTACAATACCTCCTCGCCATCAGCATCCGCTACCAACCTGGCGTACGACACAAGGGTGCTCGCAACCAGGTGGCCTTGGCCACTGGTGAACATAACCCACCCAAACAGCCAAAGCAGATAGACCTCCAAATGCCTGGAAACTGAGTTTGTGTTGGCCTGCGGGTGCATGTACGTCGGCTGCAAGTATGACAGGTGCCAACAAGGATCATAAGTAGATATTCAAATAGTAAATAAGAGGTTGTATTGTACGATACCTTGAACTGTAGGATCCACTTCTTCGTTGGCCCTCGTGCATCGGACAAGAACTCAGGCACGTACGGTGGTGCGTCGGCCGTCCGCTCAATCGGGCAAAAGCGCTGATGCATGACGTTGATCCAGTCAGCATCCATATCGATGACCCCAACCATAGCTCCCGCATAAGGTAAGCCTGAGAGGTAGGCTACGTCTTGGAAGGTCGGGGTCATCTCGCCACAGGGGAGGTGGAACATATGTGTCGGCGGCCTCCATCGGTCAACCAGTGTTGCTATCAGCGAGCAGTCAAAATAGAAACAACGTGCCGCTGCCTCAGGGTTTTTGTTGATCGGGCCTTAACCAAACGGCAAAGAGGTAGGAGTCCCGCTGCTGCCAACCTGAACAATTAGGAATATAAATAAACTAGGGAATGCAATACATCAATAATATGGCAATTCGTATGAAAGTATCGAAGTACCTGTGCTTCCACCGATCGTCGATCATAAGTAGCTCTCCAGGGCCACGTGGTCGGAACACTCCTAACTCCGTCTGGTGCTCGGCGGACAAGAAGTTGCGGTGCCTCTTGTCCATTGTAGGGTCGAGAAGCTCAGGGGTCGCAGGGTCCGCCATATCTGCATTTGAACGACATGTACATTAATACATTGCAACATGTAGACAGGAACAATATATATTGAATGCAAATTCACTTTACAACTATATGCAACATGAATATATTGCGACATGTACTTACAAATGAAAGGTTCAAATGCTAGACAGCGAAGTACAATTAAGACAGCAAGCTACGCTAAATACAATCACACTAGAACACGTCATAATACTCACCTACACAACAGGTGTATTTTTAGGACAATACTTGGATGTGTGACCTGTTTCATTGCACTGACTGCATCGCTTGAGTCTAGGACCCGCCTTGGATTCATCCATATCGTTGCGAATCCAGCGAGATTGTCGGCGGCAAGGTGCGTTCTTCATCTTTTCCAAATCAGGCACATAGATTCATGAATGCCCTGGATTACTTGTAAAAGTGTCAACAATGCCGTAACCATACAGCTCATGATTCCAGGTGTTCAATATTTGATCCTTCATGAAATACTTTGAAACATATTGCCTAGGAAGCATATTGTGCTCCGCACACGCAGCTATGACATGTGTACAAGGTTTGTGGAGTAATTGTGGCTTCTGGCAAGTACAAATGCATGTCCCACTCCTAAGAATGCACTCTTGCACATGCCGCTCACGTCTTCCACCCCTCCGATCCTTATCCTGGCACAAGATACTGAACATGTGCTTCGTAGTCCCCTCTTGATTTGCACAATGCATGTGAGCCTTCTTTGTGGCCTTCTCCATATACTCACATAGCATCCATCCATAGAGCATACGATTATCCTCCAATATATTTTTAGCAGCTGTGTACCGATCAATACAGTACTTATAAGTCCCATGCAAAATGTCTTCTACAATTCCAACAAGTGGGAGGGACCTCATTCCTCGCATGACCCAGTTATAAACCTCAGCAAGATTTGTTGTCATTACTCCATACCTTGCCCCACCATTTGTCGTACAGCAAAGCCCATTTTTCATTTGGCTCATTACGTATCCACTATGAAAAGCTCCTAATAGCTGACCCTGACCTCCTTACTATCTGCAGAGTATCTGTTGGGAGAGGTCCAAGAGCTATCAGTTCATCACCAGTGGGTGCAGCCTCCACTGTCTATTTCAGAGTTAGTTCGTCCAGTCTTGCCCATAGGACATTGAACTTCCGTTGCTGGTTTTGACTGCACAAATTTTTGAAAAGCTTTAACTCTTTGTTTTTGAACTATCTATAGAAGTTCGCACCCATATGGCACATGCACCACCTGCTCTTCAGGTCGGGCCACTGTGCTACTACACCCCGTCGAACACTACAATGTTGCATCCAGCAAAGCCTGCAACAACCCTACATGTGTATCATGAATCAGACACATATCTGGCCGGTCAAGAATAATATCATGTTTCACCTGCTTAAGGAACCAATATCAGTTGTCCCCGTTCTCACTCTCCACGAAAGCAAACCCCAGTGGCAGGACTTGGATGTTACCGTCGACCCCAATTGCAGATAATATCTGTCCTTTGTACTTCCCAGTCAGGAATATTCCATCCAGGCAAATGATGTGTCAATAGTACCAAAATGCTTTGATGGTTGCAGCAAATGCAAAGAAAGCACGATGTAATACTCGTTTCTCGCTGTACTCCGCATCAGTGGAGGAGTAATGCTTGATATCATAGTAACTGCCTGGGTTCCTTCCCCATATTGTGGCTAATTGATGAGGTAGATTGTGATATGAATCTTCATATGTTCCGAAACTCATCTCAATAGCCTTCTGTTTCGCCCTCCATGCCTTCACATAGTTTATTGTGTACTGGAACCTTTGCTCAATAGCACGGATTATTGATCGTGGCTCATACCTTAGGTTGTCCACAATCTCCCCGTACATAACATTAGCAATAAAGGCAGATGACAGGTTCCGGTAGGCGAACTTTATTTCCTCAATGTGACAATTATGTTCATTGACTATTGAGCATTGCTAGTAGTCTGTCTATTCCCCTCTGAATGCGTGCACCCGCCAAGGACATTGAGGCACCAAACACTTCACATCATACTCCCTTTTACTGAATTTAACAACCTTGAACTACCTTCGAAGAGACAACGACTAGAATTTAACTGCATCAATAACAACCTCCTTCGTAGGGTACATAGCACACTGAGACACCTCATTCTCATGATACTGCCACGGTGTCCGATCAGTCTCGCTAACCACCAGTTTTGAAAATTCATGATCTCTCCACTGTGCAGGCATTGGAGCATTACCCTCCTCGTTAGATGAATCCCCATCGGCAACGGTTTCCTCCAGCTCTTGATCCTCCAACTCCATCTCTTCAATTATGCTAGGGATATGCTCCCCCACATCGGCTACACCCATCGGTTGCATCTCAGAAATATCCCCAACATCTGCCCTGGTCCCGACATTTACCGGGTCTGATTCATCTTCCACTGCCTCACTTGGTCCCACTACTGCTTCCGCAGAGTTCACCTCCGTTTGATCTTTCAGGTACGCCTCAACTAACAAAATCAGAGGCATGCCATGTTCACGAGATATATCTATATACTGCCTCCAAGTTGATGTGGTTTTGATCGGAACCAGCTCACCAAAGTATCCATGACTAGCACGGCTGAGGACAACTTTCAGCTTAAGATCATGTTGCTGTGGATCCAGTTGGAAAAACCGCATGAGCCACTTACACACACCCGCAATGGTCCTCTCATTAGCTTTACTAAGACCCTTCATGACATGACGAAATCCAGACAGATCTACACCATTAGGACCGTACCTAATTTCACCCTCACCATAATATATCTGAAAAATTAATTTAGCTGCTATTCCTGGAAACATCCGCAAATATAACCAATGTTAAGACCAACAAACTATATTTCTCAGTATCGGAAATAAAAAAATTTACCGACATTGATTCATACATAACAATAGGTTCTTCAATAATACCCCTACCCAAACTTTCCTACAAATATTACTCTATACAATCTACATTTAATAGCTATCCTACCATGTCGGAATTAATATTCACAGTATACTGCCATTTTTTAAACGCTACATCCTAGGTCATACCATTATCATACAGTGCTAATTCCTATGTCACACAATACTACTCTACAATTATTACTCTATGCAATCTACATATTCAAAACTAACATAATACAAATAATATTCTGTATTTCATTGCTATCCTACCATATCGTAAGTAAAATTGACAATTTTCTACTAAATACAATATTTTCTAAACCCTAAGTCATAAATGTCTAAAACCTATGTCATATAGTGCTATTGTACTAATTAACAATAATAAAAGTACAGAAGAACTTACCGTTAAGTGATCTTCAAATCCACGGATCAAATGCAGCAGGATTTCGCCGCGCTCTCTTCCTCTCCTCTCCTCTCTTCTCCTCTCCTCCCTCTTCAAAGCTTTCTTTTTTTTTAGATTAAAATGAGGATTTCACCTCATTTTTTGCCTTTTTATAGAAGAGGGGGGAGGGGGGAGGCGGGCGGGCAGCCACCTTACCACCCCTCAGAGGGCGGCAAGGAGCCGTAACCGCCATCTCAAGGGGCTGCAGACGTCTAGTTTTGCAATTTTTTTCACGAGGAATCTAATTTAAATTTTTAATTGAAAAAATCTGAAAATAAAAAAACTCGACAAATAATGCGTACTGTGGATGGCTATGATCGAGCCCTGGGGCTGAGGGCCTCTACCCTCTAGTCGCAAGATCTTCGTAGGAATTTTGGAGTATCTTAGTTCTTAGTTTTTTGTTTTCCTGCAGGGATTGATTGAAACATCTAGATGGAATTATCAAATTGCTATGGACGAATTAAACATGAACTCAAACATAACGTTAATTTCTTCTCGTTTCCTACAGAACAATCGACTAAAAATGAAGCTCGTTACAATGGACGCATCTATGGTGAGGTTCATGAAGGGGGTTTCAGGTTTCGGGAGTTACTGAGGTTGCTAGGCTTAGAGGGAGGCCTAAGGTGACGACCGGATCAGTGGTGGTGGTAGAAGGCTGCGTGGACGGTAAGGTGGGGCTTCGCTGGCTGTGGGTCGACAGTCGGATCAGTGGTGGTGGTAGAAGGCTGTGCGGGCGGTAAGGTGGGGCTTCGTGGGCTGTGGGTGGCAGATGATTGTCGGTGGGCAATGTTAACACAAAGGGAGATAAAAAAATAGAGTGATTAGTGTGATGACAGGTATGGATCCAGTGACAAGAATGTCGCTGGAGATGAGAGGAGGCGGGCGAGGCGAGGGAGCGAGGCGCAGCGCTGAGATAGAACACGTCGGAGGAGAAGAAAGAGAAGGAAATAGTGAGAGGTTGAAGAAAAGACGTGGTGTGTCGGATGACGATTGTACGGCCAGGATATATCAGCTATAAAGTTGTTGTTTTTCAGTCGACTGAATTCTAGTTCCTCCCTAATTTCTTTTTTTCTTTTGAGGAAATCCAAATGCATTCTCGTTATCTCTCCACTCTCTCCGGGAGAAATATTTTCCTCCACGTCTTATTTCCTGTGAAAACCATCGACAAACGGCTTTGAACATTCCGTAGTTTTTAAACCATATCGGATTCTATCATACGTGGCATTAGATTCCACGAAAGAGGCCATGGCAGTATTACGTCAGTATTTGAAAGCGTGTTAGTGATAGAATTTCATCGACAATTAATGCATGAATTCTTCTATTTCCTTGCTACCTTCTTCTACAGTTATCCATTCCAAATATTTTCCAATTTTAACCCCAACAATTTATTGTTGAATACTTAGCAGTTTCAGACTTTCAGTCCCCAGTGGAAATTGTTAGAGGGTATTTTTGTCCCGTCCTGCGTGAAATAACTGGAATCTTGATTTTTTTTTGACCGAGAATGATGACTAGAGAGGGGATGAGTAAGTGTATCATTAATTTCTTTCGAAACGGATGATCTTTTCCTATTTTCTCTCTCAAAGCGACTCAAAACAGCGAGCGAAAGCAAAAACTAAAGAGAAACAAGTTGTGATCAAAATCACAAGAGAATCATAGTTCTCATGGATGTAAGTGAGTCCTAGGTTTTGTTACAACTCGTTTTAGAGTCATCACAACAAAAAGATAGCAATTTGAAGGAAGAAACCTTAGAACCAATGAAGAAAATACCGGGTGAATAACCTCTCTAAATTGATAATCTAGAGGCAAGGGAATTCAAGACCAACTCCGTATGCGAATTTTATACCTTTAGCAAAAAGAAGAATAACTTCACAAGTTGGAAGAATATCAGCTCAATAACCAAAAACGAAAGCCGCAACGAAAACATAAAAATTCATAATCAAAACAAGTGAGCCAATAGAGAGAAACTAGAAGAAGATGAACACATACATAGGAGGAAATATAAACTTCATTGGTTGCAAAGGTCAACCATATTTTCAATGGATTACAAAAAATTTTACTCACAAAAAGCTCTCACTTAATATATAGACTAAGCTATCTCCTCCGTCTCCTATAAAAACCTAGCACTCAAACTAAAATAGTTGGCTCACCCATCTCTTACAATCCTACATCTCTATTTATAGGTCTAGTAAGCTTATTTATCTCTTAAGCTTCCTTATTCCCGGAATACCCCTTTTTTCTAATGCACTCCTACATACCATCGTGATATTTTGGTCTATTTTTTGTTCTGTCCATCGAACTGCCGTGGTGCCTTCACGACTTACCTTTGCCTCGACGCAAGCTTTGCGACAATGCCACATGCACTCCATTCATCTATGGTTTTGAGGCCAAACCATTAAACCATTTTGCACGCTTTTCAAAGAGAGACCCACTGCCACTTGTTTACACCATAAGCAAGCACTCCGATATCAACACGTGTATTCCGTCTTACGATATTGACTACTGGCAAGTCTCTCTTGCTCCTGATCCCTCGGTTCCCTTGTCACTTGCATCAGCATCAAATTTTGTTTGACTTTGTCAACATATCATCTTCGTTCATCTTCTCACGCTCTACTTGCCCTCCATGTGTATTGCAAGGATCACCATTGACTCTACCCAACCTCCTCAATTGTCTGGCACCAAGTATCCCACTTAGCCCTAATCATCCCGTCGTCGGTCGCCAAGTTGCATCCATCACCTGAACATCATAAGACAAGCACAAATGTATCTCCAATTCGATTATAGATGAATCAAAATCAAAATCATCAGTCAAAAAGCTCATCTCAGCCAAATCGTGAACGTCAGATGTTCCGTCATTGCCAATTCCTCATCGCCGGACTCTCCAGCGTGTACATCACCAGACAAGCTATTTTGTGTCCTTTCTGGAAAAATTTGGCCGGTGAAGCCTCTGGTGTTCACACTGCTTATCACCGGACCATCCGGCGAGTACAACTCCACCAAAAACCATTTTGCAACCTCTCTGGAATAAATGCTTCAGTGAAAGCTTCAGTGTACACACCGGACCATCCGATGTGTACAAAAGCTCTTTCTCTGAAACAAATAATCCGACGTTTACTGGAGATCATCGCCGAACCATCCGGTGTTACAATGAATTCTCTTCTAAGTCAAAACCCTTCGGCATGAAATATTTTGAACACCAGACCATCCAGTGTGTTCAATTTTCTGTTCAGAACAAAGCATGGTTCATATCATATTTGTAGCTGACTGATTAATGAAACAAAAGGTTAGTTCTGTGGCATAGTTGTAAGATAACAGACCATCAATTTCTCACTTTCATCAAACTCTAACTCATTGAGGTTGAACATTCTAGCGCTTTCAGCTAAAAATGTTGCCCAAACTATATTACTCAAGTATATAAGAGGTTAGCACAGTACAGAAGTATCTAAAAATGATTGTAGGTGGTTCAGAAGTCTTAAAAATCAGCGGTATCATTACCAACAATAATTAAAACTAAAATCATGATATTTTATCTACCTAGCTACTTGATTGGGTTGAGTGCATGTATGAAATAGTATACCAGCATCCGCCTTAATATATGAGGATGGTAGAAATAACACAAGAGCCATATTTATCCAAAGAGTAATATATATAACAATTGTACATGAAGTATAATTGATCCAGATTTATAAATTCAATCTAGCATTCATGAACACCAATCAACATTACTCTATGTGGTGTCGACCTGCAGGTGAAAAACATAAATTCCTAATGAGCTAGGCCAGTCCTAAGCTATTAAGCATAATTTCAGCTCTCTCTGCTCTTCAAATGTTTGATTGAAATGCTATAGCCACAAAGAAATTTAAGAAACAATAAGAGATGTAAGAAGATACTGTTTGACAATGATTTACCTGTTTATATATCTTTGCCATGATATTAAATTTGTTCAGTATGATTAATCTGATGTTTTAATTCTATTAAGGCTGCACTATTAGATGCATCATCCATGCAATATTGTTCTAATCCTATTTATGCACTAGATTGATGTGGTGCCTTGTAGTAAAATTCTATGACTCAATATTGTTCTGAATTAAAAAGATTAGGTTACATTCATTTGTTTCAATCCATGCTGCTTTGCATGGCTCAATTGCAGCACATCCTCATATTTGAATAAGTTGCATGCAGTAGATGATGCATTGCACGTTTAAATTCAATCTAGCATTGATGAACACCAATCGACTTTACTCTATGGGATAACAACTGAATTTACAAAGCAAATAGAGAAATGGACTAACATGTTTGTCAAGAATATATGTTGGTAGGTCTCATGGATCCAATACATGAAGAAGCCACCGCAGCTGGGACAAAGTTTGGTTGCCTAGAGAGAAGAGTTGCTAAGTGCTGCAACTTAGAGTGTGGATCAAGGAGTGATCCAAAAGTGTACCGAAAGGTACGCTAGCGTCTTGGAGTCTTTGTGACTCACTGGTAACTTGTTGACCCTCCGACTTGGTGTGGAGCGACGACAAGAGGATTTTACGGGGACGTGAAGACCCTTGTCTTTGTGACTAAAGCTCTGGAGTGAAGATGATGTACAAGTGACCAGAAGAAAGGTTAGTGGTGAGACCTCGCCTTGGTGGCTTGGTGACTCATTGTGCTTGAGGCCTTGTCTTGGTGACTTGGTATCTCAAGAGCTATGACCGGAAGAGACTTGGCGACCGGGAGCATATCCTTTGTGGAGCTCCAACGTGGATCAGGGGTGGTTTGTGTGCCACCAATACCACGGGATAAAAATCCCTCGTGCCGAGTTTGTCTCTCTACCTCATTTACGTTTCCGCATTTACTTACTTGCAATTTACCTTGCAATTCTCTTAAGCGGTAGAGTAGACACACTAGATAAGCCTAAAGCATATTTAGATATAAATTGATATAGGATTATCTTATAAAATTTTGGAGCCAATAATTTTAAGTGTCCTAAGTCGCCCCCCTCTTAGGACGTCCTTGATCCTCTTCAAAGCCTCGTGCTCTTCAATGGGGCGTAACCACCTAGAGTTGTGACGTCCGATGTTAGGGCTGGATATTGGTAGTGCTCCACACTTTGACAGCACAAATTTCTCCCGATGGAAAATTCTTATGACATGTTATTTGGAAGCAAAAGGTTTAGATGTTTGGAGGGTCACTGAAGAGGGGATGAAAGAACGTAGCACCAAAGCAGAGAAATAATTTGATGCTTTAGCAAAGAGTATCCTTTTATCATCTTTATGTGTTGATGTATTCAATAGAGTATATTATCTCACCAATGCACATGATATTTGGAATAGTCTCATTGAAATACATAAAGGCACAAAGGATATGTGCAATGAGAAATATCATATTCTTGTGACTAAACTTAATAGCATCAAACAACTTGCCCATGAAAATGCTAATAGCATGTACTCTCGTATGAATATTCTTGTCAATGAGATTAATGGGATAGGTTTGACAAAGATTGAAGATGTTCAAGCGGTGAGAAGAATACTCCAAGCTCTTCTTCCAAAATACAAGCTAATTGTCTCCATCATCTATGACAACCACGACATAAGCAAGATGACTTCAAGCCAAGTTTTAGGCTAGATCACCGCCCATGAGATGATCATAAACATAGGGGTTGAAGCTTCTACCTCATCCGACTCCAGTAAACTTGCCCTCGCAAGCAAGCAAGCATCATGTTCACACATGAAGGTGAAGATGAGGAGACAAGGGTAAGAGTCAAGCTCAAGTGAAGATGATGAAGATCAAGATGAAGAGAGCGAAGAAAAAGATGATCAAAACACCTTAAGTGATGAAGAGATTGATTCCAAGATGGCAAAGCTCATGCTACAAGTGGAGAAAAAGTGGCAGTTTTAAAAATTTTTATGGGGACAATGACATTTTTTATGGTCTAAAAGAGGTAGTGGTGTCTGTGTTTGAATCAATGAAGAAGGGTATATCCATACTGATGCATAAGAGTGTCAGCCATTTGTACGACTGGTTAACGCGGGGTTTCAAAATAGACTATGAGGTTCAAGTGATGACTATTTGTATTATGGGCAACTATAGGATTTTAGGGTGTCTATTGGGAGGTGTACCCGCTTATGAAAAATCAGGTTTGGAGAAGGTACCTATAGGATGTATATTGCTGTGCATGGAAGAATAAGGAGGGAGTTAAGGAGATTCAGGGTGGAAGGTATCTGGAGGAAGAGGCGGGTGATGAGGTAGTCGAAGAAGAGGTTGAAGAACCAGATGTTGGGCAATCACTAGCCATTCCGATTGAACCTACTGATGGGGCAGACGAATGGATGGGTATCCATAGTGACCCTTGGAAGGAGATACCAAGAGTGACATGTGGTAGGTGATGTTATACCACTCCTAGCTTCTTCAGGAAATGCTACAAGGCAAAGATAATTTACCAATTTGTGGGGGTGGGTATCCATAGAGAGCCTGGAAAGGAGATACCTTGAGTGATGTGTGGTAGGTGATGTTATACCACCACTCAATAGTAGGTAACCATGTATACCATTCTTTGGGTCTAGAAATACCATACTCCTCAAATAGGACTCTATGCACTGATTCACCCTCTTTGTCTGTCCACCAGATTAGGGATGATATGAAGTACTGAATTTAAAAGAAACCTCCATTGTTTGAAAATCTCAGTACATAATTTGCTAGTAAAGATTCTGTTTCTATCAGTTATGATAGAAATAGGCATCCTGTGCAATATGAAAATATGATCCATGAATAGTTGCACAACTTGATGTACTGTATAAGGATGTATCAAAGCTATGAAATGGGCATATTTAGTAAACCTATCCACTACTATCATAATTATATCCTTCCCTTTTGATTTTGGAAGTCATTAAATGAAACCCATGCTCAAATGTGCCCAAGCCATATTTGGTGTTTCTATGGGATCCAACAAACCTAGATTTGTTATGTGCTCAGCCTTGGTCACTTGGAACACATGGCATTCTGATAGAAATTGTTCCACCCCCTTTTTCATATGAGGCCAATAAAACAATATCTTTATCCTGTGATAAGTGGCTCTCATACCTGAATGACCACCAAACATAGATGCATGGAAACTATCTATCAGCTGGTTCTTCAAGTCACTATTTGGACCAACATATATCATGCCCTTATAGTAAAGAAGTCCAACTTTAGTTGTATAGTATTTGCAGCTGTTAGGTTGGTCTTGAATCTAGTCCATTATTTCCTGACATTTTTTATCCTCCAAATAAGTTTGTTTGATATCCTCCACCAAATTGAGCTCCACACAGCATATAGCATTGAGTTCTAGGTCATTTGGTTCCATATGACCAGTCTTTCTAGATAGTGCATTTGCCACCACATTCTCCTTCCCTTTCTTATATTCTATAGAAAAATTCATATTCCAACAGTTTCAATAGCAATTTATGTTGAAAGCCATCAATCAACTTCTAGGATGTTATGTATTTGAGGCTATGTTGATCAGTTCTAATTATCACTTTGCTGCCCATAAATAATGTCTCCACCATTTAAGAGCTTCAAGTATCACTACATAAGAAACTAACATTAGTGACATCACATTAGTGATGGCCGACTAGAACTTGTCACTAATATCACCATGGGCTGGGACCTGTATCAGATCTGTCACTAATGATAACAGTGTCGGATCACTTTACAAGCCGTTACCAATGACATAGTCATTAGTGATGTGTTGTGACGACACTGGTCATTAGTGATGAGTAATAAAAACACTTGTTACTAATATAAAAGTCATTAGTGACGAGTATTAAGAAACACCCATCACTAATGTGCAGGCTCGCGCGGAGGCAACCTAAGCCTAGGCCATACCCTTTTGCTTGGTGTATTAGTCTAGTTGCAGTTTTGTTGACTAGCAAATTCAGAATCTAGGAATGAATTGGTGCTACCACTATCTACCAAAGCCACATCTCTTTTTTCATTGAGATATGTTACCATTGAGAAAATACTAGGCCCCACAGTACATGAGACAACATGAGCTGAGATCAACATAACTTGCTCCCCTATTTTCAATCAACTTGGGTTCTTCTCAGTGTTATCTGGACACCCATTTCTAATTTTTTTTTTCCGAATCAAACACCCCAAATCCAAGTCAGATTCCAAATTGTTTATCGTGTGTCCAAATTTTCTTTGCCGAATCAGACACCCAAATCCAAGTCGGTAACACTGGTGCTTCTATGAGATTTGGGCTATCTGGTACAGTTTTCAGTCTATCTGAGTGCTATCTTCACTACCTTCACAAGAGGCATTTTCTTGCTCCCCAATCATTAGCATAGCATGTATTCTCCCCCTAACTCTGCATTTGTGTTGAGGGCTCCATGGCTCATTACATTACCAGCATATCCCCTTTTTTCCCTAGGATTCTTGCCAGGTTAGTTGTTCTTCCCTTTCAGCAAATGTTGCTTGTTCTGCCAGCTAGAAATCATGGCTGGTCTAGTAATAGGCACACTCTTCTTATATATACCAGCTTGCTCTAGGTGTTTTGCATACAAAAAGCCTCTAACAGATTTCCAGGTTGATGACAAGTCACTTGATGCTGTATATGATTAGTCAAGCCCCCAACAAAACAACTAAAAAAGAATGTCTCCTAAATATATGGATGTTCTCTTTTCAATCTAGCCACACACTCTTCGAATTTGTCTATATACTGAGCCACGCTTCCTTCTTGTTTGAGGTTTTGAAATCTAGCTACAGATTCATGAACCCCCATCACTGAGAATCTATCCTGCACCATTCTACTCACTTGATCCCATGTAATCAATTGCCATAGAACACCAAGACCAGTGAACCAGCTCTCTGCCGTCCTAGTGAAATGGGCGATGGCTACATTAACCCATTGTTCATATGGGGTTCCAGTGTGGTAAAAAACACGCTCACAGTGCCTCAACCACCCAGCTGGATTTTCTCCATAAAAAAGTGAAATCTCTAGTCTAGGTCCCTTCAGAGTTGCTTCTACATAATGGTGTATTGGATTCCCTCTATTCTCTCCCAAGATATGAACTCCCATTGGTTGTACTTGCCCTCTTGGCACTACACTACCACAACCATTTGGAGAATTCCCTAGACCATACAGATTGCATTGAGGAAGACAAGGGTATCTTCCCTCTCCTGAAGGTTTCACAGTTGATACCAAAGATGCAGTGTATATTGCAAATGAGTAGAGCACGACAGATGAGGTGGGATGACTGCAGCCTGATCAAGTCCTATTGGATATCCTAAAGATGTAAACCGAGAAGTGGGTGTAGTGGGAATGTTATTGATCACCTGAACCATATAATCACCAGCTTGGGAATTCCTGTTATGATCTTCTGGATTTCGACTAGTTCCTGTCTCCAGATCATTTTGGCTCAGCAGTAATCTTTTGATCTCAGATAGATCGGAACTCAGAATCTTTAATTCAGCTACTTCTCGCTTCAGTTCATTCATCTCGTGACGCCAACTCTCATCTCCACCAGACCCACACTACTACAAAAGCTATTTTTCGAGACACCTAGGGTTCATTTTACTGGCGGTTCATATGACAAACCATCTAAGTAGTAGGCTAGGGGCCCATGCGGTTTCGGGCCGCCTGTGAAAACTTGTTTCCACAGTGTGAAAATAGCTCCATTATCACAGGCGATTCACATAAGGAACCGTATGTGGAAATGAACCCACAGGCGGTTCATTATATGAACTGTCTGTGATAATATCTCCATAAATAGTTCCTATCCGCGGGGAGCTCTATTCAGATCGAGCTCACTTTTGTTTGAACAGTAGAGCTCAAAAGGCGGTCGTAAAATTTGAAAACAAAGGGGAATGTTTTGTTTTTCAATTCCTTGGAGGAGACATCTAAGGTAAGAGTATCTCATCCTTAGCTAACATCTTTTTGAAGTCTAGATTTAAATTTATGGCTTATTTAGGGTTTGAGTAGGTTCTAGAGATGCTTGTGGTTCTAGCTATTTAGATCCTCGAATTAGCTTAAATTTATGGCAATGTTTATTCAATTGTGTAGATTCACATGATTCTAGCATTATATTTCAAAAATATAGCATCAATTTGATGTTTTTTTAGCCTCTAGGAGGTTTTATCATGAATGGAGATTTTTTTTATCTAGATCTAGATCTAGATGTAGAGGGATAGAGTGATGAAATCACATTGTTTTGAGCCATAAATTTGCGTCAATGTTGATTCAATTGCGTAGACATATTATAATCATAACATGTCTATTTTCCCCCTTTTTTAATTTTTTTAATTATGATTTTCTTATTAATTAATTAATTTATGTATCTAATTTTGTGATTGAAGTTAAAAATGGACATAGCATGGATGTATGATGCGCCAAAATATGGAGAAATATATATCAAAGGACTCTCTGCTTTTATTGAAGCCACCGAGACAGACGCTTTGACTAAGAAGACAAAGGAAATATATTTTCCATATTCTGACAGTAAGAACCAGAAATTATGAGATAAATCAAGTATAATCAAATCACACTTGATCTTGAGAGGTTTTGTTGAGGATTACACATGTTGGTCCAATCACGGTGAACAACGTGCAAGCGAACCAAACGACGATATCGCTGCTGATTAAGGGGATGGTGATGATGAGGTAGTCAAAGGCGACACTGATGTTATGATAAATGATGATACTGATTTTGATCTGGAGTAAATGTTGCGCCATGCAGAATCGCATATTTTAAGGGACATGAGAGATTTAGATAATTTTGAGACGTTACAGAAGGCATCAAAGGATCTTTTGTATGAGGAATCGAATGACTGTGATAAGGAGTTTACAATATTGCATTAGGTGCTTGAACTTCTAAGGTTAAAGGCCACCAATGGATCATCCGGCATGTACATCTCCACCAGACACTCATTTCGCAACCTCTCTACAAAAAATAGTTCGGTGTCATTCTTATTCAACATATTTGTCTCAACAACACGCATAAATCCAGATATACCATTAAAGGAACAACACAAGTACGATTCTCTATATACATCCAACTTCGGTCAGCCATTTGTAATTTTCAAAAGTTAACAGTTATTGAATTTTAAACTTAAGGAATTGTTTTAAGTGCAAATTTTAGAGTCAATATAATAGTCCTGAACTAGAAAAAGATAGCAGGTGTATTTTTTTAACAGAAGCTCGAACACAAGCTCAAATATTTTTAAGTTATGGTTCTATCAACCTACCAATTCGGAGCTAAAGAAAGTAAATTTTAACCTTTACAAATTCCAACAGAGGGAGCTCGCGCAAAGGAGGCTTGCGCTGTATAGCTGAATAGAATGTCAAATATTTGCGCTGTATAGTTGAATAGAATGTCAAATATTTGAACGCAATGGTTCGGTGAATCTAGCTACCAATATGGAGCTAAATTAAGAAGGTAAATACTAACCTCTAGGTATTTGAACAGAGCAAGCTCGCGTTGCAAAGAAATCGTCCCCGTAGAGAAAGCTCAACCCGCTGTCTGAAGACTCACGTGCGACTATGTCTGAAAAACTTGTGCCAAAAGGCTATCTTAAGACCAATAATTGCATGACATGGACGATTATTAGAATGATCCGTCTATATATTCACCTTCGTGAAGATGGTCTTTAAGTACATACGGTTTATTATTTTCATTTGTCTGTGTCTACCAAAGAGATACAGATGGATTTTAGAAGAAACCGTTTGTGACAATGTTACAGACAGGTATCATAGAGACACGGGCGGATTTAAAAAAATTATTTGTGCCTCTTGACACACCCAGATGACGGTCATGTTATAGACATGTATACCTTAGTAACCATATGTGACTATTTTGACAATGACGGGTCATAAGAAAACATCTGTGACACTTTGCTTTTGCTGTTTCTGTGATTTCTGTGACAGTATACCTTTATCCCTTTGTGAAAACAGCCCCAGAAATTTACATGACGGCTTCGACAGAAGAACGTACAGTACAATGGAGAAGACAATCTATACATGGTAAGCAAGCAGTACCAGTGACAACATGCGGTGTGCTTCTCCATTTTCTTGCTTCTATCAAGACACGCAAGCTTCACGCGTTCTTGGGGGGGGGGGGGGGGGCGGGGGATGCCCCGCTTTACATCAGTTCTTCAAAGAGCAATTGCTTGGTTGGACCCAAAGCTATACAAGCACAAACTGATTCGGTTATAGGACATTACTAGGAACTTTTGCTTGACCGTTTCACTATTAGATGACACAATGAAAATTGAGTACCTGCATACTGGAATGATCTGACTTGGGAATTGTATAGTATGAAGTTAGCAAGGACAAAAATTATGTCACAGGTTCTTCTGTCAATTTTGTTTAATAACAAAAGATATTTGCAACAAGCAAAAAACACAAGTGACTGTTTTCAATATGTAATTGATACATAGCTAGTTTTACTTGTATGCCATATACCTGGCACTTGTATGAGACACAGAAACCACCTTGACTACAAGTATATTACCTGCAGAATCTGCAACAAAGATAATCAAGGTGATCACCAGTACTAGGGTTGTAAAAACAGTAACCAGAAATACCGGCAGATTTCTGGATTCAAAATTAAAACCGGTCAGTTCTAGCTAGAGTATCTGAGTGCACTATCTCAAAAGAATTTAGAGGCCAGTGCTACTATATCAAGTTGAGGACACAGCTGAACTTGTCAAAGGAAAAGAAATTGGCTTATCCATAAGAGAAACTGAAACCAATCAGTTACCAACGTCCTAGTGGGTAGCCAGAATTCCCAAAAACGGAAATTAAACCCCTGAGAACAAGATAGCGTGGTTTCAAACCTAAATCATCAGTTCACGACAAGTCTCAGTGTAGATTCATCACCACTTCAGAAATATTAAGCACACCGATTGTCCTAGGCTTCACTGGGAACAAACCTAGCTTCGGCTCATACTTAGATCAGTGGAAAGCTTCTCTCAGATAAAATAATATAATTTTTATTTTCCTCATTTCTGTGATTAACTTTCAAAACAAAGCACACCGAGCTAGGCATGCAATAGAGAAGACGAAAATTGAGAAGCAAGTTGAGTAATAGCCTTACAGAAATGGAATAGCTCTCATATTGTATGCCAGGACAGATAACTGGGTTGCATGCACAGCTGCACTGAACTCTGCAGTAATATCTAGTTCGCTGAGGTCATACTTCATGAAATGATGCCGGAAACTTGGAAATACTGCATCCGCAACTTCAAGCAGGTGAAAGAATGCACCTGACCAATTGATATAAGATGAGAGATTGCTTATAGGGCACCTCTGATGCACTAAATGATGTATGCCTAATACTCCCTATTACCCCAAACATTTCGTAGATTTCAAGTACTACCTTAACCACAAATTCATTATGGACGCTGCTGATGGAATACCTCAGGATGCAATTAAAAAGCAACATGTTCAAGTAATCAAATCAATCACGACACAACATAATTCATTTGGCAGAACTTATCGTCCTAAAAAAGATAGAATCTATCTAAGGCTGCCAACTAGCCTGAGATAGAATTTATTAAGGCTGCCAACTAACCTGAACAGGCATCAGCATGATCAGGCCATATACGATCAAGTAACAGCAGAGAATGCGGCATAAATTGACTTCTTTAGTGTACTGGTGATTAATTGCACTAGTAAGATCAAGGTTTTTTTAACAATAACAACAATAATTTAAATTTCCAATAATATTTATATGTCTAGCAGAAGGCTAATTAATAGCCATTCGCTACCGAAAGATGTTCCATTAGGTCTACTAGTTCTAGAAAGGGACAATTGCAAAGAAACCACTACTCCTGGTGTTATTGCAAGCTTACCACTAGAAAATTGCAAAAATACCATTAAAACCGTCATTCGAGTGACATCCTTGCAAAAAATAAAAAAACCAGGGAGGTATTTGCAAATGCCCCTCCTAGAAATTGGTCATACATGTATCATATACATATAGTTTTATAGTAGCCTATCTCAAAAGAAATTATTAATTAGATATATTTTGCAAGATCATCTACCACTCACAGAATCAGTATACTGAAAACAAAAGTAAATGATTGAATCAGCTTGATTAAATAATCAAGGCATACTAAAAGAATTCTGAATGAGCAGAGATCAATTAATTGTCAGAGCTTCTAAGTCTCTTAGTTATCTAGAAATCGGCCAAACAGGTATCATATGCACAGAGTTCTATATTAGCCTGTCTCAAAAGATAAAATAAAAAAATGATTGAATCAGCTTGATTGAACAATCAGTCAAACTAAACAAAATATGAACGGACAGAGATTAATAGTCAGAGCTGCTCTCTTCAGGCGCCCCGTGCATATAGGTGATAGGCATGTGAGTGGCTCATGTAAACCAAATTGACCCGTACTCTTAGAATTAGGCTGCAATCATATGAGCTTATATAAGTTTTATCCTCTTCCACTACATTGTGCAAATACAACAACTTTAGCAGGAAAAATACGTGAGGTTTTAATCTGTGCACATTAAACTCCAAAACAATTTCAATTCATACAATTAACACCCCCTTCCAAAAAATAATAATAATTCAAACCCTCTAAGTATATGTACATGTATAACCGAACCCTTGAGGTTCTACTTACTTTATTTGTGTCATCATACTGTTAGATTTTGTTTAATTAGGAATTTCTATCACTGTGAAATGTAATTCAAATAAGATATACTGAAAAACTAAAACTACCTTTCATTCCAAATATGCATCATCATTTCAAACCTTTGCTCCAGAATTAAGGTAATAGTATATTAAATGACCATGTTGCCCTTCAATGCTCACTATACTTGATAAATTTGTCTCTTAAATACACTAATTGAATTGGCAACATTTATCTAGCAATGGTATAACGAGAACAAGAGAAGAAAAGGAGCCACAAACATGAAGACCTGACTTATATTTGGGGAAGAGTGATGTGGCTAAAATGATTTATCTTTTGATTTGAGGGAGTACTAAAGCTTCATAACGTGGTTTTGGGGTAAAAACACTAACATGATTTGTTATAGGTCTTAAAAAACAAAACTTCCAAAACTTCACCGGGCATTTTGGTGGGAAATTTTACTTTAAAGAATGTTAACAAGTATAGCTAATAACTATTTACCTTATTTACACGACTTTCAAAATATCATTATCAAAATTCTTTCCACAATTGTACACACCGTCAAGATACACATTAGATCATAACCCTTCAGGGACTTGATCATTGTAGCTCTCCCATCCTATTTAATACCACAGCATTGTTCTCTGATTCGATATCTCATAATTTACAGCTCGTGTTTATTGCTTTCACGAGGAATAGACAATAAATTAATATTTCATTTGCATGGCATCTTATAATTTAAATTCCTATTAATCTAATATAAATTACTAACAAAAATACTATTTTAGCATATTTGTAGCATCATTGTTGTTTGTTAAGCTAAATCTCATAGCTACATTTCAAAGTTGTTCCATTCAATAAACTATAGCCTGTAATTAATTTACTATCAAAGGCAACAGTCCGTCAAAAACACTTAAAATGACCTCAAATCACCCTTGTATATCACTGCATTGTTTCACAGATTCCCTCATGTTGTTCATCATGTCCGTTGTACATGTTATAATCTGAAAACTATTGTTCATATTGGACTCAGAATAATTTCGAGTTTGTTTCTAAATAATTTTTTAGTGTATTATATTTCATACATGATTCTCTGAGTTCATGTGCTAGGAAAAGTACATATCGAAATGATTGATCTTTATATGCTCTTTAGCGACATAAATTCCACAAGCCGTCTGAATAGCAAAGTTTAGTTACAATGCTCGTTTGCTCAAATTAGCATCCATGTCCAAGATTTATTAGTTGGAAGGGTCTAGTTAGACCATTTTCAGTAATTAATTAAAAATCAAAAGGAAGGGCTACCCAATTAACTAAAATTGAACTCAATTGCCTTGAATGTACAAACAGATTGGTTGAGCGGCTCAAGTAAACATAATGACTCCAGTACTCCACAGACTTGTGAAATTAATTATGCAATAGCTAGCTATTTATATCAAATGAATGTTTATGGTTAAATGCATAATTTGGACAAACCAGCCAATATTTTCATCTATTGAAGTATAATAACATCCTTGCTGTTGATTTGTAGTTTCATTGCATGTATAGTTACCAAAAAGTTTAAAGGGGTACATCCACATACTCTTATGGTGATGGCGCAGGCTATATATGTTGATCATATAGTACAAATGGTGGTTTATTATCAAAATGTTAAAAACACAAACCTGCTAAAAGGATAGAACTACGGGGTTAGAAAATTTCACTTTCCATAGGTATGAAGAATATATCCATATTGCTAGAAACATACTAAATGAATTCAATAGAATGCTGACTTTAGACATAAACAATCAGGTAGCATTGGTGATGAAAGGTCCCATTGATGTGGCGTGGTTTCAGAGAGAAGCGGAGAGAACGTAGCAAGGAGATGAGTTTGAGGTCTGGACACTTAGGGTTACCTTTATAGTTGCAGGTGCCAGCAACTAACGAAGCAACCAACTAAAAAACAATGACGATCTGCTAAACAAACTCAAACGAACTCTAAGCCTTGACTTATCTCCTTGTGTTCAAGGTGTTGCCTCCAGGTCATCTCAGCCACTTGGAGTTGTCGATGGCCTGGTTGCACCCTTCCTGCGCCGGTAAGTCCTCCCGATAAACACGTCCACAACATAACTATATTTCAATTTGTATTCGGATTTTCAAATAAAGAATGAGTAAGCAGCTAGATGATCTAGCAACTGGATTTCAACGGAGATTAAAATCTCTTTAATTGGTTGAGATTCTGTGAGCAGTCAATAACCTTCAGGAGCATAGGCGCCATGCACCCAGTATCTTCTTGAACCAATCCCTTTGTTGTGTCAAAGGATTAAACAATCTTTAAGTCTACTGTGGATCCAAAGCTTGAGCTAGCAAGATGAATGAATAAGAACGCTGGTTAATTTTTATCAGATAATGTAAGAAGAGCCACAGCCCCAAACATTGTCATTATCAACATAATAAGTTGCTCGATATGCTGTCAAGACAATCTGCAAAACCATAAATAACAGAAAACGTAAAAATTAACAACAAATATCATATATAAGTGCCATACAAATATACATCTTGTTCAGTGTCAGGTAGTATCCAAATATATATGACATGCAATTAAAATTTAAACCAAACATTGATCCATATGTGTAGTTCATAACTACAACTTAACATGATCAAGTTAAGATTCATTAAATATCTTTTGTAGCTAGCTAAAATTTCTGTAACATCCACTGAACATCAATTAAAACTCTATTTGTCATGCATGCAGCAACAGCAAGGAGGATCAGCACCGCAGTTTTCTAAACTTAGGACGAACCATATATCTAAGAGCAAACTCCAAAACAAGGCAAATAACAATATAAACACAATACCACAGGTAGGCCGAGTACGAGGAGGCATGCACGCGCTTTAGCAGAAGCTAAGGACGAGGGGAAGCATCGACTCACCGGAGAAGAAACATTTCCAGATCTTGAAGGCACCGCCGCCGGTAGGTGCCCCCTTTCAACTTGCAACCAAGCAGATCTGCCTCCCACCTACCTCACAACACTCAGAGCACCACATAAGATGAGCAAAACAAAAGGGAAAAAGATGCAATTTTTGCTGTGAGATCTTTGCCAAAAAAAGGAGAGTACATAAGTGAGAGAGAGGGTAAAGGAGAGGGAGAAGGGGTAGCAACTAGCAAGGACTAGTCAAACAGTGCTTTCCGTTAAGCACATCTGGGAAGGCGAGCAAAGAGCGGTGTTAATCCATCACGCGTCTTCTTCCCCCAAGGCTGAAGGCCCTGCTAATAATCCATCATCGGAAGGCACAGAGATGGCAACGAGAAGCTCGCCGAGGAAAGAAACGTAGAGAAATTGCCCGGCGCGAGAATCCATGGCGTGCATTCGCGCAGCGGCTGCCATAAAATTTAAGAGTGCCTTATTCCGAAGAGACCTGACAGAAAGAGAAGTGAGCACGCAACAACAGCTGCGTCTAGGCATTCATCCATCCATCGTCTTGTATCTCTTCAGAATCAGCCATATTTAGATCCAGTCTGGCCGCTGCATGCTCACTCTCTTCTGTCAGCCACACCACCATCACCACCGCCACCACCAACGCCTCGTCCCGTCGCGTCGTCGACCACCACTGCAAAGTGCCAAGCAGACGCAGCAACTCAACACGAGAAGAGAGGGATAGGAACCATACCCCATTACACAAACTGTTCATCGTCGTCTTGCCCGAATTGGGGATGAAGCCGGCGGCATCCCTGTTCTTGCTCATGGTGTCGTATAGCCCAAAGGTTGCGGTCGGACTTGGAGAGATAGGACATTAGGACTCATGACTGATGAGGATGGGATTCGGTTCATTATTTTTCTATTTCAGTCGCGGTTCTAAAAACCGATAGTAACCGCTTAAAAACCGTGATAATCGACCTTCTCGATTTGATCTGGTTTCAGAAACAAAGCGGTAACCGAATTTGAATTCAAAAAATTCGAGAAAATAAAAATAAATAAAAAAATCAAAAAAATCTTAAAAAAACCTAGACACAATTCTAAGACCTTAGTGAATTGTTTTTAAAAAAAATAATGTCGTTTGAATCATATTCTATAGGGAGGAAGTTTAAAAAAATAAAAAATTGAAGCGTGCAGCTCAGTTATTAACTCATGTTAAGGAAAAGTGTAACATGTAAACACATATTTTTCTTGTATAAAACATATTTTAAGAGAATCTTTGAAATTGATTTCACTTTATTTAGAGTTTTATTAATTACTCTATGATATTTACAAAGTTCACAAGCATAAAGTGAATATGTTAAGAAACAGTACTGTAATTAATATTTTCATGTCTACTATTATTTTTTCTACGTAAATCATAGTATAAATAAGCTAATGAAAGTGGTTTCACTAATTTTTGAGTTGTGATGGATCAGTTATGAATTAATCTAGTCGTAACACATTTACACAATCATGCATGTTACAATAACTAATTCATGAGTTCATGTATTCTGGAAAGACATAAGATCATGTAAGAAGACTAAAAAAATTAGTTTCATGATTTTTGGATTAGCAAAGAGTAAGCTATGCATTTAACTTGGTTTAACAAATATAATTTCTCACAGAAAATTTTGAACTTTTTTATGAGTATAAATACTTTTATCATGTAGATCATATTACAAGGAAACCAACAAAATTTGTTTCACTTGATTTGAGCTCAGATGAATTAGTTATTGATTTTACAAGATTGATATAATTTTTAGGTTTTTTGTTGTTGAACTTCACTGGATATCGAGAAAACCGCTCGATAAATCGAGAAAACCGAGCGGTTACCGAAAAAATCGAGCGGTTACCGACAATAAAAAAATTCAAGAAAACCGCTCGATAAATCGCAAAAACTGCTCGGTTACCGGTCCAAACCGACCGGTTATCGAACGGCTAAAATCACGATTTTTTTTCAAATTTTAAATTTTATCAAATAAATTTTATCTGAATTTTTTAAATTTTTAATCGGTTACCGTGGTAACAAAAATTCACGATTATCGCTGAAGCTCGGTAACCCTGATTTCAGCTAAGAATATATTGTGCTACTTGTTGCTATGGATACTAGCTAGGACGATGCTTTTGCGCGAATGCTCGTGAGAGAACTCGATGACAAGACGGCTCTTACTCACTTCCCAAGGGAGGATCCGTTGTCGATTCATTCTTACACTTATGACGTTTTTCGTGTTACGGTCGGCGTAGCATAGAGTATTAGATTCACCTTGATTAATCTGTATTAGTATATCTACATTTTAATATATAGCCTATTGTATTTTTTGGATATGTACTGATCTCTGTTATTTTTTATAGAACGATATTGCAAGTAGTCAACACACGTCACGCTATCCACTAGCTAGAGTAGTTTTTTTTTTTAAAAAAAAAGGACCACTAGAGTGGTTATGTATAGTTTATAATGATCTAATTAATGACTGACTAAATTTCTTCCTATTGGCACTATCCATGCATATCCATTATTATGCTAAAGGCAAAGATAATAAATGTATTTTCAGTGAAATTAACATGATTTTTCATATATTAGCTTTTAATACCAATTTTCTATTAGCGTTACATAACTAGCAGCATAAACCATCGTGTAAACCTTTACACGAGATGGTTCCCTAATCAATACTATTTGCTAACGGTGGCGGAATCGGTGAGCTCTCAACGCCCCTGTTGCTGTAGCTACTGTAGCAGTGGCCTTGTGTATGTACATGTATATATACATATATGTATACATATATACATATATATATATGTATATATTTGTAATTTTATTTTTTCGGAAAGTCTAGAAAAATATCGAAATGAATATTAGTTACATTAATAAATCAGCTGAAAAAAATCTAAAATACAAAAAAAATATCTAAAACTCAAAAAAAATATGAAACAACTTTTTTAATTAGTATTACTTTCACCTACATGTTAAAACTATGTGCATACATAAAAGTCCTATTATTTTCTCTATAATTAATTGAATGTGTTTAACATTAATAATTTCATAAATAAATATTGAAATGTATAAAATTTGTGAACCTAATTTTTTAGTCTTCTTTTGTCGTGCTCTACACGGTAAAATAAAAATAAGTGCGGCGTAGGCGCGCCAATCAGACTCGTTACCTTGTTGATGTTACCCTAGTAGCCTTACGTTTGGTAGGGTTGGGTTCGAAGATAGAGAGTTGCTAATTTTCAATCGAGTGAAAATAAGGGTATGTTTCACTCGACAACAGTAACTGTTAGATGAAGATCTAATGGCTAATAAAAAAATTGATTCATAAGTGAAAAATATTTTTCTATAGTAGAGACATATATAATTTTATGGTGCATGCCAGACAAAAATCCCTGACAGACTACAGATCAAAAGACAGCCGCATGATCGGACGATCGGATGGATAACGCGTCGAGTGAAATAAAGCTCTGATTTCAGTCGATTGAAACATAGTAAATCCGTTAAGTGGTTTTTCACATGTGGACTGCCTAGGATCGATTTTCTTGATGGTTATTTATGGACGTGCGCTCAAAGGATACAAACAAGGATTTACAAACAAAAGCGGAATTCATACTTACTTTGTTCCTATTGTGTAAAAAAAAGGGGCTTTACACAAGAGCAATAGAGGTTAGGATCTCTTCTAAACAACCTCTTTTGGATTCTTAAGACCACCCTTACAGTAGGATATCATATATAGAGCTTACTACTTATAAGAGTATACATATCATATATTATAATAAAGGTAATTTCTCCGATACACTTCTATAAAATTGTGTCTTCGTGTTTTTATTGTTCACATTTTATGTCTCATTTTTTTTATAAACTATATCTACAACCAAAATTAATTGTGTTGTCTCTTCTTTTTTTTCACCATGTAGGACTAATACTGATATAGGCAAGCTTATAGCTAACTGATGTGCATTGTTGGAGATGCCCTACTTTCTTAGTGTTTCTCGTGCTGTACGGCAATATGTGTTTATTTATTTTGTTGTTACATATTGTCCATTAATTAATATATATATATATATATATATATGTAAATTCTTATTATTCGTAGTTCAACGATGGATATGCGTGCACATCTGTTTTTATGTACATTCGCTAGTTCAACGATGGATATGCGCTATTTTGTTATGTTGTCTTTTATCAAAGGTGCATTGTATAATATGGCAAAGATAACACGTGAAGGGATAAGTGACGTCTTAAAAGGGATGAATTAGGACACTTAAAACTATTTTGGTTTTAGAAATAACACAAGATAAATCTATATCAATTTATATTTAAATATGCTCTATATTTATCTAGTGTGTCTACTCTACCGATAAAAACACTGGCAACCTATCTAAGAAGGTAAATTACAAGAATATAAATGCAAAACATAAATAAGATAAAGAGAACAAACTCAGCACAAAATTTTTTTTCTGTGGTATCAATAGCATGAATGACACCTATAGTACATGTTAGAGCTCTACAAAGAATATGCTCACGGTCAGCACCTGGTCACGGCTCTTGAACCACCAAGTCACAAAGACAAAGCCTCCACCCGGATGAGCTACCAAGTCACCAAGGCAAGGTCTCACCCTAGCCTCTCTTCTGGTTCCTTGCCGTCGTGATCATTTCAAAGCTTGAGCCACTAAGGCAAGGGCCTTCGTGTTCCCGCACGATCACCTTGCTGGCGCTCCACACCAAGTCGGAGGGTCAATAAGCTTGTCGGTGAGTCACCAAGACTCCAAGGTATCGACGTACCACTTGGTATAAGGTTGGATCACTCTTTATTCCACTCTCTAGGTAGGAATCACCTACCAACACTCTCTCTAGTTCTATAAGCACTAATCACTCTCTAATGGTGTGCTTAATCATCTTGAATGATCACTTTGAGCATTTTGGTGGCTCGGATGTCTTCTGAGGTGTACATGAACGTCTCTGGACTCCAGCAGCACGCCACACCTTCAAATGACCGAGTGGAGAAGTATTTATAGCCTAAAACCCGCGCACTAGCCGTTAACCCAACGACTCTGAAAAGCTATTAACACCGGATGATCCGGTGAGAACAGTAGTACTAACATCGGATCATGCGGTGAGTATACTCTCACAAACTAGCTGTTGAAATCCCACTCATGCCTCTGTGAACACTAGACACACCGATGCATACTTCATCTCCATCACCGGACTATCCGGTGAGTTATCCTTAACCATCTGAGTCTTTCCTTCTTCTCTGTGTAAATTGCTTCGGTATATGCATCTGGTGCACATCACTTTATTACCGGACTATCCAGTGAGTTGTCTTCAGCCAATCGAACCAATGCAACCCTTTGTGGAAATAATGCTCCGGTGTTTCACAGCCTTCATTACCGGACCATTCTTTGGGTTGAACTTCGTTCTGCTTCTTTACACTGTTCATTGTCCGGTGTTCATTCCATTTACACCAGACCATCTGATGGGTTGAACCTTCGATCTTCAGTGGATGCATCCTTCTCTGGTAATAATGCTCCGGTGCATCCATCCTTCTCAACACCGGATTATCCGGTGGGTTGAGCCTTCTCTTCTTTTTGCTGAAAATGCTTTGGTGCAACTCCCACTGATCATCAGACTATCTAGTGAGACTTAACCTTCTTTCTTTAGCATATCACCTTCTATGGAAGAATTGCTCCAGTGAGCACTCTTCTCAAACACCAGACCTTCCGGTGAGGTCTTCAGGCCTCTCTCCTATTTGACCAATATACTCCGGTAAGATCAAACACCCAGAGCACCAGACCATCCGATGAGGCAAATCTTCCTAGGACTTCCCCAATTCAGTCTAACTTTGTCCCGACTGTTGGGGCTTCTTCATATATTGCATCCGTTAGACCTATTAATATATATTCTTGACAAATATGTTAGTCCCATTGACTATGTTATCATTAATTATTAAAATCACAATCATAGCCTAATAGGGCTATTTTCGCTACAATCTCCCTTTTTTTATAACTGATAATAACACAACCAAAGCAAGTGAAAAATAATAAATGATACCAAATATAAAGATCATAAAAGAGCACAAAGTCTTACCACATTACTTGGATGTATGTTCTTACCACTTAGCCCCCTTTGTTGTGACTCTCCCTTTCTTCATTACCACTATCTCCCTTGAACGACCTATGCAAGAGCATCTCTTTTGTCAATCTAGGCACCTAGCATCTTTTCTTCTCCCCTTTTGTCAACTTCGGTATTCCTAGATATCGTGCTTATTGCTACAATCTTTTCAAATTGTTCATCTTGCTTCCATCTTGCTTTAGTCGTCAAACTTCTCCCCCTTTCTCAACAATCTTCCAAAAATAACTATAAACACATATTAAACTCAAGGGAAGAACATTAGAGCACATGAAAGAGAGCTTCACAAACCATAATCCAATAAAAGGATACAAATTATATGGATATTACTACAAATGAATGATACTAAATGTAGGCTATGAAAGCACTTGGATTATAATTTATGAAACTTAAATAATATAGTCTAAACTCCCTCTATATGTATGCATACATATGATGAGAAAGAAATATATGCACAACTAGACAGTATATCAAGATAGGAAGTTTAAACTATATTATGCATGGAGGTAACTTAAATGAATAAAATATTTGACAATGATACCAATTGAAATATTTAAGTATTGCATACCTTCGGAGACATGTTAATTGCTCCATGAGACTGCAAAAGATGTCACTAGAAACACATGTTAGTCTCAAAATCACAACCTATGTGATATGCTCCCCCTAAATGTGTGCAGAAAAGCGTTGAATACTTATAAGATATATATGCACTTGTTATTGATAACAATAGGGATTTATCATATAGATTGGATCATGGCACATAAAAGGTATCAAATATAAAAATTGGTGCTATGAAAAAAACCTACAACCAATAAACCTTGTATGTTGCTCATGGGTTAAAGATAAACACAAGTAACCAACCATATGAAAACCTACACTAGACATTGTAGTAAATTAAAATAAGCATATGCAATCCTAGACAAGAATGAGCTACAACAATTAAAAGATTTTTCAGCTAGCTCTATTATCTCTTTTACCTTTGGAAGGGGATTTGGGTATGTGATGATCATGATCTTCATCAATGCACCCATCTTGTATACTTGGCTGTTTTGCTTGAACCTTCACTTCATCTTGTAAGCCAAGCCTCCAAATCCATAAGCTGACTTGTGATTTAAGTCTTCTTTGTAACCTAAACTGATTGGAGTCTCTTCATGTTGGTGATGACTTCCTTGGGTACCCAAATGGGTTGGTTCCACCTTCGATCCTTTCTCCGAACCATGTGTACAACCACCTTACCATTGTGCTTTTTCTTGAGCTTGTAGTGATTGATCTTGATCTTGATCTTATAGTTGAGTTTGGTGTAGAGCCTATTTAAGAAGGTAAATTGCAAGCATATAAATGCGAAAATGTAAATACGGAAACATAAATAAGGTAGAGAGAGCAAACTCGACACAAGGGATTTTTTCCAGTGGTATCGATGGCATTAATACCACCCTAGTCTACGTTGGAGCTCCATAAAGGATATGCTACCGGTCGACACCCAGTCATGGATCTTGAGGCACCAAGTCACAAAGATAAGGTTTCCACCTGGATGAGCCACCAAGCCACCAAGGTAAGGTCTCACCACTAGCCTCTCTTCCGGTTTCTTGCCACCATGGTCATTTCAGAGCTTGAGCCACCAAGGCAAGGGTCTCCACATTCCCGCACAATCACCTTGCCGTCGCTCCACTTCAAGTCAAAGGGTCAATAAGCTTGTCGGTGAGTCACCAAGACTCCAAGGTACCCGCTTACCTCTTGATACAAGGTTGGATCACTCTTTGATCTACTCTCTAGATAGCAATCACCTACCAACACTCTCTCTAGTCCTATAAGCACTAATCACTCTCTAATGGTATGCTTAATCATCTTGAATGGTCACTTTGAGCACTTTGGTGGCTTGGATGTCTTCTGAGGTGTACATGACCGAGTGGAGAAGTATTTATAGCCTAAAACCAGCGCACTAGCCGTTAACCCAACGACTCTGAAAAGCTATTAACACCGGATGATCCGGTGAGAACAGTAGTACTAACATCGGATCATCCGGTGAGTATACTCTCACAAACTAGCTGTTGGAATTCCACTCAAGCCTCTGTGAATACCGGAGACACCGGTGTATACTTTATCTCCATCACCAGACTATCCGGTGAGTTATCCTTAGACATTGAAGCCTTTCCTTCTTCTTTCTGTAAATTGCTTCGGTGTATGCATCTGGGTGCACATCACTTCATCACCAGACTATCCGGTGAGTTGTCTTCAGCCAACCGAGCCAATGCAACCTTCTCTGGAAATAATGCTCTGATGTTTCACAACCTTATCACCGGACCATCCGTTAGGTTGAACTTTGTTCTGCTTCTTTGCACTGCTCATTATTCGATGTATTGTCCGGTGTTCATTCCATTCACACCGGACCATCCGATTGATTGAACCTTCGATCTTCAACAGCTGCATCCTTCTCTGATAATAATGCTCCAGTGCATGTATCCTTCTCAATGTTGGACCATCTGTGGGTTAAGCCTTCTCTTCTTTTCTTCGGAAATGCTCCGGTGCAACTCCCACTGATCACCAGACTATCCGGTGAGACTTAACATTCTTTCTTTAGCACAACACCTTCTTGGAAGAATTGCTCCGGTGTGCACTACGCTCAAACACCGGATCTTCCGGTGATGAGGTTTTGAGGCCTCTCTCCTATTTGACAAATATACTCCGGTAAGTTCAAACACCCGGAGCACCAGACCATCCGGTGAGGCAAAGTTTTATGAGACTTCTCCAATTCAATCTAATTTGTCCCGGCTATGGTAACTTCTTAATGTATTCCATTTATGAGACATACTAATATATATTTTAACAAACAAGTTAGTCCTATTAACTATACTATCATTAATCACAATTATGATCTAATAGGATAATTTTCGCTACAACACGGTATATCATGTGTGGTTATATTGTGACAAGCTAAGTTGACCACTCTTAATATATCGTTGTTTTCATATGGACCTAATTAACTCGGGGTAATTTGTTGTAGGACACCGATCAATAATCATGGTATTTGCCGGAGGACAGTGGACATAATTTTCTTGGTTGCTCGATACTACAAAACGACTAGACAGATTATCTAGCAGCAAAAAAGAACTATTGTTCAGTGTCCTGCAGCAAATATTGTGATTGATCGGTGTCCTGCAGTAAATTTTGCCACTAACATTTTGCCCTTTACGTCTGAAGTGCATGCTAGATTCTCCCCTGAATTATTTTTTTCCATACTCATGTTAGTTAGAGTGGTATATATATATAGAAAAAAAACTAGTCTGTATTCCCTGAGTACATGCTCTCGGCTCATTCAATAATTGATTTTGTTATAACTGAAGTATATACTACTATATGAGATATATATACTATTTTTTAATATGTATATACTTATTTATAAATAATATATATATTTGTGAAGTATTTACTATTTTTTAAGATGTATATACTCCTCTCTGAACATTTATTAGAGGGAGAGTATGTACATCCGGAAGTTAAAAAAAAGGCTTCATATATCTCTTTCTCAGAAAGTATTATATATATTTTTCAGAAAGTAGTATATATATCTTATAAAGTAGTATATATATCTTAAAAAGTAATATATACTTTAGTTATAACAGGATTAATTGTGGATCAAGTCAAGAGTATATATTTCGGGAAGTACATACTAGTTTTCCTATATCTCTACTATATAAAATACATGTTGTTTCCCGCATCACCTCATCTCCCTACTCTTCTCCCATCTAATAAAAACCCCTAACATTTGAATAATTTAACCACTTTTGTTATACACCCTCGTCCTCCATCCTCTCCACCTCATTACCGGCTACATATATGAGACCGCTTTACTAATAAAAGTAAATAAAGAAACTAAGAGCGAAATTAACATATAATCTCCTCCTTTTTCGGATTCCATCTGAAACCAAATTATGGCATTGCTTTTATGGCACATCCATATTTCCATACCTTGAGTTTGTGTTTGATGTTACCGTGTTAAATGTTTGTGTTTTATTAAACGCACGTGTGTTTTATTAAATGCACGGGCACACAGCTAGCTAGTGTGTATATATATACACACAGATGCCAGTGAGGTACATCTTCATCTAGGTTTTAATTATATACTCTTATTAAAATAAATAAACTCAACATTAACTAACTAATAATATAAAAAAGGCGAAGTGAGCAGAATGGCCCAGCATTTGGGTCATCCTTCAATGGGCATAATGAAATTAAGGAAGCAACAACTAATTCTTCTTAGTAAACAATCTTAGATTCAAAGACTAGAAAAAAAAACTCGTTGAGTTCTTGTAAGAACCGGTGATTAAAAAAAAGAGGGTGAATTAGGGATTCAAACTATTGGGTCAATTTCACAAAATAAATCTAAATCAAATTATATCTAAATGTGATCTAGTTTATCTAGTATTATGTAGGAGATAAGCATGTGCAAAAATGATGTAGCATGGCACCTAGTTTCATGGGTAGTGTAGGTGCTCTCTCCGCTTTCCATTGTCTTGCAAGGCTGTGCTATCTGGGATGTCATCAGCAAAAGAAAGCCCTGCCAAGCCGTATCCAAAGGTTTGCAGAATCAAAATACGGTCATGCATTCAGATTTTGCCAGCTTCCTAGAGTACTCCACGAGATCTCAAATGCAAAGACGTCACATATTCGCGCATTTTTAGCATGTTTGTTTAGACTTCTGCTTCTGATTTCTTTGAAAAGTTATGCTTTTGGATTTTCTGAAAAGTTACTTTTAGATTTTAGCTGTTGGATTTTACATCAATTTTTTGGTTTCTCAACACACTACTTCTCAGAAAAACTACTCTCAGCTAGCTTTTCAGCTTCTAGTTCATTTCCTTAGAAGTAAAAGTCACTTTTCAGCAAACCTGTTTATTTAGGCTTGTGACTTCTAGGCTTTTAACAGAAGCAGAAGCAAGCTGAAACAAACAGACCTTTAGATAAGCAAACTTTATTTCGAGATAAAATATTGTTTTAGCCTCTACACCTCACAAAATGTTGATGCATCGAGCCATTACATAAGGAAAAGTAAAAAAAAATGAAGAGAAAAACTGAAACTAGATATGCACAAAGCAACACTAAGTCTTAAACCTAGACTTACAACTACAGCTATTCTACACTCCAAAACAAAAATGCTTGTTTGATGCTATTTCCATTGTATACATAGGTATACCTATTGCCTTACAACATGGATTGAGAGGATCTTGAAGACTCACAACACCTAACATCCTCCCGCAAATAGGAGGCGAATAATAGGGCATCTAAAGCATTTCAATAGTCGAGCATAGCCTCCAACAACCGGTCGGATACTGGCCCTACTAAAGTTGCGCACAACCAATCACCAATATTGAACAGTGACGAGCAAACGCCTAGCACGACCAACCAACGACCCGGTCGGCAAAGCCTTGAGCTTCCATTGAGCACCTTCTCTCCAAGTGAGGTCCAACAGCATGGGTAGGAACTCCAAAGCAACGCCTCTAAGAAGGACATGACTCGCAACGTTGTCATCTCTCGATCCGACATGAGATCTAGATTTTTACCCGCATAAACCACATCCAGTTACTACTTGTTGGTCACTTAAGGGCGATATTCTCTCATAAATTTTAAAAAAGGTTCGGAAAACACTCATTGGTCACTGCACGGAACTAGATCGCCACAGCGTCACTCGACTGCCATTGTGCAGATTACCGTCGCGCCAGACATGGTTGCCACGCGAATAAGGTCACTGCTACGCCGAATGCGACCTCTACTTCACGGGCCTAGCCACCACGACATGGACCAGTCCACCGCCACGCTGAACTAGGCCATTGCCGCCGCACAATCACCACCAAGAAAGGGGGTAGGGAGGAAGAAGAGAGAGGGAAGGGGGACGAGAAGGTCATGGACGAAAGCTGCTTGGCTCCGCTGCTGGCCATCGCCACAACTGTTGTCTAGTGGCTAGCTAGGGTTTGGCGTGGGGTGGTTGGGTGGGGTGCTGTTTGGGCTTGGTTTTTCTAGAGACGAAAGGAATGATTTCTGCATAGGAGTCCTTTCATTTCAGAGAGTTGCATAGCATAACTCACTTATAGTCCTTGTGATGGAGTCTGCTCATCTGTGTTTGAGTCTTAGACTTAGCACATATACTCATATTTATAAAATAACTATATATATTTTTGACATCTTAACGTCATGTTAATATAAAGACTGGAACGTATACTTCTTTCATGCTTCCTTAGAGCCATCTCTCCCGCTCTCACATCTAGGGTGAAATTTTTGGTGCAAAAGACCAGCTGGGCGCAAACGTGCAAATGACCTAGCCCAGCCCGCCCATTTTCTTTCTGTTGAAAAGTGCATCCTGGGCTAGCCAACCCGCCTACCTGGGTCGTCCGCCGCTGCTACTCAGGGAAGGAAAACGCACACGCACCCGAGATGACGGGCCCTTTCCTCGAGTTATAAGCCTACCGGGTTGCCAGGAAGGCAGGAACAACGGACGATGCCCGGCCCCCGCTGCTACGCAGGGAAGGAATCGCATAAAAGCGTTCATGGACCAGGCCCCGGCCGGGGTAGAATAATTGGATTTCGGTTTTGATCACATGGGAGCAGACAAATAATGGGTTTTTTATATATTTTCATTAAAAATTTAAATAAATAGATTCCTCATGAAAAAATTGCAAAAATAAACGCCTGCAGCTCCTGAGAGGGCTACAGCCCTCTCAGAGGGCGCCCCCTCAGAGGGCAGCAAGGCTGCTAACCACCCTCCCAGGCCTAACTGCCCTCTGAGTGGGCGGTAATGGCATATTTTTTGCTGAAAGTTGTAAATTTTTGTGTATTTCGTCAAAATTTAAAATAGGGAATTTGCAAAATTTGGAAGTAAAAAGGTTGAAGAGTAGTGAAAATAGTATACTAAGGAAGCGAGAATTTGGAGTAGGTTACGTAATTTTCTGAGGATAAAAAATCAGTATTTGCGAACAAATTGTATATGTGAAGCACTCGCAACATATTATGCGGGTATGAGGTTGCGAACGGTGACAAACATAAGATTAAACATATGGTGAAAAACATTACATGAGACTGTAATCACGACGAGGAAAAGAAGGTGGCATGTACAATTCACATAAAGACCTACTTATTAGTGCGCCGCTCCTAATCATAACATGCCTTAGAGAGTGAAAATATGTCGGGTTACATTAGATACTCTCTACTGAGTGCATCTAGGATATTTTCCCTTTCGAAGGGCATCGGGACCTGCCGCCTTAGCACGGCGGGCTCTCTCCCGCTTCCTTGCCCACTCAGCCTCCCGAGCCTGAGCCACGGTATGGTCATGCACCTCCTTCCTCATGCGCTCTTCTTCCTGCCGCTTTAGGCGAAGTTCCTCTTGCTGTTGCTCGTACTACCGACGTGCGTAAGCTTCCCTTCTCCACCTCATGGTCGTGTCGACCCACTGCTTTTGTTCTTCATTTTGCTCATTGTTAATTCATTGAATACAATCACAGAGCGGTGAAGAGGACTGAACAAATAGAATAAGATGATCGGTGAAGAGGATTGTTCCATGTTGAGGCTTGTCATATTGGTAGTTGGCACATATGAAGAAGCGCAGCCCATAGGTGTATGAGATTTCTTGCGACTCGCGAAGCCTGCAACGGTCAGAACAGAAGCACATTGGTGGTTCGATACCTTGAGGGATGAAAATCCCCCAATATTTCTTTGCTGGGTTTGGTGAAGCTGAGGAAGACATTGCACTTGAGAGATCTGAGAAATGAGTGGTGCATCAAAGTATGGAGGTTCGGCTATTTATGGTGGAGGAAGGTAGGAGCATTAGATTCCCTCTTGAAGAAAGGAGTGAGTGGAAGAGCTTAGAGGGTGGCAGGAGCATTGGATTCCATCTTGAAGAATGGGAAAATTTTGGCATTGATGATGGACATAGATTCCATGTGTATTGGTACATGTGTTGTCATTTATTTTGTGGTAAAAGATGTCCGGTGTTGTCACTTCTTGTTTAAATCCTACGCAAGGAGACATGTGTTATCATTTCATGCTTAAAGTTGAGCGGTCATATCATTTGTACAGATTACGCCAGGAACATGTGTTGTCATTTATTGGTTGAAGTTCAGTAGTGTGGTATAAAGTTAGACTCCCGACAGAGTTATCGAGCGTTCATTTCGTGTATTAGTAACTTTGTAAGATATACTTTTCTAGGTCTATCTTGAACCGTACATGTGTGAGGACGATAGAAAGTAGCGTGTGGTCATGCTGGATTAAGAAATACAACTAGCGTGCCATCACATTGGAGTAAGAAATGCAGTTACGACATGCTACGTGGACCATAAAGATTACACGCGTCCGAATACGTAAGAGTACATCGCGAATCGAATATGCATATGTAAATTACAAAAACAAATGTAAAATCCTACTGCTATCTCCCTCGCTGCCGTCGGCCGTTCCCCCCATCATGGTCCCGCTGTCGCTGCCGCTGTTTGACCCTCACGTGGCCCCTGGAGTAGGTGAGGGGGTCGGGTGGACCGACCTGCCTGGTAGGCCTAGTCCTGCGTGGGCTATGTCCGAAGTGGAGCACTGGGTACCTGGGATCGCTGGAGGACATCATAGTCTGGTGTGGGCTGGAGGGGCCTACGAACAAATAATTATATTACATATGGAAAATAGGGAAATGAAAGTAGTAGTACAAAATGCACAATTGTACCTGTGTGGTATGCCAGTGTAGCAGAAGATGGCCAGGCAGGCGTGCTGTAGTAGGGCTCGAATGTTGCTAGTGGGATCGGGTGCGGGGCAGCTGAAGACGGGCCGGCCTCATCACCGAAATAACATGTGGACGATATTAGATGTATTGCTGAATATATTGAATACAGGGATGTAGTGGTGCCCAATACCTGAGGGTGGAGGCACAGGGCTCGGTCTACGTGGTTGCGTTGAGGCATGTGTAGGTGCACATAATATTTGTTTAAAAATCATTGCAACAGTAAGAAATGAATATATTTCAATGCCATGCAAATTAAAAATTCATACCTATTTGCTCCGAGCCTGCATGACGTAGTAAAAGGGGTCGTGTGGATGCCGACATCGATGAACGGTGGTGCACATCTGGCCTCCAAGACAACTCTGCATGGACCCCACTAGACCTGGGAGGCGCTCCAGCTACGTCTATGGTGGAATGGCATGAGGTAAGCTTAAAGGCCCGCACGGTCTTGTTGAAAACCCGCTTGACGAAGCCCGCGACATCCGACGCTCTGAGGTGCACCCCTTACCTGAGGCAGTCCATGGTACTAGCTGTGTCCCTATGGATATCATAAATGATATCGGCATGTGGATACAAACAAGAAAAAACAATTTAAATCTACAGTCATGGTTCCTCGAGTATGGAGTACTGACTTGTAAGTTACACATACAACCAATGCAGCGTCCTCGTCCCAATAGTCGACGCAACGTGGGGCCGGACACACTCTGGGGTGTAGGTGACTCGTGTGCGTGTACGTGGAACGTACCACCTTAGGTAGTTGTTGAAGCTCCGCTCGTCGAAGGGACACGCCTCCTCCACATCATCCTGAAGCACTTAGGCCCATGCTGAGACGTACGGGGCCAAGCGATCTGCCCAGAGGTTGCCAACCGGCTGGCCTTTGCGTGTGTACCTGCAAGTGAACCATGTTAAATATAATTCATAGTAAGACGAATGTTACGAAATATTTAATTCTTCATATGTACCTGTGGACGTGCACGGGAACAATGCGAATGTGGACGAGAGGTAATGCCTGGTTGCGGCCAAACTACCGCATGACGTGGTGCGGTGAGTACTCCTCGACTTAGATGTCAAAGACAAGCAGTGTCTTTGTAAGCCAGTAGTCCTCGACTCAGGTACACAACGGCGACAGACCCAAACCCGCACGGCCTTGGACGGCCAAGAAGCTGTATGGCTGCCAGACCACGTAGTCTGGACGCAGCCTGTTGAACTGCGACCCAAAATACTCATAAGTGCTGCGAGGCTGCTCATGCGCCCAGTGTGGCTGTGTAACAAACATCGTTAGAATTCATTAGAAATAACATGTGCTAATTAAAATGTTAACAAAAAGTACGTACCCGATGACGACACCAAAGCGAGGCATGGTAGGCGCGTCCTCCTCGGGCTCGCCGTACCATTCCTCAGGGTACGGGGAGCGATCCACCACTGGCCGGCCTATGGCGAACCGCTCGTAGGACCACAGCTGCAGAAAAAGTGGGCACCCAACAAAAGTGGCAAGTGGCTCCTTCTTCGTGCACGCGTCGCACAACGCCCGATACATCACAACAAGGACAGCAGATGCCCAACTGAACTGCAGTACCTCCTCGCCATCAGCATCCGCTACCAACCTGGCGTACGACACAAGGGTACTTGCAACCAGGTGGCCTTGGCCGCTGGTGAACATAACCCACCCAAACAGCCAAAGCAGATAGGCCTCCAAATGCCTGGAAACCGAGTTTGCGTTGGCCTGCGGGTGCATGTACGTCGGCTGCAAGTATGACAGGTGCCAACAAGGATCATAAGTAGATACTCAAATAGTAAATAAGAGGTTGTATTGTACGATACCTTGAACTGTAGGATCCACTTCTTCATTGGCCCTCGTGCATCAGACAAGAACTCATGCACGTACGGGGGTGCGTTGGTCGTCCGCTCAATCGGGCCAAAGCGCTGATGCATGACGTTGATCCAGTCAGCATCCATGTCGATGACCCCAACCATAGCTCCCGCACAAGGTAAGCCTGAGAGGTAGGCTACGTCTTGAAAGGTCGGGGTCATCTCGCCACAGGGGAGGTGGAACATATGTGTCGGCGGCCTCCATCGGTCAACCTGTGCTGCTATCAGCGAGCAGTCAAAATAGAAACAACGCGCCGCTGCCTCAGGGTTTTCGTCGATCGGGCCTTAACCAAACGGCAAAGCGGTAGGAGTCCCGCTGCTGCCAACCTGAACAATTAGGAATATAAATAAACTAGGGAATGCAATACATCAATAATATGGCAATTCGTATGAAAGTATTGAAGTACATGTGCTTCCACCGATCCTCGATCGTAAGTAGCTCTCCAGGGCCACGTGGTCGGAACACTCCTAACTCCGTCTGGTGCTCAGCGGACAAGAAGCTGCGGTGCCTCTTGTCCACTGTAGGGTCGAGAAGCTCAGGGGTCGCAGGGTCCGCCATATCTGCATTTGAACGACATGTACATTAATACATTGCAACATGTAGACAGGAACAATATATATTGAATGCAAATTCACTTTACAACTATATGCAACATGAATATATTGCGACATGTACTTACAAATGAAAGGTTCAAATGCTAGACAGCGAAGTACAATTAAGACAGCAAGCTACGCTAAATACAATCACACTAGAACGCGTCATAATACTCACCTACACAACAGGTGTATTTTTAGGACAATACTTGGATGTGTGACCTGTTTCATTGCACTGACTGCATCGCTTGACCCTAGGACCCGCCTTGGATTCATCCATATCGTTGCGAATCCAGGTAGATTGTCGGCGGCCAGGTGCGTTCTTCATCTTTTCGAAATCAGGCACATAGATTCATGAATGCCCTGGATTACTTGTAAAAGTGTCAACAATGCCGTAACCATACAGCTCATGATTCCAGGTGTTCAATATTTGATCCTTCATGAAATACTTTGAAACATATTGCCTAGGAAGCATATTGTGCTCCGCACACGCAGCTATGACGTGTGTACAAGGTTTGTGGAGTAATTGTGGCTTCTGGCAAGTACAAATGCATGTCCCACTCAATATTGTTCTGAATTAAAAAGATTAGGTTACATTCATTTGTTTCAATCCATGATGCTATGCATGGCTCAATTGCAGCACATCCTCATATTTGAATAAGTTGCATGCAGTAGATGATGCATTGCACGTTTAAATTCAACCTAGCATTGATGAACACCATTTGACATTACTCTATGGGATAACAACTGAATTTACAAAGCAAATAGAGAAATGGAAGACACAATTAATTTCTTCAATCAATGTGTTTAATCACTTACTCAAGGAACATCAACCAAAGCGAAGAAGCGACAGTGGTGGTATAGTGAAGAGAGGCAAGGACTTTGTACAAATCAATCCGGTGTGGCATTCAACTTCTAGCATCCCTTGTCTTTGCGTAGTGAAAATGATCCTATTATGCCATGACTGTGATTTTGGTGATTAATGATAACATAGTCAATGGGACTAACATGTTTGTCAAGAATATATGTAGGTAGGTCTCATGGATGCAATACATGAAGAAGCCACCGCAGCTGGGACAAAGTTTGGTTGAATTGGAGAAGTCTCAGGGGTTTTGTTCTCACTGGAAGGTCCTGTGCTGAAAGAATTGCACTCACCGGAGCGTTATGTCTAGAGGTAGTTTGCCTCACCGGATGATCCGGTGATGAAGAAAGTGCACACCGGAGGTTTCACCGAAGCATTTAACAGAGTGTGTGAAAAACCCAGAAAAGAAGAAGTTCTACACACTGGAAGGTCCGGTGATGAAGAAAGTGCACACCGAAGGCTTCACCGAGGCATTTAACAGAGTGTGTCAAAAACCTAGAAAAGAAGAAGTTCTACACACCGGAAGGTCCGGTGATGAAGACTGTGCACACCAGAGCATTTTGTGCAGAGAAGAAGTTTGGTGCGGTCTGGCTCAGGATAACTCACTGGACAGTCTGGTGATGAATAGGATATATACACTAGAGTATCCGATGTTCAAAAGAACTCTGAGTGGAGTTCCAACGGCTAGTTTCTAAGAATGTATACACCGGATGGTCCGGTGCTTGTATCTCTGTTAACGCTGGATCATCTGGTGTTCACAGAATATTTGAGCTGTTGGGATAACAGCTAGTCCACGGGGTTGAGCCTATAAATACCCTTCCACTCATTCATTTGTAGGAGCTAGAGTCCGGAGAAATCCTTGTACACCTAAGAAGACATCAAAGCCATCCAAGAGCATACAATATTTATCCAAGGCAATTAAGCACATTATTAGCAAGAGATTAGTGCTTATAGGCCTAGAGAGAAGAGTTGCTAAGTGCTGCAACTTAGAGTGTGGATCAAGGAGTGATCCAAAAGTGTACCGAAAGGTACGCTAGCATCTTGGAGTCTTTGTGACTCGCTGGTAACTTGTTGACCCTCCGACTTGGTGTGGAGCAACGACAAGAGGATTGCACGGGGACGTGAAGGCCCTTGTCTTTGTGACTAAAGCTCTGGAGTGAAGATGATGTACAAGTGACCAGAAGAGAGGTTAGTGGTGAGACCTCGCCTTGGTGGCTTGGTGGCTCATTGTGCTTGAGGCCTTGTCTTGGTGACTTGGTATCTCAAGAGCTATGACCGGAAGAGACTTGACGACCGGGAGCATATCCTTTGTGGAGCTCCAACGTGGATCAGGGGTGGTTTGTGTGCCACCAATACCACGGGATAAAAATTCCTCGTGCCGAGTTTGTCTCTCTACCTCATTTACGTTTCCGCATTTACTTACTTGCAATTTACCTTGCAATTCTCTTAAGCGGTAGAGTAGACACACTAGATAAGTCTAAAGCATATTTAGATAGAAATTGATATAGGATTATCTTATAAAATTTTGGAGCCAATAATTTTAAGTGTCCTAAGTCGCCCCCCTCTTAGGACGTCCTTGATCCCCTTCAATTAGTATCAAAGCCTCGTGCTCTTCAATGGGGCGTAACCACCTAGAGTTGTGACGTCCGATGTTAGGGATGGATATTGGTAGTGCTCCACACTTTGACAGCACAAATTTCTCCCGATGGAAAATTCTTATGACATGTTATTTGGAAACAAAAGGTTTAGATGTTTGGAGGGACACTGAAGAGGGGATGAAAGAACGTAGCACCAAAGCAGAGAAATAATTTGATGCTTTAGCAAAGAGTATCCTTTTATCATCTTTATGTGTTGATGTATTCAATAGAGTATATTATCTCACCAATGCACATGATATTTGGAATAGTCTCATTGAAATACATAAAGGCACAAATGATGTGTGCAATGAGAAATATCATATTCTTATGACTAAACTTAATAGCATCAAACAACTTGCCCATGAAAATGCTAATGGCATGTACTCTCGTATGAATATTCTTGTCAATGAGATTAATGGGATAGGTTTGACAAAGATTGAAGATGTTCAAGCGGTGAGAAGAATACTCCAAACTCTTCTTCCAAAATACAAGCTAATTGTCTCCATCATCTATGACAACCACGACATAAGCAAGGTGACTTCAAGTCAAGTTTTAGGCTAGATCACCGCCCATGAGATGATCATAAACATAGGGGTTGAAGCTTCTACCTCATCCGACTCCAGTAAACTTGCCCTCGCAAGCAAGCAAGCATCATGTTCACACATGAAGGTGAAGATGAGGAGACAAGGGTAAGAGTCAAGCTCAAGTGAAGATGATGAAGATCAAGATGAAGAGAGCGAAGAAAAAGATTATCAAAACACCTTAAGTGATGAAGAGATTGATTCCAAGATGGCAAAGCTCATGCTACAAGTGGAGAAAAAGTGGCAGTTTAAAATTTTATATGGGGACAATGACATTTTTTATGGTCTAAAAGAGGTAGTGTTGTCTGTGTTTGAATCAATGAAGAAGGGTATATCCATACTGATGCATAAGAGTGTTAGCCATTTGTACGACTGGTTAACGCGGGGTTTCAAAATAGATTATGAGGTTCAAGTGATGACTATTTGTATTATGGGCAACTATAGGATTTAGGGTGTCTATTGGGAGGTGTACCCGCTTATGAAAAACCAGGTTTGGAGAAGGTACCTATAGGATGTATATTGCTGTGCATGGAAGAATAAGGAGGGAGTTAAGGAGATTCAGGGTGGAAGGTATCTGGAGGAAGAGGCGGGTGATGAGGTAGTCGAAGAAGAGGTTGAAGAACCAGATGTTGGGCAATCACTAGCCATTCCGATTGAACCTACTGATGGGGCAGACGAATGGATGGGTATCCATAGTGACCCTTGGAAGGAGATACCAAGAGTGACATGTGGTAGGTGATGTTATACCACTCCTAGCTTCTTCAGGAAATGCTACAAGGCAAAGATAATTTACCAATTTGTGGGGGTGGGTACCCATAGAGAGCCTGGAAAGAAGATACCTTGAGTGATGTGTGGTAGGTGATGTTATACCACTACTCAATAGTAGGTAACCATGTATACCATTCTTTGGGTCTAGAAATACCATACTCCTCAAATAGGACTCTATGCACTGATTCACCCTCTTTGTCTGTCCACCAGATTAGGGATGATATGAAGTACTGAATTTAAAAGAAACCTCCATTGTTTGAAAATCTCAGTACATAATTTGCTAGTAAAGATTCTGTTTCTATCACTTATGATAGAAATAGGCATCCTGTGCAATATGAAAATATGATCCATGTATAGTTGCACAACTTGATGTACTGTATAAGGATGTATCAAAGCTATGAAATGGGCATATTTAGTAAACCTATCCACTACTATCAGAATTATATCCTTCCCTTTTGATTTTGGAAGTCATTAAATGAAACCCATGCTCAAATGTGCCCAAGCCATATTTGGTGTTTCTATGGGATCCAACAAACCTAGATTTGTTATGTGCTCAGCCTTGGTCACTTGGAACACATGGCATTCTGATAGAAATTGTTCCACCCCCTTTTTCATATGAGGCCAATAAAACAATATCTTTATCCTGTGATAAGTGGCTCTCATACCTGAATGACCACCAAACATAGATGCATGGAAACTATCTATCAGTTGGTTCTTCAAGTCACTATTTCAACCAACATATATCATGCCCTTATAGTAAAGAAGTCCAACTTTAGTTGTATAGTATTTGCAGCTGTTAGGTTGGTCTTGAATCTAGTCCATTATTTCCTGACATTTTTTATCCTCCAAATAAGTTTGTTTGATATCCTCCACCAAATTGAGCTCCACACAACATATAGCATTGAGTTCTAGGTCATTTGGTTCCATATGACCAGTCTTTCTAGATAGTGCATTTGCCATCACATTCTCCTTCCCTTTCTTATATTCTATAGAAAAATTCATATTCCAACAGTTTCAATAGCAATTTATGTTGAAAGCCATCAATCAGCTTCTAGGATGTTATGTATTTGAGGCTATGTTGATCAATTCTAATTATCACTTTGCTGCCCACAAATAATGTCTCCACCATTTAAGAGCTTCAAGTATCACTACATAAGAAACTAACATTAGTGACATCACATTAGTGATGGCCGACTAGAACTTGTCACTAATATCACCCTGGGCTGGGACCTGTATCAGATCTGTTACTAATGATAACAGTGACGGATCACTTTACAAGCCGTTACCAATGACATAGTCATTAGTGATGTGTTGTGACGACACTGGTCATTAGTGATGAGTAATAAAAACACCCGTTACTAATGTAAAAGTCATTAGTGACGAGTATTAAGAAACATCCATCACTAATGTGCAGGCTCGCGCGGAGGCAACCTAAGCCTAGGCCACACTGGCCTTTGGAGCCGGCCCAAGGAAGGTGCCACCAAAGCCTTTCCCCCGCCAAATAAAAGGGGCACGGGCACTGGCCGAGGATTAGCGTTGGCCCTTCACGAGCAGCAATAAGGGTTAGGGATCTACCTCTCCTCATCGTTGTGCCATTGAGCCCATCCTCATTGACACCGATGGCGGGATCCTTGGAGGGCCACCGAGGGAGGTTGGCAGCGAGATGCATGGAGCGAGGGATACATGGAGCTCCTCCACTATGGCGAGCTCCTCCACCACGACGACTAAATCCATGGCGAGCTCCTCCACCACCACAACCGGAACCATGGTGGCTGCATCCACAACGACCAGATCCATGGCGGTGGATCCATGGTGGCCGCATCCACAGCTACAAGGCATAGGAGGGCATGAAGTGGTGACCAACGATGGCGAGCACACTGTAGGTAGTCAGTTCCTCAGTGGCCCGATGGCGTAGGGTGGCAGTAGGAAGCTGCCAGCTAGCTAGGCAGTCAGGTTAGGGCTTGACCACTCAGCCAGGCACACACAGTTGCACTTGGCTGCTAGCCTACGGCATGGTGTTTTTCATTCTGAAGTGCAGCATGATGACTGGTAGTGGTAGAAGCAAAAGGACAGAACTCACAGTCACAAAAGGTATAAAATTTCATATGTTGTATGCTAAATTGGTATGTTGTATGCTAAATTGGTATGTTGTATGCCTAGATGTAAAATGCGTGGATCAGTAGTTACATGATGTTCATATGATGTAGTCTTATAGACCTGTGTTCTGATTTATGATTTTCTGAAGTTATGAACTGCTAGACTTGTGTTCTTCACTGCAATTAGACTTGAGCTACTATGCAGCCATCTTTGGAATGACAAAAGCATCATTTTCTAATTTACCATAGTGTGTAATCTGATCTTCATCATCTTGGAAGAGAGAGTTCTAGGTGTACTAGGATGGAGGACTTTTCATCATTTCCTTGAGATGTGCGTATGTATGCCTAGATATGCAATTGTTCATATGTTGTAGCAGTGTAAGTTCTAACCAAATAAAGAAATAAATATGTCCATTTCTTCTGCAGGTAGAGCAAGATCCTAAATGTTTTTCAACATAAATAAAATGACACTAGAATCTTTAGGAAAGAGAAGAGACATACCATGCAAAAGACCAAACCCTCTGCTGTGGTTTTGTAAGAGAGCCAGAGGATTACCCTTCTACCGAATTTGATTTGGATGAAAATGACATAAGGTATATGGCTACCTGTGGTGTTGCTATGTCATCATGCATTTTTGGAAGCTTTGATTATTTGAGGAAACCAACTAAAAGCAGGGTGACTTTCTTATGTCTTCTGTAAATCCTATAGTTCATATAAGTACCAGCTCCTAATGTAATTTAGGACTTTATAGTTTGCTTTTTGTTGGAGCACACTTGCCTTTTCTTATTTGTGTAAGCAATGCATATCTAATAAAAAAAGAGTGTTTTCGATGTATATGTAACTAATGCATATTTGCTTGTAACACATTTTATATTTTTTTTGTTTTTCAAAAACACATCATTGATGAGTCTAAACTCGATCTGTCACTGATGTATAGTCATTAGTGACGGGTATAAATCCTGACTCGTTACTAATGTGACACGTTCGGAGTGATATGGATTTTACCCATCACTAATGAAGGTTATCACCCGTCAGTAATAAGCTTTTTATGAGGTAGTGTATGGCCACAACCTCTTTATCATATACTGATTGAGCTCTAGCTCTCACACCTAATGTTTTGTTGAAAAAGACTATAGGTTTACCCCCTTGCATCAACATAGCTCCCAAACCTGTATTGCTAGCATTAGTCTCAAGTACAAATGGTTGTGAAAATTTTGGTAGAGCTAACACAGAACATCTAGTCACAATCTGCTTCAATTGTTCAAATGTTGTTGTCTGTTCCACTCCCCACTTGAAAGAGTCCTTCAACAAATCAAACAAGGGTCTGCATATTATACTATAATCGTTGACAAATCTTCTATAGTAACCTGTCAGCACCAAAAACCATGCAATTTGGTTACATCATTAGATTCAAGCCACTGCTGAATGTTAGAAATCTTCTTTGGGTCAGTTGAGACTCCTTCCTTGTTTATGATATAACCCAAATACTCCTTCCTTTTCTTTGCAAATAAGTGGTTTTCTTGCAGTATTTCCAAAGTGATCCTCAGATTCTCCTTTTCACTCACTACGTGAAAAAAGTCATTAGTGACGGGTGATAACTGGCATTAGTGACGGGTCCCGTACCCGTCACTCTTATTGCGTCACTAATGATAGGTCATTAGTGACGGGTGATGACCCATCACTAATAAAATTATTAGTGACAGGTTATAATCGTGACCCATCACTAATATTCAGTCATTAGTTACAGGTCATAACTGTGACCCGTCACTATTGACTGAACATTAGTGACGGATTATAATTTTGACCCGTCACTAATGACCGATGAACATTTTTTGTATTTTTTGGATACAAAAGAAGTCAAAAAATATTTTTTTCACCCGAGCCATCCCAACGCAGGATCATCCCATATGCCTCACAAGCCACACTTTTTTCACATTTTTTCAAGTTTGTGTCCCATGGGAATCAAACCTACGACCTTCTCCTCGCGTGTGTAGCCACCATACCACCTCTGCTATCACGTAATTGTGATAGAAACTGGATATTTTATTCTTTTAACCTTCTTTGCCAAAGGTTATTAATGACGCATCATAACCATGACCCATCACTAATAACTAATTTTGCCAAATTTTATCCAGGGTTATAATTTGATAGGTGACCAGGAGTGCATTCGGTAAAACAGGCATAACTTTGGCATACAGACTCTGATTTTGATATTTTTTTTACTCTACAGACATCTAAAAAAAAGCTACATCTGTTTCTCCCCAACTTTGTTAGGTTTGGAGAATTTTTGGAGGCCAAAAATGGCTTGAAAGATTGAGTTCTCGCCCCCGAAAGTTTCTACACCATTTTCGGAACACGCGTTTGTGTCCATAGCCGCCATAACTCACATCAAACTTGAGTAGAAATGTACAATAGTTTCTATTCTAGTGCTGCTGATGTGAGAAAAAATAAGACAAAAATAAAATAAAAATAAAAAATATTTACGAATACTGTCATTGGTGACTGGAGTTGGTCATTAGTGAAGGATTACAAGTTGACCCGTCACTAATGACTGGCCTGGGACAACTCGTCACTTGACCCGTCACTAATGACAGGCCTAGTATGACCTGTCATTAATGACATTATAGTTAGTGACGGGTCACAACTTGACCCCTCACTAATGACTGGCCTAGTATGACTCGTCATTGATGACCTTATCATTAGTGAGGGGTCACAACTTGACCTGTCACTAATGACTGGCCTAGGATGACTCGTCACTAATGACCTAGTCATTAGTGATGGGTCACAACTTAACCCGTCACTATTATCATCAGTGATGTTTCATGTTATGATGGGTCTATATCTGGTCCCGATCAGAAGGAACATTAGTGTCGTGTTTTTATTGGATCCATCACTAATAGGACATTAGTGACGTGTGATGAGCAGTCGTCACTAATGTAGTGTCTCATTTGTTGGTTTCTTATGTAGTGACTTCTACTGAAAATCAGAATTTCATCAAATTACACAACTATGAACTATCCTATATATGGGGCAAATATCTTGTTGATGAGTACTTGAAAGGTGGTAGGTGCATTAGTCAGTCCAAATGGCACGACTATATACTGATCATAATACCCTATATGTGTTCTAAAAGCTATTTTGATGATGTCTTTCTCTTGCATTCTAATTCGATGATAGCTTGATCTCAGATCTATCTTACTGAATATATTGTCTCCATTAAGTAAATCCAATAAATCTTCAATTACTGGCATGTGAAATTTATTTTTGACTGTTGTGGAATTCAATTTCCTTTAATCCACACAAAGCCTCCATGATCCATCATTTTTCTTGACCAACACTGCTGGAGATGAATATGGGATAATGCTTGGTCTAATCTCATGATTATCAAGCAATTGCTTCATGATATTGTCCATAGCTTCCCTTTTGTAATGAGGAATTTTGTAGGGTCTCACGTTTGGAGGATCAACACCTTCCTTCAATAAAATACCATGATCACAATCCCTCTTTGGTGGTAGTTCTTCAGGATCTTTAAACACCTCATTGAACTTATTTAATAGTCTATCCATCTCTGGGGTTAATTCTTGTGTATTTGTTTCCACTGCACTTCTGATCTGTTGCACAACCATGACACATCCTACAACTCATTTGTTAATCATATGCTCCAGTTTGGATGCCTTAATTAGAAATTTCTGTCCAGGAATAGTATGATCTATAAATTTTACCACCTCCCCATTTTTTGTAATAGTCATATACCTTTGTTGTAGGCCCATCCCAATTGGACTGTACTCATAAATCCAGTCTGCTTCTAATATGATATTGTAGTAGCCTAGATTAAGCAACTAGAAAGAACTTGTGGAATGTGTACGTTGAACCATATAAGGCAGTTGTTCCATTTGGCCACTGATTTGTAATTCACCTACCATAGCAACCATTACCCTTTTGCTTGGTGTATTAGTCTAGTTGCAGTTTTGTTGACTAGCAAATTCAGAATCTAGGAATGAATTGGTGCTACCACTATCTACCAAAGCCACATCTCTTTTTTCATTGAGATAAGTTACCATTGAGAAAATACTAGGCCCCACAGTACATGAGACAACATGAGCTGAGATCAACATAACTTGCTCCCCTATTTTCAATCAACTTGGGTTCTTCTCAGTGTTATCTGGACACCCATGTCTAATTTTTTTTTCTGAATCAAACACCCCAAATCCAAGTCAGATTCCAAATTGTTTATCGTGTGTTCAAATTTTCTTTGCCGAATCAGACACCCAAATCCAAGTCGGTAACACTGGTTCTTTTATGAGATTTGGGCTATCTGGTGCAGTTTTCAGTCTATCTTAGTGCTATCACTACCTTCACAAGAGGCATTTTCTTGCTCCCCAATCATCAGCATATCATGTATTCTCCCCCTAACTCTGCATTTGTGTTGAGGGCTCCATGGCTCATTACATTACCAGCATTTCCCCTTTTTTCCCTAGGATTCTTGCCAGGTTAGTTGTTCTTCCCTTTCAGCAAATGTTGCTTGTTCTGCTAGCTAGAAATCATGGCTGGTCTAGTAATAGGCACACTCTTCTTATATATACCAGCTTGCTCTAGGTGTTTTGCATACAAAAAGCCTCTAACAGATTTCCAGGTTGATGACAAGTCACTTGATGCTGTATATGATTATTCAAGCCCCCAACAAAACAACTAAAAAAGAATGTCTCCTAAATATATGGATGTTCTCTTTTCAATCTAGCCACACACTCTTCGAATTTGTCTATATACTGAGCCACGCTTCCTTCTTGTTTGAGGTTTTGAAATCTAGCTACAGATTCATGAACCCCCATCACTGAGAATCTATCCTGCACCATTCTACTCACTTGATCCCATGTAATCAATTGCCATAGAACACCAAGACCAGTGAACCAGTTCTCTTCCGTCCTAGTGAAATGGGCAATGGCTACATTAACCCATTGTTCATATGGGGTTCCAGTGTGGTAAAAAACACGCTCACAGTGCCTCAACCACCCAGCTGGATTTTCTCCATAAAAAAGTGAAATCTCTAGTCTAGGTCCCTTCAGAGTTGCTTCTACATAATGGTGTATTGGATTCCCTCTATTCTCTCCCAAGATATGAACTCCCATTGGTTGTACTTGCCCTCTTGGCACTACACTGCCACAACCATTTGGAGAATTCCCTAGACCATACGGATTGCATTGAGGAAGACAAGGGTATCTTCCCTCTCCCGAAGGTTTCACAGTTGATACCAAAGATGCAGTGTATATTGCAAATGAATAGAGCACGGCAGATGAGGTGGGATGACTGCAGCCTGATCAAGTCCTATTGGATATCCTAAAGATGTAAACCGAGAAGTGGGTGTAGTGGGAATGTTGTTGATCACCTGAACCATATAATCACCAGCTTGGGAATTCCTGTTATGATCTTCTGGATTTCGACTAGTTCCTGTCTCCAGATCATTTTGGCTCAGCAGTAATCTTTTGATCTCCGATAGATCGGAACTCAGAATCTTTAATTCAGCTACTTCTCGCTTCAGTTCATTCATCTCGTGACGCCAACTCTCATCTCCACCAGACCCACACTACTACAAAAGCTATTTTTCGAGACACCTAGGGTTCATTTTACTGGCGGTTCATATGACAAACCATCTAAGTAGTAGGCTAGGGGCCCATGCGGTTTCGGGCCGCCTGTGAAAACTTGTTTCCACAGTGTGAAAATAGCTCCATTATCACAGGCGGTTCACATAAGGAACCGTATGTGGAAATGAACCCACAGGCGGTTCATTATATGAACTGTCTGTGATAATATCTCCATAAATAGTTCCTATCCGCGGGGAGCTCTATTCAGATCGAGCTCACTTTTGTTTGAACAGTAGAGCTCAAAAGGCGGTCGTAAAATTTGAAAACAAAGGGGAATGTTTTGTTTTTCAATTCCTTGGAGGAGACATCTAAGGTAAGAGTATCTCATCCTTAGCTAACATCTTTTTGAAGTCTAGATTTAAATTTATGGCTTATTTAGGGTTTGAGTAGGTTCTAGAGATGCTTGTGGTTCTAGCTATTTAGATCCTCGAATTAGCTTAAATTTATGGCAATGTTTATTCAATTGTGTAGATTCACATGATTCTAGCATTATATTTCAAAAATATAGCATCAATTTGATGTTTTTTTAGCCTCTAGGAGGTTTTATCATGAATGGAGATTTTTTTTATCTAGATCTAGATCTAGATGTAGAGGGATAGAGTGATGAAATCACATTGTTTTGAGCCATAAATTTGCGTCAATGTTGATTCAATTGCGTAGACATATTATAATCATAACATGTCTATTTTCCCCCTTTTTTAATTTTTTTTAATTATGATTTTCTTATTAATTAATTAATTTATGTATCTAATTTTGTGATTGAAGTTAAAAATGGACATAGCATGGATGTATGATGCGCCAAAATATGGAGAAATATATATCAAAGGACTCTCTGCTTTTATTGAAGCCACCGAGACAGACGCTTTGACTAAGAAGACAAAGGAAATATATTTTCCATATTCTGACAGTAAGAACCAGAAATTATGGGATAAATCAAGTATAATCAAATCACACTTGATCTTGAGAGGTTTTGTTGAGGATTACACATGTTGGTCCAATCACGGTGAACAACGTGCAAGCGAACCAAACGACGATATCGCTGCTGATTAAGGGGATGGTGATGATGAGGTAGTCAAAGGCGACACTGATGTTATGATAAATGATGATACTGATTTTGATCTGGAGTAAATGTTGCGCCATGCAGAATCGCATATTTTAAGGGACATGAGAGATTTAGATAATTTTGAGACGTTACAGAAGGCATCAAAGGATCTTTTGTATGAGGAATCGAATGACTGTGATAAGGAGTTTACAATATTGCATTAGGTGCTTGAACTTCTAAGGTTAAAGGCCACCAATGGATCATCCGGCATGTACATCTCCACCAGACACTCATTTCGCAACCTCTCTACAAAAAATAGTTCGGTGTCATTCTTATTCAACATATTTGTCTCAACAACACGCATAAATCCAGATATACCATTAAAGGAACAACACAAGTACGATTCTCTATATACATCCAACTTCGGTCAGCCATTTGTAATTTTCAAAAGTTAACAGTTATTGAATTTTAAACTTAAGGAATTGTTTTAAGTGCAAATTTTAGAGTCAATATAATAGTCCTGAACTAGAAAAAGATAGCAGGTGTATTTTTTTTAACAGAAGCTCGAACACAAGCTCAAATATTTTTAAGTTATGGTTCTATCAACCTACCAATTCGGAGCTAAAGAAAGTAAATTTTAACCTTTACAAATTCCAACAGAGGGAGCTCGCGCAAAGGAGGCTTGCGCTGTATAGCTGAATAGAATGTCAAATATTTGCACTGTATAGTTGAATAGAATGTCAAATATTTGAACGCAATGGTTCGGTGAATCTAGCTACCAATATGGAGCTAAATTAAGAAGGTAAATACTAACCTCTAGGTATTTGAACAGAGCAAGCTCGCGTTGCAAAGAAATCGTCCCCGTAGAGAAAGCTCAACCCGCTGTCTGAAGACTCACGTGCGACTATGTCTGAAAAACTTGTGCCAAAAGGCTATCTTAAGACCAATAATTGCATGACATGGACGATTATTAGAATGATCCGTCTATATATTCACCTTCGTGAAGATGGTCTTTAAGTACATACGGTTTATTATTTTCATTTGTCTGTGTCTACCAAAGAGATACAGATGGATTTTAGAAGAAACCGTTTGTGACAATGTTACAGACAAGTATCATAGAGACACGGGCGGATTTAAAAAAATTATTTGTGCCTCTTGACACACCCAGATGACGGTCATGTTATAGACATGTATACCTTAGTAACCATATGTGACTATTTTGACAATGACGGGTTATAAGAAAACATCTGTGACACTTTGCTTTTGCTGTTTCTGTGATTTCTGTGACAGTATACCTTTATCCCTTTGTGAAAACAGCCCCAGAAATTTACATGACGGCTTCGACAGAAGAACGTACAGTACAATGGAGAAGACAATCTATACATGGTAAGCAAGCAGTACCAGTGACAACATGCGGTGTGCTTCTCCATTTTCTTGCTTCTATCAAGACACGCAAGCTTCACGCGTTCTTGGGGGGGGGGGGGGGGCGGGGGATGCCCCGCTTTACATCAGTTCTTCAAAGAGCAATTGCTTGGTTGGACCCAAAGCTATACAAGCACAAACTGATTCGGTTATAGGACATTACTAGGAACTTTTGCTTGACCGTTTCACTATTAGATGACACAATGAAAATTGAGTACCTGCATACTGGAATGATCTGACTTGGGAATTGTATAGTATGAAGTTAGCAAGGACAAAAATTATGTCACAGGTTCTTCTGTCAATTTTGTTTAATAACAAAAGATATTTGCAACAAGCAAAAAACACAAGTGACTGTTTTCAATATGTAATTGATACATAGCTAGTTTTACTTGTATGCCATATACCTGGCACTTGTATGAGACACAGAAACCACCTTGACTACAAGTATATTACCTGCAGAATCTGCAACAAAGATAATCAAGGTGATCACCAGTACTAGGGTTGTAAAAACAGTAACCAGAAATACCGGCAGATTTCTGGATTCAAAATTAAAACCGGTCAGTTCTAGCTAGAGTATCTGAGTGCACTATCTCAAAAGAATTTAGAGGCCAGTGCTACTATATCAAGTTGAGGACACAGCTGAACTTGTCAAAGGAAAAGAAATTGGCTTATCCACAAGAGAAACTGAAACCAATCAGTTACCAACGTCCTAGTGGGTAGCCAGAATTCCCAAAAACGGAAATTAAACCCCTGAGAACAAGATAGCGTGGTTTCAAACCTAAATCATCAGTTCACGACAAGTCTCAGTGTAGATTCATCACCACTTCAGAAATATTAAGCACACCGATTGTCCTAGGCTTCACTGGGAACAAACCTAGCTTCGGCTCATACTTAGATCAGTGGAAAGCTTCTCTCAGATAAAATAATATAATTTTTATTTTCCTCATTTCTGTGATTAACTTTCAAAACAAAGCACACCGAGCTAGGCATGCAATAGAGAAGACGAAAATTGAGAAGCAAGTTGAGTAATAGCCTTACAGAAATGGAATAGCTCTCATATTGTATGCCAGGACAGATAACTGGGTTGCATGCACAGCTGCACTGAACTCTGCAGTAATATCTAGTTCGCTGAGGTCATACTTCATGAAATGATGCCGGAAACTTGGAAATACTGCATCCGCAACTTCAAGCAGGTGAAAGAATGCACCTGACCAATTGATATAAGATGAGAGATTGCTTATAGGGCACCTCTGATGCACTAAATGATGTATGCCTAATACTCCCTATTACCCCAAACATTTCGTAGATTTCAAGTACTACCTTAACCACAAATTCATTATGGACGCTGCTGATGGAATAACTCAGGATGCAATTAAAAAGCAACATGTTCAAGTAATCAAATCAATCACGACACAACATAATTCATTTGGCAGAACTTATCGTCCTAAAAAAGATAGAATCTATCTAAGGCTGCCAACTAGCCTGAGATAGAATTTATTAAGGCTGCCAACTAACCTGAACAGGCATCAGCATGATCAGGCCATATACGATCAAGTAACAGCAGAGAATGCGGCATAAATTGACTTCTTTAGTGTACTGGTGATTAATTGCACTAGTAAGATCAAGGTTTTTTTAACAATAACAACAATAATTTAAATTTCCAATAATATTTATATGTCTAGCAGAAGGCTAATTAATAGCCATTCGCTACCGAAAGACATTCCATTAGGTCTACTAGTTCTAGAAAGGGACAATTGCAAAGAAACCACTACTCCTGGTGTTATTGCAAGCTTACCACTAGAAAATTGCAAAAATATCATTAAAACTGTCATTCGAGTGACATCCTTGCAAAAAATAAAAAAACCAGGGAGGTATTTGCAAATGCCCCTCCTAGAAATTGGTCATACATGTACCATATACATATAGTTTTATAGTAGCCTATCTCAAAAGAAATTATTAATTAGATATATTTTGCAAGATCATCTACCACTCACAGAATCAGTATACTGAAAACAAAAGTAAATGATTGAATCAGCTTGATTAAATAATCAAGGCATACTAAAAAGAATTCTGAATGAGCAGAGATCAATTAATTGTCAGAGCTTCTAAGTCTCTTAGTTATCTAGAAATCGGCCAAACAGGTATCATATGCACAGAGTTCTATATTAGCCTGTCTCAAAAGATAAAATAAAAAAATGATTGAATCAGCTTGATTGAACAATCAGTCAAACTAAACAAAATATGAACGGACAGAGATTAATAGTCAGAGCTGCTCTCTTCAGGCGCCCCGTGCATATAGGTGATAGGCATGTGAGTGGCTCATGTAAACCAAATTGACCCGTACTCTTAGAATTAGGCTGCAATCATATGAGCTTATATAAGTTTTATCCTCTTCCACTACATTGTGCAAATACAACAACTTTAGCAGGAAAAATACGTGAGGTTTTAATCTGTGCACATTAAACTCCTCCAAAACAATTTCAATTCATACAATTAACACCCCCTTCCAAAAAATAATAATAATTCAAACCCTCTAAGTATATGTACATGTATAACCGAACCCTTGAGGTTCTACTTACTTTATTTGTGTCATCGTACTGTTTGATTTTGTTTAATTAGGAATTTCTATCACTGTGAAATGTAATTCAAATAAGATATACTGAAAAACTAAAACTACCTTTCATTCCAAATATGCATCATCATTTCAAACCTTTGCTCCAGAATTAAGGTAATAGTATATTAAATGACCATGTTGCCCTTCAATGCTCACTATACTTGATAAATTTGTCTCTTAAATACACTAATTGAATTGGCAACATTTATCTAGCAATGGTATAACGAGAACAAGAGAAGAAAAGGAGCCACAAACATGAAGACCTGACTTATATTTGGGGAAGAGTGATGTGGCTAAAATGATTTATCTTTTGATTTGAGGGAGTACTAAAGCTTCATAACGTGGTTTTGGGGTAAAAACACTAACATGATTTGTTATAGGTCTTAAAAAACAAAACTTCCAAAACTTCACCGGGCATTTTGGTGGGAAATTTTACTTTAAAGAATGTTAACAAGTATAGATAATAACTATTTACCTTATTTACACGACTTTCAAAATATCATTATCAAAATTCTTTCCACACTTGTACACACCGTCAAGTGACACATTAGATCATAACCCTTCAGGGACTTGATCATTGTAGCTCTCCCATCCTATTTAATACCACAGCATTGTTCTCTGATTCGATATCTCATAATTTACAGCTCGTGTTTATTGCTTTCACGAGGAATAGACAATAAATTAATATTTCATTTGCATGGCATCTTATAATCTAAATTCCTATTAATCAAATATAAATTACTAACAAAAATACTATTTTAGCATATTTGTAGCATCATTGTTGTTTGTTAAGCTAAATCTCATAGCTACATTTCAAAGTTGTTCCATTCAATAAACTATAGCCTGTAATTAATTTATGATCAAAGGCAACAGTCCGTCAAAAACACTTAAAATGACCTCAAAACACCCTTGTATATCACTGCATTGTTTCACAGATTCCCTCATGTTGTTCATCATGTCCGTTGTACATGTTATAATCTGAAAACTATTGTTCATATTGGACTCAGAATAATTTCGAGTTTGTTTCTAAATAATTTTTTAGTGTATTATATTTCATACATGATTCTCTGAGTTCATGTGCTAGGAAAAGTACATATCGAAATGATTGATCTTTATATGCTCTTTAGCGACATAAATTCCACAAGCCGTCTGAATAGCAAAGTTTAGTTGCAATGCTCGTTTGCTCAAATTAGCATCCATGTCCAAGATTTATTAGTTGGAAGGGTCTAGTTAGACCATTTTCAGTAATTAATTAAAAATCAAAAGGAAGGGCTACCCAATTAACTAAAATTGAACTCAATTGCCTTGAATGTACAAACAGATTGGTTGAGCGGCTCAAGTAAACATAATGACTCCAGTACTCCACAGACTTGTGAAATTAATTATGCAATAGCTAGCTATTTATATCAAATGAATGTTTATGGTTAAATGCATAATTTGGACAAACCAGCCAATATTTTCATCTATTGAAGTATAATAACATCCTTGCTGTTGATTTGTAGTTTCATTGCATGTATAGTTACCAAAAAGTTTAAAGGGGTACATCCACATACTCTTATGGTGATGGCGCAGGCTATATATGTTGATCATATAGTACAAATGGTGGTTTATTATCAAAATGTTAAAAACACAAACCTGCTAAAAGGATAGAACTACGGGGTTAGAAAAATTCACTTTCCATAGGTATGAAGAATATATCCATATTGCTAGAAACATACTAAATGAATTCAATAGAATGCTGACTTTAGACATAAACACTCAGGTAGCATTGGTGATGAAAGGTCCCATTGATGTGGCATGGTTTCAAAGAGGAGCGGAGAGAACGTAGCAAGGAGATGAGTTTGAGGTCTGGACACTTAGGGTTACCTTTATAGTTTCAGGTGCCAGCAACTAACGAAGCAACCAACTAAAAAATAATGACGATCTGCTAAACAAACTCAAACGAACTCTAAGCCTTGACTTATCTCCTTGTGTTCAAGGTGTTGCCGCCAGGTCATCTCAGCCACTTGGAGTTGTCGATGGCCTGGTTGCACCCTTCCTGCGCCGGTAAGTCCTCCCGATAAGCACGTCCACAACATAACTATATTTCAATTTGTATTCGGATTTTCAAATAAAGAATGAGTAAGCAGCTAGATGATCTAGCAACTGGATTTCAACGGAGATTAAAATCTCTTTAATTGGTTGAGATTCTGTGAGCAGTCAATAACCTTCAGGAGCATAGGCGCCATGCACCCAGTATCTTCTTGAACCAATCCCTTTGTTGTGTCAAAGGATTAAACAATCTTTAAGTCTACTGTGGATCCAAAGCTTGAGCTAGCAAGATGAATGAATAAGAACGCTGGTTAATTTTTATCAGATAATGTAAGAAGAGCCACAGCCCCACACATTGTCATTATCAACATAGTAAGTTGCTCGATATGCTGTCAAGACAATCTGCAAAACCTTAAATAACAGAAAACGTAAAAATTAACAACAAATATCATATATAAGTGCCATACAAATATACATCTTGTTCAGTGTCAGGTAGTATCCAAATATATATGACATGCAATTAAAATTTAAACCAAACATTGATCCATATGTGTAGTTCATAACTACAACTTAACATGATCAAGTTAAGATTCATTAAATATCTTTTGTAGCTAGCTAAAATTTCTGTAACATCCACTGAACATCAATTAAAACTCTATTTGTCATGCATGCAGCAACAGCAAGGAGGATCAGCACCGCAGTTTTCTAAACTTACAGAAAGGGAGATGTATGCAGAACTAATGGATCACGAATGATATAGCTTGCAGCACCGAAACCAAAAATACAAGCTTGTAAGTTTGGTGATATTGCGCAGCTAATGTGAAATCCTAACGGTTTGCCCAATCAGTGGTTAACCAAGTTCTCTATTCTGCATACAATAAAACGACCATATGTTGCACTGTGCTATTCCCAATTTCCCACATGGGAGATCATATAATGAAGGACTGAAAAAAACCAGGCCACGAGCGAGTTAGGAAGACAATTAGATGTTATCTCGTAGATTGACAACGATTCCCTCAAATTAAGAACGAGAAACATGCATGCACGGCTACCTGATGAACACCAAAGACAAACAACTGCGTGAACGAAACAGCCAGTTAACCACAAGACAACTCATAGCTAGCTCATATGGCTGGTACAAGTGCGATAAGATGCAAAATCCCCAATCGTCATTAGGACGAACCATATATCCAAGAGCAAACTCCAAAACAAGGGAAATAACAATATAAACACAATACCACAGGTAGGCCGAGTACGAGGAGGCATGCACGCGCTTTAGCAGAAGCTAAGGACGAGGGGAAGCATCGACTCACCGGAGAAGAAACATTTCCAGATCTTGAAGGCACCGCCGCCGGTAGGTGCCCCCTTTCAACTTGCAACCAAGCAGATCTACCTCCCACCTACCTCACAACACTCAGAGCACCACATAAGATGAGCAAAACAAAAGGGAAAAAGATGCAATTTTTGCTGTGAGATCTTTGCCAAAAAAAGGAGAGTACATAAGTGAGAGAGAGGGTAAAGGAGAGGGAGAAGGGGTAGCAACTAGCAAGGACTAGTCAAACAGTGCTTTCCGTTAAGCACATCTGGGAAGGCGAGCAAAGAGCGGTGTTAATCCATCACGCGTCCTCTTCCCCCAAGGCTGAAGGCCCTGCTAATAATCCATCATCGGAAGGCACAGAGATGGCAACGAGAAGCTCGCCGAGGAAAGAAACGTAGAGAAATTGCCCGGCGCGAGAATCCATGGCGTGCATTCGCGCAGCGGCTGCCATAAAATTTAAGAGTGCCTTATTCCGAAGAGACCTGACAGAAAGAGAAGTGAGCACGCAACAACAGCTGCGTCTAGGCATTCATCCATCCATCGTCTTGTATCTCTTCAGAATCAGCCATATTTAGATCCAGTCTGGCCGCTGCATGCTCACTCTCTTCTGTCAGCCACACCACCATCACCACCACCACCAACGCCTCGTCCCGTCGCGTCGTCGACCACCACTGCAAAGTGCCAAGCAGATGCAGCAACTCAACACGAGAAGAGAGGGATAGGAACCATACCCCACTACACAAACTGTTCATTGTCGTCTTGCCCAAATTGGGGACGAAGCCGGCGGCATCCCTGTTCTTGCTCATGGTGTCGTATAGCCCTAAGGTTGCTAGGGTCGGACTTGGAGAGATAGGACATTAGGACTCATGACTGAAGAGGATGGGATTCGGTTCATTATTTTTGTACTTCAGCTAAGAATATATTGTGCTACTTGTTGCTCTGGATACTAGCTAGGACGATGCTTTTGCGCGAATGCTCGTGAGAGAACTCGATGACAAGACGGCTCTTACTCACTTCCCAAGGGAGGATCCGTTGTCGATTCATTCTTACACTTATGACGTTTTTCTGTTACGGTCGGCGTAGCATATATTAGATTCACCTTGATTAGTCTGTATTAGTATATCTACATTTTAACATATAGCCTATTGTATTTTTTGATATGTATTGATCTCTGTTATTTTTTATAAAACGATCTTGTAAGTGGTCAACACACGTCACGCTATCCACTAGAGTATTTTTTTTTTAAAAAAGGACCACTAGAGTGGTTATGTATAGTTTATAATGATCTAATCAATGACGGACTAAATTTCTTCCTATTGGCACTATCCATGCATGTCTATTATTATGCTAAAGGCAAAGATAATAAATGTATTTTCAGTGAAATTAACAAGATTTTTCATATATTAGCTTTTTAATACCAGTTTTCTATTAGCGTTACATAACTAGCGGCATAAACCATCGAGTAACCTTTACACCAGATGGTTCCCTAATTACCTTGTCGATGTTACCCTAGTAGCCTTACGTTTGGTAGGGTTGGGTTTGAAGATAAGAAGTTGCTAATTTTTAATCGAGTAAAGATATAGATCATGAGTCATCGAATGGGATTCTGTTAAGTGGTTTTTCACATCTGGACTGTCTAGGATCGATTTTCTTGATCGTTACTTATAGACGTGCACTCAAAGGATACAAACAAGAATTTACAAACAAAAACGGAATTCATACTTACTTTGTTCCTATTGCGTAAAAAAAGGCTTTACACGGGAGCAATAGAGGTTAGGATGTATCTATCTCTTCTAAATAACTTCTTTTGGATTCTTAAGACCACCCTTAAAGTAGGATATCATATATAGAACTTACTACCTATAAGAGTATACATATCATATATTATAGTAAAGATAACTTCTCCGATAGACTATCTATAAAATTGTCTCTTCGTGTTTTTAATATTCACATATTATGTCTCATTTTTTTAGACTATATCTACAACAAAAATTAATTGTTGTCTCTTCTTTTTTTTTTCTCCATGTAGGACTAATACTGATTTAGGCAAGCTTATAGCTAACTGATGTGTATTGTTGGAGATGCCCTAAGAAAGGTTAAATGGAGCTAGCCTTGGCCAAACTTTCTTAATGTTTCTCGTGTACGTATGTACCTTTGCTCTTCCTTTGTCCTGTACGGCAATATGTGTATATTTATTTTGTTGTTACATATTGTCCATTAATTAATACATATATATATATATGTAAATTCTTATTATTCGTAGTTCAACGATGGATATGCGTGCAGCTACTGTTTTTATGTACATTCGCTAGTTCAACGATGGATATGCGTATTTGCTATTTTGTTATGTTGTCTTTTATCAAAGGTGAGTTGTATAATACGACAAAGATAACACGTGATGGGATCGGTGACATCCTAAAAGAGGATGAATTAGGATACTTAAAATTATTTTGGTTCTAAAAACAATATAAGATAAATCTATATCAATTTCTATCTAAATATGCTCTAGGTTTATCTAGTGTGTCTATTCTACCGATCAAAACACCTGTAATCTATCTAAGAAGGTAAATTGCAAAAATATAAATACGAAAACGTAAATAAGGTAGAGAGAGCAAACTCGGCATAAATAATTTTTTTCTGTGATATTAATAGCATGAATGTCACCCCTAGTACATGTTGGAGCTCCACAAAGGATATGCTCCCGGTCAGCACCTGGTTACGGCTCTTGAGCCACCAAGTCACAACGACAAGGTCTCCACCCAGATAAACCACCAAGGCAAGGTTTCACCCTAGCTTCTCTTCTAGTTCCTTGACACTGTGATAACTTTGGAGCTTGAGTCACCAAGACAAGGGTCTCACGTCCCCGCACAATCGTCTTGCCGCCACTCCACATTATGTCGGAGGGTCAACAAATTTGCTGGTGACTCACCAAGACTCCAAGGTGCTGGCGTACCAATTGGTACAAGATTGGATCACTCATTGATCCACTCTCTAGGCAGCAATCACCTAGCAACACTCTCTCTAAGCCTATAAGCACTAATCACTCTCTAATGATGTGTTTAATCGCCTTAAATGATCACTTTGAGCACTTTTGTGGCTTGGATATCTTATTAGGTGTACATGAACTTCTCTGGACTCTAGCAGCATGCCACACCTTCAAATGACTGAGTAGAGTGGTATTTATAGTCTCAAACCCATGCACTAGCCGTTAACCAACGGCTCTGAAAAGCTGGTAACATCGGATGATCCGATGAGAATAGTAGTACTAACATCGGATCATCCGGTGAGTACACTCTCACAAACTCCTCTATGAACACCGGATACACCGGTGTATACTTCATCTCCATCACCGGACTATCCGGTGAGTTATCCTTGGTCATCCGAGTCTTTTCTTCTTCTCTATGTAAATTGCTCCGATGTATGCATCCGATGCACATCACTTTATTACCGGACTATCCGGTGAGTTGTCTTCAGCCAACTGAGCCAATGCAACCCTCTCTGAAAATAATGCTTCGGTGTTTCACAGCCTTCATCATTGGACCATCTGTTGGGTTGAACTTCGTTCTGCTTCTTTGCACTGTTCATTGTTCGGTGTATTATCTGTGCTCATTCCATTCACACCGGACCATCCGATGGGTTGAACCTTCAATCTTCAGTGGTTGCATCCTTCTCTGGTAATAATGCTCCAGTGGTTGCATCCTTCTCAACACTGAACCATCCAGTGGGTTGAGCCTTCTCTTATTTTCTCTGGAAATGCTCCGGTGCAACTCCCACTGGTCACCAGACTATCCGGTGAGGCTTAACCTTCTTTCTTCAGTACAGCACCTTCTCAGAAAGAATAGCTCCGGTGAGCACTCTGCTCAAACATCGGACCTTCCGGTGAGGTCTTCAGACCTCTCTCCCATTTGACAAATATACTCCGGTAAGTTCAAACACCCGAAGCATCAGACCATCCGGTGAGACAAATCTTCCTAGAACTTCTCCAATTTAGTCCAACTTTGTCCGACTGTGGTGGCTTCTTCATATATTGCATCCATGAGACCTACTAACATATATTCTTGACAAACATGTTAGTCCCATTGACTATGTTATCATTAATCACCAAAATCATAATCATGACCTAATAGGGTCATTTTCGCTACAATCTCCCCCCTTTTGATGATTGATGACAACACAACCAAATCAAGTGACAAATAATAAATGATACAAAATATAAAGATCATAAGTGAGCACAACGTCTTACCATATTACTTGGATGCATGTTCTTACCACTTAATCCCGCTTTATTGTGGCTCTCTCTTTCTTCATTGCCACTATCTCCCTTGAACGACCTATGCAAGAGCTTCTCTTTTGTCAATCTAGGCGTCTAGCATCTTTTCTTCTCCCCTTTTGTCAACTTTGGCATTCCTAGATGTCTTGCTTGTTGCTACAATCTTTTCATATTGTTCATCTTGCTTCTATCTTGCTTTGATCGTCAAACTTCTCCCCCTTTATCAATAATCTCCCAAAAATGACTATAAACACATGTTTGAACTCAAGGGAAAAACATTAGAGAACATAGAAGAGAGTTTCACAAATCATGATCCAATAAAAGAGTACCAATTATATGGATATCACTACAAATGGATGATACCAAATGTATGCTATGAAAGCATATGGATCATAATTTATGAAACTTACATAATATAGTTTAAACCCCCCCTATATGTGCATACATATGATGTTAAAGAAATATATGCACAACTAGACAATATATCAAGATAGGAAGTTTAAGTCATATTATGCATGAAGGTAGCTCAAATGAATAAAATATTTGATAATGATACCAATTGAAATATTTAAGTATGGCATACCTCCGAGTACATGTTGATTGCTCCATGAAACTACAAAAGATGTCACTAGAAACACATGTTACTCTCAAAATCACAACCTATAGGATATGCTCCCTCTAAATATGTGTATACAAGTATTGAATACTTATGAGATATAAATATGCACTTGTTATTGATAACAATAGGGATTTATCCTATAGATTGGATCATGGCACATAAAAGATACCAAATGTAAAAATTGGTGCTATGAAAAGAACCTACAACTAATAAACCATGTAGGTTGTTCATAGGTTAGAGATAAACACAAAAAACCAACCATATGAAAACCTACACTAGGTATTGCAATAAATTAAAATAAGCATATGCAATCCTAGATAAGGCAAATGAGCTACAACAATTAAAAGATTTTACATCTAGCTAATTACCTCCTTTACCTTTGGAATGGGATTTGGGTATGTGATAATCATGATCTTCATCAATGTGCCCATCTTGTATACTTGGCTGCTTGCTTGAACATTCGCTTCATCTTGTAAGCTAAGCCTCCAAATCCCTAAGTCGACTTGTGCTTTAAGTCTTCTTTGGAACCTAAACTGATTGTGGCCTCTGCAAGTGGGAGGACTGGCGGCACGACTGGGTCTACGTCGACGTCAACCCCCACGATCGCCTCGCGCTGCCGAAGGCGGTGGCGGAGCCCCACAGGCCGACCTGGGAGGCGGCTCCGACGGAGGACGAGCGGATGCGGCCGGTCTTGAACCGCATCGATGATCTGCGTCAGGCGGGGCTGACGTCGGTGATGGTGGTGGCGGATTATCTGCGTCGCCGCCTGGCACCCCTATAGGAGCGGGCCCACCCCTGCTGGATGTACACGGGCCCCAACGACATCACCAGGACCCATATTGACGAGGACGGGGACCTTGACGAGAGAGCGCTGGCAGCCCTACTCCGGGTGGTGACCGGTGTTGAAGACCTCACCCAGGCGGTCCTGCCCCGGGAGTAGTTGGCACTCTATGTGGACCCGAGCCGGGTGGCGCTGCAGGCGACGCTGCCCGAGTTCGACGCCCAGGGTCTGGTCGACCGATCGGGGCGCCGGAACCCCGGGACTATCCAGATTTCCGGGGTAGATGAGGAGACGGGCGGCGCGCAGAGGACCGGCAGCAGGGACACCGCGGGCGGCAGGCCGCTGGCTGGCGGCAGGGAGGCCGTGGGCGGCAGGCCGCAGGCTGGCGGTAGGGAGGCCACGGGCTGCAGGACGCAGGCCAGCGGTAGGGACGCCGTGGGCAGCAGGCCGCAGGCCGGCCGCGGGGCTGCCGCAGGCAGCAGCCATCAGGCCGGCGGAAGATGTGCCACCGGTAGCGTAGCGGCGGCCCCGGGGGACAAAGGGAAACACCTCCGATCGTTCGTGCCCCAGTCGTCGTCCTCATCGTCGCTGTCGTCTCCACGGCGGTGGCCGGTGGCGGGCAGCGCGAAGGAGGGAGGCCGGGGCGGCCAATCATCCGGTGGGGAGTCCGCGACGGAGGCAAGGTCCAAGGCGCGGGAGCCCGAAGACCAAGGCCAGGCCGACGGCGCGACAGCGGGCGCCCGGGCCAACCCACCATCGGAGGCAGGCTCCACGGTGGCCCCTCAACGGCTCGAGGGACAGAGCCCCCCGTCGAAGGGGAGGAAGGCAGACCCTGGGCCGAAGCCGCAGGGCCCGGAGTTCAAGATTCCAGAGTCCCGGTGGCAATACCGCGGACCGAAATCTATGTGAGTTCCTTTTTCTCCCGAGCGTTTGTGCCTGGATGTAAGTTAGGGGACTAACCTTTTTCTATTTTCAGGAAGCCCAAGGATCCCGCCGGAGACCAAAGGCGACCAGAGGTGCCAAGGCAGGCTCCTGCCCCCGAGCCGAGCGCGCCCGCGCCTGATCCGAGAGTGCCGACCGAACCGGAGCCGTAGGTGCCGCCCAGCCCTAAGCTGAGGGCAGCGGCTGCGCCCGAGCAGTCAGCGCCGGCCGACCCCACCCCGAGCACTTTGAGGGCGGGGCAAGTGGCCGCGGCGAGGGCGGCGCCGACGTGGCAGCCATCGGGGACCCCCGAGCGCCTCTGTTGAGAGGGCTCGCAGGGGACCCAGCGCCCGACCGTCGTCCAGCCAGGCCGCAGAACCCCTTCCGGACTTGCTTAGAAGCGCCCGGGAGGTGATCGAGCGTCTGGAGGCGGCCGTGATGGGGGAGCGAGCATAGCTCGAGAGGGACCGTGCCGCCCTCGTCGAGGAGAGGGGGCGCCTAGAAGTGGTCGGCCAGCTCTTGAAGGCCCGTATCGCCTCGACCCGCGCCACCCACGAGAGGGCGATGCGCGCGGTGGCCGAGGAGCGGGAGGCCCTGGAGGAGGTGCGCGATGAGGCTGTCGCCGCGCAGGAGGAGGCCAGCCGCTTAGAGCAGGCGTCACGGCGGTGGGCCGTGGAGCTCAATGCTCGGGAGCGGCTGGTCCGTGCCCGAGAGGAGGCCATTGGGCAGCGCGAGAAGTTTGTGGAGACCGCCCAGGCAGACTTAGCCTGCCGGAACGACGAACTCGAGCGGGGTCACGCCGAAGTCCACCGTCAGGAGGAAGAGGTCACGATTCACAAGACTGACATCGAGATCACGGCGACGGCGCAAGATGCCCAGGAGGAGCAGATTACTCTATGCGATGCGGAGGCCGCCTCGGTGTTGGCGGCCCTTACTGCTCGGGAGGAGCAAGCCGCCAAATGGGAGGCCGAGTTGGCCGCCCTGGAGGGGGCCCTTGCTGAGCAAGTGAAGCGGGGACAAGCCGAAGCCCCGGTGACCAGTGGCGCCCCGACCAGCGCGGCCGAGGGGATAAGCCTTGAGGAGCGGCCGGAGATTGCGAAGGACGAGCTCGAGACCGTCGTCGCCGAGCGGGCCAACGTGAAGCTGATGATACGAGACATCCTTCGTCAGGCACGGAGATCCGTGAGGGTGGCCGGGCTTGGGCGAGTCAACGTGGGCGAGAAGGGGATGGACCAAGAGACCATCGGCCACATCGCCCTCGGCTTCGAGGAGATTAGCCGGTGCCTAAAGGCTCTTCCCCGAACTGTGCAAGAGTTGGCATCCAGGGAGGGGCACGCTCTGGCCCAAGTGGTGGCCGAGCATGTCCTGGTCTGCTACCGGAGCCGAGACCCTAACTTCTCGCTGGAGCCGGTCCGGCAGGGGGTGGTCGAGGCCGAGGAAGGGGCCGCCCGGGAGGCTGTCCGGGGCGTCACCGCCGAGGTGGCGGCGTGCTTCATGCGGGAGCCACCGCCGGTACCGAGTAGTGGCAGCAGCAGTGAAGACTCCTCGCCGCCTTCAGAGCCCACCGACCTAGATTAGGCTTTTGTTTTTTGACTTGTTGTAAATATGGGAGTGATCCCTCCGAATGGTTCTTTTTGAATATAATAGAAGTCTTTCTTCGGGATCGCAACTCCAATGTTTGTCGTCATGCTCGTGTTGATGTCTTTTCGCTTTTCACTTGATGTCCCGAGGAGTACTTAGCCGGAGCGAGCCCGACCTCCCCCCCCCCCCCCCCCGAGAGCGAAGTCGCCCCGACCACTCATCGTCCGAGTAGTGAGACCAATCCGCGCGTTCACCCCCCGAGCCCTCGTGAGTCCGCAGCAGCTAAGTCAAGAGACAAAGGCACAAACTTCCTTGCTCGGGAGATAGGTCGATCCAGCACAGAGCAAGCCACGACCAGTGAACACTTTCCCACTTTGTGACGACTCAAACAAGCAGACTGGAGACACGTACAGGCGGAAATGCGACCAAAAGTCCCCACGGTTTAGTGGTGTCCGGGCTAGGACGGACCAGACCGAGCACCGACAGCCCGCCACTAGGGTCTAGGAGATCCCGACCATTCTTTACTCAAGCGGTAGGATTACCCGAGAACCCCAGAGGCTCGGTAGTGTCCGGGGTACTGCCAAGCTAGCCGAACACCACGACCACCATGAAGGACTTTGGTCAAACATCGCCGTTCGTATGGTACACCCGACTACTATTTGTTCTGTCGTTCTAGAAAAAGCGAGCACGTGGGCAGGGTTTTGTGCGCGAGGAGACCATCTTGCCAAACAGATTAGAATGCGAGGGCCCCGAGGATAACTCGGGAAATTTAGATTGCTGAGTAAGTAAGAATGTAAATTTGTATGACTCTAGCCACTCACCGGACAGCTGTCAGCTTTTCGGCCGACCGATCCAGGAGGGGCATGCGCTCCGAGCTCAGGGTACCCGGGAACTTGGTTCCCTCGTACGGAGCGCTCGAGCACTGGAAAGCATGAGAGGGAACCAGGGGCCAGGCGGTCCTGACCACTCGTGCCCGAGCGGTAGGACTGCCCGAGGACCCTATAGGCTCGAGCAGCACCCTGGGCACTGAGACCCTTGCGGTCGGGCTGCTTTATTCTTGATTGTTGATCTGTAAGCTTTAGAAAATAGAAAAAGATTCTTTGTTTAGTGTGCTCTGTTAGTGCGGTAGTCATTACAGACTGCTCTTGTTTTTGACCTGATACCTCTCGAATACCCGGACCGGTGAAGTATACAGACAGAGGCATAACCCAGAGGTCCTATGGTTCAGTGGCGCCTGGGAAGGACTGACCAGACCGAGTACCGATAGCACGCCCCTAGGGCCTAGGCGGTCCCGACCACTATTTGCTCAAGCGGTAGGATTACCAGAGAACCCCAGAGGCTCGGTGATGCTTGGGGTACTGCCATGGCACCGGACACCACAGCCTACCACAACAGACTTAGGTCAGCGGCAACTGCCTGCGCGCATACCGATCGGGATTCTTTTATCAACAGGAAAAATGAGAGAGCATGTTTTTCTTGCACAATCGAGCATCTCACTAGACAGATTAAACATATAGATTTCTGAGAGAAAAATTGAAACAAAATTTAAGAAAAAGTGTATATTGACAATTTTGTACAAGATTGGGTGACTAACATGGTTGGTGGTAGCCCCCGGCCAACTTGGGCGGGAAGGGACCCCTGGCCTGGTTGGTCTGAGCACAAACATGTCTGCCTAGGGGTAGAACTTGCACAGATGCTCGATGTTCCACGCGTTTGGGAGCAGCTGCCCATCCTCCGTAGCCAGCCGGAACGAGCCTTGTCGCAGGACACCGATTACGGTAAAGGGGCCTTCCCACATAGGGGACAGTTTATTCCTTCCTTCGCGCGATTGAACGCGTCAGAGAACTAGATCCCCAACCTCGAGTGATCGGGCCCGAATGTGATGCTGGTGATAGCGCTGCAGGCTTTGCTGATATCTGGCTGCTCGGACGGCAGCACGTCGCCGGCGCTCCTCCAAGTAGTCGACGTTGTCGCGCCTTCGCTGTTCCAGTTCGCCTTCGGAGTAGGCATGCACCCGAGGGGAGCCAAGAGTGAGCTCAGCGGGGAGGACCGTCTTGGCGCCATACACGAGGAAGAAAGGAGTCTCTCCGGTGGCGTGGCTTGGCGTGGTCCGATTGGCCCATAGCACAGCAGGTAGCTCGTCGATCCACCCTTTCCCGTGCTTTGCGAGCACGTCGTAGGTCCGGGTTTTGAGCCCCTTCAGTATCTCAGCATTGGCACGCTCGACCTGCCCATTGCTCCTAGGATGAGCGACAGAGGCGAAGCAAAGCTTGATGCCGAGGTCCTCGCAGTAGTCCCCGAACAGGGCACTTGTGAACTGAGTGCCATTATAGGTGATGATTCAGTTTGGGACGCCGAAGCGACTTGTGATACCACGGATGAACTGAAGCGCCGTGTTTTTGGTAACCTTGACGACTGGGACCGCCTCCGGCCACTTGATAAACTTGTCGATGGTGACATAGAGGTACTCATAGCCTCCGATTGCTCGGGGGAATGGACCCAGGATGTCCAGCCCCCAGACCGCGAAGGGCCATGACAGGGGTCTGGTATGAAGAGCCTGAGCTGGCTGGTGAATCTGCTTTGCATAGAACTGGCACGCCCTGCAACGCCGAACCAACTCAGAAGCATCCTGGAGAGCTATAGGCCAGTAGAAACCTTGCCGGAAGGCCTTCCCGACCAGCGTGCGGAACGAAGCATGGTCACCGCACTCGCCCTCGTGGATCTCAGTGAGAAGCTCACCGCCTTCTGCCCGGGTGATGCATTTCAGGAGGACACCGTTCGTGCCGCGCCGGAAGAGACCCCCGTCTACTATGGCATAGCTTTTGGACTGTCGTGCAATCCTCTCGGCAGAGGCATCATCCCCGGGGAGGATATTTTCTTTCAAGTACCCTCGGATCTCATCGATACACGAGGCATCTTGAGAACCACCGGCAAGCGCAGCGCACTCACCGGGCGGTGTCACCCTGATGGGATTCCCCACTAAGGGCGTCGCCTGGGTTTCCTCGAGTAGGCTCAAGGGTTCCCCTTCATCCTGGTCGGCAGGCAGGACGGAAGGCCGTGTGAGCCTTTCTTCAAAGGTTCCAGTAGGGACACGCGCACGGGAAGAGGCCAGGCGAGAGAGGTCATCGTCCAGAGTGTTGTCGTGGTGAGATACGTGCCGTAGCTCCAGGCCGTCGAAGTGCCTCTCCAGCCTCCTGACTTCTGCCACGTACGCCGCCATCTGAGGATCCGTGTACTGGTATTCTTTGGACACTTGGTTGACCACCAGCTGGGAGTCTCCCTTGACCAGCAGGCGACGAATCCCAAGGCCCACCGCGGCTCAGAGGCCAGCGATGAGGTCCTCATACTCCGCCATGTTGTTGGTTGCTCGAAAATGCAGCTGCACGACGTACCGGAGTACTTCACCCATTGGGGAGGTGAGGACCACTCCAGCCCCCACGCCTTTCAGCGTGAGGGATCCATCGAAGTGCATAACCCAGTACCCGGGCGCGTCATGCCTGGGATATGCGGAAATTTCTTCATGGTCGATCTCGGGGATAGGCATCTACTCCGTCACAAAGTCAGACAGCGCCTGGCTCTTGATCGCCTGGTGACTGACGAAGTGCACTCCGCCATATCCACCACCCACTTGACGATGCGCCTAGTGCCTTCTTGGTTCTGGAGGATCGGCCCCAGTGGATACGTAGTAACCATCGAAACCTTGTGCACCTGGAAGTAGTGGCGCAGCTTTTGGGAAGCGACGAGCACGGTATAGAGCAGCTTCTAGGCTTGGGGGTACCTTGTCTTGGCATCTCGGAGGACTCACTGACGAAGTACACCAGTCGCTGTACACGGCGGGCCCGGACTGTGGCTTCACCTGAGGGCTTGTCACAACTCCCGAGCTCAGCGCCGTGGTCGGGGCTAGCCGAGTGCTCGGGCTCGACTCACTGGTCGGGAGGAGCCAGGTGCTCGGGCTCGACTCCCTAATCGGGAGGAGCCAGGTGCTCGGGCTCGACTCCCTGGTCAGGAGGAGCCGCGAGAACTGGGGACTGCTCCGGGGCGGCCGGGAGCTAGGACCCAGCACCTTGCCCCGAGCATTCATCACGCTCCACCACCAATACCATGCTCACGACCTGAGGTGTGACCGAGACGTAGAGTAGTAAAGGCTCGTCCTCGGAGGGGGCCACCAGTACGGGTGGTGAGGAGAGGTATTTCTTCAAGTCGTGGAAGCCCTGCTCAGCCTCTGGCGTCCAGTCGAAGCGACCGATCTTCTTTAGGAGTTTGAAGAGGGGGAGTCCTCGCTCCCCGATCTTGGAGATAAAGCTCCTGAGGGCCGCCATGCAGCCGGCAAGACGCTGGACTTCCTTAAGTCGAGCCGGGGGTTGCATCTCCTCGATGGCCCGGATCTTCTCTGGGTTGGCCTCGATTCCTCGGCTAGAGACCAAGAAACCAAGGAGCTTGCCCGCGGGCACCCCGAAGACGCACTTCTCGGGGTTGAGCTTCAAGAAGGTAGTGCGGAGACTGTTGAAAGTCTCGGCCAGATCTTCCAGCAGGGTGGCGCGGTCTCAGGATTTAACCACGAGGTCGTCGATGTAAGCCTCGATGTTGCGACCAACCTGCGAATCAAGGGTAATGCGCACGGCGCACTGGAAGGATGACCCAGCGTTGCGCAAACCGAATGGCATTGACACATAACAATAAGTCCCCACCGGAGTGGTAAAAGAAGTTTTTTCTTCATCCTCTATGGCCATGCGGATTTGGTGATAACCAGAATTTGCATCTAAAAAACATAAAAGATCACACCCCGCGGTCGCATCTGCAATCTGATCTATGCGGGGTAAAGGAAAAGGATCTTTTGGGCAAGCCTTGTTTAGGTCGGTGTAGTCGACGCACATGCGGAGCTTGCCGTTGGCCTTCGGAACGATGACTGGGTTTGCCAGCCACTCGGGGTAGAGGACTTCTCGGATGAAGCCAGTGTCGAGGAGCTTGCTTACTTGCTCCCGGATGAACTCCTGGTGCTCAGGCGCCTGCCGCCGGACTTTCTGTCTCACCGATCCTGCGTCCGGGCGCATAGCCAGGTGGTGCTCGATCACCTCCCTAGGGATCCCAGGCATATCGGACTGCTGCCATGCAAACACATCGACGTTAGCTCGGAGGAAGGTGATGAGCACGCTTTCCTATTTGCCGCCCAGGTCGCCGCCGATTCGGACAACCTGGGAAGCATCTTCGCCCACCACGACCTCCTTTGTAGGAACAGAGGCATCGGCAGCGAGTCGGGGTTTGGATGAAGAAGGTCTCGGGCCCCTTGGGTGTCCTTCGACGTCAGCCCGAGCAGAGATCAAGGCCGAGTATAGCTGCTCGGCGCAGAAGACGGCGCTGCCGGTTTTGGCGGGCACGAAGATGGGGCCCGCAGGGCCCGGCATCTTGACCTTGAGGTATGCATAGTGTGTGACCACCATGAACCGAGCAAGCGCCGGGCGCCCGAGATTGGCGTTGTAGGGGAGGGGGACTTCCGCGACATCAAAGATGACGTTTTCCGTCCGGAAGTTATCCCGGCTCCCGAATGTCACGGGCAGCTCGACCTTCCCGAGGGGTAGGGTGTGCCCGGGTGTCACCCTATAGAAGGGGAGCGACGGCTTTAGGCGCCTGGAAGGGACCTGCAGCTTTTCGAAGGCCTCTCGGGAGGTGAGGTTCAGGCCTGCACCCCCGTCGATCAGCACTCTATTGAACTTTATGTTGCAGATGGTGGGGGACACTACTAAGGGCAGTCGCCCCACGCCTGCAGTACTCGCGGGGTGGTCCGCCAGGCTGAACATGATCGAGGAGTCCGACCACTTCAGAGGCCTTGCGGCCTCCGTGCTCGGGGTCACCGAGCACACCTCGCGCCGCATGGTCTTGACACAGCGGCGGGAGGAGGGTGTGTACGCCCCTCCATCGATGAAGGCGATGGTGTGCTCAGGCACCTGAAAGCCGAGCTCTTGGTTCTCTGGGGCAGCTCTGTCGCCGTCGCCCCTTCGGCGCTCTTCGCGGTCCTTCTGGCGCCGCTCGATGAGGCCTTTGACTGAGCGGCACTCCGTGAGGTCATGCCACTCGGTCTAGTGGATCTGGTACCACTTCCCTAGCTCGGGCATCGCAGAAGCGGGGGCCCTTGCAGGAGCAGGAGCCCTGGCGGGGGCCGGAGCCCTCGCAGGAGCTGGAGCCCTTGCGGGCGCGGGCCTGCGGTCGGCGGTCAGGCTCCTTGGCCGGCCTACGGGCAGGGCCCTGAGCCGGCATGACAGGGACAGCCTCGCGCCTTCTTCTCTTTTTCTTTTCCCGCCTGTCAGAGCGGGAAGGACCTGGATGATCGGCAGCGGGTTGCTCAGGGCGCGAAACGTGCTAAGCCCGAGCATCCTCCGCCTTGGCGCACTTGTCGGCCAATGCGAAGAGTTCCGCGGTGGTCTCGACCTTGTGCGTGCCCAGCTTTTCGAGGATCCGCTCGTTGCGGACGCCCTGTCGGAATGCGACGATAATGGCGTGGGGGGTTATCCGTGGGATGGTGTTGCAGACCTGGCTGAAGCGCTATATGAAGCACCGTAACATCTCCCCCTCCTGTTTTACGGCGTGAAGGTCGCACTCTAGGCCGGGGAGCGTGAATGTGCCCTGAAAATTTGCCACAAACTAGTGGCAGAGGTCATCCCAGGAGCCGATGGATCATGGGGGTAAGTTCATAAGCCAAGAACGGGCAGAGCCCCTCAAGACCACATGGAAATAATTGGCCATCACCTTTTCACTGCCACCCACCGCTTGGACAGCGATGGTGTAGATTTGGAGGAACTCGACGGGGTCGATGGACCCGTCGTACTTCTCCGACAGTTCTGGACAAAACTTCGTGGGCCAGTTGACCCGACGGAGCTCACTAGTGAAGGCGTGGCAGCCTGTGCCGTACCCTGCCACGTGGGCAGCGCCCTTGGGCGGTGAACACCGGCGAGCCGAGGATCCCCGGCGGTCATGGGCCGGCATAGAGGAAACTTGGTCCTCTTCCTCGGCCTCATGCCGAGACTCCCGCTAGCGCTCAAGGGTGACGCGCGCATCTTTAACGGCCCTCCGCTCATTGAGATGTAAGCGGAGGCCCTGTGCTCTGGTAGTGGCCAGGGGGGTGGCACTCCGCTTGGAGGCCCCCCGGCCAGTTCGGCCGCCACCTGAGGATGGGCCAGTCTTGGTTGTGCCATGGTGGGAGGTGGCGTGGGAACTCTCGGCCAGCACCTGACGGTGAGCCATGCCCACCAGAGCGGCCACCTCCTGAAGCCAGCGGCCTTCTGGGGTTTTCCCCGCCGCCTGGACGGGCGGGTGCCTGAGGAGAGCTTGCACCGCAAGCAGCGCGCTCCCAGGACTGGCGTCGCCGAAGGCGAGCCTGCTCCGTAACGGCGCCTGGCGCTATCCAGACGTGGACCTCGCTGCAGGAGTTTCTGCCACCTGCTGAGGGTTAGGCGGTACGCTTGCAACGGTGGCGGCGACCCTGCTGGGCCCAGCGCCATGGTCCCCATGGGAGGGGAATGCTGTGCGGGCGGACCACGGCTGCTGCTGAGGAGCAGCAGCGACTGGGGCCTCTTACGCAAGGGGCTCCATTTCTTCACTGGAGCTGGAGCCAGTGTGTCGGAGACGATGGCCACCTGCCATTTTTTCTGCAGAAAAATAAAACAAATTCAGGGATGTAACCCCCTACCTGGCGCGCCAGCTGTCGGAGGGTGAACTCCTCAAGCAGGGTTCCGGAGGGACCCCCTTGAGATTCGGCCGGGGGGATGATTCTGAATCTGTTTTGCGGGTGAACTAAATGGGTGTAAATGCGATGCAGGTGAAATGGGATGATCGGCTGCAGAAGTAGTAAATGCTCAGGAGGTTTTTAGACAGGTTCGGGCCGCACTGAGCGTAACACCCTACTCCTGTGTGTATGCTATAAATGCTCTGGGAATGTCTCTTAGAGGTTCTACTAGGTTACAAGAATATTTGTCTAGCCTAGAGCTTCGGGCTCCTTGTTCTTCGGTGATCTGAGCTTCTATGCTTGTCGCCGGCTACCGAAGGTTCAATCGGGTCTTCCGCCGTCCTTCTCCTTTCTTCAGCCCTCTTCTCCGGGGAGCACACCCCGCCTTAAGTACCCGCCAGGGTGGTAGCGTGCCGAGAAAGGGAGAGCGCGATTTCCGAGGCGCCATAAATGGAAAGCAACCATCATGGACTGCTGCGCGAAGTGACAGGGAGGGTTGAAAACGCGCCCCCATCCGGTCCTATTCGTCATCATGCCGTTCTTCAACGGGCGCCGCGGGGAGGGCCCACTGGGCAGCCACCGAGCAGCCCGGCCGCCCCGCTCGGTCAGAGCGAGTCTGACACAGTAGGGCGGCAGGCGGGGCGTCTTGGGCCTCGCGATGTTATCCCGAGGCGCGCCGGATAACGCGGGATGGCACCCGTGCATTAATGTCCCCACGCCTCCCTGCTAGGCCGTGGCAGGGACTGACACCGAGTGTGGTAGGAGCAGTTGGAAGTGACAGGCCACGCACCCTCTTAAATGCGGCATCGGGCCTTTCATTGGTTGACACCTCACCGCTAGACCTCTGTAGGGGCCACCGGCGAAGGACTTCTGAGGCCGTCGGGGAACCGAGTGCTCGGGGGTCACTGTTCACAGCCCTGGGCACTCTCTCCCGAAAATGCCCTTTCTTAGCCCTTGGGAAACCGAGTGCTCGGGGACCACTGTTCACGGCCCCAAGTACTCTCTCACAGAAATGGTTGTTCGGGTCCTCGGGGAACCGAGTGCTCGGGGGCCACTGTTCGCGGCCCCGAGAACTCTCTTCTGGAACTAACTTCCTCGGGTCCTCGGGGGACTCGGGTGCTCGAGGGCTACTGCTCGCAACCCCGAGCACCCCCTTCCCGGTACTTGGCTTTCCTGGTCGTCGGAGGACTTAAGTACTCGGGGGCCACTGTTCACGGCCCCGGGTACTCTTTTCCCGGCACTTGATCTTCTTGGGTCATCGGAGAACTCGGGTACCCGGGGATCACTGTTTATAGCCCCGAGCACCCTCTCCCGAGATTTAGTCTTCTTGCGCTGCGGGGAGATAATCCCCGCAGGAGGGCGCCACGTGGCAACCTGCTGATCTGGCCTCGAAACTCAGGGATCCCTGGTTCCTGTGTCACCGATAGGGGTGTTGTCTCGGTTTCTTCCAAGCTGATCTATAGCCATAGCCAATTCTGGATCTCAACCATATCATTGTCCTACATAGAATAAACTAACATATTTAGACGTGCACGAACAATCAAACAAGAAAACAATTAGGAAACTAGAACATATTTATAACTGCATTTCAATATCATTTTGTGAGATGAATAAGGTGCATCACCTATGTGTAGTAGCCAGTGTCTAATGTTCCATCCAGGTTAAGAGTGGGAGCTATGACCATGGTGAATTTTTCACCGGTAATGTTACTTCAACTCATATTTGCAGTAACATTTAAGCACAATTCCGAAAATCGGTGTTACCTGCAATAAAAGGTCCAGACAATGCAGATGAAGCACAATCGCCTGAACTTGTAGAGTAGCTTTTGTACACTGAATGGAAGTAGCCATTCTCTGTTCTTTTTTCAGGGGATGTAGTTGTCTACATTGCTGATCACTGACTACAATCCATACACACATCGAAGAGCTAACAAATCAAAATGGCAACCAGAGCACATTATTCTGAATTGAGACAAGCATGTTTCAGATTCTGAGCAGGCTAATCCATCCTAAACTCGCCAGCTTGGTGTGCCTTCGTGTGTGCTTCGCCGTGGGCGCTAGGAATGCCGCGGCCGTGCGCCTCATCCTACCCGACGGAGGAGCCGTGGAGGAGGAGGCCGAGGGGGAGATAGCCCGATGGGGGTAGCGCGGAGGAAGGAGCCGAGAGGGCCCGACGGAGGAGCCACGGAGGAGGGGTCCGATGGGGAGATGGGCACGATGGAGGAGCCGTTGAGGAGGGATCTGATAGCGGATTTGGAAATTTGGGTGGAGCTCAAACCCTTACTGGTGGCGTTCCGAATGGGGAGGTCCGATTTTGGCTGCAGCTGCGAGCGGGGAAGGATCCGGACCAAGTTGTCTGAATTTCAACTTGCACAAGGGGTTATCTGCAAAAAACACGATGGCGGGATGGTTGGGCTTGGGCGCCTTTGGATGCGTATCCGATAGTTCAGATCCTTAGTTTGCATGATTGCACAGAGCAGTCGGTTTGCACCAAAATTTTCGTCTTTTTTTTACCTTTCCTGGAGTAATTTACAGCAGCGTACTGAATTCTGATCCATGATCTAGAAAGCACATCCTTAACGGCACTGATTTATAGGTGAACGATTGACTCTGTTTTACCTATAATTTTAGACTGAGTCCGGTTACTGGTTTGATCCCCACAACGTAGAGGTATCTCCGGCTCTATTCCTGTGTGCTATTAGTAAGGTGCCTCATGAGGAACTGAAACATGCAAATGGCCATTGCAAAGAACCTGCCTTTTTGTAAAGCGGCGGGGTGGCACGTCGGAGGGCCCACGAGATTGCGATGCATCGACCAATGTATGGTGAGCTACCTCGCTAAGGAGGGATATCAATGTCAAGAGAATATGCACGTCTCTCTCTCTCCAAACACATATTCCATCTGCAGTGGGTCAATGGCGAAGAGAGGTCCGGAGTGATCGATCCATATCACATGCACGGCAGCCCTTTTGTTCAATAATCTATAGTTGTCACGCGGGAATCACTTCCGTCTTCTCCACGATGACGTGATTAACCAATGAGCCGTAGTACTCCTATACTGTAATGTGGATCATGCTACTCGTATATTCCTAACTTGATACGATGTACAAAATTCTCTGTCGATTTCTTTTATGGCCACATCTTTATACCCTGCTCTTTTTTATTTCGATTATTGATTCTATCTCTAAAAGTAAAAGCAAACATAAACTGTCACATTCTAAAATTTGATGCTTATAATTCATAAACCAAGTTTTACAACGAAATTCTACGACTCATAATTTAATACGAACGAGATTCTCTAGAATCTAGACTGTGAAGATTAAAAAAACAAAAAGCCTTGATCACTTTTAAAGTCAAGAGAGAGATGTGCCTAAGTGGGTGTTCTGTAGACTGTAGACCGCAAACTAGCTGTTGTAGGAAATAAGCATGTGCAGCAGTGGCGGACCTAGCTAAAAATTTTAGTTGGGACGAACTAGAGTGACAGACTAAATTAAAAGCACAAACATATTGTAATCGCATAACTTAGAGTGTAAACATAGGATGGTACCTTTTAGCACGAAGAATAAGTAACATGTTTTGTATATCATTCAAAAAACATACCACTAGTAAAGCATTAAATCCATAGGTTTCATTGGCAAGTTTATTTTCTGGTCTTTCATGAGTTGAAATCTTTAATTAATTTTAACACAATTAAGTGTCCTTTAAAAGTCCACTTCGCAATGTAGCATAACATCAAATAATTGAGCCAATCATCATACATCTAACTGCTAACTACTAAATTGTTAAAATTTTCAATCAAACAGAGACAAATTGTACAATTTATTTTTCTTCTTGCCCACCCTTTTTATCAAGCAGTCGAGCATCTGAAGAACGAGACAGGCAAAACGAGAGAGCGAGAGAGTGAGAGGAAGCCCGGAAGGAGATCAATTTTGGGCTCACGTACGCTCAGTTCTTAGGCTCTAGGTCCATTGCTGTATTTACTAGTTGTTTGCTCCAGCCCTCTAAACCTATACCATTTTCTCCTTTCACTCCCCTCAACAGATAGAGCCCAGTGCTGCTTCTTTTCCGCCTCTAGTAGCCTAGATGTGGTGGATAAGCAGGGGCAGAGCTTGAAGGAGAAAGGGTTGGTGGTACTGCTGCCAGCCAGTAGCTAGGGCGACTGCCGCACCATGCCTATACGGAGGAGGGTTCGCCCCTGATGCGCAGGAATGGCACGATGGATCGCAGCCCGACGAATCTCCTATGCGACTTGAGAGATGCATGAGCATATGACTGCATGAGGCCATGAGCGCGCTGCGCACGCATGTGCATCGTATGTAGCAACGGAATGTCGGTTTTGATGCAGATTTACTCCACAAAATAACCTTGTCCCCACACTTACTACTGCATGATGCAGCATGGCACCCAATTTTATGGGTAGTGTATGTGCTTTAGATTTTTTAAATAATATTATTTTAACAAAAAAATTGTAAAAATATTACTCAAAATCAGGTAATATAGGATCGAGATAGACGATTAGAGGAGTGAATAGACGTTTTATAGATTTCTTACAAAATAGAAGGTCTACTCTTTATTCACCAAACACTTAACCAAACACTTAAAAAACGCACAAACGAAAGCATAAACTTTAAAAAGACAAAACGAGAAAAAAAAAGTTCTAAAGCAACATGACTCCACAGATGTAATATGAACTATAGGCTCTATTCAAGACTATTCTATGTATCTTTATGAATAAAAGCTTGAAACTTGATAAATAACAAAGCAAAAAAGACAATCACCAAAAGAAGCAACTCTCCAAGTTTATGGTTTAAATGCAAGGGAATTCGAAGGCCCTCTCAAATATATGAGTATATAAACATTTATGCCTCTAGTAACAAGAAGTATAACTTCCTAAGGTTGAAAAATCATAGCTCAAAGGTAAAAACAAAAATCAACAAAAAAATCACAACAAAAAAAGGAAAGCTTGCAAACTTGCAAGAAAACCAATAGAGAGATACTAGAAGGAGAGGAATTCAAGCATATGCAAAAAAGATAAACTTCATTACTCAACGAGGTCAGCCTATTTTAGATGGATTATGAGGATAATTTTCTCAAAAACTCTCATCTATACATAGGCTAAGAACTCATCTTTTTCTCCTTTAAAACCTTAGCACTATACTCTCAAATAGGTGGCACAAGGGGCTCAAGTGGATGATTCAAACTCTCCTATAGTCTTACCCTTCTATTTATAGGCATAAGAAACTTTACCCCTAAGTTTCCTAGCTTATTACCAAAATACCCCTCTCTTGTAGTACACTTCTACATACCACTGAGGGCATTTTGGTTCATTTTTTGCTCCATCCATCGAACGGCCACGGCGCTTTTACGACTTAGTTTCACCTTGACACAAGCTTCACATGGTGCCACATACTCCAATCCTCCCACAGTTTTAAGGCCCAACCGTGAAACCCTTTGTACACATCTCAAAATATGTCTCGCCACTTTCTTACACCTTAAGAAAGTGCTCTGATATCGACACGTATACTCCATCTTGTGTTCCTAACCGTCAGCAAGTCTCTACCACTCCCGATCCCTTGGGCCGCTTTGTCACTTGCATCGGCACCCCTTTCGCTTGACTTTGTCAACACATCATCTCCATCATTCATTTCATATTTTGCTTAACATCTACGTGTACAACTAGAATCATTCTTGACTTCGCTCGGACTCCTTGATCGTCCGGCACCAAGCACCCACTTAGCCCCGATCACCCATCATCACCGTCAAGTTGCATGCATTACCTGCACACCATGAGACAAGCAAACACATTTCTCCAACTTCAACTCTAGTTAGTCAATAATCAAAATACTCAAACCAGGTTCAAGCAATCAAAAACTCAACAAACTAAATCGACAACTTTGTCAACCACTCATCACATATAAACCGAGGCACATTTCAACTTAGTTTCTCAATCTCCCCTTGATGAGTGCATTGACAACACCTCAAAGCACAAAGATTTTGGTTTCAAGAAGATAGGCTCATCCAAGTAACCAAAAACTCAAGAAAGAACAAAAACATGTCACTTGGCATAACAACTCAAAAACACAAAATCAAATGCTCCTCCTTGATGAATGCACATTTTTCATTTATACAAGATTTTTCTTTGATTTGGTGATTTTTTTTCATTTCTCTCCTTTTTCATTCATTTCTCCCCCTTTAACAATGCAAACATCAAGGATAAAATATTATGTAATGTATGAACATGCAATCCTAATGAGTTTTCACAAGTATACTACAAAGTATTTGCACAAGTTAGAAACGTCAAAGGGCTATAGAAACTAGAAGATGGAGCTCACAAATGCTCAAAGGCTCAAAAAAAAGTGACATAAGAATATAAAGTTGTACAAGCTAAACCTGAAGAATTAGTTGGCATATTTAATTTCACATAGTCGAATCATGTTCAAAGCAACCACCACACAAGGATCTACTCGTGCCGAGGCAATACAAGTATTAAGAACTAGCCAACGTCAATCTCAAACTAGGCAAACCAGCGCATTCATGATAGTAAGCATTGCAAACGCTCACATATGAAATCAAGACTTAGTTAGATCAAGTGATTTAAAACAAAATTGAGCAATTAGGCATATTTCTTTTATTTTATCCTCAAGTTGCCTCTTATCCAAGCAAAGTGTCGCGCGACTAGGTACGACAAAAATCTTGAGGCTTCAAGACAACCGTATTGGATCATATTTTAGCACAAGATACTTGATTTCACAAGATATTCAAATTTTCACAAAGAATCAAGTTTTCGCATGATCAAGTCAAATAGTATCTTTGCGACACAAGGAACACATGTTCCCCTAAGGTTCTATCATAAGCTAAACATTTGACAAAGAAAAAAAAATATAGTGTAATATTCCTCAATCCACTGAGTTGAATAAAGAAGCCTAGTGCAAGATATTCATCAAACTAACCTCCGCTCTAGTCACCAATCTTGTTCCTACAACTGGACTTTTTCAACCCTTGCTGGTACCTGAGCAAGCATGACAAGTTGTATTGTTGGACTTTATATAAGGGTTGCCACAATCAGCAACTTTCAACAATATCATGGTGGTCGTCGATAAACTGACACGCTATGCACACTTCATTCCATTATCTCATCCCTTTACTGCTTGGCAAGTTGCATAGGCCTACCTAACCAATGTTTACAAGCTCCATGAACTGCCCCAATCATTGATTTTGGACCACGACCGAATTTTCACAAGCATTCTGTGGAAGGAATTGTTCAAGCTTGCAGACACCAAATTGGCAATGAGCTCGGCCTATCACCCTCAAACCAATGGGCAAACGGAACGAGTGAATCAATGCCTAGAGGTGTATCTACGTTGTTTTGTTCACTCTTGTTTGACCAAGCGGTACTCATTGTTTGTGTTGGCAGAGTTTTGGTATAATACATCTCAGCACTTGGCTCTCGGTTTCTCGCCCTTTGAAGCATATATGGCCATAGTCCCAGGCATTTTGGCATTATCGGCACTTCAGTTGTGTTGACCCTAGCTTATAGGAATGGGCTCAAGAACAAAGGTTGAGCACATACTTGCTCCACCAGCACCTGCAACGAGCAACTAAACAAATGAAGCACCAAGCCGACACCAAACAATCAGAAAGAACATTCAACGTCGACGAGTGGGTCTATTTGAAGCTCCAATTGTATGTACAATCCTCTATCGTCGATCGCTCTAATAATAAATTCGCCTTCTGGTACTTCAGCCTCTTTCTGATTTTGCAGCGAATCAGCACCGTGGCCTACAAGTTGTAGCTACTGGCATCCAGTCAGATACATCCCATGGTACATGTCTCTCAACTTTGCTGAGCACTACCGCCGACCACGTCTGTCGGAGGATTAACTCCAGTCGCAGGGATCCCGAGAGACCCCTTTTTAGAGATTCGGCCAGGGGGATGATCCTGAATAAGTTCGTCGGAGAAATAAATGGCCGGTGGTGGGGGTGTTGACCTAGTGCAAGAAGAAGTAAATACACCGGAATTTAGACAGGTTCGGGCCGCACGGGGGCGTAATACCCTACTCCTGTATGGATGCTATAACTGTCCTGAGGAAGTCCCTCAAGGATGTTGCTGGTTACAAGAATGTTGGTCTATCAAAGAGCTTGAGGCTCCTTGTTCTTCGGCTGGGACTAGGCTCAGCCTTCCTCACGGTGTTCTCTTGTGCTATGTTCTTCATGTCAGCTCTTGGTCTCTGTTTGGCTATTCTTCGTCTCTATTCTTTTTCTTTTTTTCGCCCCTTTGCTTCGGGCCGCCAGCTGCCTTAAGTATTCGCCGACCGCGACATGCCCCGAACGGAAGGAGGGGGCCCGAGTTCCGAGACGCTATAAATGGAAAGGGCATCATCATTTCCTTTGGGCGAAGCGACCGGGGGTGGAAAATACGTCGCACGCCCGGTCACCCGTCACCATAAATGCCCTGGCAACGGGCGCCGTGGAGAGGGCCCACCGGGCAGCCGCAGAGCAACCCGGCGTGCTCGCCCTGTCTTGTTCCCCTACCACAGCAGTGCGGCAGACCGAACGCCTTGATCCTTACGACGTTATCCCGAGACAAGCCGGATAGCGCGGGACGGGACCCATGCAATTAATAACCCCACGCCTCTCTGCTAGAAAGTGGCAGGAATTGACGCTGAGCACGGCGGGAGCAGTTGGGGGTGTCAGGCCACGCACGCTCATTAAATACGGCCTCGGGCCTTTGATTGGTTGATACCTCATCGGCGGGCCCCTCGGGGGTCTTTCTGGGTCGTCGGGGTACCGAGTGCTCGGGGGTACTGTTCACCTCCCCGAGCACTCTCTCCCGAGAATGCCTTTCCTTGTCCTCGGGGGATCGAGTGCTCGGGGGCACTGTTCACCCCTCCCCCCCCCCCCCGAGTACTCTCTCCCGAGCACTCTTGTACGGACCTTCGGGGAACCGAGTGCTCGGGGACTGCCGCACGCAGCCTCGAGCACTCTCTCCCGAGCACTCTTGTATGGACCCTCGGGGAACCGAGTGCTCGGGGCTGCCGCACGCAGCCCCGAGCACTCTCTCCCGGAACTTATCTCTTCTGGTCGTCGGGGTACTAGGGTGCTCGGGGGTGACCGTACACCTCCCCGAGCACTTTCTTCCCGGTACTTGGATTCCGTGGATTATCGGGGAACTGGGGTGCTCGAGGACCACTGACTGTGGCCCCAAGCGCCTTCTCCCGGGACTTAATCTTTTCTCATCTTGCAGGAGAGATCCCGCGGATGGCGCCATGTGGCGGATGGCTGGCTCAGCCTCGGGATTCGGGGACCCCCGGTTCCTAATACACCGACAACGTCCAATGAACCCTGTCCGCTAGAGCCGTTGCCCAAAGACACTCCCACGCCTGAACCAGAATGAATCCTCCAATGCCACTTGTACCTTCGAGGCTCCAAGGTGACTGAAAAGGTGCTGATCAAGTGATCTGGAACAAACGTGAGACATTGGCAACGTGGGAGTGGTTCTCGGAGATGCGCCATTGATCATTAAAGGCACTAGCTTAGGGACAAGCCAGATTTGAAGGGGCAGATATTGTCAAAGTGCCTGCTACACCCACAGGCACGGCACAGAGGAGGCCAACTAAAGAGGAGACAAAGAACACCTGCAGAGTAGGGAATGAGAAGAAGGAGGCAAGGACTGGTGGCCAAGTTGAACGAGCTAGAACTTGGGTGCGAAGGTCCAACACATTGTACCTAGACGCTACTTGGGCCAAATGAGAGCATAGCCCACGTTGGTGCTATTCAGAGAGAGGGCGAGAGGGGAGTAGGCAAAGAAGAATACGATTTTGAAAACCTCCTCATAGTGCCTTCCCCTACCTCTGTTCTTCCTTTGAACCCTCTAACTCTCTAATTCTCCTATCAATATTATCTCCTAGAACCATCATTCATGTTGGATTGTGACAAAATCATCGAAGGGAGGAACATGCGATAACTCTGTATGTGTAACTGTTGTATCTGCGTCTGACATAGTCAGATCATTTGTTTTCCTTTGCTTGATTTCCTAGGCTTTTGTAATTTGTTACGACAAATGACCGGGCCATGTTTTCAACGAGGTGTTAATCCATGGCAGCAGCTGACACCCTTGTTGCTTCTCATATCTGATTGCCTTTTAGACTCGAAGCAACCCTTGCTAAGTGTGTTTGATCTTCTGTTGAGCTTAACCATGCATGCCTTGTCATGCCTTGAGAAAGCATGGCGATGAAGGTTTCTTTTTAGCCTGAGAAAAAGGAGGTTGCACATGGCAATTCTCCCTCTATTGATTCTTTTTCGATCAAGATGTATGGATCCATGTATCTATGTACTACATTTGTTCCTAGATTAATAAAAATGTGCAAGAGCTCAGTTTGTCTCTACCATTCTGTGAGTGGCTTTCTTTTAACGTATGACACCCCACTTCCTTTGATAGCATCTACTAATTTGTAACTTAATTTAAAAGCCATATTTCCACAATATGATAATAGCTTCCTAATTATAGGACGAAACAAATCTTGCATTGATCCATGTTTAATAGATTTAGTGTCAAACCGTACTCTACACCTTATACGACCATTCTGCAATGCAGGAATTCACATAATTTCCAGATAACTCTCAGGAAATTCGACTCCAACAGGATCCATTAAAAATGCCCTCGTTCCAAACACAGGTCTTCATGATATCGCAATATTTACCGAGCATTTTCTCTACGATCATATTGGACAAGAAGAGATCATATAAACGTAGTGTGTTTGAAGCCGTGGAAGGGGATGCATAAACAATGATTCTCTAGTAGATACTGTACTTGCATATTATGTGGACTGAAGGCGAAAGGACATAAAAAGTAGCGACAATGCAGTCATCTGTATCTCTCTTCTCTCGTGTAGCTCAGCGTCTTCAGACCACACAAAATAAATCCGAAGGTCAGTATCGAATTGGTCGTACCCACCAAACGGCTGCGATTGGCGACGGAGCCAGGCGTTGCTAAGTGGCACGGTGCACACGCTTTATAGAGCAGGTCATATAAGGGTGTGTCTGGTTCAGAGGATGTAGAGGTGAGATCATTCTTAGAAAATATTTTCTTAATATGTTGGATAAAATTATCTTATCAAATCGGTGAAACGAAACTATCTACCTTTACTAATTATGCTCATTAGTAAAATGATTAGAGATATTAATATGTTTGTATTACTTATTAGTATATATTATTATAAGATTAGAATTTGTAAAGGTTAATATACTAATTAGTGGTAATTAATAAGTTAATTAGAGTATGAGTATGGTTAATTAGCATATTTTATTGCTAATTAGTAATAACTATGGCAAGAGTAACATTAATACGCGTTAGTGTATGTTGATTAATATATTATTAATAATTATTATTTAAAATTAAAAGATATAATTAGTTGATGATTCTCATCTATATCTATCATTTTTCTTTAACTTAAAAAAAATCATCTCATCTATCTAATAAAAAAAAGAATTATTACATTAAAAACAAAAACGATTACAATCCTAATTTACTTTCCAACCAAACGCGCTCTGAATGGAAGGGCCCGCGTAAACAGCCGTCGCCGTCGCCGTCGCCGTCGCCGTCGCAGAAATCTACGTCCCGTCAGGGGCCAAGAACAATGCGTGTCCTCCTGGGGCAATAATGCTTGTCTTTTCCAACGGCGATGCTGCCACGGCAGGAAGGCAGGTTGCTGCTGCTGGATGCGCCGTGGCGGAGGAGAGGAGAGGTCGCTGTGTCCTTGCTCAATTATTTGTACCGGCTCGAAAGCTCCATGCGCCCTTTTTTGATTCCGTTGTGTTGCCGGCACTGCGCGGCACCGGCGGGGAAAGAAAGAGCGACGTGATGCCCATACGGCGGACTCGACGCGTTTGGATACCAGGATGTGTCCCTGGGCCACCTTTGCGATCCTTTGGGGTTTCGGACGGAGAGCTTCTTTTTTGTTTTTTTGCGAATAAGATATATAGCATTATTGTCGTCGTCATGTGGAGAGTAGCTACCATTTAGCTCGTAGGCAAACACAATATGGAAATGGGAACAGAATTTGACAGACCTTATCCGGAATTAGCCTGAAAGTTTTGGAATATCCAATTTTATCAAAAATCATCTGAAGTCCAAATTAATCAAATTATTCTGAGCAGAGTAAACATTTATTGGCCCCACCGGGAAGACCGTTAACCGTGATTTCACTACCAGAGATCGACGAGACTGGTCCGTTCGTTCAATAAAATTGTAATGGCTCTATATTACTCCGTCGAAGGCGTAGGATAGACTCTTGGCACATGATCCTAGAGACGCGTCTTTCCCAGCTAATTGCTCTCCCAAAATAAACCCAACCTCGCCGGCAAAGAGGACAGTCCAGATTCCAGAAAACCAAAACTCTACACCTGCCATTGTATATAGCGTTGAACGCTGAACGGGAAACGGTGAGCGGCCCAATCACCCTTTTAGATACGCCCGAATCTGTCCCCTTCAGTTCCGCGCTCCAACTCTGCGGCAGCAGCTTCCGCTCTCAAGTAGGGCTGTCAGTGAGGACTTTTTTTTTATATATTTTAGCCATTTTAAAATTAATATTTTAATAATGCCTACCGAAACCTAAATTTTCAGAAACTAGTATTTTTTATCACACCAAAATACCTGGTGTGACTCTCCAACGTAGTCACGCCACATTCATTGGCGTGACTAAAGTGGCCACGCTGGTGGAAACTCCGACGCCTTTACACGTGGATTCGACATGGCAGGCTCAGTCACGCCAAATTGGTTGGCGTGACTCGGGTGAACAGTATTTTTCGGATAAACGGTATTTTCTGCGGTTTCAATTGTTTTCTTTTTGCTTTCTCTATTTGAACAGTGAGGTTGCCGTACTCTAAAATTCATGAAACTTTTTCTGTATGTCCTATAACTCATGATGAATCCATTTTAAAAGGATTCACCTTAATACCCTATCTAGGTTTGAAAATAAAAAACTCCAAAAATGGTTACTTTTAGAAAAAATTCTAGTAATTTTTAAGGCCTCAAATAAATTCCCAAAAGTCTGAGAAAATTCATTAGTATTCCTATCATGTGGCGTAATAATTTCTAAAATTATTTTCAACCCTATATTACTTGATGAAAAAGTGAGTTCTTTCGCAATGCTCTATTTATATGAATTTTTATCATTTCATACTATTTAGCCTTATAAACGTCCTCTACATAATTAGCAATTATATTCGATTTTCCTCAAAATTTTGCCAGCGCTTAATGCAACATGTGCAGGTCCTATTTGCAAACATGCACATCCAATAAAGTCGTAGAATTTGAATTATTCAATTTCAAATGTTAGTATATGTTATAATTTGTTCTATAACAATAATACTTAGGTGACTTGTGGAGCCAAAAAGGATTGCCATTTGCGGTCTAAACCATACCAAATTTATTGTATGGATAGTTCAGAATATGTTTTAGCCGAACCACACATATGATTTTTAGGAAGACTAATAAACTTTAAATTGCGCATGTTCAAACATGGCTAAGTGCTATGGTTAATTTAAAAAAGGCTAAAATAAAAAAAGTACTGAGTTCGAGTGAGGTTATCTTGTCATACTCGAGTTCAATAAAAAATTAAGCTGAGTTCGAGTGAGCCTACTATGGCGGTTGAGATTGAGGATGGACTCGAGCTCGGCTCGAATCAAATCGAGTAGGCTAATTTTCAACTCATTTAAGATATATAAAAGAAATTAAAGTCATATAAACTTAGTAAAATAATAAATTCAAATAAAAATCATACTACTCGTTAACTCGATCCTTATGGAACTTGGGCCAAACTCCCGTTTCGCTCATTTTAAGATCGAGCTGAGTTCGAACTGTCCGTTCCCAACTGACCCGACCCCACCCTTCCTGTGCCCGCCTCCACCTGCCCATCCCCCGTTGGCCCGCGCACGCGCTACAACCTACAAGTAGCCGACCCACCGGCGCCAACGATTTCTCAATCCCGTGTGCCGCCGTGCCCACCCCACCACCCAAACCAACGTTCTCCCGGGCCGGGATCAAAGAAACCATGTGCCGCGCCACGTTCCTAGGTGCCGCGCGCCACTGAATCAGCACCGCCCGGTGCTCAGTCAAGCTGGCGAGGAGTAGTAGCCAGTTATCAGCAAACATGGCGAGAGCGCGGGAAGAGGAGGATGGAGGTGAGGCGAGGAAGCTTGTGCTGGGCAAGTACGAGCTGGGGCGGCTGCTGGGGCAGGGCACGTTCGCCAAGGTGTACTACGCGCGGGACCTGAGCGCGGGGGGAGGCAGCGTGGCGATCAAGGTGATCGACAAGGCGCGGCTGCGGCGCACGGAGGGGATGGCGGAGCAGCTGCGCCGGGAGATCTCCATCATGCGAATGGTGCGCCACCCCAACGTGGTGGGCATCAGGGAGGTGCTCGCCAGCCGGTCCCGCGTCTTCGTCGTCATGGACTACGCGTGCGGCGGGGAGCTCTTCGCCAAGGTGGCCCGGGGCCGGCTCACGGAGGACCACGCGCGGAGGTACTTCCAGCAGCTCGTCGCCGCCGTCGGGTTCTGCCACAGCCGAGGCGTCGCGCACCGGGACCTCAAGCCCGAGAACCTCCTGCTGGACGAGGAGGGCCGGCTCAAGGTCACCGACTTCGGGCTCGCCGCGCTGCCCGAGCAGCTGCGGCACGACGGGCTGCTCCACACGCAGTGCGGCACCCCCGCGTACGTCGCGCCCGAGGTGCTCAGGAAGCGAGGTTACGACGGCGCGCGCGCCGACGTCTGGTCCTGCGGCGTCGTGCTCTACGTGCTGCTCTGCGGCTTCCTCCCGTTCCAGCACGACAACTACGTCAAGATGTACCAGAAAATCTTCAAGGCCGAGTACCAGGTGCCGCCATGGGTCTCCGGCGACGCGCGCCGCCTCGTCGCACGCCTGCTCGTCGTCGACCCCTCCAAGCGCATCTCCATCCCGGAGATCATGCGCACGCCGTGGTTCAGGAAGGACTTCGTGCCGCCCGTCCCGTCCCCTCGGGTCTCGCCCAAGAAATGGCTCGAAGAAGACGACGGCGGTGTCCTCCTCCTCGGCAGCAACTCCGGCGCCATCTTGCCACGGACATGCAACGCCTTCCAGCTCATATCCTCCATGTCCTCCGGGTTCGACCTGTCGGGCATGTTCGAGAGCGATCAGAAGGCCGCGACAGTGTTCACGTCCCGCGCGCCGCCGGCCACCGTGGTGGAGAAGCTGGAGGCCGTGGGGTGCGCCCTGGGGTTCGAGGTCACCAGGGGCAAGGGTTGGAAGGTGAGGATGGAGGCGAAGGCCGACAGTACAAACGGGCGGCTAGCTGTCACCGCCGAGGTGCTCGAGGTGGCCGCGGACGTGGCCGTGGTCGAGTTCGCGCACGACGCCGGGGACGCGCTGGACTTCAACAAGTTCTGCGCGGAGGACGTGCGCCCGGGGCTCGCGGACATCGTCTGGGCGTGGCAGGGCGACAGCCCACCGTCGTCGGGTGCGCGTGATCAGAGGAGCCGTTCCGGCGTCCAATCCTCGATGTAAAAGTTATATAGCGGCTTTGCTTAGGATTTGCACGGTTCCACTTTGAGACAGCCATGACTAGTGTTCAATCATGTACCTTCGTTGTACAAGCATAACAACTGAACATAGATGTGTTTGTAAACACGATGAGTTGAGGCAGGGTGTGCTCGGCTTGCAAAATTTTGAGACTAATCTGTGAAAAGTGTGAGGAGGTGTACATACAAAGTTTTGTTCCTTATAAAATTTAGTTTTGGTCCCACACAATATAGTCATATGAATGATTGTGCTCTCTCTTTTTTTTACTAATTGAAATTTTTAATCACGGGATGATGATTTAAGAACCATGCAATTATTTGTTTTTCGGTAGTTTTTCAATTTGCTATTGTGGGCCTGTTTGAAATGGTACATTGCCCTGGCCTTATTTTTTCTCTTGAAATCTCCCTGGCCTTGGTTTTGATTTGATTAGATGCCCGAACAAACGATGTTAAGTCGTAATTAAATTGCCTTTTCATCCACCGTGTCAAAGTTTACTGTACCTTATTTTGTGTTGGGACCTAATAATTGTACTTGTGCATTATTGACAAAACAATGTGCCTTGTTTTTATTTGATTATGATAACGAATATATGACGTCAAGTCATAATGAAGTATCCATTTCTTTTCCCAAGATAAAGAATGTTGCACCTTTTTTTTGTTGGAACCTAATAATGGTACTTGTGTATTTATTGACAAAAAGGGAAAACAATGTGCGGCTGAGTTGAGTTGAGTATTAGATATATAACACAGTGTAATTAATTTCTTATAAAATAGCATAGTATGAGGTGATTGCCTCCCTCTGTTGTATATATCGATAATGAAATTAGTCTGAGAAAAAGAATCTACACAAACAAGGCCAAAAAAAGGCCGGAGCACCACTTGCCAGCCTGACCTTGTAGGTAGAGCTTAGGTCATTGACACATTGCTAATGCCATCGATTCCCTTTGTCTTTTGTCATTTCTGTTCCGTTCTTTCTTCTTTTCAAACTAATTTGAGCATCATGTTAACTTTTTATAATATAAAATTATTTCCGGGCTCTGTATCGTGTGATTCATGGTTCACACAGCCTAGTGCATTATTAGTTTGTTATATTGTTGCCCAGTGTCGGTCCTGAGATTAAAACTAAAAACAGGACATATTAAATTGAAACATAAAAAATAATTAATATATAAATAATAACGATAATATTTGGTACATTAAAACAATTATTTTTGAGTTAATACATGGATGAGATCGTCATCCACTACGTGGCAAAGCGTGACTTAGAGGAGAAGATCGACACCTCCGTGTGAAATGAAATAACGAATGAGAATGAGATGATTTGATGAAGAATATATTCGTGGGTGAGAATTTTTTTATCTTGACAGGGATGGTACACTAGTTGTTCGAGAGATTTAACATGATGGTGTCTTTAATGATGTCGTCGACTCATCGTCAACTCCGCTTCCTGTCCTCAGAGTCCCGCCGTCTCAAGAAAACGAGGAGTCGAGATTCTTGTGTCTCAAACTCCTAGACCTAGGACGAGATCGCCAAACGTCAATGCTAATCATCTAATCTACCACGAATGAATGTTTCTTTTATAGTGATCAAAGCCCAAAGCCACACAGTAAGGCTCATGTATTTTAGGGTCCGGAGCAGTCGCCCCTGCTTGTCCTGCTCCAGGGCCGGTCCTGTTGTTGCAGCACGAAGATGAGAATTCAAGAAAATCATGTTTTTAATAATTTTCAAGCAGCACATAGCCAATTACCGCAACCAGTAGCATCACGATAATTAGAAAGGAAATTGAGAAACCACAGGTCGAGTACGTGCACTACTTGCTGTTACATCGAATATTAATGGAGAATCCTGTACAGCTTGTTTGCTGCGTAGTGAGCTATCCTAAGCACTCGTCGAGTCAGCGTGTGACCACCGCTAGAGGCGTCAAGAAACTGCCCCCACGCGGGCCACGAACACGATGGAGACAGTCAGAGCAGAGACATCTCTTCGTCTTTCCTCCTCGCTGAGCACCAATGGCGACCGATGTGTCCACATACCGACATACGTTGCGTGTTACTGGAGAATTTCCAGCACCGGAACCGAATGCAGAATCAACACGCGTATGCAGTGCTCCCATGTCTTCAAGGATCACACCAGAAGATAGGAGAAAAGGGGTGGACGGATAGGGTTCTTTCCTGACCCCATGTATCCAAGGCGATCCTTAACGAACGCAGTAGCAGGTGCTGTTTCAGTCCCTGAAGTTTTCTGTTTATGTCACTTTCGTCTTCGTGATTTGGACACTGATGACTCTGTGTCCTCGTCTCGACTCGATATGCTTCAGACTTCGGATTCAGTGTCGTTAGCCACTGAACTCTTCCGTTCTTCCAGTTTGGATAAGCGCTAACCGAAACCGGCGCCCGAGATTGGCCAAACACTGTGGCGTCTAACCTTCCGGTTCTTAGCGGACGACATGCATCTGAAACGCATCGTCGATTTCGACGTCTTCCTAATGAACTGCGATACGCTAGAAGAGCAAGTTAATGACACGCTGCTGCAGCGCTCTGCTTCTATCTATCTGTAAGCGATGACGAAATGGCACTTATTTGATCCACGCTTGTCTCGTCAAATGCTGAGTGGGCCAATTATTTGATGGGAGAAATAACCGTCTACAAATTCGTTTAACATGGGTGCGAAAAAGAACTACACGTGGGTATGCAAATCTGTGGGTGCCAAAAGTGGTAGGTTTTTTTAAAGAAGAAAAAGGAATATAATAAGGTATGAATCTTTAGCTACAAAAGTAAGCAACGCCTCGGGAAACAGGTCGAGATCGATGGCGGCACGTTTTTATCCTTGTCCTTACCGGGAATGGAATCCAAATTCAGTTCAACAGTTACATCATAGGCATGTTTGGCGGCAGCTACCGGCTTAATCAGTTGTAATAAATCGTCCGACTAATATTATTAAATTAATTATTTAATTAATAATAATTTTAATGATTAATTAGAATATCATTTCGATAGTATTTTGTATCTAAGATGAAACATATGTCTTTCTAATATATTATATCACAATAAAGCTTAACAAAGAGCGAGTAATTAAATTATATTACAAGTTCTTAAGCGTCTATAATTTTTTATAATTTACAGTAAAAGAAAGTTAAGAGTAGACTGAAACTAAATAACTCCTAGACATGAACTATACAGCGGAAGCTAAAACTATAAACAATAAAAAGATGATGAAGCCATATACCATTAGATTCCATCACAAAAGCACAACCTGCAAGTAGTTTCCTACTCATGCCTACCACCACCCTCGACAGACGTGAAGTAGCCAAAGACCTGCTCCTCCTGACGGTAGCACCTGAAACAGCAGTGTGAGTATGAAGGTACTCGTAAGACTTAATCCATATTAAGTACTTATAGATAACCCGACTTCAAAGATTATGAATTAGGATGTTAGCAAGAATACAATCATATGGTTAAGTAAATTTATATGCGAAAGCAAAATTTGACAAAAATATATGTGACATCTAGACTTAACCAATACAATTATCTAACCTATAACCATCAACCGAACATATATAAAAAAATCTATAGTAATAATATCTGTAAAGAACCATCTTAACCCATCAACCACCTCAAACCAAACTTATAACTCTACGGCTGCTACAAATAGATAAAAGCATTCTTATGACTGAAAGCGTAACATTTTGAAATATTTTTACACCCTACACGGGTACAACTTTACCCACAAGACTGGAGGACCATACGGTTTGAGTGACCACTACACAGGTCCACCCAAAGGGTGCTCGTGTCAATCTTTCCCAGTAAGCCCAATCATTTGAGTCAGGCATCGCTCGGTGCGAAGTCCACTTAGGTTAACTCTCGAAGCAACCTCTAATGTCTTTTACAAACTCACCCGCTCATACTGTCGATGTGCAAGTTCAAATAATTACAGCTACAAAGGTGTTCGGCTTATCTTACCGTTAGATCGGCATGTGGTAAATACGATAAGTGCTAGAACCAACTACAATAACGATCGGTGCTTAAGCGACGCAAGCGATCTATGGTGTCCCAGTTCCTCTCCCGACCTACCCCGGGGAACTCCACATCGGGGCAGGAGAAACATCCCTAACACCACCCACATCTCGCCTCATCCTCACTATTCAACCAACCAACACCATCAACCCTTCATTGTTATCAACGTGATAGTAATAAAGCCTATAGCTCACGAACGGGGATGAACCACCGCTCGACTTCTACTGAAGAATATATGTATAGCTAAGCATTTCAGTTAAATTTTAAAGTAGACCATTATCAAGTTAAACCCTGATTACATGGAAATGGATCACCAATAACTCAAGACGGGGTATAATACATCAACATAGACCCAACATCGACTCAACAACATGCATAACATACATAAATCATATCTTATCACATTAGACACATATGATCTAAATTAATAGGAGAAACATGCTTAAATGCTTGCCGTGCTGTTCAGGCGGCTGCCTGATGCTACCCATATGGAATTCACAAAACTCGTGTGGCTCGGTGTCACCTTCAACCACAATTGCATCACACTTTGGATCCTCATTCACTAAAGAAAAACGCATGCAATGATGAGTATGAATGAAGTGCAATAATGTATGCTACAATATGCATAATAACAAGCTAAAAGTGCAAAACATGCGAAATAATAGCAAACTTTGTGATCTAAACGACTTCAAAAAGCTAACAGGAGGTCGGAGACTCCGGATTAAACTCGGAACATCCAGGTTCCGGAACCTCTGGGTTGTACTCCGGACAGGGGTTCTCGATTAGCCATTTTTGAATTAACTCGGAAGTTCTGGGCTGAGTCCGGAACCTCTGGATTAGGCTGGAATATTCGGGTGAGGCTCCAAGCGAGGGTTCTCTACTAAATCTAAATCGAATTAACCTGGATCCTCCAGGTTTAACTTGGACTATCTGAGTTGGCCGGATTATCTGGGTGAGGGTCCGAGCGAGGGTGCTCGGTTAAAAGCACCATGAATTATCTGGACTCTTCGAGTTTAACCCAAACTATCCAAGTTAGCCAAACTTGCACTTCTCGATAATCTTCCTCGACCGATTCGACTCGCATGTTAAATCTATCCTACATAAACATATATATACACTATACAGAGGGTTCTAGACTTAACTTGCACCTTAAACCCTAACAATTTTTTAGCACAATTCATCAGAGTTTTCACTAGGCTACTCGGACTATCCTGGTGGTACAGAGAGGTTGTTTTGAGGGGGAAAACTCGATCAATTTGATTTGTGAGCCTCTCCAAACCAAAGAGAAATATGTTTGAGATAGTTCATAGAGTCTAAAACTCACTCACCAATCTAGCAACACGATTCCTAGCACAAATCTCCTATGAATCCTCTCTTTTTGCTCCAAAGCTCAAAGAACTCAAGAACTCCGCAAACTTAGCTCTAAGCTCGAAATCAACCCACCAATTCACGCATTCTTGCCGAGGGAAGCCTATGGGACTTACCCACGGTGCTTGTGGAGGTTGGTGATCAGCGGGTGATGAAGGAAACAAAGAAATCGCTCAGGAAGAGGAGTCCAACCGCGGTTCCTCGTGCTTCAAGCAAAAACACCAAGAATGGCTCAAATCTGTCGGGAAAACAAAAATGAATTGGATGGATAAGGAGCGTAGGACCTAGTGATCATGTGAATGCCACATGCGTATCTCGATTCGGCTTCTAGAGGGAGGAATCGAGGGAGAAAGAGAGAGAGCTTGAGGGGGAGAGGGAGCTCTTCTACTTGGCCGGTTGGAAATAGGATAGAGAGAGAGAGAGAGAGAGAGAGAGAGAGAGAGAGAGAGAGAGAGAGAGAGAGAGAGAGAGAGAGAGAGAGAGCACGATGGGAGTGAGGGAGAGAGAGGGAGAGAGAGGGAGTTGGTGCCCCCAAGAGTTGATGGGGGTGGTTGGCCACCCATATGGATCTCGCATGCTAGAGAAAGAAGCCCGTTTCAACTGTGAATAATTTTTTTTCTCTCCTGAATTTCTTTCTCTCATCCAATTGACTTAAAACTAGGTGCTCTAATGCTCCAAAACAAAATTACTCAAAATTAAACCAAATGCTTATAAAGCATGATTAGGCTTAATTACATAATTACAGCTTTGGGACGTGACAAACCTACCCCCCTTAAAAGAATCTCCTCATGAGATTCGGTACGAGTCGGGGAAGAGTATGGTGACTCGAGGGATCTCTAGATTTGCACAGTAGCAAAAAGATTTGGGGAACATCAATATGCCACGCTATGAGGAATAATACTAAAGTAACACTCACAGGTTGGAGAAGAACTCAGGATAATCGAATGAAGCCGGTCTTGTCGTTCCCACGTCGCTTCATCTTCGGAGTGCTTACCCCATTGAACCTTGAGGAGCTTAATTGATCGACGGTGCATCTTCCCTTCGGCTTCATCAAGAATGCGAATTGGATGCTCGCAATAAGATAGATCCGGTTGCAATTCTTGAACTGCCACTTCAATGACTTTGTTTGGGACTCGAAGATATTTTTTCAATTGCGAGACATGGAAAACGTTGTGTATGACAGAAAGGGATGGAGGTAGCTCCAGCTGATAAGCCACCTCACCACGCCAGCCAATAATCTGTAAAGGGCTAACATAATGAGGCGATAATTTTCCCTTCATCTAGAAGCATTGCGTTCCTCGGAGAGGAGAGACCTTAAGATAGACAAAATCTCCAATTTTGAACTCCAGCTCATACTGATGACGATCGACATAGCTCTTTTGATGAGACTGAGCTGTGAGTAGATCCTGGCGAATGGTTAAGACATGCTCTTCTATCTCTTTGACCAAATTCGAGCCTAGGAAAGCTCTTTCATCGGACTTGGACCAATTCAACGGCATTCGGCATCTTCGACCATAGAGAGCTTTGAATGGCGATACCTTAATACTCGTCTAATACCTGTTATTATAGGAGAATTTTGCGAACAACAAGCAAATCTCCCACTTCTTCCCATATGTGAGGACACAAGCCCGCAACATGTATTCGATGATTTGGTTTACCCTCTTGGCTTGACTGTCAGTTTGGGGATGGTATGCGGTGCTATGGAAGAGCTTGATTCTCATAGCTTTATGCAGGCTCTTTTCAGAAATGAGAGGTGAATTGAGTGCATTGATTAGAGACGATCTTCTTTGAAATTCCATAAAGGCAAACAATTCGAGTGAGGTAAACCTCCGCATATTGTTTGACTGAGTATGTGGTCTTGACGAGCAAGAAATAAGCTAACTTGGTCAGCTGGTCCACAATGACCCAAATCGAGTCACACCCATGAGATGTTTTAGGCAAACTAGTATTGAAGTCCATACCGATCTTCTCCCACTTCCAGGAGGGGACAAGTAAAGGCTGGAGCGTACCGACCAGCTTGAGGTGTTCGTCCTTCACTCTTTAGCAAGCATCACATTCAGCAATATATCGAGCGATTTCACGCTTCATGCGAGTCCGCCAGAATTTGGACTTGAGGTCTTGGTACATCTTAGTACTCCCAGGATGGATAGGCAGCAAAGAATCACGAGTTTCTCCAAAATCTTCCTTCTTAACTATAGGACCTAAGGGGCCACTGGCATTTTCTTGAACCACAAGACACCTTCATTGTCCAAGGCAAAGCAATTAGCTGCCCCTCCTTTATCTTGTCACAGATCTTCTCCATGCCTTTGTCTATCTTCTGAGCGTCCTTAATTTGGTCGAAGAGGGTGGATTTAGTCTCTAGGTTGGCAAGAAATCCCTCCACAACAATCTCGAGTCCAAGCCTCCTGAAATCATCACAAAGCGTGGTGAGTCTAGGCTAGAGCAACAGACAATTGCATCATGCATTTTGACTTAGTGCATTGGTGACAACGTTCACCTTGCCAAGATGATAATGAACTTCCAGTTCATAATCTTTGATCAAATCGAGTCATCTTCGTTGTCTCATGTTCAGATCGTCCTGAGTGAAAATGTATTTGAGTCTCTTGTGATCCATATAAATACTATAATGATTTTCCAGCATATAATGTTGCCAAATCTTCAAGACATGTTCCATTGCCGCAAGTTCTAAATCGTAAGTTGGATAATTCTCTTCATACCGGTTCAATTGGCGTGATGCATACGCGACAACCCTACCTTCTTGCATGAGGACACAACCGAGGCCTATGTGGGATGCATCGCAATAGACGTCGAAACCCTTGTCCACCTCGGGTTGAGCTAGAACAGGAGCGGTCATGAGCAGTCTCTTCAAGGTCTGGAAGGCTGACTCAAATTCACTTAACCATTCGAATACGGTCTCCTACTTCAATAGCTCTGTCATAGGCTTAGAAGTCTAGGAGAAATTCTCGATGAACCGGCGGTAAAAACCCACGAGTATGAGAAAACTCCGGATGTCGATGACATTCTTGGGTTGAGCTCAATTGAGAACCTCCTGCACTTTGCTTGGGTCAATAGTGACTCCATTCTCTGACAAGACATGACCCAGGAAGGCGACTTCTTTGAATCAGAACTCACATTTACTAAACTTGGAATATAGTTGGTGATCTCGAAGTCGGCCAAGAACAACTCGTAGATGATCTGTATGCTCTTCTTCGGTCTTGGAGTAGATGAGGATATCATCAATAAACACCATGACAAACTTGTCGAGTTCCTCCATGAAGACCGTGTTCATCCAAGTACATGAAGAAAGCCGATGCATTTGTCAAACCGAAAGATATGATGGTAAACTCATAAAGTACATAACAGGTGGAGAATGTCATCTTTGGAATATCTTCCGGTCATATTTTTATCTAGTGATAGCCTAGCCTCAAGTCAATCTTACAGAAAATCCAGGCACCGTCAGTTGATCGAACAAAATATCAATCCGAGGGGGTGGATACTTGTTCTTTATCATGATAGCATTGAGCGGACGATAATCAACACACATCCATAAAGTATCGTCCTTCTTCTTCACAAAGAGTGCCGGGCATCCCCAAGTTGAGGAGCTTGGGCGAATGAAACCCTTTGCAAGAAGCTCCTGAATTTCCTTCTTCAACTATGCCAATTCATTTGGCAGCATCCGATAAGACCCCTTTTAAATCGAGGTTGTACAAGGTAAAAGATCAATAGAGAATTCAACTACTCGGTTGGGTGGCATTCCTGGCAATTCTTCTAGGAAGACATCCGGAAACTCGCATACCACTAGAATATCTAGAAGATCCGTGCTGGCCACAACCTTCAGGGCCTAACGACAAGGATCAACGTCCTTAAGCATTAGATGGACTTGAGTGCCAAATAGATCATTGAGAGTGACAGTCCTCTGAGCACAATCAATGATGGCCTTATTCTTGGTGAGCCAATTCATTCTCAGAATGATATAAATTCCTTTGGAGTCGATAACTAGCAGATTTACAAAAAGGGCATCTTATTAATGATGATTGATGCATTGGACACATATTTATTGGTAAGGACGTTGGCTCCGGGTGCTTTTATAACATAAGGTGCACGAGTAGTGCTAATATTTAGCTCATGACCCTGGGTGTAACTCCTCGTTATAAAAGAATGGGAAGCTCCCGAACCAAAAAGAACGACTGTAGGAATGGCAGCAGAATTAAAATTCACAAATAACATACCCATTAACATATTTGCACCCTCGTGAGCTTCTTCGGTGGTGGTGTAGTTGACACGACCACACTTAGGGACTTACATAATCTTTGAGGCTTGATCAGAGGATTACGTGGGTGGTGGTGGCCTTGAAGCATTCACTGTGGCTCCGGGCTTCGAGAAGGGGCATTCCCGCGCAAAGTGCCTGACACGTCTGTAGTTGTAACATGGGCCGTCGGGGCCACATGTCACGCTCCCTTGAGATTCCATGGGTCATGGAGGTTGTCCTTGCAGAGCAGAGGAAGTTGGACGCTGCACTATCCACATTGGTCATGGAGCAGCTGAAGCCATCATGTGGGATTGAGTAGGTTGACTCTCCGCACACAAGCTTTGAGAGCTCCCGTCCACAGAAGGTGATTGAGTCCTCTTGCGCTTCTTCTCTTCTTTGTGGTTCTTCATCTTGAATTTCACCATGAGGGAGATGCTCACCAACTTGTTAAAGTCAGCAAACTCATGCGTCGAGAGGTGGTCTTGCATCTTAGAAGTGAGGCCGTTCATGAAGTAATATTGTTTCTTCTCATCGGTGCTGCCCTCTTCCGGAGCATACTGTGCCAAGTGATTGAACACTTGCATATACTCAATTACCGACTTACCCCTCTACTGGAGGTCCAGAAACTCTCGTCTCTTGATCTCCATTAGCCCCTTGGGAATATGAAAGTCACGAAAGGCTTGGCGGAATTCCGCCCAAGAGGCATGATGACCGGCGACGTGCATGACCAAGTAGTTGGTCCACGATGCACCGGCCGCACCTTGGAGTTGATGGACGGTGAAGAGAGCCTTCTCATGGTCCTCACACCGAAGGAGAGTGAGCTTCTGCTCGATGGTGCGAAGCCAATGGTCGGTGTCAAGAGAATCCTCAGCCCGTGTGAAGGTGGATGGCTGAGTTTAGAGAAAATCCAAGAAATCGTCTCGGCGTCCGGCCTCACCTCCTCCATGAGGGGCTGTGTTGCGCACGAGGGCCTCAAGGAGAGCAATATGAGCTTGGCGGTTCTGCTCTATCTGCATTAGGACATCTGCCATACTCGACGGAGCAGGCAGCACGGGGTTGTTCTCATTAGAACCCTCAGGAAGATCACCACTACGAGTCCTCATCCTATTGTGATGATAAGATGAAAAGAGGCAAAAGTCAAACTCCGACATATATCAAGCAAGTGCTATTTTCGCTATGTCGAAAATCGCTTGCTTGGACCTATATACTATTGGTTGATGATAATGCATGCTCAAAGGTATGGTACGAAATGAACAAATAGATTATGAAAATATGCTTGATCCTTATCTACATATTTTTTTCTTGAGTGCATCTCTCCCAAACAATCATCACAATCACATTCATCTCCCTTCGCACGAAAAGAATGAGTATCCGTGTGAACGATGCTTGTGCAACTCGCCGCACAAACGATATACCATACGTTGTTGACAACATATTCACGTCCCGTACATCACCTTGCGGGACACCCCATGTAATTGCCACATGGGTAGATGACCATATCTACCATTGTATGGTGGATGTTCATATGTTATTACTAACGTATTCACTTTCCGTACATTGTCGTACAAAACATACCAAGCCCCTACCTCGCACTGTTTGAGCCCCCAATATTTACCACTATCAGGATGCGTCGATGCAACATGATTAACAAATGCATCATAATAGGAAAACAATATAATGCATAAAGAAACACTCTAAATGCAACAACCAAGCATACATTACACTTAGAGGCATAGTATAGCAAGTTTGTATATATTAGCATGAAGAGGTACAAAAAGAAACTTTAGTGAGTTGCTTAATGGGTTTGACACACTTGCTAACCTAAGTCCAAAGAATTTTTAGGCTACTTCATAAAACCAAGCTCTAATGCCACGCTGTAAGGAACCATCCAAATAGTATTCTAATTAATCATTAAATCGATCATTTACTCAATCATGACTTCAGTAATTAATTAGAATACCGCTCCAGTAGTTTCGGCACATGATTTGTGCCGAAGATTGGAACACATGCCTTTCCAACATATCACATCACAACAAAGCTTAACAAAGAGCGAGTCATTAAATTATATTACAAGTTCTTAAGCATCCACAATTTCTTAGAATTTACAACAAAAGGGAGCTAAGAGGAGACTGAAACTAATCAACTCCTAGACAAAAGAGAACTATGCAGTGGAAGCTAAAACTATAAACAACAAAAAGAGGATGAAAACATATTCCCTTAGCCTCCGTCACAAAAGCACGACATACGAGTAGTTGCCTATTCATACCTGCCACCACCCTCAGCGGGTGTGAAGTAGCCAAAGACTAGCTCCTCCTAGTTGGTAGCACATGAAAGAGCAGCGTGAGTACGAAGGTACTCGCAAGACTTAATCCATATTTGGTACTTATAGATAACTCGACTCCAAGGATTATGAATTTGGATGTTAGCAAGAATACGACTACATGGTTAAGGAAATTTATATGCGAAAGCAAAATTTGAAAAATCATGTGTGAGCATATAGACTTAACCAACACAACTATCTAACCCATAACCATCAATTGAACATATATATAAAAGGAACCATAGTAATAATATCTATAAAGAATCATCTCAACCCATCAACCACCTCAAACCAAACTCGTAACTCTACGACTGCTGCAAATGAACAAAAGCATGCTCATGACCGAGAGCGTAGCATTTCAAAATATTTTTACACTCTGCAGGGGGTACAACTTTACTCACAAGACTCGAGGACCATACAGCTTGAGTGACCACATAGGTCCACCCAAAGGGTACTTATGTCAACCTTTCCCAATAAACCCCAACCATTTAAATAAGATTTCGCTCGGTGTGGAGCCCACTTAGGTTAACAACCGGAGCAACCTCAGGTGTCTCTTATAAGTCCTCCCGCTCACATCGTTGATGTGCAAGCTCAAATTATTACGGCTAAAAGGTATTTGACTTATCTTACCATTAGATCAACATGTGGTAAGTATGGTAAGTGCTAGAGTCAACTGCAACAATGATCGATGCTTAAGTGACACAAGTGGTCTACAATGTCTGAGTTCCTCTTCCGACCTACCCCGGAGAACTCCACATCGAGCAGGAGAAACACCTCTAACACTGTCCATATCCCGCCTCATCCTCACTACTCAACCAACTAACACTATCAATCCAACATTGTTATCAACGTGACAGTAATTAAAGCCTATAGCTCGCGAACGGGGTTGAACCACCGCTCGATTTTTATCGAAGAATCTATGCATGGATAAGCATTTTAGTTAACTTTTAAACTAGACCATTATCAAGTTAAACCCTGGTTACATGGAAATGGATCACCAATAACTCAAGACGGGGTGTAATGCATCAACATAGGTTCTACTCATACAAGACCCGACATTGACTCAACAACATGCATAACGTACATAAAGTATATCTTATCACATTAGACATATATGATCCAAATTAATAGGATAAATATTCTTAGATGCTTGCCTTGCTGCTCAGGCGGTTGCTTGATGCTACCCACACAGAAGTCACAAAACCCGTGTGACTCGGCGTCACCTTCAACCACACCCGCGTCACGCTCCAGATCCTCGTTCACTAAAGAAAAACGCGTGCAATGATGAGTATGAATGAAGTATAACAATGTATGCTACATTATGCATAACAACAAGCTAAAAGTGCAAAACATATGAAATAATAGCAAACTTTGCGATCTAAACGACTTCGGAAAGCTAACAATAGGTCGGAGACTCCGAGTCGAACTTGGAACATCCGGGTTCTGAACCCTCCGGGTTGTCGATTAGCCATTTTTGAATTAACGAGGAAGGTCCGGGCTCAGTCCGGAACCTCCAGGTTAGGCCGAAATGTCCGAGTGAGGCTCCGAACGAGGGTTCTTTGCTAAATCTAAATTGAATTAACCTAGACCCTCCAGGTTTAACCCGGTCTATTTGGGTTGGGTACATTATCAAGGTGTGGCTCCGAGCATGGGTGCTCGATTAAAAGCACCGTGAATTACCCACACTCTCCAGGTTTAACCCGGTCTATCTGGGTTAGCCAGGCTTGCACTTCTCGATAATCTTCCTCGGCCAATTCGACTCACATGTTAAATTTGTCCTACGTAAACATACATATATACTATACAAAGAGTTCTAGAATCACCTTGCACCCTAAACCCTAATGATTTCTTTAGCACAATTCATCAGGGTTTTCACTGGGCTACCTGGACTATCCGGGAGGTACAGAGAGGTTGGTTCGAGGGAGAAAACTCAGTTGATTTAATTTATGAGCCTCTCCAAACCAATGGAAAAAATGTTTGAGATAGTTCATAGAGTATAGAACTCACTCACCAACCAAGCAACATGATTCCTAGCACAAATCTTATCCGAATCCTCTCTTTTTGCTCCAAAGTTTAAGGACTCGAGAACTCCACAAACTTAGCTCCAAACTCAAAATCGACCCACCAATTCACGCATTCTTGCTGAGGGAAGCCTAAGTGACTTACCCATGACGCTTGTGGAGGTTGGTGACCACCGGGTGATACAGGAAACGAGTAAATCACTTGGGAAGAGGAGTCCAACTGCAGTTCCTCATGCTTCAAGCAAAAGCACCAAGAACGGGTCAAAACTGTCAGGAAAATGAAAATGAACTGGATGGATGAGGAGCTTAGGAGCTAGTGATTCCGTGAATACCACATGTGTACCTCGATTCGGCTTTTAGAGGGAGGAATCAAGTGAGAAAGAGAGCTTTAGAGAGAGAGGGAGTTCTTCTCCTCGGCTGGTTAGAAACGGGAGGGAGAGAGAGAGCATGGTGGGAGTGAGGGAGAGAGAGGGATTTTGTGGGGGCTGCTGCCCTAAGAGATGGGGTGGTTGGTCACTCATATGGGCCCCACATGCTATAGAAAGAAGCCCGTTTCAACTGCAAAGTTATTTCTTTCTCTCATCCAATTGACTTAAAATTAAACCTAATGCTTATGAAGCATGATTATGCTTAATTACGTAATTATGACTTTGGGACGTGACAATAGTCGTCATGAAAGGAAAGAACACTTTTTTTCTTCCAAAAGGATGGACTGAGCTCTGCCGATTTTATAGAGTAAGTCTAGTTTATTAGGAAAATTGGGTCCGAAAATCTTACAAGAACACAATTAATTGGAGGGCAATCCGGTTAAAACCGCTAGACTTTTTGACGACGAAGACAACTAGACCAAAAATGGCTCACACATCACTCAAAAGAGCTAAAAAAATACAGAGACTGGCACATGTCATCATTGTAAATCTTTCCGCTCCAGCGGTACAGAAGCTCCGACTTCCCAAAGTGGACCACAACCGCTACCTCGTTATCATTATGTTCGCACCCATGGGCACTATTGACATAATGAGAAAGAGCATTGACCCGTGTCATTGTTGTCGAGCTCCATCGGACCCCATTGATGCAGCAGCTTCGGCTCCACCTCAGCATGCTCCTCCTAAAACGTGTCAACCGCCACCCGAATAGAAAATGAAAACACCAAAGCAGTAGCAACCCTGCTAACACTTATGAGCCTTCTAGAGTGGTCAAAGCCACCACCAAACGACCACGCTTCATCCAAACCAGCGGCCACCAATTCGCAGTGATGGACCTCCAAAGGTGACGCCACCATGTACAAACACCATAGTCACCCATATGGAAGCCCGATATGGATTTCACTTGGAGAGTCCCGAGTGTGGGAGAGGGAGAGGCGCCACAACAACACCTCCATGGAGGAGAACGACGCCCAAAGGTGTCGGCATTGTCCGCATCAGCAACTAGCCATGCTAGGCTTTCACTTGTGCCTCCTCGAAACCCACCCATTGCACACGGCAGCTACACAGCTGCCACCGCCAAGGCTGCCCCGCCAACAGGGCTACGACTGACACATTAAAGATGCACTGCCCTCACGGCCACCACCCACCACTAGGCTCCCCATGGGCCAGATCTGGTGAGAAGAGATAGATCTGCAAGGGAAGGAGCCCGAACGACATCACGAGGTCGTGATGGGGCAACCGCCATGAGGCCAGAAGAAAACCCTGTGATTAGCACCAGTGCCACGGCCAGCGTAGGCCCTACAATGCCACTAGGCCACCATGCCAGGGTGGCACAACGCCGCTACCCGCCTGGATAAGCACAGCATCACGACCTCGACCACAGAGAGGACCGCTGTCGTGCCACCCAAGCCTACGCAGCGTAGGGCAGCCTAGCCACGCCATTGCCACCTGGACCGTGGCAACAATCGCGACCGCGCTGCCGGGCCCTCGAATCTGGTTGGGGAAGGGCCAGAGGGTAACCCTACATAGCAATATCTTCATGTCAACATGCGCAGATCCGCCAAAGGTAGCTGAAGAGGAGCCAACCGCACACCCATGCATGTAGATCTGTTGGGGTTTCGGGCACCGCACCGACAAAGAGGCCGACCCGGCCATGACCACGACCACCACAACTCTAAGACGAGCACTGCTCCAACAGGCGCACCGACCCAGCAGCAGATCTCACGTAGCCTCCTGCCACGCCTCGCATCCCGTGACCACTATGGTGTGCACCAACGACACGGCCACCCTAGAGTTATACAAACAACACTGCACCACCAATGCCCATGGCTCCAGACTTCCAGCAGCCCGCCGAAAGAGAACAAACCGCACACATGCGAGGTGGGGATCGTGGTCAACACAACCATCTCGAAGGTCTGATGCAGATTTGCAAAGGCGTGCGCCACCAGGTCGCACGGGCAGACCGCCATAAGCGATCCCGACGACGGCCCCAGGAGAGTATCTACGTGGCAATGGTAACACCCGTGAGCCCGCCTCCCCTGGCCGCAGGAGAGCATGCCGTAGAGGAGGAGGAGTGCCTCCCCCAAGTTCTCATGCCCCGCCGCACCTCAACGCCAAATCTTACCACCCCACCAGGGGCCACCTCGATCTTCTTCGGCGACAAACTCCACGCACGGAACCGGACTGTTGCCGTACAAATCTGAGCCGTCCGAACATATCTCAGCCGCCATCGGCCCGATCTACGTCCGCCGCACCAAAATATTCATCGAAACCACTGAAAAAAGAAGGAGAAAAGAGGAGAGAAGGGGGGGAGGAAGAGGGAGGGAGGGAGGGAGGGGAGGCTGCTGCCAGCGGAGGCCGATGAGGCCCGGAGAGGTTTGGCATCGGGTGTCGCGTCACCCCTCGTAGCGTGGCACAAAAGACAGGCATTTCTTTTGCCAGATTGGAGATATAGAGTAATCAGCTCGAGACCTGATCTGATGGGTTCCGGCTGGAAAGGCTTCCATTTTGTGGATCCGATCGGCGTGATCGTCTGTGTAAAGAAATGATAACGTCTTGTCGATCAGTGGTTCCTTATCTAGCTATCCTGATATCTTCTGCCTATAAAGATGGATACTGCAAATTTTTTAATGCGTCAATGTGGCTGCTAAGCCTGAAGCTAAACTCTGCCACTATATTATTATGCATTGCAAATGACATGAAACAAATTAGCAGAGCAGTTGTAAGCAATGCCATCGCCATGGAGATAAGATCAATGGCTGAGGTGCCAACCGATATCTCCAAATGACCGCAGCGCTACATGTCTGAAATCGTCAAGTCCCTGTCCAAGATTTATTTGCATGGCTGGTAATATACAGAGATCGAGCTTGTTACATGCATATCATTGGAGGTCCACTTACTTTAACTCGAATGTCACCTTGCTGCTAATAAGATATTGCACCAGCTGCGAAAATATCTGGAACGGGGACTGTTCGTCAGAGTCGAGCGCTGACGCGAGCGGGAACCTGACGGGGAATTCAATGATTACTGGGAATGGTTTTTTAAGGGAGGACTGAGTGGAACTGAGAAGCCCACGACAACAGGTAGCGTTTTTCCTTTTTTCGTTTCGTTTTTTTTCTTTTTTCGTTTTGTTTTTTCTTATCCTTGTGATTAAGATACTATCCTGTGGACTTTTCTGATTTTGTACGTTTCATATGCACTCATAATTTTAAATATTTGATTCAACAATTTTTCATACCTAATTGAACTAATTAGTATGGCATTCTCAACATTTTATATGTAATGGGTTAGGACATCACGCACTCAACATTTTCCAATACCTAAGTGAACAATTCATAAAAACTAATTCAACATTTTGGAAAAACAAGCTCAACATTTTTGTATGAATTGTTGAAATAATATATTAGAATGTTGGAATAGTATGTATTTGAATGGTTGAAACAATTATTTAAAAATTCATTTAAAAAATAGATCTCGTTTTGTTGCAATACATCTAAACAAAAACATGGTACAACCGGATTTAAAAATGAATGCATGGTTCAAGAGAAAAAAAAAACCCATTTGAAGATTGAGTTTCAAACTATATTCCCATTCCCACCCACCACCTCCATTAGTAAGCTGCCATATACTACACCCCAACCTATGCCTGCAAACCTGTTTTTCACCCACGCTCACGCCCATGTCAATCTAAGTCGTCCGAGTCCAACTTGCAAGAATCTCCAACTTCTTACTGGCGCGCTATCTATAGATTTTTAAGGTATATAGAGACGCACAGTACCTATACACAGCACCCACCATATGCACACACGCGTTTGCACCCAAACACACGCTAACCTATAGGATTTCTGGGAACAAGGTGCTGTTAGAGTCCGTTGCGCGGCAAGAAAACAGCTCACGCCTACCCGCCATCACCCCACGAGTTTTAGTTGTCGTGGGCCACATGTTTGCTAAAGGACCATATATTGGTTGGACCTTTTTTCTAGATTTCCCCTTATTCTTTCTTGGGCCGCTATTTTATTCAAAGGTTTTGGGCTGTTTTTTCTTCTCTATTTATTCTGGGCTGGTATGAGCTTACTGCAACATATTTTATTTTTTATTTTTAAAGTAAAAATTATAAATATATGCATCTATTTTAAAAAATTAGAAATCTACTATATTTTGATATCTTACATATTCCTTTAACGCTAAATATTTTGATAGCGGTGGAGTCATCTCCGTGCTAGACAACTACAGTTTCGCTGTATCGATGAGCAACTTCTACAAAGGGAAGTCGTCAGCAGGAACCTTCTCTCATAACAGTGTATCCAATTGATGAAGGTGGCATCACAATCATACTATTGCAAAAATATCAGATCATCTCAACTATGAATTTAAAAAGTTTTCCACTGTACAGCTTCCTGGATATTTGCATAACGATCATCTCAGCTGGTACGGTTGTGGGCTCGAGTGTCCTCCACACCATCACAGGCAACTGGACCAGATGCACTCACACCCGAGTTACGTACTGAATTATCTGAATGTTAGCTATTACAAAATAATATACTGTGATTTTATTTTAAAATATAATAATATATAGATAGATTATCATACATTTATTAATAAATAATATTGAATGCTCTTGTTTTGACATCTCACCGATCACTCTGTCTGTATTTACTTTGAGAAATATTTTAGAGTGTGGAGAAATATATTTGCTTGTTTCAATGTATGTAGGTGACTGATGTAATTTGGCGGTCAACAACGGTGATTAGGGCTAAACGGGTGCTTAAATGCCGGACGATCAAGAAGGGCCAGACAGAGCCAAAGATGATCCGAGCTGTACACATGAATGTCAAACAAAGTATGAATTAAAGGATGAAGATAATATATTAACAAAGTCAAGTGAAGGGGATGCCGGTGTAAGTGACAAGACGGTACGAGAGATCAAGAGCGGGAGAGACTTGCCGGTGATCAAGATCGCAAGATAGAGGACACGCATTATCATCGAAGCGCTTGCTTTAGGTGGAAGCAAGTGACGGCTAGTCACGTTTTGAGTAGTGTGCTAGGGTTCCACGGTTTAGCCTCATAACCATGGGAGGACTTGAGGAGTACATGGCACCATCGCGAAATTTGCGTCGAGGCGAAGCTAAGTCATAAAGGTGCCGCATCCGTTCGATGAATAGAGAAGAAAATGGACTAAAATACCCTTGATGGTAGGTAGAAGTGTACTACAAGAGAGAGGTATTTTGAAAAAAAAAACTAGAAAATTTGAGGGTCAATTTTCCTAGACTTATAAATAGAGGGGTTGAGCTATGTGAGAGCAAGAACAACCATTTGAGCCCCTTGTGCCACCTATACAGGAGCATTGTGCTAGAGTTTTAGTGGAAATGAAGATGAGTGCTTAGCTTATATAATATGTGAGAGTTTTGAGAGAAAAATCTCTGTAATTCGTTTTAAATAGGGTTGATCTCTTTGAGTAATAAAAATTATTTTATTTTATATGTTTGAATTCTCTTCCTTCCAATTTTTCTCTCTTGGTTCTATTATCTTGTGTGCAAGTTTTTTCTTTTCAGTTTTAATTTAATTTTTGTTTTTGGGTTAAAATTCAGCATCTTGTGAGGTCATTCATTCTTCTTATTGTTAGAGGCATAAAATTTGTATACACACGCTTATGTGATGGGGTCTTGAATTGTCTTGCCTCTAGATAATCAACTTAGAGAGTCTTGTTGCTTTGTGTTTATTTTTTCTTGTTTGTTTAATAGTTGTAATCTTTCGAGTGCTAAGACACATAATTGATCTTAAATGGAACATATGGTTCATATATTATCCGTGGAGTCGTGTTGCCTCGATTTTCTCTTGTTAAAACTTCTCTTGATTTTTTCCTTCGCTTGAGTTTAGAGATGTATTGGGTAATCTAAATAAGAGAAGATTATCAATTTCGCAAGAAAATTATTGAGGCACATATTCACCATCCTCTAGTCGTTAATCTCGTTCCTACACATTTTGATTGCATTTCTATAATATTTAATGTACTATGTGAGGATACAAATGATGAAAAAAAAATACATTTATCCGGCTTACCGATTCTATCCGAATATACGCTCCGACTCCAACTTTGAAAAAAATTTAAGATATAATACATAGTAAAAAATAATTATCTAGCACTATTTATATCTAATTCTAACTTAAAAAAATATAAAATATGATATAAATGAGCTACATCTATCTGTATATGATCCGATTACATCCATATTCCGAGGTGATCGTGAGAACGATGGATTCGTCAATTTGTCCTGTCTTTCTACGGAGCGATGACGTGCGAATGGCTACGTATGCAAGCAAAAATAAACTAATCGATTAATTCGTCAGCTTAATTGTCCTTCTCGGAGACCAGTTTGTCCAAGAGACTAACTCGATTTGATATGGTCTATGACTCCACCGGAAAACTGGGACGTACGCAGCGCGCGTCAGGGATGACGGCAACATGGTGACGAGCAACGAGCAGATTTGCATAACGAATTGCTGGGAAACAAATTCTATAAAACTTTATTCAGAAAGGTCCTTGTAAGATTCTATTTATGTTGTTTATCCCGTGACCTAATAGCTAGATTGAAGAGGAGAGAGTGAGTTGTCACGTATTATCACAGGAGAGAGCGTCTTATGTAGGATCGGGTCCTATAGAATTTGCTTTCGAATTTACCGAGGGATCGATGTGTCAATCAAGTCAGTGCAAAAGGCGATCCGCCTTCCCTATAAAGCTGGACCCTCAACGTCCTCGCACAAGATTCACGTGTCCTCCCGTTTGGAGGCCACTACTCACGGCCTGCCTTGATCGGTGCCTGTAACAAACACCCTGTTACATGCGTGGTGGTGGCAGCGGCGGCAATGGACAAGGACAACAGCAAGTGCTCATCTCCAATCGGCAGCGTCGTGTTGCCGCTGCTCTTGGCCGGTCCCCGCCTGTGAGTTGATCTTCACTTGCTGATCATCGAGAGACGGCTTGTTTCCATCCATTTTGCATATCTGCGGTTGCTGAATTTCTGATCCATCGGTGCATCCATGCCTGACCAGTTAGAGAGTCTTGAGGAAAAGCTAGGCAGATGAGTGAGGAGAACCGGAGGTGGTTGGCATGCTTGGTGTCATACTCGTCGACCGTCCCCACCTGCAGACTCTCACCACGTCACCCAAGCCACCGGTGTTGCGTTGCACTGACAATGAGGTGACGACGGAGGTGGCCGCCGCTGGTGTGAAGGTCGAGCCGCAGCCCAAGGTCAGGGCGGTCTACGCGCGTGCAGACCCATCGGACGTCGACGCCAACATCGTGAAAGATGGGTACCAGTGGCGCAAGTACGGGCAAAAGGTGACACACAACAACCTCTACCTGAGAGCTACTTTCGGTGTGCAAAGGGATTTCAATCTTGTTTTATAATATTTTGTTCATCGGTGCAAAATCGAAATTAACAAAATTTTATTAAAATTTTGCTAATTTTTCATTTTTTGCTATATAGGTCTCACAGGTCAATAAAAGAAAATAAGAAAATTAGATATCATGTTCCTCTCTAAAATTCTAGAAATTCACAAAATTTCGATGAAATTTTAATCTGTAGCGCAGATACAACTACCAAGAAACAAAAAAGATTGCAGATATGCGACATTTGTTTCCTAAATTTCAAAAGCCATGCGAATTTGCTGACGTTTGATTTGGGTGTCGTAGGTACAGAGGAGTGCTGACGACAGGTCGATGCTAGTGGCGACCTACAAGGGCGAGCACAGCCATGCTCAGTGTGCCCAGAGAGAATTTGTCAGTGACGGGTCGACGAGGCAGCAGGGGGCCTCCGGCTCAATCTCCATTGACTCGTTGGGCCGGACGATCACCCTTGGTCTGGCGAACAAAGGGCCAGGATCGAACACGGAGGCCGAGGCGATTTCAGGGGACCTCGTGACACCAGAGTTTCGGAAGGTATTGGTGAACGAGCTGGTGAATGATTCGGAGTTCATGGAGTCTCTGACAAGTGTGGTGACTGCAAGAATGATGGAGAGAAAGAATATCATACCGGATATTAATGAACAAGCATATGTTGTTCATAGTTCATAGACACAAATGTCCACATGAAACACACATACAATTTTCATGTGTATGCTTGAATCTTGTGGATTCACTCCTGCAAAAGCTAGATTCTCCTATAAGAAAGGAAAGGACCGCCAGAAAATTACATGAAGAAGGATCGTCTGTAAACTTCATATACCTCGCTATAAGAAATCTCCGTTTCCCTAGTCATTTAGAGTGTTTCGCACCGTTTAGATTGAAATCTACAGGCTAAAATATTCATATGGTAAGAGAAAATCTAGAGAGTGGGCACTGCTCATGTATAGGTGATTATCATTTTCTTATACATTTTCCGTCATCCATTGGTCAGCATACAAGCGCTAGCGAGGGCAGTGGAAAAAAAAGGGAGTCGATAATTTTCAACCTGAGTGAAAACAAATGTGAAACAACAACCGTTAAATAAATATTTAACGGTTGAAAAAAAAAACTAGTTCACAAGTGAATAATATTTTTTATAGCATGAACATATATAATTTCTTGATACATACCAGATAAAAATATCTGACCAAGTACAGATCAAAGAACAGACACGCGATCGAATGATCGCGTAGACAACTTGTCCGAGTGAAACAAAGCTATAATTTCAGTTGATTGAAGCCTAGTTAATCTAGTGAAAAAATTATATGCGAAAAATTAGGAACATATGCTTTTATACAAAAAATTGTATTCACAAATAAATTTCGTTTTGCAAAAGTACATAGTACGCATACTACTGGCAGCAATGTGTGACACTCCAGTTTTTACAAAAAAAAAAAATGCTAGCGGGGGCACTCAATCCCTACTTCCACAAACTTAAGTAGATGTATACGCACCTAATTGTTTAGGACATTGTCTCCAATGAACACGTATTGATTGTTATCTTTTCTCATTAGATGGTTGCAGAAATTATTAAGAATGTAATGCTGTAGAAGTCATTTATGACGATATACTGATCCGTGTAGTAAGTTTACTTTTTTTGTATATTAGTAGTAAAATTTTGGAATGTCCATTGCGAACCTTACAAGATAGGATTTAATTTGGACCAGCGGCACAGCGCCAAACACAAATCTTGGATCATTTTAAGGATTCATTTTGAACACGCTGGATTTTGACATATTTTCTACTGGAGTCATATGGTTTCCTGAAACCTAAAAGAACCACCAACCATTAGATTGAAAATGGACGGAGTAGATAAACCAACAAGAGCCACAAGCATGTATTGGACTGACCACACGTCCACACCCTTACTGGTATTGCTTCTCGTCTCTCTTTCTTCTTAAACAGTATGCACATAACTGTCAAAGTGAACTCAGCTGACGCTAGCGAGGTTACGTCACCAGAAGACTAAAGGAAAACGTCTTGCGACTGGCACGCTGAATCTTCTCGTACTCGGGTGTAGAATTCAAGAGGAAAAGTTAAAATTCACCTCGGAGGATATGACTTCAAGGGGCTGCCATCACGTGCTTGACCTGTAAGCATAAGCCATGCATGTTCGCTGGATAACACCAATCTCTATAAAATGTGAAGACTTGACCGACTTGAGTACTTTTTTTAATTACAAACACACTTTAACCACCTAAACTACTGGTCCATGCCCACAAGTCTTGAAAACGTCACTCGTACATGGGCGGGTGGGGACGCTACCATTTATGCCCACACCCACGGACTCGAACCAGATCTTTCCGGTTACGAGCTATCTCTTGCCACCTGGGCTAGAATTCTTTTGCTACAGTACCTTTTTACCATGGCTAATTTTTAAGGAGAGCATGCTTTCGTAAAAGGGTACTGTAGCAAAGGTATGACGAATAGAGACGTATATTTACTGAAACTGGTCGGCTGCACGATCAGAATATAGTTTCCATGACCAGTCTCCCTATATCTTCACATAAATTCACAACCGATCTTACCTGGTCATATAGCCAAATCTGACGTAACTTGTCCAATTGTATTTATTGAGATTCACTCAAGTGTTTTTCTTTCCAAATGTTAACTCCAGTAGACGAAGTCATGGACGACGCAGAGGGGCTTTGTCCCATCTTGTAGCATTAAATGCTATGAAGTGGGACTTTTGTAGATCGACAAGGTGCCGCACGATGGATAGGACGTTGTCAGCAGACCGATCAGGCAAGTGGTCAGGGATGATCCTCCGTAATGATGGTTTATGTTAGATATTAGGATGAGCAGGGTCTTTAGTTTGGACCCACACGTAAGTTTTTCTCGTTCCTACTATATAAAGGGATGATGACCCCGTTTGTAAAGAGGGAGATTAAGTCTGATAGCCAGCTAAAATGACCTCTGTAATCAATTGAGACCCTTCATAACCAATTAAGCACCCGAGGTAACACCTTTAGAGGCAATGCCTCCTTCGATGCCGTCGACCTTGAGTGGCTATCATATAGTCTCCCTACTCGATTCGGGTACGATCTGGATAGATCAGATCTTGGACTACCTTCGGAATCGAGCAATCCCTAACGATAATGCGTGAGCAAAAAAGATCTCGCGGCAAGCCCACAGATACTCCCTGGTAGAGGGAAGCCTCTACCACCAAGGGAGCAACGGCTTTTTACTGAAATGTATCACTCAGGAAGAGGGGAGCATGGTACTCTCTGATATCCACAGAGGCATACGTGGTAGCCACGCTTCATATCGCATCCTGATCAGAAAAGCGTTTCAGCAAGGATTCATTGGCCCACTGCCCTCCAGAATGTATGTGAGCTGGTAAAACGGTACAAGTCTTGTCAATACCACAGTCAAAATACCAACCTACCAACCCAGGTACTGCAAACCATACCACTCTCTTGGCCTTTCGCTATCTGGGGGCTCAATATCGTGGAGCCATTCCCTAAAGCCCCAATCAGTTTTGAGTTCATGTTCGTGGCAATCAACAAATTCAATAAGAGGATCAAGGCTGAGCCCGTCAAGAAGATCATCACCATAGCCGTGATTAAGTTCATACGAGGGCTGGTAGTGCAGTTTGGCAGTTCGAACCACATAATCATGGACAATGGAACTCAGTTAGCTAGTAGTGCTTTCCGAGACTCTTGTGAAGAGATCGGGACCAAGGTTTTCTATGCATCTATGGCTCACCTCCAAAGCAACAGATAGGTCAAAAGGGCGAATGGGATGATACTACAAGGGATCAACACTCGAATCTTTGACCGGCTTAAAAGCTATTCGAGATGTTGGATGGATGAACTCCCTACAGTACTCTGGTCGTTACGAACGACCCCTATCCGGGTCACAGCCAAAACCCCCTTCTTCCTAGTTTTTGGGGCCGAAGCAATGCTCCCCTCTAAAATCGCGCTCTAATTCGAGCCTCCCATTATCAATAGAGTCTCAAACGCTACCACGACCAAAAGATGTGGAAGCTAACACTAGCCATAGGCGATCTCGTCCTTAGACAAATTTAGAAGAAGACCGGTCAGAATAAACTCTCTCCCAAATGAGAGGAACCCTACAAAGTGGTCTCCATCACCCAACCTGATATGGTCAAGCTAGCCATGGAGGGTCGCTCGAAGACCGGCTTATTTTTCTATTTTGTAGGACCTTCCGAACGAGCGTAAAATACAGCTTGTAAGTTCTTAAATTCAAAAAGAAAACATTGACTCTCTATTTTGCATGACTTCACAACCAAGCCACGGGCTCCCAACATATTGATTCTCCGACCACAGCATGCGACCATGCTCGATGGCCACTATGGAACTTAGTGACTAAGATACCAAATGACTAGGAGGCCGGAGACAACGATCACCAGGCCACAAGTCCTCGCTAGTGCCGAGCGCTACTCGGCCTTGATGGACTTGCCGAGCCGTGTCATGTTTCGCACACCAAGAACCTAACTAGCAAGCAGATAGAACAAGAACAGGCGTTCAACCCCCATGCTTTTTTATTCATGGAAATGTTAGGTTACATGCCGACTAGTTGCATCCGATCGGACTAACTATCCTATTACATTTCTGCCCTATCCTCCCTGGCTCAAATGACTAGCGCAAAGTCGACCGAAAGAATCCACTGAACTCTCGCCTCTATTTGCCCTTGAATGAGTCAAGGAACCTCTTGTACTCCTCCTTAGGGCAGTAGCTCACCACTCTAGGGATCGGACGATGACCGGCATAAGGTCCAGAGAAGGTGGCTGATGTAAAACCCTGCTGGGGCCGTTGACCGGCATCGAGGCACCCTGCAGATCTCCCTTCTGCTTCATCTTCAAGTCTTCCTCTTCATCGATCTCCTCCTCCAGAAGGTCCCAATCGACCCTATCCTCGTCATCGGAGATATCGATGACCTCGTCCAAGGGATCCACCCAGGCGGAAGATCGAGACGGACTAGAGGGGGTGGCCTTCTTTGGAAGGGCATGAGCTCTATGGTCGCCGACCTCAACCTCATGAGCATACCAGTGGCAACCACTATCTCCAGAAGCACCACGGCTAGCGGATCCAGAGTCAAAGCCGACTCTACCCCCACCAAGCCGTTCGAGGTCATCGACCTCTCTGGCGATGAGGAAGGGGAATGCACCATGGCCTCCAGGCCTGCAGACACTATGGGGCTGAATGCATGACAGGATGGAGGCAAATGGATTCTAGGCACTAAAAGATTGGGGTGGCTCGAAAGACCATCAAGCACTTCTCCTTTTTAAACCACAGCGACACCTCAACCAACGTTGCCTTCAAAACCGCTTGAAACCTAAGGGTACACAGAAGGAACCAAGAGTCCTTCAGGTCCAGCGGCAATCAATGTATCTCTTTCTCTCATACCCTCTATTTTCACTCTCGGGACATTTAGACCTTCCCACGTGACGCGAAGTTCAGAATTGCTCTTTGAGGACTGACAGCGTCAATGACAACTCTCGAGGCAGACTACGTCCGCCCGGGGCCCAAGTAGTGTGACCAGGTCGGACCGCGGTAAGGAGGAAGCTCGAGGGCTACTGTCGGTGTATTAGGTAAAGGGGTACCCTGACAAACGAGCTTCGTGAGGGATATAACGGCCATATGCGTATATTTCCTAAAACTAGTCGATCGCACAACTAGGGTATGGTTTCCACGACCAGTACGAGACATACGCGACCAGTCTCCTGTACCTTCACATAAATCTAGATCTGACACAACCTGTCCAATCATATTTATTGAGATCCTAAAAGTATTTTTCTTCTCCAAATGCCAACTCTAGTGAGCAAAGTCATGGACGGTGCAGAGGGGCTTTGTCTTATCTCGTAGCATTAAATGCTACGGAGTGAGACTTCTGCAGGTTGATGTGGCGCTGCATGATGGACGGGATGTTGTCAGCAGGCCAATCAGGTAAATGGTCAGGGACGGTCCTATGTAATTATGGTTTAAATTAAATATTAGGATGAACATGATCTTTTATTTGGATCCATACGTATGTTCTTCTCTCCCTACAATAAAAAAAAATAAGGATCCCGTTTGTAAAAAAGGAGATTAAGTCTAATAGCTAAAACGACATCTATAATCAATTATGATTCTCCATAATATAACACACAGAATCTATAATTATTATCCTCCACATCGAGTTTTAAAATACCGTTGACCCATAAACTAAACCTCGAAAAGTCCGTTCGCGACTGACTTGAGTACTTGACCCTAGTATTTAACCAAACGTCTGGTAGTAAATATCTAGTCAGGAGTACGTGGCAATAGTGATGAGATGTCATATTCAATGATCTTGTATCACCAAAAGTACAAGTTTGACTAATCTAGCTATTGAAAAAGAATTCAAACAAAAAATATGCAGAATTAACAGTTAAGCGTGCACCATTGGGTTCTAGAAAAACACTTTGGTTTTTCTCTGGTTCAATCTATGTCTGCTTAAAAGCATAACCATTTGTGGCAGTAACAACAATATTGCAATTGGTGAAAATATTTATATTAACCTGATTACGCAGTTAGCTCGGCGCAACAGTTCAAAAGTGGCCCTTAAATTTTTGTGAGTTTGTTGCATCAATGTATTGTATTATTGATTTGGTTTTTTCAGATTTTGGTTGCCCAACCTAATATCCATCATGGTAAGGTCCTAGCTCATAGTAAGTAGCTTGCTCAATATATAGTACCAATGGCCGAAGTTTATAAAAGCTACAACATGGATGGTTGCACTCCAATATTGAAAATCTGTTCAGTTTATTTATTTGTCGTGATTTGGTTGAGGTGTTTATTTCTCTCTGCGTTGAGGACTCGAGTTTTAAGTGTGTCGTGGACGTCTTTTGTATGCTAGTAATCCGAAGATATTTGTTTTCAATAAAAGTTGGGTAAAAAACGAAGTGCTTGGACGTCTTTTGTAAGCTGGTAATTCTGATCGAAGGTATATATTTGTTTTCAATAAAAAATATGGGAGAGAGTGTCTGCTCTAAAATTTTGAAAATCCACATATGCACTTAAATTCATCGATTTGAGTGTTATTGACCATCTTGTCGCACCAAACCGTTGCATCACTAGTATGTACAATCATGACATCATAGGAAAACACATCAGCACCATGCGTAAGGACGTATGTAGTCATCGTGGCAACTGCCAAGTGAAGCACAGCTCGGCTGAAAATGATGTCCTGGAATGATAAAGGTCGAGACAGATTTTTGTAAGGACTTCCAGTTGACTTGATCCGCATTCTTGAATCCGTCCTGATCGTCTATTTCCCAAGTGGCCAAGTGGGACGCTGCCATCCTTGTTGGCTTTCTGAAATAGGCAACGAAACCTAACGATCCGACGCGTGAAGTCTTGTGCACATACAATAGACTACACTGCAGGAGTACTGTTCACAATAGAGTGTGAAGTTCCTGTTTACTACTACGGAACATATTATCAATGATGATTTAAAATCGTCATCTATGATGAATTTTGAACCGCTACAGATTACTCCGTACTGATAGTTAACATCATTGTCAGTTCGAGTCACAAGCCAGCAGTGATGGTATTTTTTTAAAAAAGAAAAAGACGACCGGTGGCGCCACCTCACCCGCTCCTCACCACGGCAACTCTGTAGTACGTGCCCAACAGAGAAAAATGTGGCAGTATGAAGGCCCCCACCACACCTGCTTCTCACCATGTCCACTCTGCCATGTGCGCCTGCAGAGAAAAATGCGGCGACAAGGTTGCCTCGCCGTTGCCACGCACCTCACCTTCACCGTAGCTGCGCCCCACTGCTCTTTCACCGCTCCACCGACCACCATCCCACCTCCGAGCAATCGTCTCCACACGGCACCGTGTCGCCTTCCTCACTTCAGCGAACTAGCGAGCTTGTCGCCGAACTGCCTTCATCGCCTCTGGCCACCGAATGGCCAGAGCACCCCTTGAGCACGTGCTCCTGCCGCATCGCCATTACTCACTCTCTCATGCGGGCCTCTGCCTTATCTAGGTCACCACACGGCCTCCTCAATGCATCCTGTACGCCGCACGATCTCTAGTCAAGGCTGCGGCGGTGGATCCGGCCTCGTATGGAAGCCTCACCAGATCATCAAGCTCCTCGACTTCCACACATCATCGTCACAGAGAAAGAGCGGGCAACAGCCGTGAGGAGGGCGGTGAGGGCAGTGGCCGTGAGGAGGTTGTCGATGACGAAGCTGCTGGGGAGACCGAGTAGAGAAGGATCTCGTGAGAAATCGAGTGGCGGCGGCCAGCGGTGGGTGCTGGGGTTGGGACCAAGAGGGAGGAGAAGAAGATCAAGGCGAGGAGACCGAGAAAGATAGAGAGGGGATCAAAGAACAATTTTATCTCTTTCGCTGAACTTTGAAAAAATCAGTCGGACCTTAAGAATTACGAGAAAAAAGTCAATTTGAATAGAAATTTTGGGTCCAGACTTATCTTTAGTGTCAGTTCGTGTTACGAACAACACTATTAGTCAGTTTTATTACCTGTTCTTAATGGCTCAATCATTTTTCGCACGTAGGAGATTAAGAACTGGTAGTGATATATTTTTAGTGTGGTTCTTGCGCAACTGGTATTGATGAGCCGCTATTTATGATCTTTTTTCTATAGTAGTGGTAGGAACAAAGAAGAGGAAGATGGAAATGGAGTCTAAAAATCATTTCTGCCTTCTGCTTTCACAAACAGGATTTGTAACATCCAGAAAACAAGAAACACGCAGGCAGGAGTGTTAAAAACACGAGACCATGCATTCCGTTTGTTAGCTCTCTCAAAGCACATGGGGAACAGGGGAAACTTGCGGATTTTGGTAGCATTGGTACATTTCTTTCTCTAGCTCATGCGATCAAGTAGATATTAAATGGTTTCTTACGAACTTATTGTTAAATTCAGGTGAAATTTCTCCGTTCCAGATAGGGCCAGGATAGAGATAATATAGTGAAGAGCGGGTATATTGTTTTCACATTTATGCGCATGATTTTTTTTTTCTTGTTGATGTCAGCATTCTGTGAATTTTTATATTAGTAATCTTGTAACAAGTTGCGGAGCCGTTAAGGAACCACATGTTGACCTTGACTAATCCTGCTCAACATGCTAGCTGCCGAAGGTTCATGTAATCCCCTAAAATCGGCATGGATTCGTGCGCCCACGCGCATACGTTTTGTTGCTGGGTATCGGTATCCAAGAGCAAAATTATACAGTTCCTCCTCAAGGGGCACCGGAAAGACGAAAAGGGAACATACCAAGCGGATGCTTGAATTTGTGACAGATTGTGACTACGGTAGCTTGGTCTTGCCAGATGTTGAATAGCCGTAGCAATATGTGTCACCTTAGTTTTTGGTTGATGACCAGAGTTTGATTCCCATCAACCACGAACCGAATGCCTTAATAATATTCATTTTCCATTATGATTCTTGTTTGTATTTTGAGATGTGTCTTGATTCATGTATGATTAGTGATTGATAAGTTTGTATGAATTTAGCTCGATAATTTTTGTATTGCTTGATCATGTATATGTACTGTAATGATAATCATGACTAATCAAAGTTGGAAAGAAATAGAGTTAGGAGTTTTATCTCTGTTCCAGAAAATTTACACACACTGGAAGGTATGGTGCAGAAGGTTATGTATGTCGGATAGTTCGGCGATGAAGCATTAAGCAAGCCAGATTGTTCTAGGAGGTGGAGCCAGAAGATTAGTACACCCGATGGTCTGGTGATGTACCTTTGTTAACACCGGATACTTTGTCGGAGTAATTTTTACAGGGATGTTGCAAGATTGCTAGTCCGGAGGAGTTACATATGCTAGAGAATATGCCGGAGGAGTTGCTGACTTGATGGTTTGCATATGCCGGATGGTCAAGCGCTCAGGAGGTGTGCACGTCGAACCATTCGACATTCACATTTTCTCTGAGATGTGATTTAACTGAGGATTTTTATTATGGACTAATCTATAATAGAATCAGAGATATGTTTTTCTTGTTTAAAGTTGTATAGGTGATGGAAGCAACTTGGCAATCGACGGCGGGATGATTGAGGCCAAGTAGGGTGCTTGGTGCTAGACGATCGAGGAGGCCAAGCGAAGTCAAGGGTGGTCCTAGTCATTCACATGGAAGTTAAGCAAAACTTGGAAGGAAGGATAAATATGATGTGTTGACAAAATCAAGCGAAAAAAATATCGTGCAAGTGATAATGCGGCCTGAGGGATCGGGAGCAAGAGAGATTTGTCAGTGATCAAGATCGTAAGACAGAGTACATATATCGACATCGGGATGCTTGCTTCGGGTTAAAGCAGTGAGTAACACTTTGAGAAGCGTGCGAGACGGTTTTGCAGTTTGACCTCAAAATCGTGGAAGGGTGGAGTGCATGTGATATTATCGCGAAGCTTGCGTCGAGGAATGCTAAATCATCAATACTCTATGGTTGTTTGATGCATGATGGAGAAAATTGACAAAAATGTTTTTGGTGGTAGGTAGTAATATACTACAAGAGATGAGTATTTTGAGAGAAACCAAAAAACTTAAAGGTCAAAGAATCTATATTTATAAATAGAGGGGTATAGCTATGAGAGAGGATGAACCAGCCACTTAAGTCCCTTGAGCTATCCATATGAGAGTATTGTGCTAGGTTTTTAAAGAGAGAAAAATGAGTGCTTAGCCTATATATTAGTTGAGAGTTTTATGAGAAATTTTTTTATAATCTACCTCTAAGGAACAGGTAGGGATTATAATCTGCCTCTAAGGAGGAGGAAGGAAGAACCCTATTTTTTTCCACTCATTTATACAACTCTCTTCTCCCTCTTCCTCTCCTTTTGGCCCTTGATTCATCTCCAAACTCGAGCCCTCTCCAGTGGAAAGGGCTCTCGTTGTGCTTTATGTGAAGTTTTTTTTTCCTAACAGTTGACGTAGTCCATATAGATCGAAACTAAGAGTCTCACTGAGAGCAAAGAGTCACACAGAGTAAGAATGGATTGAGGGATTATTGTTCGTCGCGCGCGATATGATTGTCGTCGGGGCGGACCGTGCCGCTCAAGTAAGGCCGATGCGCCACCGTCAAAACTGCGGCCTTGCGTCATCCCGTCACGCTTGACCAAGCTCGCGGTAGCCGCGCCACGCCGTGCCGGACCAAACTCACCGTGACCGCTTGCGTCCTCACACGCGTGCCTCTGGCTCTAGCCTTGCATGCTCGGTTTGCAGGCTTCGAAGGGTAGGCATTGTTGAGTTGGAAACTATAATGCCTTTTGTTTATTCAGCACGTATGGTCATATAGGGTCACGTCTCTGGCTGAGGGCTAAGGCCGTCTCCAACGGGAGCGGCAAACTGGCAGACTGCAATACTGTGCTGTCAGTTTGCCGTTCCGTCCGGCCGGGAGACGCTCCAACAGCGACTGCAAAAGGCATTTGCGGTATGCTACAGTGATGCTGTTTGCGGATTCCAGCTGCAAATTTGCCACTGGAATGAGGAGGCAGCATCACTGCTATGTGCATATGCACGTGGGTCCGAGGGAATGAGGAGGGAAATGAAAAGTAGGAAATAGAGTGTCTGTTAAAGATGGAAAAAATAGAAGAGACTGTAATAGTGATAAGGGATGCTGTAATAATATTATAAGGTATGAATTTTTAGAGTTTCTGTTGAAGATGATTTAAGTCACCCCTGCGGCCCTGCCTATCATCCGTATGGTTACACATGTCGCACTGCATGGCTACAGTAGCGGTAACAGTGCTTTTGTCACACATGTCTACAACACGTTTAAAAACCGAGCATATGGCGTAGTTGCTCGTCCTATCAGCATGATGGGCTGCTTTCAGCTTTGGGCAATGGACCTTTTGTCTATTAATACCAAAGTCTACACCCAAGCTGAAAAAATAATGCTGAAAAAAAGAGTAGACCCATTTAAATAATAATACTATAGCTACTCCGTCGTACTCATAGTGGTAGAGAAGTAGCTAATAAAAAACTATATCACCCCACAGTGAGGGGAGTAGGTGATACAGTTCGTAGGTGGCACTCAGGGCAGTTCGTGTCATGTAAGTATGGGCATGCTTTTTTTTAAGAGTAAAGTCTTTTAGTCAGTGCAGCATGGTAAAACATAAGAACCAACTTATGTTTTATATACTTAAAATAAATATATAGTTTTAACACAAATATTAACCCTGCCAGTAATGTTTGTACACTCTCGCTGCACTCTTCTACAAACTAAGCTGCACAAACAATTACTACATGACAGTCATCAATTTGGACTAGCTTACAGGACACCGGTCTCAACTAGTGGCGTAAACCAACCTAGATGCAGGATTCAATTCATCATCAGCTGCTCGGTTATCGGTTATCAGAATATTCGGTACGTACCGTATTAATAAACCGAGCGATTAACTCAAATTTAAAATTCAAAAATATTGAAAATTTAATAAAATTTAATTGGTTTATATTGAATTTCACTGAATTACTGTGCTATTACCAGTGGGATGCAAACTATGTGTGAACCTTGCCTGGATGCCTGACGCCACTCACATGATGTCATATTGAACAAGTAGGCTTGTTCACGAATGGAAAAAATTGTCTAACGTCAACACCAGGTGAGGAATCCAAGAGAGAAGTCTAGGGCGTATGGAATCTATTAGAACAGGAGGCTTCTATGCGTCAACATCCCGGGTCATGGACTGCACCTTTTCAATGAGTCAATCTTAATTATGTATTTCTCACCAATTACAGTTAATTTGTTTGTCAAATGCAATTGGCTCCAATAATTGTAACTTGGCGGTGCTTGTCACTTGATTACCAAATTGACTTCCTTTCTTGACTTGGTGCTGCAAGAGGACGGCTCTATATATAGTCGAATGGATGTGGTTGTCTTTTCATTTTTAACACGCAAAAACTTTGCGTGTCGAAGGTAAAGACAGACAACAAATTAACATAAATACAACATGACACACCAAAGAGAAAACTATAATGAAAGTTCTAACAAGCAACGCACCCAACGCTCCCTTCCCGTTTCCTGCCCAGGTTCCACTTGTCATCGGATGGGCACGCTCGTCCTTACCAGCCTCATACACCAGCCCCATGCCCTTCCACCGCCTTCTCCCCCGCGATTATTCGGCTCGCACAAGCGATGTCGGTTCCTGTCATTTTTTAAGGCTATGAAACTTTTGAATATCTATTAATGGTTCTTGAATCTCATTTGAATTTTTTTTAATCTATCTAAAAGCTTCTAAATTTTTATTGAGAAAAGCTTCTAATAAATCTCATTTGAAAGTCTTTGAGCTCAAGTGCAAAGTTTCAAAGTTTTTTAATCTCATCTGAAACTCCTGATTTTGAAAGCATTAAATCTCCATTCTGTCAAATCGATTGGATTAGAAATTGGAAGTGACCAAAGTTCTGATGTCACGCCAAAAATTGGCTTGACGTCATGAGCAGGATTATCCTCCTCAAGTGAGGACACCTTGACCTAATAAAAGATGGAAAGGGAACGTGCCAAGGCGATGGCTACTGCTTGAAAATGTGACTGGTTGTGACTTGGGTACCTTTTTTAATTTGGTTGATGATCAGAGCTTGATTTACATCAACCACCACTACTTATAAAAACTATATTTCCATACATTAAAGTGTTTTTTTGGACGAGTTGTCTGAGCAATTTTTAGAGACATACGATATAAGAAGTTACATGTATAAATGCCACTTCCACCGACAGTTATTTATGTGAACTGCCAGTGGTAATTGTACGATTACCTCTGGTGGTTCACATAAGAAACTGCTTATGTGAAAATGACCATTTCCGTATGCGGTTCTTTATGTGAACTGTTTGTGGTAATGAATAATAGTTTATCTAAAGAATCATAATTTTTCATACGAAGTCGTATGAAGATAAGCTTTATATGAAAATTGGAGCCCTCGATGAGATCTACAACTTTGTAATTGAATTTTTTTTCATTTTTAGTCATTTAGATGCTCAAATAATCGTTTGAAGTTTTAGATGGAAGATATCAAAAGGAATACCTATGCTATTACGTTTAGTAGTAGTTCTGTGATGGGATGTTGAGGAAGGTTCATACGAGCTGAGAGGTTTCGAGTTTGAGTATCATGAACCGCGGCTTATGACTTGTGACTTGTGAGTTCAAGTGCCAAGTTCGAGTTCTGTGGTGCGAAAAAACTTGTGACTTGTGACTTACGACGTTGCGGTCGTGGGGTGCCTGGTTAGTTCAATATTTTTGGATAAAAAATATCGATTCGGATACCAATTATCGCAGACGGTTCTTTTAAGGAACCATATGTAAAAATCAGTTTCCACAGGCGGTCCGCTTAAGATTCAAAATCTATTTCTATGAAAATCTGTGGTAATAGGTTTCCACATGCGGTCTTTTTTACGCATGAAAATCATTTATTTTTATAGGCATTCGATCACAGGCAGGTGCGTTAAACGTCTATAAAAATAGGTTACTACTCGCCTCTAAATATAGTTTTTTAGTAGTGCACAAACCAAAGGGTTATCTCTGAATTTTCCATTATGATTCTTGTTGCATAATTACTCATGTCTATGGCTTATGAAAGTAAAGGTGACTAGAGTTGCCAATTCACTTCCCACTATGAAAAGTATAGCTTGTTCTTGGATCATGGAAGACTTGTTAGCTGGTCTTCTTGATAATACCGTATTCCAATCCCATCAATTGTAAGAACTAATTAAATTATCCAGCCATTACCCTTAGTATATAGGAATCATCATCACATGGTAGAGTGGAACAAATAGGAGATTAATAAGGAGACCAAGTAACAAAAAAAATGAGTGCTTAATTAAGTCCACAAGGCAAAACATGTGGCGATGCAGATGGAGACTTGCCTTCTTGGATTTAATTAAACATAGATAATGTAAACCTTTGGTTCTTGGGGTCAGAAGGGATATATATATTGATGATTGAATTATCTATTTCTATAGTATGCTTGAAATGGTTTGGAAATTTCATGGGAACACGTAGGATTTCATTTTGTTTTTAGCTGATCACAACCATTTTTAATATATGCCCATGGTATTTGCTTAGCAATTGAATTGATACAAACATTTGGTATGCCCCAAAAAAATTGGTGACACTTAATACAAATTCTTCGAATATATACCTGGGATGTTTTAAAATGCCCGGAAATCCTTCACCGGACTTTGGCTAGGTTTGTGCTCGGTGAACATATTTTCAGAACCATGATCGGATTTGTAATAGAACTACTGAAACTGAATATGCATTCTTTATTACAACATCAATAAGACAAAACCACTATTGCCTAGGTTTGGCGTCGCAATATATTACACATGCAAATAGGACACATGTATCGTAGGCACATCTAGAATTTTAATTTCAAACCAAATGCTAGCATACCCTCCCCTCTTTCTCTCTCACTCGCTTTGTAGGTATGCTTAACTCCCACACATATTGCACATATATACTCCTAGTGAGTTAAATGAATCCCGTGAGCTAACTCCCACCACTCCATGAGGAAATCCCACCATTCCACCTCCTCCTCAATCAAAATTTTGAAATAATTTTTCTCCTAAACCGTAACTTCGAGGGATGAACCACTTGAAGCACCCTACTTTAAAAATATATTTAAGAAAACTAGATCCATCATGGATATGCTTTGACAAACTTTGAAACAATTACAACCATATAGTCATTCTAACTACCCATTGCAACCATATGCATACAGTGGTTACAACTATATACCTAGCATATTGCAACTTATCTATCCAACCTGACTGATTAGAATTCATTACGACCATGTTGTAATTGGTAATGTTGTAACTACATTGTTAAACAATGTTGTAACTAAGGTGTCTATCATGTTATAAATAAACCACACTCGATAATGCATGTCGTAACTAGATTATCTATTGTATTATAATTAGAGTGTCTACCATGTTGTAATTAGTACACACTTAGCATTGTTGTGACCATATTGCAATTGGTAATGTTTTAACTATATTATTCAGTATATTATAACTAGAGTATCTACCATGTTATAAACAGTATACACTCGACAATGAATATCATAACTAGTGTCTATATATTGTAACTAGAGTATTCACTATGTTATAACTAGAGTGCTCGTCATGTTGTAGCTATATTACGATCCTAAAATTTCATCAAAATATAGTTTTTATGGATTTTATTTTGTTAATTTCAGCAATATGCTTCAAACATATTGAAAATCGGATATGTGATTATAGAGATATTACATTTTAATGATTCGAATCAACAAAAAATTCGCTGTATGCATGTATATTTTCTCTGGTGGGTGGGTTTGAATGTGTATTTGGCATAAGTAGATTGGCTCTCATAGTTTGTTGGCTCACATGAGGTGGGGTTCTGCTAGTTGAGTAAGCGCGGGTCTACTCTGCTAGTATGTCCAGAATAGACTTGTCACGTGTGTATATATATATATATATATATATATATATATATATATATATATATATATATATATATATATATATATATATATATATATATATATATATATATATATATATATTAAAAATGTTGCAATGCTTGTACACTCTCTTACAAACTATACTGCACAAATAATTACAAGGACACCCATTTTCATTTCGAGAGCACACCAACATGACGTCATATCGAACAAACTATCTTCATTAGGGAAAAAACAAAGGATGAACGTCGACAACAGGTATGGAATCCAAGGGAGAAACGGAGAGAAGTCTAGGAACAATGGAATATGTTAAAACGGGAGGCTTCTTCGTGTCACATCCTGGGTTATGGGCTGCATCTTTTCTAGGAGTCAAACTTAATTATGCAATTCTGACAAGTGACAAATAATTTGATTGTCAAATTCATTTGCCTCAAATAATTGTAACTTGGCAATGATTGGCACTAGAGTACCAAATGACTCCCTTTCTTGACGTGGTGTTCCAACAGGACGGCTCTACATGTTATCGAAAGGATGTAGTTTCGTCTTTTCTTTTTCCAGCACGCAAAAACTTTGCACGTCGAATACAAAGACGGTTCCTTTTCAAAAATACAAATGCTTTGCATGTCGAATGTGAAGACGGACGACAACGAGTCTACATAAATACAATATGAAGCTCCAAAGAGAAAACTCTAATGAAACATTCGAACTGGCATAAATGCCTCCGGACCTCCCTTCCTGTTTCCCCTCCCGATTCCACCTCTCACCAAACCAAACGATGTTGTGACATTCTTCTCTGCACGTTGGATATTTTGGTTTGATGAATCGTCCTCGCCAGTCCCGTGCCCATTCGCCATATTCTCCCTTGCGATTCTTCGACTCGTGACGAGCATTGTAAATCCCTATGTTTTTAAGGGTCGGAAGCTTTTGAATCTTGATTAAAAGTTCTTTAATTTCGTTCAGAAATCTCTGAATGTCATATAAAAAACTTCTAAACTTTTCTTAAAAACCTTCTAAATCTCATTCAGAAGTCTTTTAACTCGATTGAATGTTTTTTAAAAGTTTTTTACTCATCTAAAATTCGAAATTTTGAAAGTTTTAAGTCTAGACTTCTGAAAGATCTATTGGATTGGAAGTTGGAAGATTCCGAGAGCGCAAAAGGGGCTACCGCTTGCCTGATCGAAGCCTATAGACACCGTAACCAAAAGAAAATCCCGAAGGGACATGATTTCGTAGAATACCACTTTATCAGTCCTCTTTCACGCATCATTTGTTTGGAGCCTTTTCGTTTCAGGTTTCAAGTTTTCAACCAATCTTCTTTTCAAATAAAAATAAAGACAAGGAAATGTAACAATCTTTCTCTAGAATCAAGAATGGCGATCAGTGAAGATGAATAAGTGTCGTACCGGTTTCTTTCGAAACGGATGGTCTTCTACTTTTCACCTAGTACAACTCAAAACCAAAAGGCGGAAGCAAAACTCTTAAAGAAAACATGGCTTTCATAGATGTATATGAACACTAGGTTTTATTAAAACTCATTTCAAAAATTATAGCCACAAAAAAAATTGAACTTGAGGAAGAACTACTTAGAACCAAGAATCATGTCATAGGATAAAGAAATTCTTCAAGTTGATGGATCTAGAGGCAAAAAAGATTCAAGACCATTCTGAAAGTGAATTTTATGCCTCTAGCAATAAGAAGAATAACTTTGTGTGATGTAAAAATCAACCCTTAACCAAAAACGAAAATTGCATCAAAAACCGAAAAACTTGAAGCAAAGCAAGGGAGTCAATAAAGAAAAACTAGAAGGAGATAAACTCAAGCATAAAGAGCAATATAATATTCATTACTTGCAAAGGATATACCTCTTTTTGGCAGATTACAAAAGTAATTTTGCTCATAAAAGCTCTCACCTAATACATAGGCTAACCAATCCTCTAATCCTTCTAAAACCCTAACTTACAACTCTCAAATAGCTGGCTTAATCCTCTCCTACAGACATACTTCTCTATTTATAGGCCTAAGAGGTTGCTTAGCCCTTATAACCCAAAATATCCCTCTCTTCCAAGGCACTCCTACCTACCATTGGGATATTTTGGTATATTCTTTGCTCCGTCCATCGAACGGTTATGACATCTTCATGACTTAACTTCTCCCCGACACAAGCTTCATGATGATACCATGTGCACTCTATCCTTCCACAGTTTTAAGGTCAAACTGTGAAACCGCCTTATACACTTATCAAAACGTGACTCACCGCCACTAGCTTACGCCTTAAGCAAGTGTCCTGATGTTGACATGTGTATTTTGTTTTGTGATCTTAACCACCGGTAAATCTCTCCTGCTCTCGATCCTTCGGACCGCCTTGTCACTTATACTGACATCCCTTTCACTTGACTTTATCAGCATGTCATCTTCATCTATCTTCTCACGCTCCACTTGCCCTCCATATGTACAGTAAGGATAAACTTTGACTCCATCCGGCCTCCTTGATCGTCCAGCACAAAGCACCCCGTATAGCCCCGATCATCCCTCCATCGACCGTCAAATTGCATCTATTACCAACACATCATGAGACAAGCAAACATGTATCTCCAACTCTATTATAGATAAGTCAAAATCAAAATCCTCTGTTGAAGAACTCATCCTAGAAAATTCGTGAACACTAGATGTTGCAACGTGTTCTAGTTTCTCAATGCCGAATCATTCGGTCTATGCAATACTTCCTCTACTAGAAACCTCCTGGAAAACACTCCCGTGAAGCCTCCAATGTGCACAAAGCACATGCACCCTTTCTAGAAAAATTACTCCAGCGAAGCATCCGGTGAGCACACATTCAAATGCCAGACCATCCGATGTGTACATCTTCACCAGATAAACTTTGCAATGTCTCTAGAAAATTAGTCTAGTGTGCACAGTGCCCTATCACCGGACCATCCGGTATATACTTCAATTTTTACCACTGGCTTGAAATGCTTCGGCGTTCGCAATGCCCCATCGGCGTATTATCCAGTGTCACTTCAATTTTTTCCACTGGCTTGAAATGCTATGGCGTTCACAATACCTCATCGATGGATCATCCGGTGTGTACAAAATCTCTAGTACCGGATCATCCGGTGAGATAAATTTTCCTGGACTTAGAGATAAAAATAACAATTTCATTTTCTCTGCAACTTTGGTTAGTCCTTATCATAAATGAAACACATAGACATGCTCATGCAATCTCATAAATCATCAAACTAAAATAACAACCTTGTCAATCACTCATCACATATAAATTAGGACACATTTCAACTTGGTTTCTCAATCTCCCCCTTGATGAGTGCATTGACAACTCTTAAAGCAAAAGATTATGATTTGAATAATTTTCAACAAGAGAAGCTTACCCAAGTGATCAAAAGTTAAAGAAAGAGCAAACTGAGGTCACTTGGCATAAGAAGAACGCATAAGCTCGAAGAGAAGCAAAGACAAGCCAAAAATGCAAAAACTCTCCCTTGATGAATGCATATTTTTCATTACATACAATTGTTCTTTGTGATTTAGTGCATATTTTCTTATCCTTTGTCAATGCAAACATCAAGTACAAAAATATCATGCAATGCATGAACATGTAAGCCTAAAGAGCTTTCACAAGTATACCACAAAGTATTCGTAAAAGCTAGAAACATCAAAGGGCTATGAAGAGTAGAATGAGGAGCTCGCAATTGTATAAAGGATCAAAAAGATACAGTGTTACAAGAGCATGAAATATGCAAGCTAATACTCAAGAATTGTTGGCCCATTTAAGTTTATATAACCGAATCATGGTAAAAATGACCACCACATAAGCATTCACTCGTGTTGAGGCAATACAAATATTAAGAACTAGCAAACTTCAATCTCGAACTAGGCAAATAAGCATTCATGATAGTAGACTTTGCAAGCATTGATATATAAAATCTGGACTTAGTTAGATCAAGTGATTAAAAGATAAAATATTTAGGCACAATTCTTTGTATTTCATTTCATCCTTAATTTGTCTCTTATCCAAGCGAAGTGTCGCACGACTGGGTACGGCAAACACCTTAAGGATTCAAGGCAACCGTATTAGATCACATTTTATCACAAGAAACTTGATTGCTCAAGATTATTGAAATTGCACAAATTATCAAATTTTTCACAAGATCATATCAAGTAGTGTCTTTGCAACACAAGGAACACATGTTCCCTAAGGTTCTATCATGAGCTAAATATTTGATAAAAAATAGAAAATATAGTGCTATGTTCCCCAATCTATAGTCTTGAACCAAGAAGTCTAGAGCAAAATATTCATTATACTAGTCTTAACACAAGCCAAAGCAATTACGAACATGGTGATCAAGAATGTAACATTTTATAGTCTACATGATTCATAAAATTACCAAATTTCATCTTTAAGAAAGCTAGCTTGCTTAAAATATTTCATATCAAAGCATCAAGAGAAGCCTAAGATTAAAAGATTGCTCCACACAACTACTCAACTCAATCCAAATTCAAGACTAACAACTGAAAATGCTAAAGACATATGAGTCAAAGCTCAACTACTATATCATCGTACAGGATGTTATGCAATGCAAATGCAACAAAAATAAGATAAAGTATGTACAACTGCAACCTCCTCTCACACAATGCTATAGGGATGACACACTCCAAGCTCTCCCCTTAGAAAGGCAAACCTTGTTGCATTTAGAGGCTTGGTAAAGATATCGACAAGCGTGTGTTGGGTATCTATGTATCTCAAGTCAATGTCTCCCTTCTCATTGTGACCTCGTAAGAAGTGGAATTTCACGTCTATGTGTTTGGTTCTAGAGTACTAGACTGGGTTATTGGCTAAGCTTATGGCACTGGTGTTGTCACACAAAAGTAGCACACTTTTGAAGTCTAACCCAAAATCCCTCAAGGTAGAACAACAGTTAGCATCAGCAACATATTCAGCTTCAGCAGTTAACTGCACAATACTATACTGCTTGTAATAAGACCAACAAATAAGAGAGGTACCTAAGAAATGACAAGTACCGAAGATACTCTTCCTGTCAATTCTACAACCATCAAAATCGGCATCCGAAAAATCTCGAAGAGAAAACGAGGAGGATGCAGAAAACCAATTACCATACTCAAGGGTGTGTTTGACATACATCAATATCCGCTTCATTGCTTGGTGGTGAGATATTCTTAGTGATGCTTGCAAGCGAGTACTCAAGCAAACGGCGAAGTGGATGTCGGGTCTTTTCACCATTAGGTACAGGAGGGAACCAATCATGCTCCTATATTTTCACTGGTTTACCTCCTCGCCATATTTATCTGGATCAAGCATGGTTAAGGTAGCCATCGGTGTCGCCAAGGGTTTCACATCACTCATGTCGAACTTCTTCAATACATCCTTGGTGTACTTTATCTTGTAGATGAATGTATATTGCTTGCATTGCTTCATTTGAAGCCCAATGAAGAAGTTGAGCTCGTCCATCATCGACATCTCGAATTCTCTGCTCATAGTTTCTGTAAACTTGACCACAAGTACATGAGAAGAGCCATAAAAAATAATATCATCCACGTAAATCTGAACAAGTAAAAATAATTACCATGCCTAAAGATGAACATACCCATACTCAAACAAGAGGACTTAAGCCTATCATACCAAGCTCTAGGCGCTTGCTTAAGCTTATATAAAGCCTTCTGAAGCTTATATACTTGATGAGGGTATTTGAGGTGCTCAAAACCTAGGAGTTGCTTGATATAGATCTCTTCCTCTATAAACCTATTTAGAAAAACACTTTTGACATCCATTTGATACAACTTGAAACCCTTAGAAACAAAAAATATAAGGAGAATTCTAATGACTTCTAGTCTAGCTACATGTACAAAAGTCTCTCAAAAGTCTATTCACTCTATTTGAGTGAAATTCTAGGTCACAAGTCTACCTTTATTTCTAACTACAGACCCATCCCCCCCCCCCCGCTTGTTCTTAAAAAACCATTTAGTGCCTATGGTATGAATATTTGAGAGTGGTTTTACAATGATCCAAACTTGATTTCTCTCAAACTTTTTCTAGTTCTTCATGCATGGCATTAACCTAATAGTAATAAGAAAGAACGTGACCAACATCATGGTGCTTAAAAGAAGCAACACATGTTGAATCAGTGAAATAAGCATGTTGAGCATATTTGAACATAATTACTCTTTCACCAAGGTCGTCGATCATCAGCTGTGGAGAATGTCTCCGCTGAATGTGCTGAGGGACCTCACATTGTGAGATGATCTCCCCCACAAACATTGTAGGTGCAAGCTTGAAAGCAACTGAAGTGAAAGTAGAGGCTGTAGTACATTTTATCGGTGTCGAAGAAGTATGAGCCAGCTTGGAAGCAGGTGTGATACTAGGAAGTAGTGGATCATCCTCATCATCACTGAGAGCTAGAATGTCACCATCTACAAAGATGTTTTCACTCATCTCTTGATTACCTGCACACTCAAGAATAGGGTTAGCACAAGGGGTTGATTCATGAAAGGTCACATCATATGACTTCATGATGGTGTTAGTGTCAAGATTGTAAACCTTCTAAGAATGAACATGAAGAGAATAATCCAAGAAAATCTCATTGGAAGAATGCGACTCGAACTTATCAAGATTGCCTGCTTTAGGATGAAGCAACGAAATCTAAAAACTGTCAAATGACAAAACCTTCGACTTCCTCCCAAAACGCAACTTATAAGAAGTCACAGTCAAAATCAAGCGTAAAAAAAAATCGATTAGAGATATAGCAAGTTGTGCTAATAGTCTGTACCCAAAACTTCAAATGAGTCCTATGCTCATTAAGCATCGTCCTAGCCATCTTAACCAAAGTTTGATTTTTCTTTCAATCATGGTATTCTGCTGAGGAACGTGCGGGGAAGAAAATTGATGCTCAATACCATATTCAAGATAGAAAGCATCAAAGAGATTGTTTTTGAACTCGATGCTATTATCACTACAAATTGCTTTCAATGCATTAGGGAGTTCCTTGAACAATATCAAAGCTAACTCTGAAAAGTGTGAGAACACTTCATCCTTGCTCACAAGAAAGAAGATCCAAGAGTAGAGAGAGTAGTTATCAACAATGATAAATACATACCACTTTCTATCCACTGAACGAACACGGGATGGACCAACAATATCCATATAGAGAAGTTATCCCGGTCGTTCAGTGTCACACCCGGCTTTAACAGACAAAACCAAGTGCGGCTTATGTGTGCCCAGGAGTTTAACACACATAAGAACGTCATAGGTGAAGTAGCAAAAGCAATACTTTAATTAAATAAACGTTCACTTCTTACCAATAAAAGACTTCACCTAAACAACCTCAAAATTAACCTAAACGACAGCATCTAAATGACGGCAGCGGGACGAAAACATTGGCGACCAACACTCCACAGGCACTGACTGGAAGACACGCTCCTTAGAACACCAGGTCGTCGTCTTGGAAATCCTCAAAGTCTTCCACTGAGCAGCATATATTTTTGTAGGAGAAAGCAAGGGTGAGCACATAAAGTACTCAGCAAGTGTGAGAAAATAATGACATGCAGGCTTTTATCAAGAATAGGCTAACACATGGTATAATTGCGTAAATGCGAGTAATGAAAACACATTTGAACACAAAAGCATTAATCAAGTATTAAATGAATGTAACCCAAACAATCCATTATCTAAGCATACAAGGTTCCCCACCCTGCATACCACAACTGTCTAGTACTCCCTGTACTATAACCAAAACCACACCATCTAGTACTCCCTGTACTAGACTCATAACCATCCACCCTCTAATCATGTGAGGATCCAAGTCTCTCATGTCCATGAGCACGGCTGTTATAACAGTTTTACACTCTGCAGAGGTTATCCAGCTTTCCCCACGAGTTAGTAAATTCCATGTTGCCGTGTTTGCAAGACACTTAACACACGCCAGTGGTGTGCCGCCAAGAATCACTGTATGATACTTTTCACTAACCAGAGACTAATCCAGTATGTGTCTGCCCACTAGGTTTTACCGCCAGGCTTTACGCAAGCAAAGCTCCTACCCAGAAGTCCCCTTTTGTGCTGACCCAATACACACTGGACAGACTCTAATCAGTATTTCACGCCTTACCCATATCAGCCTCGTGGTTGGTACGTTACTTCTTGGGTTGTCGCTCCACGAACCGGTCCTTACTTAGATTACTTGAGCAAACACTAATCCAACATCATAACCATGACAACCATCAACACCACTTTGCTCAAGGCCTAAGGTTCCATGTTGCTAGACCATTAACATATTAACCATCATTATTGCAAATGTTCATTAGTCAAGATTATGACACTTTTCAACATCCCAAAAGTATGGCTAAGCAATTTACCCATAAAAGACACCTAACTATAAACCATCTAGGTTCCAAGGGATGATAAGAAAAAATCTAGGAAAAACCCTAACATAGGTGACTACCTTTCATATTGACAGACATTGCATGTAATTTTGTAAAACAAAACATTTAAAAATCATAGGTTCAATATGATCAAGGACACTTGCCTTCTCCTTGCTGCTGCTCAGTGTATTCTTGCTCCTGATCTTGATATTCCTCAAATTGATCCGGGACGTTGTCGGCTAATTGCACAATAACAGACAGACAAACAAACAAGATACACTAAGAAAAGAGCACAAAATAAAAGAACAACGAGATAAAAACTGATTAGAAAAGAGCATTGAAAAACGAATCCATCGGCGCAAGAATCGCTTAAATTGGAGCTACGATGAAAAAGTTAGGGCTAAAACAAGTCTAGGGTTAAATCTGGAAAAGAAAAGGGCTTATTTTGAATTAAACAGAAAGTTCAAGGACTTTTTTTATAAAAATAGAGGGACCTAAACGTAATTATGAAAAAGTATAGGGACTTAACTGTAAAAAGATAGGGTTCTTTTTGTTATTTCAGAAAAGTCTAGGGGCTAAATTGTAAAATTACCAATTAAAGGAATTATCAGATTTATTTTTATACTGAAAAAGCTTGAAATACTGACTTGGCTGCTTTGGCTGACGTGGCATGGTGACAAGGACGACACATCAGCAGAGAGGGCTAGGTGGCAGCTGAGGTGGCTGGATGACATGGCATGGCTGCTGGCTGGTTTAAGTAGCGACACGTGGCAGCTTCTGGTTGGTTAGCCGAAGGGGTATAGATGCGATCTAATCTGGGCCGATAGGGACAGATTCGACGGCACAGAACGGATCGGGCGGCCGGAGGGGAAGAATAGGGCAACGCCCGAGGGGTAGCGGCGGCGCATGGCCGGGATTCTCGCCAGAATCGGCTAAAGCTCGCCGGCGGCGATGACGAGTGGAGCAATAGAATCGGGGGAACGTGGGGAATCCGTTTTGAAGCTTACCGCAGGCTTGGTGGCATGGGAAGGCGGGCGGCGACAGAAGGGATGACGGAGGGCCTTGGGATCTAGTCGGGAAGGGTTCTCTGGCGGCGCAGGGGCCAAGGCGATGGTGGGGAGAGCTTCAGCAGAGGCAGGCGCGTACAATGGTGGGCTCGAGCTGCGCTGATTGGCTTTGGAACTGCACGGCGGCGATCTCGGTTGAAGACGGCAGCAATGGCGGCTCGGCGAGCTTCAATCTCGGCGACTGGGGTTCGGAACTCGGCGATTTTTGGATGGGAAAACTTGGGGAGGGGACTCGGAGGGTCACGGGGCGCTGCAGGACTCCAAGGCGGCTCGGAGGGTCACGGGGCGCTGCAGGACTCCAAGGCGGCGTCGATTTCCTGTTTGGACTTGGCGGCGCGGCAGAGATTGACTCGGAGACGACAGACTTGACCGGCGGGTCCCACGTGGCGGTGGCACAAGTGAAGGCGGCGTTGGCGGGGCGTGTCCACGGGCGAGCGCGGACTCGTGCGATTGGCTGGGCCGGCATGGGCGAGTGGGCCAAAGGAGGAAGGGCACGGCCCAGGCGGAAGAGAAGGCCGAGGCCGGCTACCGGGCTGAGGCTGAAGGAAAGCTGGGTCGGGGAAAAAAAACAGCCCAAGAAAGGTTTTACTCTTTTTCTTTTCTTTCTAAATTCAAAACCAAGATTTAAATTCAAAATCAAAGCAAAATCTCTTCAAATAAATTCCATCAAAACCCAAATAAAAATCCTATTTGCCTAATTCAGCATGAATGCAAAATAATCAATTATATCCTATGTCAAATATATATTCTTTCATATAAAATAGGATTTCTCTCTTTTAAATTTTAGCAAATTTTAAGAAATTTCTAAAGGTGGAAAAATTAGGGTGTTACATTCAGTCATAATTAGATTAACCAATGGGTGAGAGGCAGCGACCATCTTACCATGCTGATAAGGAGCGCAAATAAGGTTGTCTTAAACTTAAGCTTGAGCAATCCTCTAATCAATCCTAGGGCACTCAAACGTGTGAGTAAGTCAAAACTCATGTGCCCTAACCTCCTATGCCACATCCAAAGCTTAGAAGAAGGTTGTGCAATTAAACACCAAGAAGAACCATGAAAGTCAGAAAAATTAGCTCTAAAAACTCTCCCAACTCAAGAATTCCTACAAACCAAAGCGCTTGAAAAATCAAGAACTCGAGAAACATCACGTTTGAAATGCACTTCCAAGTCCTCATCCAACAGCTGAGATACAGAAAGCAAATTGTATCCAAGATACTCCACCAAAGCCATATCTTTGAGAGTAAAACTCTCATTTACTTTTATCATACCTTTGACATTCACTCTTCCTCTTATATCATCCCCGAATGTCATGTACTTAGGTCGCTTCGTTGGGGTAAGGCTGATTATGCATCTCCACTCATATGGTGCGAAAACCCGAAGTCGATGAGCTACTTGTCCTTTAGGCCTCCACCTACCACCTACATATGAGACGAATAGTAGGTGGATGGCTCAGTACTGGGGTTAGATAGAAATCTCTTGGAAATTCAGTACTGGGTCATCCATCCTGAAGCAGTAAAAGAAGTTGTATGTAAATAAACACTAGCACCCTAAGGGCGAGTACCACAATGAGGAAAATGTGGTCCGCTAAAGCGTTGTGACTCAAGGTCTGTGACACGTGAACCAAAACCATATGAGTCATGATAAGATTCATGTCGTGCACTACTTCTAGGAGAAAACTAAAAAGTGTCGGAACCTCATGAGTAAGAGCGAGAAAAAAGCTCATATACAGTAAAAGAGGGGCAGTACATGTCCCAAGTACTCCACTCCCACACACGCCGAAAGCAAAACCCAAAAAGGTGACCCTCTTTCTACAAGTAGGTGCAATAGTAGTGTCTCTCATGTGCTTGACTGCCGGTCACTCTAGACTCTCTCAAATGTGACTTTCATCTTAGGTTGTTGAGCTCTCTTGGGTTCTAGTGTGGGTTATTATTGGTGGATTATGGTGTGGCATTGATCTTAGATTTCTTAGCCTCAAGGGTAGTAGATGTGGTGAAAACAATTTTACTATCCCCATTGTAAGTCATTCCCTCAAAAATTAATCCCAAAGTTAAACTTGTCATATATGCGCATATTTTGGTCTTGGCCAAGATCATATTCATTTTGCTCCTCCCTTATAAGCATTTCTCTACAAGATAAAGGAGATACTCATTCTCAGCCATGAGCTTCAGAACCTGCCTTCTAATCGAGTTGAGTTTGTCCCTAAAGACAATGCAGGTGAAATAGTTCAGTTGCACATCCTTAGAGCACTCAACACTCTCCAATCTAGGCACTAGCTCCTTAATGTGCTTGACTTTCACTTCAACATCCTTTGTAAACAAATGACAATTCTTACAAGTTCCACCATGAAGTAGAATGTGCATCTAGTCCCCCTATGTGGGTTTTGGATAATTGATGATAAACAATTAAGTGAGTAATGTGTTTATTGAAGTTATGAACAGGTTTTAGTCCTATTGGAGAAGTTAAACGACGTTCACGGCACTCAAAAAGAAAAGAGAAGCATCATGAAGTTACTCATTAGGTTTAAATTGTTTTTATTCTCGAACTTGAGTTTAGGAATATCGTAATATCAAGAGGGATGCGTTTAGGTTGACTTGAAGAGGTCTCATTGCTCAAATAACTCTTTTAGACCAAGTATGAGAGACACAATCACCCCACAGATGCCGATAATGTCTTAGTGTTTGTTTGCACCTGGAGTGTCCGGGCTGACCCAGAGTCTCCAGGTTACCGGAACATCCGGATAGGGCTTCGGCCAGGGGTGCTCGGGTAGAACCTAAGCCTGACTCCGAGGTCTCTGGGTTGACCTGGATACTCCAGATTCTGGTCAGTAGCCCAGAGTCTCCAGGTTAGACTTCGAGTCAAGCTCTCTGTTTGGGCTTGAGTGCCCAACTCGAGTCTCCAGGTTGACCCAGATACTCCGGGTTTTGAGAAGGTCCGGACCCTCTGGATAAGACTCCAGTTAGAGGTCTCCGTGGCACTTTCAAAGGCCAACCTGGATACTCCGGGTCAGTACAAAAAGAACTGTAATGACTAGTTTTAGGGGGCTGGATTTAAATTCCTCCTTCCCTCTTTCATCCAGTGCTGCTGAACCAACTCAAGACAAAAGACTTCATAGCCTCTTTAGAGCCCACCCACTCCTCTAGTGCAATAACTCTAGCAAGGATTTGAGAGTTTGGGTTGAAAAGTGAGATTGAATGCTAGTGAGCTAAAATCCATCTTTTGAGCACTTGAGTTCATCATCAAGCTGTCGACTCGCATTCGTTACTCTTGGAGCTCCGAGCTCCTAGACGGTTAGGCATCACCCGGAGAGGACACAAGCTTGTGGAGTGTCTCAGAAAGTTTGTGAAGGTCATCCTCACCTCCGTAAGGGAAGCGGAAGGTTGAGTAAGCCCCAAGCTTGATCTTTGTAGTCACTCGGTGAGGATAAGGGTTGAGAGAGACCCAGCTCTTGTGAGCACCTCAACGGAGACATAGGATCGTTAGATTCGAACTTAGGGAAACAAATACTTGCTTTCTTCACTTTCTTGCATACTTTCTTGTTCTAGTTGATCTTTTGGGCGCTTTGCCCCAATCTACTTGTTTGTGAGTTTGTGACCACATGTGGTTGTTGCCAAAAAAAAACTCATACATCAATTGAAACATGTGGTAACTCATAGACTCAACTAGATTTGCCTACAAATTCATAGTCCTCGATTTCATATTACTTCCAAACTATCCAGGTTCATGGTTCACATGGAGTATCCGGATCCTGTACAACCCGGAGTCTCCTAATTAACTCGGAGTATCCGAACTTTGTAATCTGCTATGAAGTTTTATATTTCAGGAAACACCTATTCACCCCCCCCCCTCTAGATGACATCACATACATTCAATAGTCCTTGGTCTTCCTCTTGTTCTTCACATGCTGCTACTCCTCCTCCAAGCTCTCATCCTTGCTTGAGGAAGTGTCAACATTGCTAAGTGCTACAACAAAAGCTCAAGATGATGTCTTAGGTGCCTTTTTGGTCATCTTGTCGCGGTTCTTGAAGAAGGGCTTCTTGGTCTTCTAGTGCTTGTCATGGTTGTGGCTGCAGTCCTCCCTCTTTTTAAGATTAGGGTAGTTCACCTTGAAATGAGTAGTGCCACCATACTCATAACAAGCACGAGAACCACTCATCATCTAGTCTCGCTGGTTGTTGTAAAAGCGGGTGAACTTCTTCATAATCAAAGCCAAATCTTTATTATCAAGTGTGTCCACCTGCTCTTCAGTAATAGAAACCAAGGAAGAGAAATCAAATCCACCAGGTGAAGGGTTAGCACAAGAGAAACCAACTCTATCTTGAGTATCACCACTGGGTCCTGAAACTAATGCCATGTTATAAGATAGGGGGTTTCCTAGGCCTATTCTAGCCGCCTTGGCTATTTCTGTGGATTTGAGCTTGCTGAAGAGTTCATTATAAATCAATGTGTCATAACTAGATAACTCTTCAATGCTCGAGATCTTTACTTCTCATATGTTAAGGTAAAGAACATAGAGAAGCTTGATTATCCTATCATGACCAGAGTATGGCAAAACCCTAGTGAATCTAAAATTGCTAATAATTCCATCAAATCTAGTAAACATAGCATCTAAAGATTCAACAGGTCCTTTCACAAACATCTGATATTCTAGATTGTATTTGCTATGACACCAAGCCTTGATTTGGTTAGTACCCTCATGAAAGACACTAAGAGGGGTCCAAATCTCTCTAGCGATACGGAGGTGCTGAACTCTATTAAACTCATTACGATTCAGGCTAGTGAACAATATATTTCTAGCTTTGTTGTGTCTTCATATTTATAGTTGGAATCAACGATTTCTCATATAGCATTTCCTTTGTTTAAGAGATATACCTCCATGCACACCTTATAATATGAAAAGTCACGACCTTTAAAGAGTGGGATCTTCTCATGTCTCTCCATTGTCGTCTACGGATCACAAAGCTATTTAAGGTCAACAAATGATCAAACCTTGCTTTGATACCAATTGTAGGACCGAGAATGACTACTAGATGGGTGTGAATAGGCGCATTACTAGTTTCTTTCAAAACAGTGGCATTCTCCTACTTTTTACCAAATACACCTCAAGACCAAAAAGCAAAAGCAAAACTCTAGGAGAAGCAAATTACAACAGAAAACACTAAAGAAAACATGGCTCTCATGTATATATATGAATACTAGATTCCACTAAAAATCATTCCAGAGTCATAGCCACAAAATGATTCCAACTTGAGGAAGAACCATTTAGAACTAAAATTGAGTCACAAGATGAAGAAATTCTTCAAGTTGATGGATCTAGAGGTAAGGGAGATTCAAGACCATTCTAAAAGTGAATTTTATGTCTAGCAAAAAGATGAACAACTTCGAGGTGATGGAAAAATCAGCTCTTAACCAAAAACGAAAATTGCACCAAAAACCGAAAAACTTGCAGCAAAACAAGGGAGCCTATAGAGGGAAACTAGGAGGAGATGAACTCAAGCATAAAGATCAACATGATATTCATTACTTGTAGAGGACAACCCTCTTTTTGGCAAATTGCAAAAATATTTTACTCACAAAAACTCTCATCCAATACATAGGTTAAACACTCATTTCACCCTTTTAAAACCTAGCTTACAACTTTTAAATGGTTGACTCAACCCTCTCCTACAGCCCTACTCCTCTATTTATAGGTCTAGGGAGGTTGTTTAGCTCTTAAGTTTCCTTGTTTCCAAAATATCCCTCTCTTCCAAGGTATTCCTACCTACCACCGGAGCATTTTAGCCTATTATTTGCTTCATCCATCGAACGGCCATGATATCTTCATAACTCAGTTTCACCTCGATGCAAGCTTCATTGATGCCATGTGTACTCCATCCTTCCACAGTTTTAAGGCACAACCGCGAAACCTCATTTCACGTTTCCCAAAGCGTAACTCGCCACTACTTGCTTACTCCTTAAGCAAGTGTCCCAATGTTGACATATGTACTCTGTCTTACAATCTTGACCACTAGTAAATCTCTCCCGCTCTCGATCTCTTAGGCCGCCTTATCTCTTGCATCGGCATCCCTTTTGCTTAATTTTGTCAGGACGTCATCTTCATCCATCTTCTCACTCTCCAGTTACCCTCCATGTGTACAGCAAGGATCACCTTTAACTCTGCCTGGCCTCCTCGATTGTCCAGCACCAAGCACTCTGTTTAGCCCCGATCATCTCATCGACGACCGCCAAGTTGCATCTATTATCTACACATCATAAGACAAACAAACATGTATCTCCAACTCTATTATAGATAAGTCAAAATTAAAATCCTCTATTGAAGAACTCATCCTAGAAAATTCGTGAACACCGGATGTTCCAGTGTGTTCTGGTTTCTGAGCGCCGAACCATCCAGTATATGCAATACTTCGTCTGCTGGAAACCTTCTAGAAAATACAGTATCACCAGGAGCCATCTTGCATTCTCTTTGGAAAAATTACTCCGATGAAGTATCCGATGAGCACACCTTCAAACGGCAAACCATCCAACGTGTACATCTTCATCAGATAATATTTGCAATGTTCCTGGAAAAATTAGGCTGGCATGAACAGTGCCCTATCGTTGGACCATCTGGTGTACACTTCAATTTTGCCACTAGCTTGAAATGCTCCAGCACACAATGCCCAATCGCCAGATCATCCGGTGTATACTTCAATTTTGCCATTGGCTTGAAATGCTCTGACGTTCGCAATACCCTATTGACAGCGTGCATAAAATCTACAGCACCGGACTATCTAGTGAGACTAATTTTTCTAGACTTAAAGATAAAAATATCAGCTCAATTTTCTCTACAACTTTAATTAATCTTAATCATAAATACAGCATATCAGCATGCTCATGCAATCTTATAAATTGTCAAACTAAAACACCAATCTTATTAATCACTCGTTATATATAAATCTAAATCTAGATACATTTCAACTTGATTTTGGTTTCCAGCTTTCAAGGTTTGGATCTTCTCATGTGGGATAATTAGGATATTTAGGACCAACTAATCAGTAGGATTATCCAGAAATGCCAGGCGCTCAGTGGTTTTGTCGAGAAAGCTATGGAACCAAACTAAACACGCCCGAGAACGGACGCTAAACCAACAAAGACGACGACTAGCTTCAAGTCAACAGCATTCACAAAAAGACTTCACGGGGATCTGGCTAGTCGCTCCCTGTGCGTTTCCATCGCCTGGCCTACCGGGGACAGCTCTCTTTTTGTTATTTGCGCGATCGTGCACCAGGTCACGCCGCACATGACAAAGTACACAAAGTGAGGTAGAAAATATGTGAAACTAACGATGAATGGTAGATTAATTGTTTGTATTATAGTGGTGTTTCGTACAACTTTCTTCGCAGAATGATTCGGAGCCAAGTCAGCCTAGTCAGCTGTTCCAAAAGGAAAACCTCTAATGAAACCGAACCAACTACTACTAGACAACTTCTTTTCTTTTCCATTTTATATCTGAAGCACTATTTATGTTAGTAAATTTAGTCTTACAGAGACAAATTGATCTACCAAAACAAATCATGCAAGATCACGTACCACAACGAGACAAGATGTTTTTAATGAGGTTTATTTAAAGTTTACATCATCAGAGCATGACTGTGCTTCTTCCCATGGTTGTAACGCTCGCCGCTCTAGGATCCTAGCAGAACCGCTACCTTCCATTACGAGTGTCGTTATAGTTATAACAGTAGTTCTTCTCTTATATTTTTGAGAGGACTATATTACGAGAGTTCGACACAGACTTTACCTTATACCATTAATTACAACTTGAAAATCTAATATGTAATCTGCCTTATACAATATTCGATATATATTCAACGATTTATGCTATTGGCCGCATATGCAGCCCGTAGACATCAGTCACACATTTTTTTTCCAACATGCAGCTGCTGCTACCCCGCGTCGTCTCCACCTCTCCGCCGGCTCTGCACCGGGCGAGCACCGGTTGCTCATGCGACGGTTACGAGGGCTGGCTGGGGGAGGCCCGAGGGTGTTGGCGGCGCTGGACCAGGAGGTGTAAGTGGTGTTGGTGTCGTCGCTGAAGAAGGCCGGATTAATGGTTGGAACATTTTCTCTAAGGAATTGGAACAATTTGTGGCAAAGCCGGAACAATTCGTCAGTAACAATAGAGAAGAGTTGATTAGTTGTGTGTGTTAAGTGTGTACTTTCAGCCGCGTGCTATGAGTTCCAACCACTCTTAAACAAGAAGGAAAATTGAATGCGAGAGACATTTCGTGTTGTAATCGTGCATACACACCTGATTAATTACCTTACCCGAACAAGCAAGCACACACCGAGCGTACGCATCTGGTATGATTGGACGCCCTCGACCAATTTCTCCTTTGCCCTGCACGCGTGGCGCGGGATCGTCCTGCCGTGGTCAACCTCGCTACATGCCGTAGACGAGGTGCAATGGCGTGTTCCCGTGACGATGCGCCTGTGACGTAGCACCCATGACGTCCGGGCTGAGGATGAAGGGTGGAGGCTCCGAGGCTGTGCCCGTGTCCTCTCGGACGCCGACCGGGCTCGTGCTCCACCTTTTCCACTCAATTGCGTCACGGTTTTCACACGCCGCGCCCCCCCGTGCGACCCGATCGATCCATCCGTCCCACAGGCCGCCCACCGTTCGATCCCCCTATATTTACCACGCCGTCCCGGCGCCAAGCACCCAAACCAATTGCCCTGTTCCATGGCTCGTGACTTGTAAAAGATTCATCGGGTTCACAGCAGCTGTGCACACTTCCGTGCACAGAGAAGCACAGGCGACGACGCTGCTGATGGACTCGGCGCGGCGTGCCGGCTGCCCCCCGGTCTGCCTCGACCTCAGCGTCGGCCTGCTCAGGCCGTGGGTGGCGAACGGCACGGAGATGGAAGACCGTCCGGCCAGTAGCAGGGCGACGTTGTCCACGACCGACGAGGAGGTAACTGAACAATCAATTACACCCTTGCATTTCTCCCTCGGCGTCGTCTGGAACGAAGTCGCTGAATTGTTGGTGGAAATGCCGTGATTCAGACCAAGACCCTCGAGGCCAAGCTCAACCAGATGAGCGAGGAGAACCGACGGCTGACCGAGATGATCGCCCACCTGTACGCCAGCCATATCGCGCAGCCGGCCGCGTCCCCGACGCCGGCGGGCAAGAAGAGGGGCAGGGAGAGCTCGGAGGTGTCGAACTCCTGTGACGCCAACGGTAACCACAGAAGCAGCGCCGCCAACGCCGACCATGTCTCCGAGAGTCCGCTGAGCGACGGCGGCTTGTGCAAGCGGATCAAGATCAGCAGGGTCTGCACCCGGATCGATCCGTCTGACACGACCCTCGTCGTCAAAGACGGGTACCAATGGCGCAAGTACGGGCAGAAGGTGACGCGCGACAATCCGTCCCCGAGAGCCTACTTCCGGTGCGCCTTCGGGCCCTCCTGCCCCGTCAAAAAGAAGGTAATTGTAACGCATTGTCACGAGATCAATCACCTGATTATGCCGACTTCGTTGAATCTGTCGCTAATGGCGGCTCTGTTAATTTCTTGGGGGTGGGAGCAGGTGCAGAGGAGTGCCGAAGACAGCTCGGTGCTGGTGGCGACGTACGAGGGCGAGCACAACCACGCAAGCCCGACGCTCGCCGGCGAGCTGCCGAGCTGTGCCACGCAGAGCGGGTCCGTGCCGTGCTCCATCTCCATCAACTCCTCCGGACCGACCATCACGCTGGACCTCACCAAGAATGAAGGCGGCGGCGTGCGTGTGCTCGAAGAGGCCGAGGCGGCACCGGGCCTCAAGAAGCTTTGCAGGGAGATCGCGTCGCCGGAGTTCCGGACGGCGCTGGTGGAGCAGATGTCAAGCTCGCTGACCAGCGACCCAAACTTCACCGGCGCGCTCGCCGCGGCGATACTGCAGCAGCTGGCTGAGTGCTAGAGTTCAGAGGCCGGTGTCATGGTTTAGAAACCTCAGTCTTCTGCAGCTGTTCTTCAGAAAAACTTGGTACCAATAGTGCACTTGTACTGTGATTAGGGCCTGATCTCCCCAAAATTTTAAATAATTTTGTACATTTCAAATGTCCAAAGTTTCATCACGAATTCAAAATAAGGACCGTCGTCGAAGACCACTTGCTGATAGTTGTGAGTTTTCCCTTTTAGCTGTTTTAGACCTGAAATAATCTGTGCCAATGATACTGTACATTCTGAAGTCCAAAATTTCCCTACGACTTTGAAATGAGTACCATGCTGAAAGTAAAGATGGCAATGGGGCTCCGATATCCGAGACCCGACGGGTAATTACTCTATTAGGGGCTGGGTTTGGGATAAATTTCATACACACGGGTCTGTTAACGGGTGAAATCAGCACCCATCGGGTACAGCGGGTTCGGGTACGTTCTCAGAGCACCCGAACCCATTTACCCGTGGGTCTGAGATCCCCGCACTAGCCCACAGGCACCAGCAGTCCAGCCCACAGGCACTGAGGTCTGCGACAATTCCGGCCCACCCAACTGCCCAATCCCAATTCCCAAACGGCCAAACCCTAACACGTCTCCCGTCCGATCGTCCCGTAGTCGAGTACTCGAGTCACCCATTCAGTCATTCACTCCCGTCCCAGGCTCCCAGCCGCCAGCCGCCCAGGCGGCCAGGCGCCCAGCCCCCACTCCGGCAGACCGACACTCCGCACTCCCTGACTCCTCCAGCCGCCCACCGCCGACGCAGCCACGCTGGACGCTGCCAAGCCCCAGTCGCCCACGCCGCCAGCAGCCCTCATCCCCCTCGCCACTTGAGTTGATGAAGATGGATGAACTTGATCATTATTGGCCACTTATTGCTCTTGAGGATCTTGAGGCTTAATTTCACCTATTGCCATTTTCCTGATTGCCTCGTGTCAAATATCTAACTATAGTATATATGCGCATAAGGAGTATATCTTACATAGATAGGGTATGTACAACACATATTAGGCAGCTCCAGATATCATGAAACTGAATCAGCAGAGCCTGATACACCCGGAATTAAGGAAGTACATACTAGGAAGGTCTAGATTGGTTACCCAACTCAGAACAATCAGTATCCAAAACAAATCTATCTACTTGGACGTCACGCAAGACAACTCCCTATCGACTACGGCTGAATAGGAGTCGGTGCACCACCCCTATATAAAGCGAAAAGGCTAGAGGAAAGAGGGAGAAGGACGAGAGGCAAGCATCAAGACCCAAGCAGAGGAGGTACTTGGAAACTTTTGCCCTAGGTTAGACTAGATCCGATCTACTCATTGCAATAGTTTTAGCCACATCGCTTGTACTCGAGATCATCAACATACAGTAGAAACAACCCACAGGATGTAGGGTATTACTCCAATCGGAGGCTCGAACCTGTATACATCGTGTGTCTCATTTCGTGATTAATCCCTGCACTCGAACGTATCCAGTCAATTTATGGACATATTGTTGGGAACTAATCTTCGACAGTTGGCACGTCAGGTAGGGGCCTTCTTCTGTTTTGTAGGATTAATCATACCTCGGGCTCACTTTTGCGTCGGATTATCCGACACTGGCTTCTACGACCACTTCAAGTTGACGGCGGACATCTTCGAGTCCCCACCCGTTGACTCTAAGATCATCTTCAGAACTATGGTTTTTCGTTGGGATTATCAAGGTGGACTGATCCACATCGGTACCCTCGAGTCCAGACCATTGGATGCGTACCGCGAGGTGGGACATCTCGAGTGGGATCCCACGGAGCCTAATGTTCTCCACAGCATGAACACCGACAGTGATGAGGGTGGCGACAATGACACCAACACTAGCTAGAGAAGCCGAACAAATCGATTCGTGGTTATGGCCAGAGGCAACGACCCCCCACCGGCTGACCCAATGGCGGTGGATCCAAATGACATGGCCGACAATGGCATGGGAATTCCTAAAGATTCGATGACAACCATCGCTACCGAAAGTACTAGCGTCGAGTTACCACCCGAAACATCCAAAGCTGAATCCTTACGTGCACTCGTCCCGACCCTCCACCAGCGGACCACAGGAAGGTAGATGCCTCCTAACCTTTCCAACGACTTTCGGTGGGTGCGCCTCCGCCCGTGACAGCCACAGTTCAAGGGACAAGCTCCCTCCGAACAATCACCATGAGGCTTCATCAGCTCAACCACAACTAAGCCTCAGTAGTGACGTATTCAGTACTCCGGACGCTACCATACAAGGAGCTCATCTGATTCTTAAATCCTTTCCAGAGTTGGATCCAGTGAATCCACTAACTCCTATGGTTAATCAAGTCAAGATCCTACTCGATGCAGCCCAGATCCAAGTTGCTCGAGCAAACAATCCCCGCAATTCCAAGCCCCCTAGTCGATACAGTCTCGGCTCGAGGAGCCACGAGTGGGAATGCTCTCAAGTAGAGGAATCTCAGATATGATGCTCAGGTGGTCGAGCTCGAACACGACACTGTGGGCCAAACTGTAGCTACCCTATCCATGAGTGCAGAAATCAGGAAGACCTGAGGAACCGTATTCCTCATAACCAGCATGATCTACATACGGTGATTGAAAACCTCCATGAGGAACGTCGTGAAGACGATCACTGATACTATGACTGTAGATCTACAGGACGAGATAGTCGACATGACTCCCTGCTCAAAGAGTTAGGCATGACAGTCCCCCTCCCCACCTCCTCCTGAATAGTTCGACGGGGGCTGTGAGGCTATCGTACGTGAACTTCGGTCAATTCGGTGCCCAAGAAGTTCAAAGCGAGCCCGATCCAGAAAAATCTCTCCTCTGTGCATCACCTATGGAACAACCGACCAACAATTCTCAACAACAATGTTAGTCCATAGGTATTATCATTAAATACGAAAATCACGCTTAAAGGCTAGATGCACTCTCAAATCCGTGCGCTGTCACCCATTTCGTGCTAACCACTCCATTTTCACGCTCCCCTATCACCAACCCCGCCCACCGCCTGCATGCCGCCCGTGGCACCAGAGCCGCCACCGACTAGCCGCACTGCCAAGCCGTCACCCACCGCCGATTCGGTCGCTGCCCCCAGCCTCCCTCTAAATCCAGCATCCCTAACCACCCATCCCAAAAATTTCCCTCCCCTTATTGGCGAAGACGTTTTCACATGAACACATGAAATCATGAAATGTTGGAAGCATGTAGAATCTTATCGTTCAATCCTGTTAGTTCTTACAGAGAACCATTTTTCTAGCAGGCTGTAACACCCTGATTTTCAGATTATCAAATTTCTAAAATTTTCCAAGATTGTTGAATAGCTTCACCAGTAGTATAGGTTTAAAACCTATTTTCTTAATCAATCAATCAACATAGGTTATTATTTTCTGTGTATGGCATGCTGAGTTTTGTTAGGAGCCACGTAAATGCATTAGAGTTTTTTTTCCTTTTCTTTCTCTTTGGTGTTTTGAGTGAAAAAGATTTTGAAAAGGTTTTCACAAAACTCAGTAGTGAATAAGTTAAGGATCTTAATGGTTGGAATTCAAAATCTTTGAATTCATCATCTATTCCAAACCCTTTCAACGGTGCATGTCCCATGATGTTCTCCACTCCCGCACCAACCGGTTTGGCCAGTAGATTAGCCAAACTATCGAAATCAAGGTCGACATATCCACTGTCCGGTTTCTGGACGTGTTCTGCACGCGCACCGGATTTGCATTCGCGTCCCCCGTCAATCCGAAAGCCGTATGGATGCACCAACCACGTCACAGCTTGTCCCATGGAGTCTTCTACGTTACCCTAGGAGCCCATCCCCGTTTGTGCAGCGACACGACCAGGACGCCATTGCCAACCACAGCATATCACAGCCATCACCCATCTCATCTATGCTGATCGTTCTTCCTCTCAGTGGATGATCTACCAAAATCCATGCCATAGCATTGTGTTCCCCGGATATAAGAACATCTCTATTCAAACGGTTTCTCAAATTTCATAGCCAATCTCCTGGAACGCGAGCATCTTTGTTCCTGCATCCGTTCGTGGTCACCACCAAACCTAGAAGTAGTTATCGCTGTCTTTCCGCTAGCTCGAATGACCCATTCCAAAACCAACCATACCGCTAAGTTTTTCTTTCCGCGTTCTATGCCATGCTTCCCTCGTTTCACTGAAACACCACTGAAGCCGACATTGATGTTTGTGGCCACGTGCCCGATCGCCACCTCCGACGAAACCCGAACCACCACCGCTACATAGAGTCACCAGTAGTATCCTTAACCTAGAAGCACAACCTTTGGCTTTTTTGATCCATCATAGGTGGTCAAGACTAGATATCCACGTATCCCTTTTTTAATACAAGATGTTACTTGCATAACATGCCAAGTCAACGCCACATCATTCTCCTTAGTCTAGCCAGTGAAGTCTAGCCTGCCCTATACTTCTTCAATCTTGCACAATGATGTTGTTAAGCCTGACACAGTGATTGTGCAATAAAGCCTTTCCCATAGGAAGATAGTTCCAGAAAATCAGCATTTCCTTTTCAGTCTAATCCATCTCTCGAAAGCTGTTCTCTTTTCATCTTAACTCCGATTTAGACGATTATTGCGTCTAAATATTTCTAAAATCATCCCTATCCAACCATAGTGTTTTTAAAGTGTTTTAATGATGTTGGTATGTTGTTCTTAGTGTTTGCTTTGTGTTGTTTGTCGGTAGTTCTCACGATTAGTCGATAACGTTCTAGAGCAGTTTAAGGGACTTCAAGACCAAGATTTCGATAACACTGAGCAGCATTGGGTAAAAAGCAAGTGTCCTTGATCATATTAAACTTATGTTTTTAAATGTTTTATTTTACAAAATTGCATGCAGTGTCAATATGATGGGTAGTCACCTATGTTAGGGTTTTCCCTAGATTTTCCCTTATCATTCCTTGGAACCTAGATGGTTTATGGTTAGGTGTCCTTTGTGGGTAGATTGCTTAGCCATGCTTTTGGGATGTTAAGAAGTGTTATGATCTTGACTAATGAACATATACAACATTGATGGTTAATGGTCTAGCAATATGGAACCTTAGGCCTTGAGCAAAGTAGTTTTGATGGTTGTCATGGTTATGATGTTGGTTTAGTGTTTGCTCAAGTAACCTAAGTAAGGACCGGTTCGTGGAGCGATAACCCAAGAAGTAACGTACCAACCACGAGGCTGATATGGGTAAGGCGTGACATACTGATTAGAGTCTGCTCAGTCTGTGTTGGGTCAGCACAAAAGGGGGCTTTTGGGTAGGAGCTTAGCTTGCGTAAAGCCTGGTGGTGAAACCTAGTGGGCAGACACATACTGCATTAGTCTCTGGTTAGTGGCAAATGTCATGCAGTGATTCTTGGCAGCACACCACTGGTGTGTGTTAAGTGTTTCGCGAACACGGTAACATGGAATTCACTGACTCGTGGGGAAAGCTGGACAACCTCTGCAGAGTGTAAAACTGTTATAACAGCCGTGCTCATGGTTATAAGAGACTTGGATCCTCACATGATTAGTGGGTTGTGGTCATGGTTCTAGTACAAGGAGCACTAGATGGCTGTGGTTATGGTTCTGATACAGGGAGTACTAGATGGTTGTGGTTTTGGTTATAGTACAGGGAGTACTAGACGGTTATGGTGTGCAAGGTGGTAAGCCTTGTATGCTATGTGTTGTACTATATGGGTTACATTCATTTAATAATTGCTTAATATTTTTGAGTCCAAATATGTTTTCATTACTCGCATTTACGCAAAAATACCATTTGTTAGCCTATTCTTGGTATAAGCCTGCATATCATTACTTTCCCCCACTTGCTGAGTACTCTATGTGCTCACACTTACTATTTTACCTATACCATACGACATGTATGTTGTTGCTCAGTGAGTGAAGATGTTGAAGACTATCAAGACGAGGTTGTGACGTTCTAGACGTGTGTCTCCCGGTCGGTTGCCTGCGGTGTTGTTGGGCAACAGTGCTTCTGTTCCGCTGCAGATATCTTCATAGAAGACAATATATGTCAATTGCTGTAAGAGTTTAACGTTATTTAATAAAAGTATTGCTTTTGTTACTTTAATTGTGACGTTCTTATGTGTGTTGAACATCTTGGACACACATAAGCCACATCTGGTTTTATCCGTTAAAACCAGGTGTGACAGAGGTGGTATCAGAGCCATACTGACCGTAGGACGCAAGCCTAGATAGAATGGTCGTGCCACAAGGTCATATTTTAAAAGCCTATTTTGAAAAAAAAAACATCCCTGTGCTTTTCTGACCTCTCAGTTTCTCTCTCTACTTACCTATTTCACTCTTTTGAGAAAAATGAATTTTCAATACTCCTCCTATCAAATTATTAGTTGTTGAACCATCCCAGTTACTCTGTTCGAGGAGGATGCACTTGAAGATCTTTCTTAGTGCTCCTACCTTGCGTGAAGATTTATATGATAAAGATGAAGATCCATCACGACAAGAAAGATTTATCTACCATAACACTGAAGACATGAAGATCAGCCTTTGTGCCTCTATCAATTTTAGTTCTTCGAGTTATAGGAGAATTTTTCCTAATCTTCGAAGACGTTAGAGCGATGTTAGTAGCGTGTGCTTGTGTTGTGTGCCTTGTGTGATTCGGCTTTTCTGTTTGAGTGCTGGAATGCGTTGAGGGATGCTTTAGTATCTGATAACAGCGACATTCCTTATATATCTATATAGCTGATAGTATAGTTGGGTTTTCTCCTTCTAGCCTTTTCTCTTCATGCCCCAACCTTCCTCCTCAATCCCAATCAGATGGTGAATACGAAGAAAGATCAGCTTGGTAATGGTACCAACAACAATAACAACAACATCCAGTAGATGCCACAAGGAACAATTTTTGGAGACGCAGACTAAGATCAGGAGACACAGACAAATGTTCAGATTGAGAACATAGTCGACTCAAATAAGGCCAAACTGAAATAAAGGGTACTTGGGCAGATATATGAGAATTTATGTGGTTGAATAAAAAGACATATTAGTTATAGAAAGATTGGATATCAGAAAGCATAGCCGAATCATATATGTAAGTTTTATTTGGTTTGTATTAGGAGTCCTAATCTTATACAGCTAAAACTTGCCGCCCTTTAAATATCAGAGGGTTATGGCTGATTAAAGTTGTCAACCAATCTATCAAACACAATTTACATTACCTTTCATCTTTTGCCCAGCTCCTATTATACCGTTCTATTTTCCAATCTATATTGCTATCTGTTCTTGATCTCGATGACCAAGAACAAGCCACCAGTCATCTGTGCTCCGACGAGTCCCTCCCGAGCGTGGGTGACAACGAAGGTCCAACGACAGAACACCACGACCGTGGTATCTTGGGTGCTGCTCATCGGATATTGCACACGAGGTGCTCAGTGTTTGGCATGGCATCTTTTTGCGCCAACACATTTTTTTGTGACTCTGCTATGGACCGAAGTTTTCGGCTATCCCTTGGCCAAATTCAAAAACCCTAAGCATGGCTACTTCGAAAATCAACAAAGACAACATCATCATGGCATCCTACGATGAGTTGTTGAAGAAGCACGTGTGGCGATCGAAGCCGACTTAGAGCAACATCGGCGACAATTGCTCTCGCGCTACGTAAAGACTCGGCAAAGTGTATTCAAGAAGGAAGATTCTCCACCATCCGCCGACCAAAGCCCTAAGGTACAAACCAATGTAAGTGCTCAACCCTCTCCTTCTCATCAAGAGGTTGCTAATATGATTAATCAATCTGTTGGTGCAACTATGACCAATAGTGTTCAAAAGTTGGTTGAGGACACGTTGGTTGATAAAGTTTGGCCTCTAGTTTTTCAAATACATGAGGAACAAAACTTGAAAAAACCTATTACTAATAATGCTAGTGCTCTAATTCCACCTACTATTGTTAATACATTACCTAGTACTTATCCTTACTTGAATAATCCTCATGATGACCGAAATATTATGGGTAGTGTTGCATCTAATCATATTGCCTTTCATGCTATTAAAACTAATGTGACACAAAACTCGTATCAAATACCATATGCTAGACATTATCCTTCAACTTCGGCTCAAGCTTATAGAGCCGAAAGTTATCTCAATGTGCAAACACCTTATTATCAAACCGTAGTATATAGTGTTACACCTATACCACAACAAGAATCGGGGTCCCTTATGGATCGATACCTGAACAAAACTTCACCGCACCACCTCCCATTACGTCTTATGTGCCGAATGTACCTACATTGCCCCTTGAACTAGTAGCTAACCCTACTTGGACCATAGCCAATTATGCTGAGATTACGAGAGCAAGTAGCCACTGTGCTTAGAGAACAATTCTGCTTGGAGGTTAGAAGAAAAGCTCGTGCATACCAAAAGCCATATTCTGAGCATTATGATACAATCTCATACCTCTGTGGTTTTAATGTTCCAGATTTTGTGAAGTTTATCGGGAAGGATAATAGGACAACTAGGGAGCATGTGGGTTAATTTCTTGCACAATTAGGTGGGACTAGTTCCAATGATGTGCTAAAAATTAAATTATTTTTTTTGTTATTGTTTGGAACTGCTTTTACATGCTTTACATCCTTGCTCCTAATTCTGGACATATGTGGTCTCAATTAGAAGAAAAAATCCATGAATATGTTTATAGTGCTGATACTGAATTGAGGCTTTCACATTCAACATTGGTTAAACAAAAATACAATAAACTCGTTGCTGATTTTATTAGATGGTTTAGAGACACAAAAAAACCAATGCATTAACTTGACACTTTTTGAAAAAGACTTGGCCGAACTAGCTTATTCGGGTTTATTGTCTCTTCTTATGGAAAAGTTGGAACGTTGTGATTTTCAGGATGTTAGTCAAGTCTTGCAAAGAGCTCTGACACAAGAAAGCCGGGCTGAAGAGTCTAGAAATTTTTAGAAATCAAGTGATAAGTAAGAATAGATCATCCTAATGTTCACATGTTCGAATATGAATCTGAAAATTCGGATGATGATGACGTTGATGTGTATGTAGTCGAATGGGCTTGGTGTTCTAAATTGGCCATTAATGAAATGGCATAATTCTTATTCTTATGCAACTAACGATTGCAATATTTTTTATCGACAGATTCAATCGACCATTGATGAAAAATAATTGAAATTCTCGGAGATACGAGTTGATAAGAAACTATTCCCGGTTAATGTAATTGATCTACAAGACAAGAGCATTCTAATTCAGCCAACTTAAGCTGAAAACAAGGACTTGCTAAGAGATGTGCTACTTAAGAAGACTCCCGAAGGCAAAGAATCAATCAAGATTGTGGTGAGCACTTCAACCGCCAAGAGGCATTTCAATGCTAAGTCAAGAATGATCAAACCAAAAAGCTCAGAGGTTGGCAAGTGGAAGTTTAATGAAGCCAAGGGACGAGACGAAGTTGAAAAGCTCAAGCTCACTTTCAAGCAACTGTCCAAGTATGAAAAATATAAGGCCGTCCAAACACATATGAGTTGGCCAAGTGGGGTTAAACGGCCAAGATCACCTTTAAGGTAAGGAGCACGTGATCATCATCAATCAAGGGAAGACCATGCTACCACTCCTTCTCCACCTCTTGGTCCGACGGCGCCATGGCCATGGGTGCCTCCCCCTCCCATGTATTTTCCTCCTTGCGCAACTATGTGGATACCTCCTCCTTTTATGCAATTCTCTCCTTTTCATCTGGGATGGCCAGCACCACAAATTCCGGTATTTGATAGAATATCATGTCCTGTCCATGACCGATTGGAGCATACGAATCGGTATAGTGATGTTCAACATGATAAAGTTGTGAAGAAGGTATACCGGGCCAAGGAGAGTGGAGTTTCTATTCAAAATTTAGATTCTAATGTTGATAAAATAAGGACCACTACTGCTGATATTATTGAGGTTGGCTCAATGAAAGTGGTTGCTGAAGAACTTGGTGAAGGACCGATTGTTATTAGCAATGATTTGATCAAATCTGGAAATGTGCATGCTGCTATCTATGTTGTTTCAAAGGCTAATAATCATCAAGCAGGCCACATTATAAATATCCACAGCCAAGGCGGTGTCCCTCTAGCTTATCTCACACAAAAAAAGAGGATATTGTAGCGGCCGCATAAGCAAGAATTGATGGAACAACAAGCTAAAAATTGTGGGAATATACTTTCAATGAAGTTAAACCAATGCAACCCGTGAAGCAAGTATGGAAACAAAAGCTAGATGCAATGACAGCTTCTACAACAGCCCCTTTATCAATAACAACACTGGCGTCTATACAAGATCATAAGGAGGATGAAGAATTAATTGATTACAGTGATTTGTCGGTGCACACTAGTGATGCTTCACCAACCAAAGGTATGGATGTCAATATGATTTTCATGTTACGTTTAAAATTTCATACTATGGATAAAGGTGAAGTGGCTCAATTGAATTTGGGGCTAAAAGAAGCTATTTTTGATAAGCCAAAGGAGATGATCGGCATTTTAAGCCCTTGTATGTAAAATGTCATATTAATGGGAAGCCGATTTCAAGAATGCTTGTTGATGGTGGAGCTGCAGTAAATTTGATACCATACTCAATTTTCAAGAAACTTGGTAGAGATAATAATGAATTGATGAAGACTAATTTGGTTTTCAATGGATTTGCGGGTGATTCTAATGAGGCCAAATGTGTTACATCTACGGAGCTCACTATTGAAAGCAAGACATTATCCGTTGCCTTCTTCGTCGTTGAGGTGCAAGGTAACTATAGTGCTATTCTTGGGCACAATTGGATTCATGCAAATAGTTGTGTTCCTTCTACATTGCACCAGTTTTTAATTCAATAGGTGGATGAGATGTGAAAACCATACATGTTGATACTTCGGCCCATGTTGCTTTGGCCGATGCTTCAGTTGATTGGAGATATGGCAATCCTAAGTGATTATCGGGTCTTGATCTTTCGGATTATGATTTTCTTAGTGTTTCCAACGATGGATTTGTACCCGTAGTTGTAAGGCCAACTTGTGACAATCGGCTCAACATTATAATGTATCAATGAGTAGGAATAAAATTAGAATGGCTACAAAATTGTATGGAGCAATATCGGTCAAATAAGACTGATATTGATGAAGCCATTGAAGATTTAGATGAGTTAGATAAGTTAGGTCAAGGTTTCTCGTTGGCCGATCCATTAGAAGCGATTGATATAGGAGATGGTACTATACCAAGGTTGATGTTTGTAAACAAAAATATAAAGGCCGATTACAAGACTAAAATAATCGAATTGCTTAGAGAATACATTTGTTTTGCTTGGGAATTTCATGAGATGTCGAGACTTGATCGAGAGTTGGTGGAACATTGGTTGCCTATTAAAGTGGGGTTTAGACCTTTTAAGCAGCTGCCTAAGTGATTAATCCTAACATGTATGATCGAGTCAAAGAAGAGATAGACCGATTGTTGAAATATGGATTTATTAAACCGTGCAGGTATGCAGATTGGATCTCCAATATCGTCTCAGTTGAGAAGAAGAGTAGCAGTAAGTTACGAGTTTGCATTGATTTTAGATATTTGAATAAAGCTACTCCTAAAGATGAATATCCTATGACTATAGCCGACATGTTAATCAATGATGCTTCAACACATAGAATAATAAGTTTTCTTGATGGTAATGCTGATTATAATCAAATTTTTATGACCGAAGAAGATTTATCTAAAATAGCTTTCGATGTCCTATTTTTGTTGGTTTATTTGAATGGGTAGTCATGACAATTGGATTGAAAAATGCCGGTTCTACTTATCAAAGAGCTATGAATTTAATTTTTCATAATTTGCTTGGTTCTATACTAGAAATTTACATTGATGACATAGTTATTAAATTGGATTGCAATGATTCTCATTTAGCTGATTTACATTTAGCTTTTGAGAGGATGTGTCGGTATGGTCTGAAAATGAATCCACTAAAAGGTGTTTTTGTGTATCGACTGGAAAATTTATAGGCTTTATAATACATGAGAAAGACATAGAGATAGATCTTAATAAAATAGAAGCTATACAAAAGGTTCAAGCACCTATATGTAAAAGGTATATGTAGAAATTTTTGGGTAAGGTAAATTACTTGAGAAGATTTATATCAAATTTGTCAGGAAAAATTAGTGCTTTCGCACCTATACTTCGGTTTAGAAATAAGACCAAATTCACTTGGGTGGCAGAACAGCAGTTTGCATTTGATGAAATCAAGAAATATTTGTCTTCTCTTCCAGCGCTTCGGGCACCTAAAGCCGGATTGACTTATCGATTATATGTTGTTACAGGAGAGAATGTGATTAGTGTTATTTTAATTAAAAAAATTGATGGCAAGGAGCATGCAATTACTTACTTAAGCCGACGTCTTTTAGAAGCGGAGATAAGATATGTCTTTATTGAAAAAAATTATATTTGTCATTGTATTATGTTTGCATAAGTTAAGACTTATCAGAAATCGCAAGTGATTTTTTACCAAGAAAGACATAGGAATAAATAGGCTTTATCATTTAGCGCAATGCAGAAGGCACTACCATCTTTGATGAACACTATGGTTCGGGTCACAGCTATGACGTTACTATACGTCATTTTGCTGGTCAGGTGCGAGGTAGAGCATGCCTTTGAATTAGTAGTCGCGTCGGTGGTATTATTTGCTATCTGGCACTTGTATAGTAGTTGTCAACCCGATGTTGTTAAATATATGTTGCAAAGACCAATTTTGAGTGGTAGAGTTGTTAAATGGGCTTATGCACTTATAGAGTATGATTTGGCTAATAAATCTTTGAATTCTAAGAAAGGCTAAATTGTAGCTAATTTTATTGTTGACCATCGGGTTGATGATAAGCATGATTTAGAAGCCGGCTGTATATCTATTAAACCAAGGAAGTTTTATTTTGATGATTTGGCTTGTGGGGTTGGACAGGGTGTTGGTATTGTTTTTGTATCACCTAGAGATGCTATTTTTGAAATATCATGTCGTTTAGATTATTTTTTACTAATAATCAAGCCAAATATGAAACTCTCTTGTTAAGATTAGAAATTTTAAGTTCTATAGGTGTAAGAACATAGAAGCTTTTGGTGATTTGTTGCTAGTTGTGCAGCAAGTTTCAGTGGATCAATAAATAGCTATCTTGACAAGTGTCTAGACATTATTACTATTTTAGATGATTTTGTTATTAATCATGTGTCTAGAGATGATAATTTTAGAGCAAATGATTTAGTATAACAGACATCTAGTTACCAAGTTAATAGAGATAAATTCTTTATAATTGAAAGACCGATGCTTCAAAATGTTTATCATGGTATAGCCAAACAAGAATTTTTTGGGTTCGGTTGTGTCTTCTCTAGCATGGGAAAAGGTTGGCGTTGCTGAATCTAAGAATTGGAGAAGGCCTTTGGTTGATTATTTGAAAGATCTAAGAAAAAGTGTTGATAGAAAGGTTCGGCAATAAGCTTTAAAATATATATTATTGAACGATGATTTATATCGTTGAACTATAGATGGTTTGCTTCTTAAATATTTGGACTCGAATTAAGCAAGAGTTGCTATAGGTGAAGTACATAAGGTTACATGTGGCACGCATCAATCAACATGTAAGATGAAGTGATTATTAAAAAGAGTTGGATTCTATTAGCCTACTATACTTGATGATTGCTTCAGGTATTATAGAGGATGTGAGGCATGTAAAAAAATTGGTGATATTCAATAGGTTCATTTTGCCATGATTCATCCTATTGTTAAACCATGGCCGTTCCGATGGTGGGGTTTCGATTTTATCGGTCAAATACATCCTCCATTATCTAAGGATCATCGCTTTATCTTGGTTGCTATGGATTACTTTACCAAATGGGCTAAAGTTGTTCCTCTTAAGAATATAACATATAAAAGGGTGATTGCTTTTATATTGGAGTATATTATTCATAGATTTGGTATTCTACAAACTTTAACTACGGATCAATGTACTTCATTCATGTCACATTAGGTACGCGAATTTACTGAATCATTAAAAATTAAACTTATCAATTCATCTTCATATTATGCTCAGGCCAATAGTCAAGCCGAGTTTAGTAATAAAATTTTGATTAAGTTTATTAAGAAGAAGATAGATGAACACCCTAGGAGATGGCATAAGGTTCTATCATAGACTTTGTGGACACATTGTATATCTAGATATGGTGCCACTAAAATAACGTCGTATGAACTTCTTTATGGACAAAAGACTATATTACCCATTGAAGTGAATCTTGGTGCTTTGGTATTGACCGAGCAGAATAACCTATCAGCTGTAGTTTATCATGACCTAATGATGGACATGATTAAGGAAGTGACAGATGAAAGGTTAAAGGCTTTGAGAGATATTGAGAAGGACAAATTAAGAGTAGCCAAAGCCTATAATAAGAAGGTGAAAGCAAAGTCATTTCAGATTAGGGATCTCGTGTGGAAAACTATCCTACCGATTGGATCAAAATACAATAAGTTTGGCAAGTGTTCTACGAGTTAGGAAGATCCGTACAGAGTTGTAAGTATCATCCCTGAAAAGTCTTATTTATTAGAAACCTTGTAAGGAGAGAAATTGCATATAACTATTAATGGACGATACTTGAAGAAATACTATCCTAGTGTATGACAATATGCTTAGAACAGAAATGCTATAAATTTTTTATGGCTCATGTTTTGCTTGTCATCGCCCTAAGTAGCATCTAAGGCTGGTGTTTTGATCATTGTCCTGAGAAAGGTAAGAGAGAGATAACATATTGTCTATACCAATTATATCGTGCAATTATAATTTTTGGTAAGCAAGCTTTAAAAAAAATAGTGGGCATATGTTGATGACAAGATTTGGGATTTATACTGACCATTATAGGAATGATTGACTTAACGGGGGACCAATGAACAGTACATGTGACCAATGAACAGTAATCTCTGACTAGTGAATAGTACTTTCGACTAGTGAATAATGCTCCCGACTAGCAACCAGGCGACACGGACATATGTTTGAATCGAGAACATAGTCGACATAAAGAAGGTCAAACTATAATAAAAAATATTCTAGTAGATATATGAAAACTTATGTAGTTGAATATAAAGATATATTATTTATAGAAATATTTAGAGATTAGAAAGCATAACGAATCATATCTGTAATTTTTATTCGGTTTGTTTTAGGAGTCATGATCTTATACGGCCGATTGAAATTATCAATCAATCGATCAAACATAACTTATATCACCTTTCGTCTTTTGACTAGCTCCTATAGTCTTGTTCTATTTTCCAATCTATATTGCTATCTGTTTTTTATCTCGACAATCATGGACAAACCATCGGTCATCTGTGCTCCGACGGGGTCTCTCCCAAGCGTGGATAATGACAAAGATCCAACGACACAGTACAATGATCGGAGTATCCTGGATATTATTCGTCGAATATTGCACACGAGGTACTTAATGTTTACCGTGTCATCTTTTCACATCAACAACTACAAGTTTTCAACGTGAGACCAATTTTGCATTCAAACTTTTCAAGGACCGCTGTTTATAAATATCCCCGAAAAGAAAAAAAAAACAACAGCTGGTGTTGATTCAGCAAGTGTGCATTTCTATTTCTCTTGGATGATTAGCTTGGTAGCAACTAGCAACGCAGAGGGCCACATTGGGAACGGCCCATGCATGTGAGTATACAAAAGAATCTAGATGCGTCTGCAACTCTGAACTGACAAAAAACAATATGGACAGTACCACAGCCACAGTAGTGCGTGCATATATATATATATATATATATATATATATATATATATATATATATATATATATATATATATATATATATATATATATATATATATATATATATATGACACCTATTCTATACTCCTAGGAGTATGTACTCCCACATGCAATATACCACCTAAACAAACACTTTATACTCTTTTATCATATTTAGTATACTCTAATACTAATTCTAAGATACTCCAATATGAGTTGTATGAAAAAAAATTCAATGTTAGCCTTTCATTTTTGCTACATACTCTTTTTTATACATAAAAGAAGTATATACGCAAATTATGATAAAAATCATGGAATTTCATAAAAAATTTCGTGGGATTTGTATTGTAGTATCTTATAATTACTAATGAAGTATATTTAAAGTGATAAAGAAGTATAACACACGTGTAAAAGTGGTATATAAGATGTGGGAGTACATACACCCAGGAGTACATACTAGTTTTCCTATATATATATATATATATATATATATATATATATATATATATATATATATATATATATATATATATATATATATATATATATATATATATATATATATGTGTGTGTGTGTGTGCGTACCGTATGTTTGGTTGTTTGAATTTTTTTAGACTGCTGAATATATTTTAGGATGAAGTATATTTAGTTGTTTGTACCTGTTATTTCAGTTTGATTTGATAGATGTAAATATATAGTCTCGTTCAAGTTCTGTTTCTGCTCATACATATAAGTTTATTTGTCAGCGTCATACAATCATCTTCATACGAGTAATCAATTATAATCTCAACTTTACATTTATTTATCAACATTAAATTTAGTCGACCAAAAAAACTCAGCTTAATCTATCTATACAAATACAACCACCTAAATATTTTTTTAATAAATATAACTACATCCAATTTATTTACCTAACTTACTTATATTATATAGCTCTACAAAACCTTCTCTACTCAACCAAACATATCCATCCAATTCACGATCAGGCTGTAGCTAGCGCTACGATGATGTCGCAAAAGCGAACAGCAAACCTAGCTCCATAGCTGCATGCAGGTTTGCCCACACGGC